>NW_028141976.1:22731887-23931887 GCF_025532165.1 Camponotus vicinus | reverse complement strand
TCCGTTTATGTTCACGTAGACAACGTAGACCGCAAAGATTCCTACCAGGAACATCGCAACTCCCACGCCGCTTATCGTATATACCTGTGGTCAACGAAAATGATGTTGTATATTTGTTTTGGTTTTCCATCTAAATTCTTCTAAAGGAACATTTTTAGAGAAAGGGGTTTTCAAATAATTTCCTGAATATACTAATTCTTTCCATAGTGCAGAAAAAAAATTGAAAAATTAACTTTTGCTACACTCGTGAAAGATTGTATGTAATTTTAGAAAAATTATAATGTATTAAGAACGCAAGAAAGAAAATTTTTTAAAAACTTCGAAATTTTTTCTACATATGATTTGTTATAAAAGCAATGAGATTGATACACAGTTCTTTTTGAGATTGTATGGCGTTTTAAAAAAGCATCAATTTCACCACTTATGTAACTACTCTTGTAGAACGAAACATCACCATTGTCCACCACTCGTTATCGTCCATTCCCGAAACAAAGACCGCTTCGCTATCTTTCTCGTGTAGCTTTTTGATTTCCTTGATGGCCATGGCACATCCTGTTAACGGTTCATTTTCTCGATTCAGAAATCTCCTGAACGTATATGGTATGCCTTCATCGTCGTTCTCATGGTTTTCCTCGATTCCTTCTACATTGCTTTTCTCCTTTTCGTCCCATTTACCCTCGCCCCAGTAAACTTTCGCCCTGTTTTGGCGAACGATCACACTACCTAGACGTTCTAGATTACTTGTCCTCATCTTTACAGATAGATCGAGAAATCTCGATGCTGTTTGCAATTCCGTGTTGTATTTCAATAACGTGTTCGATACTACGTCATTCCAGTCCAGGGGGTTTATTTGATTCTTACATTTTTTGTTTTTGCTGTAAAATAATCATATTTTGATGGATACTTTGCATTGTAAATCATAATCTAATAAATTACATACAGGGTGTCCCGAAACTAACGCTTGATATTTTAAAGGCAGATTCTCTGGCCAATTTAAAAACGATTTTTCCTCAGCGAAAATGTCGCGGCACTAATAGTTTTCGAGTTATAAACGATTGAAAATAAAGGGTTTTTCGCAAACTAAGGCTTATGGGAATAAAATATTAATAAAGTCACATTCTTTAGTTAATTTTAGATAGAGTTTACTTTAATAGAATTTTAATTTAAGGCTTAGTTAGAAAGATACATGATGACAAAAATTGGGAATATGCAAAAAATAATGAAACTCCCTCGACATTTTCGCTGAGGAAAAATCGTTTTTAAATTGGTCAGAGAATCTGCCTTTAAAATATCAAGCGTTAGTTTCGGGACACCCTGTATATGTAATAAAGCTCTACTATGTGTTTTAAGAAAAATTTTATTTGATCAATCTTATCTCAATATTAAATTACTTTATAATTGTTTTTTGTTTTTTTGTAATTTAAAAAAGAAAAAAAAGTAAATTATTCTAAAATTAATTAAATAAAATTAATCAATTAAAATTATTGATACACTGATTAATTATATATATAGTCAAAAATATGAAAAAATTACATTAGAACATAATGATTCATAATTACATTATTGAATACATGGTTAAATTTTTAATTATACAAATGAGATGATTGAGATTCGCAATTATTTAGTCATTGACATAAGTTGTTATAAGCTTATTAAATCAGTTTTTAATTTATTATACTTGTCTTGCAAAATTGTTTTTTATCGTTTAGTTTTGTTATGAGATAATCACTATTAGAAATTTCACTCACCATAACTCTTTTAAAGCCTTCACGTAAATTTCTATGGCATTCTTTAACCATCTGACCTGTCTCAGATCCTCGGCATTGTATTTTCTAGAACTGTTTTTAGGCATCCATTCTGAATTTTCGACTCTCCATTCTAGATCGTTAATTACATTTCTGATGAAAAAGAATTTGATATGAAATATTTTTATATTATATATAAAAAATATTATTTTTATAAAAAATTGTTCAATATAATATATTTAACTCTATTAAACATGTACATATGGATATTAATATACAGTCTCTGGTATCATTTTTTGTGTACAAGTGGAGCGGGTTATACGGTTTATACCAAGTAAGAAAGTCCTCTATCATTTTGCAATAATTAATGGAAAATTGATTTTTAAAAAATAAACTAATTCGCATGAGCATAAACGGCGAGAAGAGAGTTCACTGTTATACAGGTGCTAGGTGTGTGACGAACCATTTGAATTAATAATCAAACGTTTAATTAATAATCAAACGTTTTATCGCATAGCAACGACATAACAGAAATGTTTGTTCTCGCTGCGCTCTTATATATATTTGTGCCGATTTTTTTAAATTAATTTCTCGTTATTGTGATCATATATTATCAATGATTTCATACTCGGTCTGCGATTTGACTTCAACTTAAGCATATCACAAATGAATTAAATAATTCATTATAATAATTAGTATTCTATGCTTCTACGGAGTTATTTTATCTTATTTTTTCTGTCGTAATATTCAAATAATTTTCAATAATAATACATGACTATTGATTGAATATGATAAAATATAGGGCAACTTTGCATATACATATTAATACTGTATACTAGTTCATTATAAAAATATAGAAAAAAAATATAATTGATATTGCCAACAAGTATTTTAAATAGATTGTATTTTCAAAGTGATGATTTTATACTTCTCACATATGTAATGTAGGCGTGATAATTAAGTCCATAATTAATTTATTTTATCTTTTTCTAGAAGTGAAACAGAGAATGCAGTTTAATATTTTTAACCTTTTGTTATAGAATTAGTAATGAAGCATTTAATTATATATTGTGCCTAGCAATTGTGTAACAGTGAACAGTGAATGTCTCTCTTCGGTACGCTTATATTCGTATAGATTAGCCAATTTTTTCGAATTAATTTCTCATTAATTATTTTAAAAATCGCGCAAATAATAGAAGATTTCTATTCGGTTTAATCCGGTCTATTTACATTTAGGTAATATTGTTATTATCGGGTAATATATATATATATATATATATATATATATATATATATATATATTGTGCGTGTTCCAATTAAATAATATACTTATTTATTTAATAATGTACCTATATTTTTATTATGTCGAAAATATTTAGCAATATATAGAAAAAGAATAGAAAATGAATATCAAATTTTTCTTGATAATTTCTTGAAACTGAAAGTAAAAAAATATTATGAAATTATGGAATCATATTTACAAAGAAAAAACAATGGTTGCTGTTTCTAGAGTACAAATACCTGTTGAGTTGAAAAAACTAAAATTCCCAATTGTTAATTAAAGAGTTTTGAAAACAGAAACATTGCTAATATAATTTTATAGCTATAGAAGGATTTTATTTTGAAAGAGATGAATATTACAATTTAGAAGAAGAATTGTGTATATTAAAATGGTTTTTTTATTATATTTATATCTAATCATAAATAAGTTTTAATTGTGTCAGACACATATATATCTTCATGTATATTATCTTCATATATGTTTATCGTATTACTATTTATAAAATGGCGTACTATTCATTCATATATGATAATGAGATTTCTCTGCATTGAGTGACCTCGGCGTGACTGTTGTTCCAGAGAATGAAACGTTAAAATGCTGGGAAAAAAGCAGGTACCGGTAATTTTATCGCGAATTATCGAGGATCCTTAACCTCAATTGAGTTTCACACTTTCGATGGAAGTAGAAATCGTGTTTCCAGATATATTTATACATGACATTTTTTTAAACATCTTTTAGACGCATCGTATCAGCACACGATACGATGTGATACAATTAATATAAAATTACTATGCTACATAAATCTATAATTGAAACATTAAAATGCTGGATTGCTCGAATGTTATTAATGATCATAATAACATTAAGGCCACTAATAATGCTGAGAAATAAACGCGCGTTTTTAATGAGAAACTTCCGCAATGCTTTTGCTAGTAATGAATTATTACGCCACACTGGATATAAATAACGTAAAAATTGCATTTGATCAATTATACATAACGCTCGTTTTAGATTTCAATCACGTTGAAATCTACTGTAATTTATGAAGGATAATTTTCTGTGCTCAATTATTCGTCTCTACGTAATCGCAATCAATGATTCATGCACATAATACTTCGTTGAGGTGCAGTTTGTGATTAATAATAAAGCGGTATTAGTACAAATAGTAGAACAATGCACTGCCATTACATATTTATGCATATTTAAAGCTGTTTAAATTTATTATTTATGTGAAGTTTATTACAAATAATTACAGATATAATTAAGTCCACAATTATATCTGTAATGTAATTATTTATTAATATAATCATTAATCATCTGTAATATAATCATTTATTATATCTCAAATGTAATTTTATTGATATTATACACATGCAATATCCATTTAAACTTTAAAAGTAGACCAAGGGAGATATACTCTATTCTATGAAAATTTGCTATTTATCTATACTAGCATATATATGTGTGTGTGTGTGTGTGTGTGTGTGTGTGTGTGTGTGTGTGTGTGTGTGTGTGTCTGTGTGTGTGTACATATATATATATATATATATATATATATATATATATATATATATATAAAAGAAAATCTATTTCTACACTTACATTAATACTTTTTAAGTATAATAATTGTTTGAATTATTTAACTGAAACATAACATCTCATTTGAAAATATTTTATTCTAAAGAAAATGTGGAGTTTTTATATTAGTAGAAATATATTTTTGTTTCAAAATTAATTAGACATATACAAATTAATTTTGTTGTGGAATTTTTTAATAATTACCTAGAATCTTCCAAGAATAGTATAGTGTTAGTTGATTTTATGCGATTTAAGTAATCTTTTAAATTTCCCTCGCTGATAATTAGTATAGTTGCGTTGGTAGACTCGTTGAAAAATTTCTCTTTCGGTTTTCCGATGTGTACAATATGGGATGTATAATCTATGTATATCGAAATTACGATAAATTTACGATAAATTACATTAGTATAATATATATTACAAGTTTAACAAAATCTTATGATTTTTATATGAATGTAATACTTCTGAATATAACTTTGTTGTTTTATTAACAATTAGTATATACAAAAGACGTCACGAATAGAATCTATATTAATTATGCTATTATATCTACATTATGCAATATTTTGGTGGACAAATCTTCAAAGTTATGATTTGAATCCTAATTGTTTTAAAATACAATATGACCATTAAATAATTTATTATAATCTTGACATTTTAGTACATTAGAATTATTTTCTAATTTATATTACATATATGTTATTAAAGCATATCGCAGAATTTTTTGCAAAAATTAAAATATAATTTCATACCTTCCTCATCATTATCGTGAACCACGACGCATAAATTCTTAGCAATGGCATCTATTATTAATGTTTTTGCGATATTTTGTATGTCATCATCGTTTTCATTATTAATGTTAGCTACTAACGTGAAGGACTTCCACTTTAAGATTTCTATCATTCTCAAGATTCCCTACAAAAAAATAAGAGTTTCAATTTTTTAAATGTTCATTAATATAAAATTGTTCAATAAGATTTAAATAATTTTTTAGTTTTATTTATTTGCGTGCTCTATTTGTATAATAAACTTAAATAATAATTTAAATAAATGAAATTTTTTATATATTTAGTAATTTTCAACAAATGATAGTAAAAACTTTCAATAAATGATAGTATTTTTTCAACTATGATTATTATATCGATTAATATTAGCAATTATTAAATATTTAGTTTTGAATATATTATTTATATCTGCCAAAAAATATTATCAAAAGACGTAATATTTAAATAAAATTGTTTATAACAAAAAACAGTGAATATGAATATATAAGTATTATAATATTAAAGTAAATTTATGATAAGTGATTTATGCTTGAGTAAGAATTGCAAAAAATATGTGTATTTTTATACTCTTTGTATGTATATTAAGTACACTTTATTATGCCAATAAAAGACTTAATAGTTATTTGCGATTAAATGCCAGCATTTTCCGCGATTAACTTGTCTGACTCATATTCACTCGATGTAACGATTGTGAGATTTTATATATAATATTTTATATTTAGCAACTCATAATTTACAACTCATGATATAAAAAAAAGTTCTATGAAACGCTGTTAAAAATAGACAGAGAGAGAGAGAGAGAGAGAGAGAGAGAGAGAGAGAGAGAGAGAGTATTATTTATTTAATTTATTATTTATCTATTTTAATGCAAATATATTTAAATAAATATAAAGATATCTCTATGTGTGTATATATTAACATATAAAAAAATTGTATTAGGAGCATATTATTTTAAATATATTAGAAATAAAACTAATTGTGAGAAAATAATAATTAGATGCAGTATTACAAATAATCTTATTAATCTTAATACTGATGTCAGTCATTAAAGGCATATTTCGATATTATTCTGACATTTTTATATGCTTGCGTAACGATTCATGTTATTATCGCATTATGTAAAAATTATAATAAGTTTAACATCACAAGTTAGCTACTTCAATCATACTTCAATAGATATGATAGATTGATGATAGATTTCCATCTTCGATTTACAGAATGAAGTTTCGAGACTCTCAATAAGCAACAACATTAAGAATATTGTTTTTAATTAATGATAAATACCTGTACTAGATAAGAATTTGATTCTTCCGCCAAAGAATGCAAAAATGGAGAAATCGATGGTTTCTTGACGATATGCGGCACTTTCAATATCGAAGTCACTTTATGTACTGCTTCAGTATTAATCATAGTATCCGGTCCGATAATACCTGAATAATTATCAGACATATGTATATAAATCGACTGATACAAGATTAAGTATTTTTCTAAAAAATACAAGCTTTATGCATATAGTATATTATTATATTTCGTTCATTATATATTTTTTAAGAATATTTTATTTTATATAAATAATTAAAAATAATTATACTGTATAAACTAACAAAATCAATAAAGTCCTGAATATTATTAAATATAACAATAAAACTAAGACAATAAAATTTTTATATTTTTCATTTCCGCTCTATTTATCTTGCGTTCAGCTCTGATTAGCTCAGTTTTATTATCTTATATCTTATAGAAATTAATTTATAAATTTAAGTTACAAAAATGTTGATAAATTGGTTATTTATTACTAGCTTCCGATGAAGAAATTAATGTCGCGAAGACTATACTGTCGAAGAGATCCTTACCTAAGTAATGAGGTGGATGCAAACAGTTGATATTTGTCCATACGAGAGCCTTCATCATCGCTTTCAAAGCGCCCGTTATACTTCCGCAAGTATCAAAAACACTAATTCCTATAAATAGTTTGTTTTATTTTTAATTTTTTTAAACAGTATTCTACTTTGCTTTGTATTATTATCCAATGACTAATTAATCAAATGTTTGTTTCTAATTAATTAATATTAGCGCGCATAAGGTATTCGATCATGGAATTATTCATATAGAATCATTCATACAGAATCATTCATTACTTCGTATTATTTCAATTTTTACCGATTTTGAATCCGTCAGTTTTGTTATTGTGAATCTCGGCGAGAAGCTTGGCAGCCTCATAAAGTGTAACGCCTTTCGTCGACAGCTTTGTGCACGATGTATCGTCGTGCACGCTCGTCAAAAGTGAAATTTGCGCGGATTCGCCGCATTCTGTGCGTGTACCGCAAGTGCACGCAGCGGCTATTACAAGGATTACGCACCAGATTCGTGAGGAGTTCATGTTTTGATTAAATAAATCGATATTTGATCAATTTTCCCGAGTTTTTTAAAATTAAAAATAGATGTAAATGCTTTCTTTCTCTTTTTTATAATTTCTTATTACAGAGTTTAATACGGATATTTTAATATTGATAGTGAATGATCAAAATGTTACTGCGCACAGTATGATTTACTTTTCATGATATAATTATAAAATTTCTTCTTCGATTAATCATAGCTAGTATAATTAAATTCGAAAATTATAAATTCACTAGTTTTACATAAACGATTTTACCTCCGTTTTTAATTGTTCATTCAAGTCTTATAATCATGTCTTTACAGTTTTATCTGTTAATCATATCTGAAAGGTTATATAATGCCATTATTAATTGTGTAATAAAAATGTGAGGCATTGAAAATTATTCTATCATATAAACACAATTACAAACAAAGTTTTATGTATGTAAAGTACATTATTGTAATATACAATAACATTCTTTTTAAAACGTATAAACAGTATAGTATCAAAGTGTCACGTTTCTTACGACAGAGATTTCACTAAACTATCTGTCTCAAGTGCAAACCCTGATATTGAATTTCGGAAGCTTTATAAGCTGATCGCATATATTTTGCGAATTTGTAAGGTTTTAAACATGACCTCGAATGACAGAAGTTCTCAAAATTTATCCTTTAAAGAAACCACAAAGTAATGTTATAAATAAAAATTGTTTAGAAGGGGGAAAATTTTACATAGGAAAAACTTTATACATATAATAAAAAAATCATTTAGTTGATAGAATATTTATTAAATTGACGTGTGTGTATATATATATATATATATATATATATATATATATATATATATATATATATATATATATATAGAGAGAGAGAGAGAGAGAGAGAGAGAGAGAGAGAGAGAGAAAGAGACGCACATTACGAAATACATAATTGATTACTTTTATCTTTAATAATAATTAATTTTATACTTAATAAGTGTTACACTGACAATGTTTTTTGAGAATCAATTCATTTATTTCAATCATGACTCATTGGTTTTCTTTCTTAGAACTTCAAAAAAAATTTGCTGAAATCTTCCACTTACATTATTGCGACTTTATAATGATTTCTTATATAATGCAATATGAAGATAAATAAAATTTCGAATGTTAATAAAAATGTTAATAAAAAAGGAACGAAGAAACGAAAGAAAAAAAAATGTAATTCGTTTTTGGAATAATAGATATTGTTGATGAATATAGAACATTTAATAAACTATAATACAATTGAAAAAATGCTTCTTGTAGAAAGAGATAAGTATGCAAAAATTTTAAAAATTAATAAAAAATTATTTTATATCATGATTTATTAAACTATATAATAGCAATTCTTTCTTTTTCAACTAATTCGATATGAGAACCTCTTTTAATTTACATATAAGCCAGTTAACATAGTCAGTTGCTAAGAGGAATCCTTTATTTAATCTTTCTTACATGATTTGCTCTTACGTAACTGTATTAGATGGTTAAAATATATGAAAGACATAACACTTTGCATTAATATTTATTACATTTTTTGTTTTTGAAATAAAACTCATTTTTTTACAAAAGTAATAGAAACGCTTACTTTTGACAGAAAGTTTATTTTCGTATAGCGTGAAACATCATGTTGATAAGAAGCGAAATATACACATATATGTATATATGGGTGATAGAAGAAAACCAACAAAGGATATCGATAAATAAGCATTAAGGTAACATTATCAATAAATTAATCTCTTAGCAGTGAAGAAAATTTTCTTTTAATCTTTAAGAATATAAAAAACATTTCTCTCTCTCTCTCTCTCTCTCTCACTCAGTCTTTACCTATATATATATATATATATATATTTGTACTGCCATCTGCGTTATTAATATTATCAATATTATTATGTACAAATATTTCTACAATAAAATCTTTATTAAAAAGTGAAAATATTAATCCCAAGGGAAATGTCCTTAATATATATTTATCTTTTGGGATTAATATTTTCACTGTTTGATAAAGATTTTATTGTAGAAATGTTTTTACATAATAATATTGATAATATTAATAACACAGATGGCAGTACAGATCAATAAGATAACAATGATGAGAATGAGAATTCCATTAATCTTAACGAACAATGCGAGATGGCACCACTGATCACAACACACACAATCGATACAACAATTATTTGATATAAAATTATGGTAGTATATCGATGAATATATGAATAATTAATAAATGTATGTAAGAGTAATTTATCGAGTAATTATTAGCAATTAAATAATTTTGATTGCTTGTGAAAGTAATGTGTGTTATAAAAATTAAAAGATTTTGTACGTATAATTTCTCTTTCAAAATTATTATAATTTTTATAAATTATAATAAGATAATTATTTTTATATTTTTTATATCTTTAAATTTTACAAGTTTCTCAAAACAAGCAGCATATTAGATATTAAAGCATACAATATGAGATCTCTTCCATATGATATTCTTATAAAATATTTACAAAAATTTATTGTCAAATCAATAAATCGACATTAACGGTTTAACAATTAAAAAAGTGACATGTAAAACTTAACGAATGTTTATTTTGCATATGAGGAAATAATTCAAACATAATAATGTTTTGACCATAAACGGTCGCGCAGATAAAACATATCTACGCAAGGGATCCATAACATTAATAAAATAGACATGCACTGTGATCGAGCCGTAATTCTCTCAACAGGACATACGCAAACGAATCAATCTCTGCATTTCAAAAAGACAAATAAGAAAAAGTGCGGAAAGATATATTTGCACCACGTCGGCCATTACTTACGTTGGCGCAAGACCAACAATAACACTGATGGACTTTTAAAAGGGAGAGACGTCCGCGAGATTTTTCGTATCTCAAACATCCTTACATTTTTCAGTCGTTGTTAGGTAGTACAGATACAATCTGCCATTTTCATCCATCTTTAGTTGTTGGGCGTTCGATAAATTCTTGGATAGGTCGTTGTCGAGTAGCTTCATGTTGGATTTTGTAAAATATATGCGAGTACAGAGGAGAGAAAAAGGCATGACAGAAAACACGATGGAAAATTTACTCATCTTGCTTGTGTTTTCCAGCAAACTCCATTTTACTCTCATGTTACGTTTGGGTTTAAAAGGGTTTATTTTAGCAGCATATCCCAATATTATTATGTCAAAATCATTGTCGGGTCAAGTGGCGTAACTGAGACTCTTGAATAACACAAATTGAGACAAAGCGATGATTTTTAGTGATAAGATTAATATTTCTTATAGTTTTGATAAATTTTGTTTTTTTAATGATTTTCTCGACTGTTGAATAAATATTTATTGTTCTTATGATTTTGCAGGTATTAATAATCTCTTGTCGAAAAATCAATCTTATTTATTTTATTATTCCAATTGTTTCATTTTATCTTACGTACATTTCAAACTCGAATTGAGTACTAAATTTATAATATTTTGATATTGGAAATATAGTATAGGAAACATAGTATAGAAAATATAGATTAGATACATTTTCTAAATTTACTTATTCTGATATCTGAAATGTAGCTTTTTTTAACGAAGATACCTGCAAGTACATGAAATTTCACATCCACAATACATTACGCATTAAGTTGATATAGTTATTTTCATAATTAATCACATATAGACAGAGAGAGATATATGTACATAATACATTTTTGTAATTAAATTTAATTTTTCCTCGATCAGACTTTTTTGATAATTTTGTTTTGTTTTCCAACAAATACGAACATAAATAAAAAAATTTATATATGTACATAACATAAAAGAAATAATTTAATCAATTTTGGGCAAATGTTATCTTAAGAATTTTTAATTTAAAAAGTAACAAACTTCCATTTTTCTTCTCAAGAATACGAATCATTTTGTCGTGATTGTTATTTCGTAAACATTTTCTTGCATAAACATCTTTTGTCAAGTTATCGTCAAGTCATTGCCATCTTTCTTTTTAGTCATCATTACGAATAATTTTCCTTGATCGAGATATCGCCGACGTTGGTAAGTTATAGTCACTGTTTTTAGCTTTGATGTTTCGTTCAATATTTATCTATCCTATGCCATATGTTTCAAGACATGTTAGAAATACCATATCGACAGGACAGATTCGGGACACATACATAAATTATTACAATATTAATAGAAAATAATATTACAGAAAATTGTTTTTTTTTTAAATAATTATTATATATTTATATTAAATAAATATTTAAAAAATTGAGATAAATGATAATTTTCTTGAGAATATAAAAATTTTCGTTAGAAAGAATTTCATAAAAAAAATTTTCTTCAAATTTTATAAAGAATAATATAATCTTTTGATTAATTTTATTAATTAGTTAAAAAACTATATTAAAAAAGATACTTATATACACATACAGTCTCTTTTTATTGTTAGATATAACATGATTCTAGGATGAGATTACGGCGAGACAGATAGATGCGGAATCATCTATCGCGATTTATATTGTAAATTTCCGTTTTCACACATATGTAAAGATCAATGTGAGTAACGCTTCTGCGACATTTCTGGTTTCACCCGTGACGTTAACACTGACGAATGCCCGTGAGAGTTTATCCGTAATCGACTGGAAACGCGAGAACTGGCCTAGATTTTGTAATACAAACTTTCGAGGAAAAAGTAGCAAGTGCTTTGGCTATCAGTAGCTTCACTATGAATCTATTTAAAGCTCTAGATGTTTAATAAAATATTTAGACTAGATTAAATTGAATGAATTAAATAGATCTTTTACAATAGAAGGTTCATATTTGCATATTCATTATGGAATAATGTGATGTTAGTTTAGAATTTATATGTTAACTTTAGATATTATATTCAAGAGATTTCAAATTTAAATAAAGTGAATTATTATCACAAAGTAGTAAATCTTGTAAGAATATATTTTATTTTTTTTGCTCTGAACTATCTTTGTTCTAATGATGGAATATGCTTTATCATTAAACGTTACAACATCAAATGAGATTAATGAATAAACCGTTGAATTACATTCGCCGTCATTTATAACTGTTGCATTGACACTTTCTTATGCTCGGCATAATCAGGTCGCGTCGCGAGCTTTGTAATCTTTTCTTTAGCCGTCAGCGCATCTATTCTAAATTTATATACGTGGATAGAAAAATTTTCAAGTCGTTTAGCAAGAATAATGAATCTTCTCAGCCGTAGAAGCGCATGAGATCGGAGTGTTGCATGCGCGTGACCCAATATGGAGAAATTGAGTCTCTCCCCGTTATACACCTACGTATTATTCAGCGACCATTCAAGTGGCAATGCTAAGATTGATTGACTAGGCGATCGGCATAAATAGAATGCTGTATTCGTCGCGAATAAACATGCGCTCATTCATCTCTCCGACCTCATGGGCGAGAATTACAAATAGGTGTAAAATATCGTAAGAGCAATGCATATTATCGTTTACTCAATGAGATAATGTTAAATATTTGAATAATGATTGATGTATGATGTGCCTCAAATATTGTATCCAATATGGACTGAAATATTTGGAATAAAAGCGAATAACATTTTAAGTGAATTATTGTTTGAAAGCTTTTCACTATTAATTTACATTATTTTACATCGATTAATGCGAAATAAATAATAAATCACTATATGTGTCATAATTGTAATACAATTTTATCTTATTTACTGATAATTTTAAAAAATTTATTTTGTATATTACAGCGCAGTTACACAAACAACTAAACTATATTACAAACAAACGATGCAATATCTGACAGGTGGTTTTGTTGAAGTGTTCCCACGTTTCATCAATCAAGTGCAGATACATATTCATCAATTGTAAGTACATCATCGATACATATAACTCAAGTACTTATATAACAAAAATTCAAATAACTAGCAGATAAAACCAAAAAATGAAAGCTCGAAATTAAAAGAGATAATTTCTTTCACATTTTTTTTATCTTTAGAAGATATCGCTATAAAATAGAGTAATTACTAATGAAAATAAGACTATTCTAATATCCTTTATACGTCAAGCATTTCGTTCGCGGAGTGAGGCAAAAGGTAATAATTAATGATGATGAACATTTAAAAATGAATTATAACTAATGAATTTAATATATTATGAAAATGTATCGAATCGCATCGACTTCTATTGCAAAAAACGTTTCTCTAGTCTCTGCGATGTTTGAAACAATTGTGCGAAACTATTTGGAAAATGGTTTATTGTTATCGTGACGGGAGGTAAAACCCATGAGTATCACACACACTGCGAACTCGCGAACTACTGGCAAATTTCTCCCATGAATTTGGCATCGTTGATTACGCGACCTAGTTTAGGTGCGCGAACGTCATTAACGTCTTTCTGTATTGACGTATCGATGAATAAAATCTGCTAACGTTGATATGATAGCTTATGAGACATGACCACGACACTGATTAAATTTTAGATCCTGGATATAACATTATATCAGCAAAGATGTGATGTGAATTATTATGTATAAGATAAAACCAGTATTATGATTATTTCAAAATCCATTAAAAATTATAATTATGATACTACAGACATAATAATGCATATGAAATATGTCGGTTTTATATTACTAATATTTAAATAATTTTCGAGAAAATATAAAATATAAATGTAATTGACAAAATGTTTGTAAATGTACTCAGAAGAAAAACTAATTTTATAATTTCATTTCGATTCAAATGTAGTTTAAAAATAAAAAAGTTAATTTTAACTTTAACACTTTTTTAACTATATATTTTGATTAGATATTAAATTTTATACATTAATATTCTTTCGTGTGTCAAGATGATTCTTTATTGTATGTAGAATTTATACCAAATTTTTTAGTTGCTCATCTATAACAGTAGAAGAAATAAAATGATTGATTCATAGATACTATATACGAAAATATCAAAGCTGAAAATTTTAGAGAAATGAGAAAATGGGTCAGTCCGAAGTTTTGATAAGAAATATCCGTTATGCGTCAATATTGTAACGTCATAACATATTGCTGTCATAACATATTGCTGCTACATCGACAATGTACTATACATTCAATGTTTGATCTGTATATATCGCTAAATCCTCAGCTAATCGCGCGCAAGTTCGACAATATTAGTTCACACACATGTACGTCTGGAAAAGCTGTGTACGTTTGGAAAGGCTAGGTTTGCAAAGTTGAGTCGATTGAACATGAAGCTAGTGTATGCACTAAATTGTAAATGTAAATGACCGATAGGAAGCTTGATTTATACAATTTAAGCATTGAATGAACTTATACTACAGCCAAGCAAACCAATTATTCATGATGATTATTTGCATGTGCAATTTTATACGTAAATGCTGGATGGAATATATTTATGTAAACAGATTTATAAAAGTAATTAATATAATAGAAAAAAGGTGGTGAGAGAAAATAATATCATGTAACAATTTCTTATAGTTTTAATAAGTTTTTTGTAAATATTTTTTTGATGATAATTTCTAAATTTTCTTACAATAATTTACTAATTTTTTGAGAAATAAATAAATGTTTTGAATAATAATAATAGGCAATAGAAAATCTCTTATAAAATATATAAATAATATTAACGAAAGGTGGCAGAAGGATAACATATGAAAAATTTATGAAATATATAACATAAATAATATATGAATAATATATGAAAAATTTTTATAGTTCTACAAATTTCATAAAATTTATATATATGTTAATTTTATAAATTTTTATAAGAGGTAAATGCACTTTTTGATGTAATTTAGAAAAACCTTATTTTTATCACTCGCTCAATTTTCCTATATTAAAAAGCAAAAGATTATTGCAATTCTTCCTTATGAATTGATTGTTCAACCGTGAAAGAGAACTCAAGACTATGTTGTGAAACGAGTTTTATACTAGTTTCTCTTAGCTAAATCATGATTACATATATACATGACGTCAAAGTATCAATTGCCTTTCAAGAGTCATATATTGAATATCATATTTAAAGATTAATTTTAGCTAAAATTTCTTTAGCTAAACGCAATTATAAATATAAATTTTATTAACTACTAAGATTATAGATTTATTATAGATTATAGATTATAGATTATAGATTTGATCTATTGTTTTTTGTGTATCATTTTTGTATAAAGATATTATTCTAAAGCGACAGAAATAACAATTTCATGATGTTTCGAATTTGAAAGTGTTTATCTCGAAATGCATAGAAGAGGAGAAACAGTTTACTTGTAATTTTATTTAAACTTTCGTGAAAAATAATTAGTCTATATTAATTAGAGAGCGAAAATTGGTATAATAAACAGTCTCATTTTATATTTCTGATTAATTTAACGGAAATAATATGTACATACATACGTACATATATATATATATATATATATATATATATATATATATATGTATGTATGTACATATTATTTCCGTTAAATTAATCAGAAATATAAAATGAATGAGATATTATTTACACATAAAATATTTCAGAACTATTGCAGTTCTTTTAGTTATAAAGTTTTCTCTTACAATTTTTTATATCGTCGTCACATCTGTTCGTAATTGTTAGATACAAAATACTAATTCATTTTTTATTAATAAAAAATATAATTTGACAAATAAATTTATCTCTAGAAAAGATTAAATAAAAATTTCTGGAATATCTTATGTACAATATTTTATGCAATATTTGTTGTGCTGTCACCTTGCATATTGTTATATGTCTTGTTTGTTTAAATATATAATTAAATAAATTTAGAAATTTTAAAATTGAGAAAATTTTAACCAATGCGCATCAACCATTTGTTATTAATATAAAATATAAATCAGCTTTAATAACATTGATTATATTTTTATTAAAGAGAGGAACATGAATGTTTCAAATGAATTATAATATAGATGGAGAGAACCAACGAGAAAAGTAAATGGTATGCGCTTGATTCTTAATAAAGACTTGTGTCTATTGCCGCTTCTTTCATGCTTTACTATAATCATCACTAATCCACACCATAAAAGGGTTAATATGAAAAATAGAAAGAAAGAAATATAAGAGAGAGAAAAGAAAAAAATAAAGAACTATTTTTTATAAAATTTATTTCCCGATATATATAAATTCTCTTATCAATAATAATATTATGTTTAAACAATACACTGTATTTTCATAATATTATATATATATATATATATATATATATATATATATATATATATATATAAAGAATATAAATATAATTTTTTAATTTAAAAAATGTTCAAATAAATTTAAAATTAATACTTTAAAAGCAAAAATACAATATTATCTCAGTTTAAATATTATATTAATAATAATTCCATTATTAAATTGTTATATTACTAATATTCATGATTTGATAAAACCAAGAATGGATCAAGAATATGATCATGCATATGGTCAGTATCTTCACGTTTTACGTTTGTCAGAGTCACGTAATGTATACACTGGATTTATCATAAGTAATTCGAGACACGTTTTCTCTTATCGGTGATACAATTGAGTACAATGCCCTTTCTCTTTCCATAAAAAGACAAAGTATACGAAATGACCAAATGTCAGCAAACAACTACGATAAAATAATAAAATATTACACGAATTTAGTGATTATTTTGATTTATTAGTATTCAAGAGCAGAAAGAAAATTTAAATTAATTAATTATATCAATTAATTATATTAATTATTTAATTACATCAAATAGATATATAACCAATGGCAGATTTAATATAGAGATACATTAAGAGATACATTAAACATAATGTATTGAATGAACTTCTCATTTAAACAGATATTATTGTAACTTTTTAGTTTTAATTAGACTACAAATTACGTAGGAAATCAACTTTTCATTCAATAAAGTTGATATTAAAATTACATCGTAATAAAGTATGATAATATAAGCTTTGTTATAAAATAACACATATTCAATTAAAATATATTAATGTTGCAAATTTACGAGAATAAAATGATTATTATAAAATAATAAGTTCTTTTCAAATTAAATATTGTTTTAAATATAATCAAATTAAATTATATGTATATTTAAGAAGGAACAAAATTTTTTTATAATTGTCACAGATAAGTAAGTGTGATCGGGATGAAAAAAATACCATAATAAGGGAAAGAGAATGCGCATGCTCTCTATGATAGGGAGAGCGTTCGAGAGTTTATGGCGGGTTGAGTTCCGTGTCCCATTCAGTTTACCGGCACTATTTGCACGCCACGGTTCGGGTTCAGCTTAAACACATGTAACTCGACAGGTGACAAAAGGTGACAAAAAGTGAATGTATCACGTGACTGCGATATTGGTTAGATCAACATTTTTTTAGTTATCAGTGCGCATAGAAAGCACGAAATAATGTGCTATTAAACATATATTTCGAGCTATTTGCGAAGGCATAGAGAGGCAATCCGAATAAAAAGATATTTAAGACATTATATTATGTGACGTTTAACGTGAATCGCGCGCTGAAGTTTAGGAATTTCTAATCATGGATTCGTTCGTAACAAAATTAAGAATGATCATTCAATACGATGCAATCAGGATGAAGTACGTTGATGCGATTAATTAAATCGAAATAAATCAAACTTAATTTCAGGAAACCCAAATGACGGCGAGTGACGCACTTGATCAAAATTAAATTCTGTCGAGATAAAATCGAAAATATATATAGATTATCGATTATCTGTGAAAAATTGAATTGTCGTTAATTCAATCGAATCGATTATGGTTTAAAGTTTCGTATATAAGAAAATGCAAGAATACTTGATCGTTTATATCTATGTAAATAAAATCTAAATAAAATCAGCAATTCATTAAACTTAATTCTTTTGACAAATTGTTGGAACAATTGTTTTACTAATTCCAAACAAAGTTGTTTTAAATTATTCCGCGAACATCGATACTTTGATACGATAAATTTGAAACTAAAATTTTTGCTAAATAATGTGAAACAAAATTCTGTTAAAGAAATTACGGAATTATGAAATGCACAATCGAAACGCGTGTGATGGTTGAAAGAGCATTTTCTTGATTTTGAATGTTTACGTGATAATGGCACATCTGCTAACATCAAAACATACGAAGCTGTCCATTTGAAATTGGATGGCAACTATTCCGAGCGTGCTCTCTTCAATGACTCAATGATTCTTTTCGAAAACTCGAGCGTTGCTACACTGAGCATTGCTATAGACGTTACTCTCGTCTTGCCAATTCATCTAAAATTTATTGTAAAAAATTGCACGGAGTATTGAAAGTAGAATTCCATAATATATTATAAATTTTCTATCAAGGTAATGAAAAAATATCGAACTCGAATATTGGCTTATTTACTAGATTGACAGTATTTATATTATTTTCTGTTAAATTTTCATGGATATAAATTGCTTTTGGAATAAAGATGTGCAAATTTATTCATTCGCACGGTCAACTTACAGATAAATAAATCGAGTCTTGAATAAGAAAACCACAAAACTATGTCTAATAAATAAGAAAATTAATGTAAAGGCAAGAAAGTAATTTTAAATTTTAAGCAGTGAAGACGCATGAAGACGTAAAATATCCAAGTTCCCAGAAGTTCCTAGTCGAAAAGTAGATAAACATTTGTTCGGAGCTTTTCGTAAATTGACATTCTTACTATCTGCTATTCAATCGAGACGTTAAATGGAATCTCCTTTTAAGTGACGAAGCCAATCAGGATGTTTCGCGAAGCGAAGCTATTTCTCGCGATCTCTTTGAGAGCTCTTCCCGCATCGAGGTAATTAATGGTGAACGTATCGCGACGAGAGACTTTATGATGTCACTTAACATTTTCGGCTCGATTAAAGTGAAAATTACCTTAAAATCACTCGCGAAAACAACGAGCGAGATTCGCGACGCAAAACATCGTGTCCTCACGACTCCTAATGCGATTCCTAATGGATTTTCTCGGGTTGTATTTCGACACTCGGCAATCTCTCGAAATTCTGACCACAAGAGTCGTTGCGGCGATACGGCTCAAAAGTATTGCCGACGTAAAATTGAAATTCCATCTACGAAAACGCAAGAGGGAAATCGACGTGACGGTGCTCTGCGCGATCCGCTCTTACATGTAAGACTTGTAAATATGTAACTTAATTGGGAAGCACGGCGAACCACCGGAAAGTGGAAGTACGTGATAGCGTAAACTTATTTGAGTGTACACGAGTGTACGTGATCGCGAGGGGATTTAGTGGTAGCAGCTGGCCTGAAAAGTGGAAAAAGACGAGGTTGACGGACGAGAAGGTAGAGGAAGTTGCGCCACATTTCAATTTCGCGCTTATACATATAAAAAAAATAGAAAAAAAATTTGTCAACAACAATGTCTACCGTTGCTTGTGAATTGAATTCGTCCTATTACACAACGGCGATTGGCAATAGTGCGCTCGATGGATTCTCAGGTAATTTATAGAGACTATAGTGCTTTGAAAACGACACATTAATTATGAATTTTTGGAATATCCGTGTAAAATGTATCTAGAGAGATCTTAAGTATTTCGCGCATGATTCTAGTAATCGAGCCGGAGAACGCCACTTCCGCGCTGTACATGCTGCCCGCCTATATCAGAACCACTTCGATGATAGCCTGCATTATTGTGATGGTCTTGGGCATAATAGGAAATTTGATGGTAATTTTTAAGATTTTTAAATCGTTATCAGAACGTCAAAGAAGTTACATATTGTTCATAGTCATTTGCCGCGATTTTCATATCGCTATCAATGTAACCAATCTCTGTCCGGAACCGCTGTAGCTCCCAGTGTAATATCCTCAGGTGCCGTTAGTCGTGCTGCGGGGTAAGGACATGAGAAACAGCACAAACATCTTTCTGGTGAATCTGAGCGTTGCCGATCTCTGCGTCCTTGTGATTTGCACGCCTACTGTCTTAATGGAAGTGAATGCAGGACCGCAAATCTGGCCCCTTGGCAAGCATATGTGTAAGTCCGATTTGCGCGAAAGCATGACGCTTTGTGATGTATATATTTCTATTTCTATCTCCTCGACCGACATGGATACGACGCGATGATGTCTGTCGATCGGTTAAATCCAAAAATACTGGAGGCCACATATTTCCTGAACGGATGTATGTACATATATGTTTTAATAAGCACACTATACGCGCATCGCGCCTTTCCATCTAGCGAACTCATACGCGGTTCGTTAACAAACACGCATGTTGCTATTGCGTCATGAGAACTCGAATACGTAGAGCACACCGAGATTTCTATTTGTGATCGCATGTCAATTTCCTGTTTATAGAAACAGATAATTCTTTTTTTTTATACTATGTAGCCAAAGAACTAAAAACAATTCATACAGCTTTAATAAAAAATTTTAATTTTGTATAAAGAAAAATTCATTTAATCTGTCAATTATTTTTTTAAAAAATGGTCTAGCTATTTATGTAACTATTATTTGTTAAATTACTATCAACAACAAATTATGTATTTATATGAATTTTTATTCCATTTTTGTCTCAGATACTAGCCATACTATATGTACATATTTGGTATGTAATACAAATAATAATGCATATTTTGAATTTCTTTCAGTATCGCGAATTTTTGCTTCAATGTAAATGCTTATATTTTCGTGAATACCTTTAATTTCACAAATCTTTGCCACGTGAGTTTGTGTTTTTTTATATTTATATAAATTTTTTTATTTCTACATATTTTGAATCTTACTTTAAATCTTATTAGTATCGCAAATTTTCACATTTATTCGATCTGTATTTCAATAGAGAAGCTCATTTCTACATATAAATATCTTTGATCTTAAAAATCTTTGATATTACGAATTTTTATATTTATGCTTCTCACACAAATCATTACTTATAAGATGTTCCGATCTGATGAATCAGATCGAAGCATCTTATAGTGAGAATATGTTAGTGAGAATATGCATATTAATATGATATGTTGATATGATAACTCATAAATGAGTTATTAAAATAACCATATCACGGCAATTATTATCTTTTAATTAATTTTTAATTGAAAAAAGTACTAGAGCTGCTCATTGATACTCATATTTCATAATACATATGAAATTTCGTTATTAAAATTTGTTAACATTGCCGCAACATTATTGATAAGCCTACATATCATTTACGAAGTAAGAAAAATGTACGAGTTTCTTAGTCATGCAATTTGAACGTTAATATCGTTGGACGCTATCCAAGAGAGAACTAGTTCGCGTTAATTTGTCTCATAGCGCGATAGAACGATGAACACGGGCTTTTATCCAAAGTGCACGACAATGTCATCGTTACATCACAAAAGCATTATGAACTTTTCGAATTTATAGAAGATATCTGCTTTCGTTTCATCATTATTGAATCGTTGAAAAAAAAAGAAGAAGTTTTCGTAGCGTATCTCCTACTATTGTCATAAATTACAAACCGATTTATCGGTGCGCGCTGAACGATCTGCGATTAAATTGCAAACTCGGCAGATAGACATTAAATCTAATCCGATCTTATTCCACTCATCTTGCGAGCTGATCATATTATTCACTTGAAATAATGCTGCGCGATTTTTGATGAGCGCGATAGGAATTATTTTAGCATACAAAATGTTCCATTAAAATATTTCATTAAATATTGCTACGATAATTGAGATTCACGATTAATTAATAATCGAATTAATATTCAATTTTTTTATTTTTTAATATGATTATTTATTGTTAAATATTTATTACACTACAAAATATATAGTTTTTACATATTTTATATTAATAGTGGGATATAATTTGCTTTTTTCTATATAAAATCTTTTTTCATGTATAAAAAATATAAAGAGTAATACAATTTTATACTGATTTTAATATATATAATAAATCATGTATTTTTAAAATGTAGAACATATAATGTTGGTTAAATAATTTTTTATATAATTATTACTGATTCTTACTTTTATCTATTTTATTATGTTTAATTTATACTTATTATTAAGTTATATTTAATAAAATAATTAATCTAGCTAATTAGCTCTGATTACTTTTAAAAAATCGATAATCGTTATATGAAATGGATTGATCTAGTTAGTGCTTTTTAATAATCTATATCATTTACATATATAGAAAGAAATTTGGATACATATATAGAATACATATATAGTATACATATATAGAATACATATATAGGATACATGTATAGAATACATATATAGTATACATATATAGAAAGAAATTTGGAAATTTGAACAGCATACGGTTAATGGTACTACTCTACTTAAACTTTTACGAGTTTAATATGAAAGCGCGAAAAATTCGAGAGAAAAGTGCCGTCGACAAAAATAGTTTTGCTCTCGCTTACTGCGTAAAGTTAATCGCGAACAAATGTGAAATATCTTCACATGTACTGTTGAAAATCCTAAACAATGCATTATTATTAACAATAGCTACGCTAATGGATATTGCTAATAATTAAATTCATATTCTTTATAAGCTGTTACTGCTCCTTATATTAATTAAAACGATAACAATTTTTGATTCTGGTTTGCAAGAATATTGTAATATCATAATACAATTGGATCGTGGTGTAAATTACACACCGAAAAAGTTTAATATGGACTTTAATAAAGAATAATGATTTATTAATAAATAAATTATAAAATTTATAATATCTGAAATTGAAGTTGAAAATATTTATAATATATTTTTTGATATTTATAATAATATTTTTTATCTTTCTAAATCTTTTATATTTAATTGAAAAATAAAATGAAAGACTTAAAAATAAATTTTGATAAATTATAAGATAGACGACAAACTGATGATTTAATATTTTTTATTTATTTTTTTTTATTTAAATTGCTGTGATTTTTTATGATACTGGTATCATTAGTGAGAGATCACTAAAATTTATTGTTTTCTTTGTTCATAATAATGACGTGAAAATATTAAAATAATCTAATTGCAAGTCTTCTGTTAATTTAATATTACTTTTTTTTTATGTAATTATTAAAAATTATTCTAGGAATCAAATAACTTTCTTATTTTTTTTATTACGTTCAGTAAAAATTAATCATAGGAAATGAGATAAAAGAAAAAATGGAGAATTATCTTATTATTTACAAAATATAATGTCTCTCGTTAGAAAATCGTTATATACTTAAACGTAATATCATTTTTCAATGATTTTTCAAGAGACTTTACATTAAAAGATCCCAATTTCAAATACAAGTATAATTGACTACTTTTTATTATCAATTTCTTTACAAACGACACATTTTATTTACATGTCGAATAACGTTCGCCACCAACGAACATCAAGATATCCGTGCTCGTAAACCGTTGGTACCATATGGCGTTGCAGAGACGAAAGATTCTTCCGGCTTACAATTCCTTACGAGCGTCTGTCTATATATCGACTTTCCGATCCTTCTCTTTCATATGAAGAAGTGCAAGAAAGAGCGATACGCGGAGGGAGGTAGTTGCCGGTGGTGAAGTCGAGGTTGAATCAACCAGTGAGTAGCGAGAATGTCGTGAGGGATCTCTATGGATTATACGAGATGCGTTTGCTGTGAAGGGTCGCGCAACGGTGGTCCAGATGGGGTGTGGTGCAAAGAGGGGGATAGCATTTAGGCGCGTCTGGCTTTTATGAGGCGCATACGGCGTTGCCTGTCCCTTTCTCCGAGAACATCGACATACCTTTCTCGCGCTCGACATTCCTTTAGAAAGACGCTGCCTGATCTCACGGTCGAGGCCATGCAACGTTTATTGCAATGTAAAATATCTTACGACATTATGATCAGAATAGGGATATTTCACTTAAAAAATGAAAAGTTTCCTTGCACTTTTTTTCCAGCTTGAAAAATACATGATAAATCATTATAGTGGTGTCGCGATTATCCATGTGCGTGTCCGTAAAATTCTAATTAAATTTTTTGATATTCAATTCTTTCAGATCCAATGATTCTGTTCGGAATCATTAATTTCGGCATTATGAATTTGTTATAAACATAGATTTGCTTTTGATTTTCGGCGAACGTTCTTTAATTAATATTTGTCTGGGCGCATGATTTTAATTTCATTAGTTAAGAAATAATTAAGAATTTGTAGTTATATAATATTAATAAACATTAGTGTTTGACAAAAACTTTAAAAATATTAATTTTTTAATGATTTATAGTTTTTATATTTGTAGAGTTTACGTTTTTATGATGTCTAGTAAACAGGATGTTCGTT
The DNA here is from genome assembly GCF_025532165.1 of Camponotus vicinus. Lineage (NCBI taxonomy): Eukaryota > Metazoa > Arthropoda > Insecta > Hymenoptera > Formicidae > Camponotus > Camponotus vicinus. The sequence continues at coordinate 23,906,867 of NW_028141976.1, read as the reverse complement.
TAACTGCATTTATCTGTTAAATTTTTGTTTTATTGTATTTAGAAATAAAAAAATATGAAAAATATAACAGACTGACAGTACAAATTAAACATCAAAATTAAACATAAAAATATCTTGGTCACGAATAAAATAACAAATATTTTTAAATGACATACGTTTTAAAAATATTTAATATTTTTACATACAATTCAAGTTTTATTTATTTTTGGCAATATTAAAATTACATTAAATATTCATTTGGCATGCAATATTAAAATTACATTAATTACATTCAATTAAAGCAATTTTAAACACAAAACATTGATAATTATTATAATAATTACTTTTCGTTAAACGTCTGTGATAAAGACTGTATGAAAATTTCCTTTATTCTTCAGACATTGACTAATGACCGACACTGAATTGTAAATTATCGAACAACCGTTTTCTAATGAACATAATAATAATGACAAGGAAATAAGGTGCGATTCATTTAATAGTAGATGAAAAAGGTGCTATGACTAATAAAAGCTTTGTTTCACATCGACAAGTATTCAAACGTGTCAATGTTGGAACAACTTGTGGAAGCGCGATATATACGCAATTCCTCTCTTTCATAAAATAAAATATCATTGTAGTATCGACGAATTTATCGGGTTACTATCAGTACGAAATTTTTGTGAAACAAGATACGTGTCAAAATTTTGACATGTTTTGTCACTAAAATTGAAAGAGAAGTATATATGTAATATGTATATACATATGTAATATATATATATATATATATATATATATATATATATATATATCTGCGTTTACAAGTTGCTTATCAAAACATTTTATATTTAATTGGAAATTTTAATTTGCGTAACTAAAAAATTTTGATACATATTCTTAGAAACAAATTTTTTTTAAATTCAAAATCAAATTTCGCTTTGAAATATGTAAATCGTTGAACGAAATTATAATAAAAGTTAATAAAAATAAAAATTAGATTTTTCATATTGCGGGCAACACACTTATGTTAGTTATTATATATACATATCTGGATAATATATAATTAATAAATGAATTTATGATTTATTCTTCTTCCATGATGTGCTTTCTGTTAGGTAACATGAAATATTGAATTTTTTGATCTAGGTTGTCATATATACATTATTATGTTTGTTAAAGTATTTTAAATAAAAATTTCATAAATTTTCAAAAAGAAATATGTTAGAAAGTAACAGATTTTGCATAATATGCATTTTTACGAGATATTACCTTCTACGCGAGATTAAGCACATTTTTTAAAAATATGATCCAATTTTTTATCAATACAAATTGTAGGACACATCGAGATAAATGCAAAACGCTTCATATGTATGTACTTCGTATCTCAATCAGTAGACACAAATCATATTATTATTTTGAAAATGAAGAATAAGATTTTGGAATAAATAATTATTTCGCGTTCACTTTTACACATTAATTTTTAATATTTTCTTTTTGTATGATATTTTCGTTTCAAAACTATGAGATTATGACTCAAAACATTTCTCGATTGCGAATGCAACAGGGATCTAGAGCGTAAAATTGCATTTCTCATTTTGCATAATTTGCGTAAAATGATGTTTATCGCACATTTAATGCTCAAATGTTGGAATAACTAGTATAACTTGTATATTTACCATACATATCGTGATATTATTTTCTAGAGGAGAAAGAAGGATAGAAACTTGACACAGAAAGACAGAGTATGCAATAAAAGAGATAGTCTCCATCCATCGTTATATATAACGTACTTGTTTAATTAAAACTGAGATTTCGAGTTTGTATGAGGCTAAATATAGATCACGTGAGAAACATCCTCGTTTTTCCAATCTTTTTCGCACTCAGGCCAACTAGGCATTTACATTCCATGCAATTTTACTTTCACGCGACAATAACCGCTGGCGATTTGTGGACCGCTATAACTCTTCACGAGGAATCACAATGCCGCTGAGTGCGTAGTCATCATAAAACAAGATTTGTCTGTCTGTTGCAAATGAAACTTCTCGGTCAACGAATCAATTTGAGGAAGAATTTGCAAAAATGTAAATAATAGATATTGTTATTTATTAGTATTTATAAATTCTTATTTCAAATTTAATAGAGAAAGAGAAGTTTATAGTAAATTGTATTTAAGAAAAGCTTATGTATTGTTTACTCGTATGTTTGCAGATCATAACTATTTATTTGCAATTATTTTTTATAATTGTCGACTTAAGATCGCTTCTTTACAAAGAAATTAATAAAAATAAATAATAAAATAAACAAAATAGCCTGTCGCCAAAAGAAAACAGTTTTGTTTTTCGTAATGTATTAAAAAGTAGTTCCAACTTTTATTTTCACAAATAAAATAAATAAATAGGTGTAAAGAAAAATGAAATATATATTTTTTAATCATTCCATATATTTTTATTTAATTGTAATTGCTTTCTGTATTTGTGCAATTTTCCTGATTGCAACATTGCAGGAGCAACCGCGAATATAGAATTTGCACTTCATTATCAGGACAAATACTTTAGTACAGTCTATCTTCGTAATGCTTTTTTTCGTAATTGTTCCTTTCATAATGATTCTTTGTAAATGTTGAACAAAAACGCTTCAACATTTGGCTTAACTCTCGACGGAATTTCACGTCAATAAATATCGCCTCTAGCGAAAGCCCAATATATTTAATAGTATTTGTTTTGTTATACTATGGTATTCTTTATCTCTTCTACATTAACTCTATTGTAAGCTTTATTTTGCAAACCAGACTTGTGGCTGTGAATCTATCGCTTTAGAAAGAAAGTTTCGTGTCGTAGAAAAGTATCGTCGATACTTATATCGAAGATATTTAACTCTAGATTGCTCAGTTTGTCAAGATACAACTGCTGTTATTCGTACTTGCAAAGTTATTTCGTAAAACAACATAAACTGGATTTGTTATAATTATATTAATAAATTTTATTTAAAATAAATAAATATTATCGTATCTGTAAAGCGCATTTAAAATCGAATTTTTATTAAACTTATAAATTAACTTTATTACTTATAAATTAAGAACTTTATTTGGCGGCGAAATGATTACTCAATATAATAAATAAAAATTAAATAACTTATGTAAATGCGGGGTTTAATTCGAGAATATTAAAATAATTATTTATTTACAAATCTAAAATTAATTATATTTATAATGAAAGATTACAAATAATCTATTTTGATCTATGAATATCGCCATTAAAGTGTTTTAACTCTTATCATTGGAATCGAATAAAAACAAACAGCAGATGTTACTGATGTTATAAATCTCTACAAAAACTAAAATCCTATCTGCTTGAAAGATTGTGTAGAATAACAGATTTTAGAATTACTCGAATGCGACGCATTGTTTCGATTGTCTCATTAATGAAGTGATATTTGAGAAAAAACAAACAATAGAGTTAATAAACGGAATGCTCAATCGCGAAAATAAATCCGATAGATAACGAATCGATATCTGAAAGAAGGCAAATTCAAAATATGATTTGCCTTAAAAATCTTTGCTATTTTAATGGAACAGCTTAAACTATTTATATCTTTAGGCTTGAATGTTTTAAAAAACTTTAGTTTATTATATAAATTATTTGTATCATTCGAAACTCGAAAAATTCAGAATATATCGGTAGCACCGAAAATTAAAATTACTTTTTGGTTTCAACGTTTAAGATGTAAATATATAACGTTATAATTTTTTAATTTCTCTTCAACTGATGCACCATCGCCCTAGTAAAACGTTTGTTTACGCGACGTCCCTGTCAGTCAACACTGTCGTACTTTTATTTACCAAGCAGTTATTATGCATGTTGACGTTGGTAAATGAAATTAAAAAACATTTTGCTTATTATGTCACATGACAGGCAAGCGGCGGAGATACGTGTTACATCGAGATTTAACTCGATAAGTAGAAGACAACATAGATTTTTGTTAAATCCATCGTTATGAATAGTTTCATAGCTGAATTAAACAAACAATACATATTATTAACAAAACCGCAGCAATTAACCTTTTTTACGAAATTATAAATGTGCGAGTTAACACCTGAGTCCAATATGTTCTGAGACTAGCTTTCGCCAAAACGTTCACTAATTGAAAGATCGAATTGTATCTGAATAAATTGTTCTTGTTAATCTCTATTCACTATTTAATTCTATGACAATTTTATTTAAGTTTATTTCTGGCTATTTGATTGACCTTAAATTTAATTTTATGAGAAATTATTGCAATTTTTTTCCGTTTATAATAGGTGGAAAAAAATATAAAGTGAGAACTTAAGTAGAACTTATAAATCATTAAGTATAATCGTAATAACCTATAACACTGATTTATTCATAGAATAATTATAATTTATTATAATTATTATATAATTATTATAATTTAATAATTATAATTTACTATAAATATTATTGTATAATATGCGATTTTAAACAGTATATATAAACGCAGTACGCGATAATATTCGCATTTGTTTCCTTGATTTTTAACATAGTACAGTATTTTACAAGGAATTAAAAATTAAAGAAAGCAAATTAAATTAGTAATCTAGAAATACGCATGAGATTAATTGTGTGAATATCATATAATTGTATCGCGTTTAATTTGAAATTAAGTAAATAAGTACCAGTCAAGAAAATATTATTACCTATTCTTTTCGATTAAATTATTAATTTATATATATATATATATATATATAAATTAAAATTATAATTATTTATTAATTGCTTTTTAAATATAAAACAGAATAGAAAAGAGAAGTTATTATATAATTGATATAAATAAATCTTTCGCAAACGCAATTATGATGCAATATTAGTCGCAGAATAAATATTGCATCATAATTGCGTTTGCGAAATTATAATAAATATTATCATTAATAAGAATATTATCATTTTACACAAGTTACAAATTACAATTGCAAATTATTATAACAGATGGACTCGAATCTTGACGTTTATCATAAAGAAACTATTTTAATTTTTATCTTAATTTTATCTTAATTATTTTAATATAAACCAATGGTATAATTCTACGAAGGATAAAACGTAATATTGCGGTCAAATAATTATCACATTGCTTTAAATGAACATCTCATTATTGTATGCGCGTTTCAAACTGAATGTATCATAGGAAGATTGTTGAAGTGTATATATGTGAATATATATTAGTTTCAGAAACATTTTGCCCCACGGCTTTAAATTGCAGCATACGAACATATTGCTTCGAAACATGAACGCATTTAGTTAGATTCCGAATATACGGTGTCTCAAATTTAACAAACCATCTTTTATCGACGGAATTGATTCAATTTGAAATTGAGTTTTCTTTCGCGAAAATATAAAAATAAAATATCATCATTCCCTTCACAAACTTTCTACTTTAAATATTTTTATTAAATATCTTTATATAAATTAATTTCTCTCTAAGTTCAAATATTAGACAAGTTCTTTCAAATTTGCAGAAAAATTAGGTACTTCTTTTTGTTATTTTTTTAAACTGAATTTAGAGAGCTTTAAATTGTTCGAATATAAAATAAGTATCTAATTGCTAGTTTTAATATTATTAATAATTGTCTTTAATAGCAAACTGACTTGAAGATTACGAAAAAATAAAACCAACTGTAGAATATTCGAATTTCTTCAGGTTTATTTTCAGAAAATCCAGCGTATTTTTTATATTCGCGATCCGAGTGGTGGGTAGTTTCGATAACGAGAACGGCCCGCTCGGAATTTCAATACTTCCAAAAGGGCCAAGATACGAATAGGTCATGACCGACAAACTTTAGGAAAATTTACGACAGCAACAGGGGAACATGAAAAAGAGACTCGTTTAAAGAAACGTGATGCAAAAGTTATGTAGCCGGAACCGCCTGAAAATAGATAGATAGAAATTCGATTTGCGCATCTGGGCCGCATCTGATATGCAAAGTAGGTTGAAGATGACAAACAATGCTGCATCACGCGATAGTATGTATTTTTTCTGTTGTCTTTTTTTATTTGAAATGATATAAAAGTGAATAACAATGCAAAATTAAAGCGTTAATAGGTGCTTTCCATTTACATCAAAACTCAGATAAATCTCACTTCTGTCTTTCTTCAACATTCATGTTAAAGGAAGACAGAAGTGAGATTTATCTGAGTTTTGATGTAAATGAAAAGCACCTATTAGTTACAGACATTTTCATGATTCTCACGAATCAAATTAGATCTTGACGTCTGTCAAGATTAATGCTACATACATACATCATTTATATGGTATACAGATATTTGAATTTTTGTTCCATTCAATAAAACTTTGATCGACTTGAAATCAATTTGTTTGAAAATAAAAAGCAACGTAAATGAATTTATAATAAAACAAAATCATACGATTAATATAATCAAGTTCGATAAATACGAATTCTGAATCAATAGGCAATCACAGGGATTACATATGACATGGTTCTTCGCAATGCATTTCGTGAATATTGAACAACCATTTCCAGAATTGCGGGAAAGATCAAATAACGCAATTGTGAAGTCATTGCAATTCAGTGCGATTTACGATATTGCATTTCTCGTAACTTCAGCACAAATATACTAAGTTGCATTTTATTTTATACGATCCACAAAATGTGGTATATATTTGTCGTTATCCTTTCTCATCACATTTTCTAATCTCTATTTTTATTTGTTTAAGATTTGTGAAATGTTTATTCGTTTAAAATCTGTGTATAAAGAAATTTTTATTTATGGATGTTTAATCAACTGAATCAGATCTCGTGTTTCTCTCTTTCTTTTTCATAACAAAGTAGTTAAATAATTTCATTTTTCATGTGAGAATCTTTTATGCATCATATTTTATATACTCCTCTTTTTGACTTCACAAAGAAAGACTTTCCGTTACAATTACATCACGATTAATGTACGGAAAATTAAATCATAGAATGATATTTGCAAAATATCTCAAAGAATAAGTATATCTCGTAGAAAATGTGCATTCTTATATCGCTTCATTTTATTTATATTAAGGCAAAGGCTAAGTATAGAAAATATTTTATTTTATTGTAGCAAATCTCAAGAAAATTTTGAGAGGAAGTATAATAAATGCTCCAGAAAATGATGAAATAAATACATATATTTCTTTAATGAAGACACACACGATAAAAACAATATAATCTCTCATTATATTTATTATATTAATTCTCTTTAAATTCTATTATTATTCTAGAAGAAATTCTGTCAAACTTAATTTAAATTAAAATAAATTTGTAATGTGTGCATCGATTGAGTAATTAAAAAGAAAAATATATAATGTTATATGTATATAAAAATATTGAAATTGCATCGCTGTTTCAAGTACAAATGTATTACATAATAGTATTTATATTTGCACTGTATTTTCGATTTTTACAGCATAATGTTTGACACACAACGAGAAAACAAGAAAGAAAATAAAACGAATTATAAATAAGTTAGAAATATTGTCTCGATCAAAAGTTTAGAAATTCTTTTAAAATTAAAAGATAAAACACATATTTTTATTAAATTTGCTTCTATAGATAATTAATATATATTTCTTGTTCTTTCTCTTTCTCTCTCTCTCTTTTTAATCATATCCATGAATGCATAGCAAGTAACAGCTGATAGTCTTATAATTAAGTGATTGTAAAAAACCAGAAAATGAGATAATCTTTGCTTTATTTCGCGAATTTTAAAATTGTAACATTATATGTAAACTTAAGTCATTAATCATTAGATACTATTTATATTATTTCTGTTTGATAATAAAAAAGAAGAAGACAAATATTCTTAAAATTATCAATCCAAATTATCAAAATTATTAACAGTGTTCCTTTGCTAAAATCTACAAAGTCGCAATGTAAAATCCAGAATTTTAAAAGTCTGAGCTATGAAAATGTAATATTTAATACGTACATTTATTGTTATTTAGCAAAACATCGGAGCAAGAACACTACATGATAAATTATCAAATATCTGCCCAAATTATTCTAAGCTGTTCTGACAAGCACGCGACCTGTCTCGCGTCTTCCGCTTTTTCAATAGGTTTCGACAGCCGCCATAGCCCATTATCGCTGCGTTTGTTTCCGCTATATATAGTATAATTTGCATACAAGAATTCATTTTTTTTCTTTTTTCTTCATTCAACGTCTATTCTAATCTGTGTCTAATCTGTGTGTCCTATCCACGAAAATGTAATTTCCATTCGCGCTTTTGATTGTAACTGTAATTGAAACGTGTCAACGACGCTGCATCATTATGAAATTTAGAGATAGTATTTTGTCATTTATATTCAGACTGGCATTATTTTTTACGAAATACAATAATCAAAGAAAATTTCAGTTAGCAATCTAAAGCTCAAAATCTAAAGCCAAAAAATGTTTTTTTAGTTTTTCATACACCAATATTAATAATTTGAATTTAATAATTTAATTAGTAATTAGTAAATAATAATTGGTCATTAGTAAATAATAATTAGTGACTTAGTAACTAATTATTTAATAATTAGTAAATTTGCAGATTTGACTATTTTTTATTCCAAAGTCGTTTAATATTACAAATTTTTTTGTATTATTCTAAATTTTTCTAAGATAAAGATATTATATATTATCTTTTATAAAAAGCACGCGTAAAAAATCTGTTTATTATTTTCGCCGCTTCAGTAAATCATCGTTAATTCTTCGTTTCTTTTATACTATGTTGAACTATAAATCTTCAAGATAATATGACGTTACGAATTTAAAATGTTCATGTAATGCGCCACAAATTATAATATACGAGTCTTACATTAAAATATTAGTTGATGATAAATAAATTTAATGTACTCAATTTTGTGCTAAATCAATATTAGCTTTTTAACATCATTTTATAGACATACATGTATATAAATGTATCACATATGTATGTATATAATCAATGATAAATTAAAAATGATGATGTTTATCGACAATTATGTTATATATATCCATATTACATAAATTTAAAAATCTTGGTATATTATTAAAAGAGATATACAAAAAGAATATCTTTGTGTGAACATGTTTTATATTGTTATTCATAGATTAAGATTCTATCACGTGTAAAACGTTTAAAACAGCACATTTAGTGGGCTGTCTGAATAATATCAGACTGTTTGAAAAAAAAGATTACACAAATCGACGAGTTATATGGTGTACTAACCTAAATAGATAATGAACAAGTTAAGCGGGTTCTATCGCATCGTGCGTATCCTATGTTAATACAAACCTCGAAAGATAGCAGATTGAATTTAATGACAGTGACGCAATCGAGTCTAAAGAAAATGTTTGTACATACTATATGTTTAACAAAATTATACATAAATTAATTATAACACACTAAGATGTTCCTATCTTCCTCGAAGAAATCTTCATTTTTATATTAATTTATTATTAATATCGAATTATAGGTATTGTTAACATAGATAGATATCATTAACAATATTGATAAATGAATTATGCTATTAGTATATAATAATTATTTTGACATATATCAGTATTAAAATTTAATAGTAAGTAGTTTATATTCGACATTTATTTAAAATTCCCTTAAACAAATATTTAATTAACAAATTGCAAGAACGATACATAATGAATCTCATCATTACTTATATATTTATTATCGATTTCTCTCTATTCTCCCCAAGCTATATCCTTTTTCCATTTATTTCACAAAGAAGCCATCGCCTTTAAATGGGTTATTAAATTCCTTTCATATGTTATACTCATCTCTTCTATCTCTAACATTGTTGAACATACTCGTTCATTCGTGTCTGTGGCTCTTTTATGAAAATGAAGCTTCTAATACTCGAGGAATTGTAAATTCTATATCTCAAAAATATGATGTTTAAACCGTTTGTGAATCACTAAACATTAAAGTCAACCGTTTATTGCAAAACCGTAACGACTATGTAACTATGGATTAGTCTCTGATGACGCATTACTCTTTGCAATCTCAAATTTGCTATCATTAAGAAGTTGTGCAAACAGTTTTAATATTTTATACTTCTGAGAAATTGAGCTATGTAGAATATCTTTTTCCCACACACATTTTATAGTGGAAAAAATTATTACTGTTAATATTATTATTAATTTAGATTTATTACACACATACACATCATTTTATGAAATATATTTATATTTTTTGTAAATATAAAAATATTTGTATGATAAAAAAGAATAGAATATTTCGTAAATATAAAAATATTTATATAATAAAAAAGAATAAAATATTTTTATTTTTTACATAGCGTAAAAATATTTAAATTATTATATGCAATTACAAAAATTCGTATTTTTTTATTTAAATACATAAAGATATTATTAAAAATGTAGAATTAATTAAAAAAGAATATATTAAATGTATCAAAAAGAATATACCAAATATGAAAGAAATGAAGAATATAACATTATTATAAACTTTTAAAAAATTGAAATTTTAACTAATTTCTTGATAAATTGATTAAAAAAAAATAGCAACATATCTACCGATTTTATCATCATTCATTAAATTTGATTAAATTTTTAAAATATAAACTTAAAATATAAATGCTTCTGATATGAAAGTTTCATTACATTTTCTGAGATATTTTGTGAATGGTGTGCTGTCACATAATTCACAAAATAAATTATTCAGCCAAAATTGTGTAATTTAAAATGATTTTTTTGTAAATTTGCATGTGATATTTAAGTTATTTATCGTTAGACCATGCTACGGGAACATTCATTATATTACATGGCTTTATGAAGTAAAGAAATGCAAAATTTCTTCAAAAAAAGAATTTTTTTAAAAAGAATTTTTTATGGAGCATGAAAAAAACAGATTGTACATATGTTGCTGGCATTCTCGAGAAAATTGACGAACATATGATTTGTGAAATTATTTTGCGGAGACCCTAAATGATAAATGGGATGACATCTATTGCGTAAGTTAAGTCCACGAGTTACATTGTGGAACGTGATGTTTTCTTGGCTTTGTTAAATTATTTTATATTGTTTGTAGAGAAGCCTCTCTCTCGTTCGAAACTAAATATAAATATTGGTTGACTTGATTTTCATGGTAACATATTTAGTTAATTGTTAAAACTATAATATCTTATAAGAAACTTAATAGAAACACATTTAATAGCAGAAACACATGTTATTATATATAAGAACTGTAATAAAATTACTCCAAAACTACATTGTTGTTTACATATAACAATGATATGTATAAAATGTTCTAAAAAAATTTAAAGATTCTATTTTCTTTTCAAAATTTTGACATAAAGATCATAAAAGTTTCATTCTTTTTTTATATGTTTTCATTAACTTTTTACAAAACTAGAATATAAATTGAAATTTCATTTAATAAAAAGTTTTTATTATTTTATAATATTTTATTATGTCGTGTTGAATTTTTCTTATCATATTTCTATTATTAAATATCATTAAAACGGATTTTTATATTATTGCAAGGATATGGTGGTGTTTATGTGAAAATATTTTAATGGAAATAATGAAATATTTCTCTCATTATCATTTTATTCGTGTCATTATCATACATATGCATATATAGCATATATGGCATACCGAGCACTATGTGCTCTACGGATTGCAGAATGTTTTCAGGGCAAATGCGACAAGAATCAACACAATGTAATTGTATTAATTGTACAAAGAGATGGAGAGAGAGAGAGAGAGAGAGAGAGAGAGAGAGAGAGAATGGAAAAGAGAGAGGAAAAGTTAGATGCTTTTACGCGACAAATTATACCATATTATATAATAATATCTCATTAATTATCCGGAAATTTAAATTTGTCCAAAAACTGATGCATATTTAATAAAGTTCTTGATAAAATACTGGATGTTGTCTCTGTATATTTAATCCCGATTATATCGGACAATAGATTTTACAATCACATTTCTCATATAATGGAAGGATTATATATTAATTGTATTTTGTGTCAATAGATATTAATATACTTTGCATTAGTATATATAATTATATTGTCTTAAAATTACAATGTTATCAGAAATATATGTTTTTAGCAGTCCTTATCGTATCTATTAAACGCGATAATAAGCTCGAATTGAATAATCGCATAGTTAAACGTTTGAATATATATTATAACGTTGAAGCATGATAATGGCAGCTGGTATTTACATGATAAATGAAGCCATATTATAATATATATGTTTTTATTATTATTATATTCAGCGAAGTCAATAAAGACAAAAATATACGGTATGATTCATTAGAAGAGATAAAATATTTGAATAATTTTACTTTATTTAAAGATACAATTTTGGACTTAAAGGTATAAAAAAAGTATTACAAATACATAATTTATATATATGTATATATATATATATATATATATATATATATATATATAATATAAATTATATATTTTTAATACATTTTTTATAGCTTTAAATCCGAAATTGTATTTTTAAATAAAGTGAAATTATTCAGGTATTTTTTATTTCTTCTAATGGACATCCTATATACAGGGTGACCCATTTTAACTTAGGCAGCCAAATAACTCGAAAAATAAGCAAGATAGAGAAAAATGTTTTAGACAAAAGTTGTATGGTTTCGAGGGGGCCATAAGATGGTATCATTGGTTTGACCTTGAAGAGTCATTTGAAGGTCACGTGAAGGTCACTTCAATTTTTTTAAATGGAATACCCTATATATTTTTGTACATTCTTGTAGCTTATTTCGAGAGCTTTCCAAAACACTATAATTAAGTACCTTTCCGTTAAGTACTTTTTGAGTTATGATGCTTGAAATAATTTCTTAATTTTACATAAACCGTAAAATATCTTGTAAAATATTCATTTTTCGATTATCTTACCTTAATACTTTTATGTACAAAATAATGAGAGGAATCAATTGGTGTAAAGAAAACACATAGTTGTTTTTAAGAAAAAATATGGAATTGTTAATTGCAAATTACATATTTTTTCTTCGAAACAACTGTGTTTTCTTTACACCAATTGATTCCTCTCATTATTTTGTACATAAAACTATTAAGGTAAGGTAATCGAAAAATGAATATTTTACAAGATATTTTACGGTTTATGTAAAATTAAGAAATTATTTCAAGCCTCATAACTCAAAAAGTACTTAACGAAAATGTACTTAATTATAGTGTTTTGGAAAGCTCTCGAGATGAGCTACAAGAATGTACAAAAATATATAGGATGTTCCATTTAAAAAAATTGAAGTGACCTTCACGTGACCTTCAAATGACTCTTCAAGGTCAAACCAATGATACCATCTTATGGCCCCCTCGAAACCATACAACTTTTGTCTAAAACATTTTTCTCTATCTTGCTTATTTTTCGAGTTATTTGGCTGCCTAAGTTAAAATGGGTCACCCTGTATATATATATATATATATATATATATATATATATATATATATATATATATATATGTGATATATATGTGATATATAAAATAAATTGCGCATATATGTATATATGTGTGTGTGTATCTTTTTGTGAATTTTGCACACTCTTTATGAAAATTTTCATAAGTATGTATATTATATAATTCGTATATATTACATTTTAAATGTTTATATACATATAAATTTTTAAAACATTGAGTTTTTTATTATTCTGAAAATAAAAACCCGCAAGTTGCTACAACGCATAAGGTTTCGTTATTACAATTGTCATTGGCAATCAAACTACCGAGAAAGAATATCGAATTTTTCTTTTTACTGTCGCGAGTTTGCCTTTGCCTTGAGCTTTTACGAGTTAGACAAAACAAAACGGTTTTATGTAGCAAAAAAGCGCAACGACTTTAATAACTTTAATTTCAAACGAAGAAGCCGGAGATCACCGTGCTTTCCTCCTGTAGACAACATTGCTTGATGAACATAATCGGGTCGTAAACATAATTGGTCGTAAAACCGAATTTTCTCGCGCGTAAAACGTTGATAATTTCATCGCAATATACTCAATTTTAAATTTTATTACCATGTGCAGAAACTTTGTCATTGCAAGAAAACAAATCTTTATGATTAAATTCATTAATTTTTTTGACGCTATGCGCTATTATCATATTTTTGGTATTCTAATTTAAAAATCTAATCTTAACTTTTTGAAATATTTCTTGCCAATGTAAAAAAAATATTGAAATTTTATGATGGCATTTATACATAACTGATAGATTCATTTCGAATAATTAGAAAGAAATAATGACTCCATTTGTTAGAAATATTAATTTTATTGTTTTTTTTTCTCTTCAATATACATTTTGCAGAAACGATATAACAATACTACTTAGGGATGTTTTTTTTCATTCAGGAGTAATCCAACGTTAATTCTATAACAATAAAAATTGATTGACGCTATACACGTGATAAAATAGGGTCAATAAGGATAGAATATGCGTATGACACGCATGCCTGAAATTTCACATATGAAATTATTCTATTTATATATAATTATATATAGATGAAATAATATTTTGTTTCAAAAGGCAATTTGAGAAATTGCTCCTATAGTTAGAAAACAGCAATTTCTTTGGGAACTTTTCAGAGAGAAATTCTATAGGAAAAATACAAGAAAATTAGTAATCATGAAGAATTCTGCTCTCGCGTAGTACTCGCAAACATAGTGGTGTCTTTTCGCAAAAGGACACTAGGCACGTGCCAAAGAAACTCAACAGTTTCGAAGCTTTCGAAGGGAAAGGGATTTCCCCAAAGACCGACTGTGCTTCTTCCCTGAATGATTTATCGTCGTAAACGTATTAAAACTTCAAAAGAAAACCACAAGTCATAATTCGATCGTTCTTTCTCGTTGCAATGAAACCTTGAATGATTTGTTTTAATTTATATGTACAAAATTTTTATAGACAAATTATTTGATGCATGCAGCAAAAATTCATAGATATAATATGTTTGCAACTTTTATGGATATATATAATATATTTTTATATACTTTTGTTTTTTTTAACTTGAATAAATTTAATAAAGCAATGATATCACCTTCGCTCTCGTGAGTGTTACATTAGTTTATAATTAATATTAAATCATAAATGTTACGTAAATTGATAAAGAATTACTTTGCTCGAGAGAGTATAACACAATATATGTATAAAGTAGCCAAATTGATATGCAAACTTCATGTTCCAAAGTTTCTGAGCTTTGCCCTTTAGGCAAAGATCGATATGATGAAGGGGAAGTTATTACGTGAAGCATGAATAATTCTGCAGTACTACGTATAAGAATGTGATATTTTTTGCATTGCGTCCCCTATCAGGACACAGACATCTGTGGAAAACAAAAAATTTTATCTCGTTGTAAAGAGTAACTCGGGATTTTTTATTCGTAAGTGTACGCGCATTATTTTGTTAATTCTATCAAGCGCATAAAATGCACATAGATAAATATGCATGTAAATCGCGATTTCTCAATTTCTAGCCGCATTGCATTCCATATATATGCTTCATTATGTATTCGAAATCTGATTCATTTGGATACATTCTCAGGGTACCAATCACGTTGAAACGCGTCTGTCCAATTATAATCGCATTATCCGAGTGTTCTTATGATAGAACTTCCGAGTGCATGCGAAATTTTGCGGTAGGTTGGTTTTCCTTTAGTAGAATCCGCAATTTAGAGGTCATAGTTTAAAATTCAAAGGTCAAAGCTCACCGTGATCTCTGATTCAAGAGCGAAATTATGATCTAACAATCTATATGATCTAACATTATGCTCTGTGATCATTTTTTACGCATTTATATCGATTACATAATTTAATGAGCGAGATCGCGCATGATTTGCGGGCCTTTTAGCTCACGAAGCCCTTGAAGCTCGCTACGTCGTGTCGCTGGGGCAAGGCTAGGACAAGGTGGAAAAGAGTAGCGCACACATTGCGCGCGACAATGCCGGACAGGCTTGACGGTAATCTACGGGGGCTGCTGAAACGAGTAGGTGAACTTTTACCCCCTGCTACGAATTACCGTTGCTCTTAGCCTGTACCGCGTCGGAGCATTTAATGCTACGCCCGGTATATAACACTTCTTCTTGTCCTACCGGTTCTCCATCCAATTCTCTCTTTTAACCTTCGTGGCAGGAAATACGATAGAAAGGCGCCGATAGTCGGGAGGAGGTGGGACCCTATAGTATTCTTTCGGTCTATACATACGACACAGACAAATCCGCCAGATCCGTAGGTCTTGAGAACGATCCACTCGTTTTATTGCTCTTGATGCGTTCCACCACGTTTTTCCAATATGAGTCTACTCCTTGATCGAAATAGTTTTTCCTTATTGTCTGCTATTTTTTTTCTTTCATAACCTTTTTCTGCATGAAATGCTTTCAGTTACGCAGAACTGCAATTTATTGATTATTATTTTTTTGTGAAATCTAGAACTAAATTTTAACTAAATATTTAACGATAATGTAATTCTAATCAAATATTTTCTAAAAAATGATACTTCTAATTTTTTATGTTAGAAACAAGATAAGATAATTTACCAGCTTCTATTACTTATGATAATTCAGGTTTAGCTATATATATATATATATAGCTTATGATAATTCAGGTTTAGCTTATGATAATTCAGGTTTAGCTATATATATATATATAGCTAAACCTGAATTATCATAAGTAATAGAAGCTGGTAAATTATCTTACCTTGTTTCTAACATAAAAAATTAGAAGTATCATTTTTTAGAAAATATTTGATTAGAATTACATTATCGTTAAATATTTAGTTAAAATTTAGTTCTAGATTTCACAAAAAAATAATAATCAATAAATTGCAGTTCTGCGTAACTGAAAGCATATATATGATATATATATCATCTTTTATCTTTTCAAATTATTTTATTAATGTTAAAGTTAAATTGTTCTAATATCAATAAACTAATCTTAATTAATATTCTTAATAACGTTCTTAATTAACATATACTATATATTTTGTTTCTTTGAAAATTATCTGAAAATTATTGATATAAAGACGATATCATACATATGTATAAAATGTCATATACATATATATAAAATGTCATTTTCATATAACACATTAATAGACACAGTTAATTATTTAAATGCCTAAAAAATGATTTTTGCTTTTTACAAAGATAAATTGAAATTTATTAAAATATATTGTTTTCTTTTTTACAATATAAAAGTGACATGAAAGCGCAAATAAGTATTTCTTATATGATAAGATTGACGATAATAAATGTGTTAGTTCATTTAATTCCCTTTGATCGATTTGCGATGAGATCCATTTGCAGGAAGAAGGAATCTTCCCGCGCGGAATGATAGATAATAACTTTTTCACAACATAAACGTGATGCGAAAGTATACTATTCCATCGTTCAAATAAGTTAGCGAGTGAGACAAAAAAGCGAAAGTTTTCGGCAAAGAAACAAAAAATATTGATAGCGATATTAGCCGCAGATATGCGAACAAATTATTTATCTCATAGAAATAGGGTTTATATTTTTTAACTCAAACATAGTTTCATAAAGATAAAATAGATGTGAATAATCATTACATTCCGTTGCATTTCCGTCTCAGATTTCTTTGCGTCTCAGCTATATCGCTCTTTATCTTATTTAGTTCGTCAATAGTCGATTATTTATTGAATTTTCTCTTTATTATATTATTATTTTTTAAATATACGTATTTATATAGATTCTTTAGACAATAAGATTTTTATCTGGGATGTTAAAAAAGAATTCAACCTTATCGTATAAGAAGATGTATTAAAATAGCTTTCCATTCGGGAAGCTTCTCTGGATGGCTTAAGATCCGTGCAACGGTGATAAGAACCAACGAACGTATGTGCTGAATTATGAAAGCTGGCGCCACAGATAATCGATTGCGGAAATAGCCTTCCGTGTAAAGACGGATGCCTAAAAGGGCAAAGCTTTCCCGGTCATTTAATATCTTGCCTGCTCTATATAAGCAATTTTACACTTTTCCGCGTAATATAATAAAAATATGAAAGAATATAAAATAAAAGGATTTAACACGAGAGAAGAAAAAAACAAAGGAAGAAGGAAATTTTTCTTAGTGCATTGGATCAAATATTAATAAAATTAATAATATTAATAAAATTAATTGAGCATGTTACTTATATATTGCCGAATAAAATTTACATGCCAAACGTAATGAATAGGACAAATAATAAAAATAAAAATAATAATAAAATAATATTAAATATTTACTTTATCCGTCTTTCCAAAGAAAAAAGAATGTCAACGCTCTTAATTGTTAGGTCATGTATAGCTATATCTCGAGTCAGAAATTGGAAAGGTCTGCTCTTTGCTTTGAAAAGAAAATGCCAACGTATCATCTTTATTGTAGAACTAGTCTAAATTACTATCCACCGTAAGATGAATCGGCTGAACTTCTCTGGAGGAAAATCTAACAACCCTCCTGCTCAATTGCCCTCCTACGAAGGCGGAGGAGTTAGGCAATTTGTCTGAAAGTCCCCTTGCAATCGATGCGTCAAAAAGAAACAAAAGAAAACCAATAAAATAAGTGTGCATACCTTTAACTATGTATTCAATTATACAATTTTAACGCCTCTTGCAATTAGTTTAAAAAAATCAATATCAAAATTTATAAATAAGATAACGAATTATAAATATTATAAATATTTCATTTGTAAATAAAAATTAATTTCTGTACTTGAATAAAAAAATTGTTTTTTACATGAATTATTTAATTTTTATATATATTTTATACAGTTTTTGTATATTTACACACACACATTAAAGGTTTTAGAATTTAATTGTATTATGTGTATATGTGTGCTCTAGGGATTTATTAATTAAATTATTATTAATTATGAATTAAATTAATTAATATATATATATATATATATATATATATATATATATAGAGAGAGAGAGAGAGAGAGAGAGAGAGAGAGAGAGAGAGAGAGAGAGAGAGAGAGAGAGAGAGAGAGAGAGAGAGAGCAAAATAATGCCAACTCATGAATTTATATTAACAGATTTCGCAATTTTCATCAACTATCAATTTTGTAGATCTTTATTATATATATATATATATATATATATACATATGCGTGCGCGCGCGCGTGTGTGTATGAATAATAAAGATCTATACAAAATTGAGTTATTGACATTATTTTGCTTCTTAAAAATCATCTTTTTAATTAATATCATAAATGTTTTGAAGGAACACATTTTTATCTCTAGGAAGTTAGACATATTATTGTTTCAATAAGAGATAAGAAATTTTCCAAAAGATATTTTATTTTAGCAACAGAATGTGAGCTCGAATAGCACAAAACTCCTATATAATAAAACATTTGAAGAATATAGAGATTTTGTTAAAGTATATTTGTATCGGAGTATACTATGGCCAAAAAAAGTCAATGGGCACTGTTTAATCTTCAGACAAAACGTAATGAAAGATTCTATCGTTCACACGCAGGTGATAGCAATAAATGAAGGAATAAATGTGGAAAATAATAGTGTCCAGGATGTTGCAATAATGTATATTGCGGTACCGTATGTCGTGTTAGATAAGATTTCTTTAGGGAATTATTATCACGCATTCACGGAAATATTGTTTTTTTACTAGACATATGAAAAAGGAAGAAACTATCCTTTTGATGTCTCAATATAATGCGATATATTAATTTCAAAAGCAATGTCAAAGTGTATTTTTTGTTTTCCAATATGTGATACATTATTTTATTTAATATATTTAATTAACGCACGGTTACATCGTTTTTGTAGTAATTTAATAACATTAAGAAATTATTTGAGACAAAATTATTCAGAGAAATATTAATTATAGATATGAAATCATGATAATTCTCAGAATACAATAGAATGTTAAAATTTAAAGCTTTATTTTTTTTCATGAACTGTTTTTCAACTTGTTAATGGAAATCGAAGATAATTATTGGTACATATATATACTTAATGTCAAAATTTTATTTTAAAATAAACAATTTATTTTAAAATAAATTTTTCCATTTTTTTATTTTTTTTATTTAATTGTTTTATTTTATTACTTAAAATTCTCTTTATTACAAATTATTTGAAATAAATAAACAAATTTATAAATGTTACGAAATAAACTATGAAACAAATATCACAACTTTTAAGTGTACAATTTTCGTAGATTTAATTCCGAATTTTAAAACAAAATAGCATACTGTGTATGAACTTTATGGTTCTCTCCGTTTCATGTTTCACATGTTCTTTTTATAATTTTATTTTACTTGTGTTTTACTTATGAATAGTACATAAAACAATGATTTTTTGATTAAAAAAGCGAAAATAATTGAAATTTTGAAAGAACTTTGTTTTTTATTTTTTGTATTTTATGTCTAATAAAAATATATTATTTGTTTTGTTATTTTATTAAAGTAATAACATATAAATAAAGTAATAACATATAAAATTCTTTTATGATATTATGTGTAAGATTTATATACTAATTTTTTTGTATTAGGTAAAGCTGTTCCGTTTGTGGAATTAACTGTGGCACATGCTTCCGTCCTCACAATTTTAGCTATTAGCTTTGAGCGCTATTATGCTATCTGCGAGCCTTTAAGAGCAGGGTAAGTAATTTTAGAAAGCTGTATTTTTAGGGAGTAAATAAAACCGAATATTTAAATTTACACACGGATTTAATCCGATTCAATATGCTCGTAGATACGTGTGCACGAAAGCCCGAGCGACCATTCTTTGCATTTTGGCGTGGGTGGCAGCGGCACTATGTACAAGGTGATGCAAAGAAAAAAAATTAAGAAGATCAACAATTCATTAATATTCTTTTCTGTTTTATTAATGTCCTCTTTTTTTGCCGTTGTCTTGCTTTACATATCTTTCATGCTTTTCTTCTGGCTGACGCATGTCGTCTTTTTTCATTAAATTCTCTCCTATTTTATGTCTTTACATGGTCATAATATGACCACGAGCTTTAATTTCTCTCGTGAAAGCATGTTTTAAAAGTACGGAAGAACTAGTCACAGGTCTTATTTAAAACAGGTCCTATTTAGACAAGTATAATACGAGACAAAACTTTATAAATTTACATATCAAATTGTAATTATAAATGAAAGATTTATTTATTTATTTTTAAAGATTTATTTATTTTTTTAATAATTATACATTGAGATTATAATTTTATATATAGGCTTACAAATATTGCTATTATAAACTATGTATAATTAAAGTTTTAAGAATTATAGAATATTTATTTTATGCATAGTTTTTTAAAAAAAAGTTTGAAGAATTCACACACATACATACACACATTGTAGAAAAATAATCTTGATAAATTTAAATATTATATTATATTGATGGAAAGTAGAATTTTATATTTCTCCAAACTTTGCAATATTATATACTTAGCTATCATTTTCTTTACATCATATTTACGTCACAACTTCGATCTTCATTCATATTAAAACTTCGATTCGAAAAAAATTTATTTGCAGTAATATCTTCCATTTTCTGTTCTCAAATGTATTTAAGTTTTAGCAGTTCAAAACTAGTGAAACTACTAGAAGATTATCGAACTACACTTGATATATCATTTGTTTTTGAACTAATAATTCTATATATAACTTTTGAAAACTACGAAATTGTAAAATATTGATAAACAAAGTTGAAAATAACTTCTGAAATACCGAAAATAATTTGAGATGGGAATAATTTATATGTTATCATTTGAGAATTAAATTAGTTATTTATTCGAATTAAATTGATAATAGAAGGTTTTGCATTCTTCATTAACTTTGCATTTTTCATTAACTTTTGAAATTTGGAAATAATTTATTTGATGAATACAATATATGCACATTGTTAAATTATATATCAGAAATTATTAACTTACTTTCGCAAAAAAATTATACGAGATTTTATTCCCATAGTAAAATAGTTTATTATTATTTCTGCATAAAAGAATTTGAATTGGCAAATGTTGTTACATATATATTTAATTAGCCAAATTCTTTAATTCTTTATTAACTAACGCTTTAATATTTTAATGATGGGAAAATGAAAAAAATGACTATAAATTAATTGTAGAATTTATCATTAGACTCATAACTGAATTGCTAAATATTTGATATGCGCGTTTTATATACAGGGTGAGTCAAAAGTATGTGTTAAAAATTTCTGAGCATGTTCCTGGATAAAAAAGAAGAACAAATGTTCATATGAACATATGGTCGCAAATGCTTCGTTATCAAAATAATGAACATAAATTAGCAGTATCAAATAATTTATTTAATTATTTATTTATTTGAACGTTTACAGTTTTGTTGTTCTTTACAAGAGATGCTCTACGTGTCCTCCATCATTTTCAAGAAACGTCGTCTATCAAACAATAGTTAACAGTGAAGATGACCTATGGACACGTGTCTATAATGCTTGCAAGATAGGCCGTGGAAATCCCGGTTTTCGAACAAGTGCGCCAGTTATGTAGACGTCGTGCTCAGGCATATATTGAAAATGATAGAGGGCACGTAGAGTATCTCTTGTAAACAACAACAAAACTGTAAACAATCAAACTGTAAATTATTATTTGATACTGCTAATTTATGTTATATTTATTATTTCGATAACGAAGCATTTGCGACCATGTTCATATGAATATTTGTTCTTCTTTTTTATCCAGAAACACGCTCACAAATTTTTAACACACTTTTGACTCACCCTGTATATATTCTAGCTCAAAAAGATATTTCATAAAGAGAATAATTAAAGAACATTTTCTCACAATAATATATCCATAGTAGGATAACGTACTTATACGTGTATTTCCTTTCGTTTGTATAAAACTTCTAATTATTCATGCGTGTCGTGTTGCATGCATAAAGCAATAGGTGCCGCAAGCGACATTGATGCATATGTAGAAATATAGATGTGCCTGCGGCGAATCGTGCAAGATGCTATTTCTTTAACTTCATTGTTCTGTTGGAATCTGTTTAATGTATATTCATTTCTAAGATATTCTGTATAGCTATTATCTCAGACATTTTTAAATTTCAAAATTTTGATAGTTCTTTTTTTCAATGTAATATTTAGTATTTAAACAGAATTGGTATTCGAAAAAAAATTTGTATTGCATTTGAATCATTAAATAAGTCTTCTTAAAATACGAAAATACCATTAACGATTAATAGTAATTTTAATTTTTGTCATTGTTTTCAAGATATTTCGTTAAAATATCGTTAATTATTTAATGCAACACATTCATTTCAACAGTGATTGTTTTAGAACATAATAAAGAAGTATTAAAATTAATAATATTAATTTATTTTATATCGTGTTTTGTATTTTGTTTAAACGCTATCCGAAAAATAGAGAGAAAGAGAATTTATATTAAGATACTTTTTAAAGGAATTTAGATACAAACAAGATTTCGACAATATCAAAGGATTTCTATTTGCGATTATGTGCTCCTCTCCAGTGACAAAGTTAATGAACACGATACTAATATTGTACACAACAATAAATTTTGCTCGTGTTATTCCAGAAACTACGTGTCACATGCAGAAACTCCGTTTTCTACGAAATTAAGAAATTTCTCGTTGCTAAATCGCACGGATTCAAAGACACATAATTGAAATCCCTTTATTGAAATCCTGCAACATACAAGACGCGTGCATATCGACGCATAAAATGAGCATGTAAATTGCTCACATATGAGAATATTACATTGATATTTCTTACGTTATGGTATCTCTTAAATGATTCTTTAAAAATTCCTCTTTTCGATACAAGTCAACCACAGATATGCAAGAAAACATATTATACTCTGTCATATTCTGATAAAAATGACGTAACCTCATCAAAGTGCAACACTTTCTCATAGTACGTTATACATTATGAGCCTTCGGCTCTATTATACACTCGGGACGCATTAAATGCGCTGATGATATAAAGATCAGAAGTAGACTTTGCGATATTTACACAGGCTCCAAACTATTATTAAAATATCCGAGTTTTTATGGAGGAGCATTAGGATTTAAAAATATTGAACGAATTGTGAAGACAAAGGCTTGAATTTATCGAGATTTCACCAAGAAAAGAATGGTAGCGTGCCTGCATCGTTTTCGTAAAAGAACTTAATGAGTAAAAACGAGGTGAAGGTTTGCCAATAGACTTTTATTTCGCATCAGTGCATTTAAGTCTACGCTGTGAATGAACGGACTCGTCAATGTTCGCGAGTGCCCGATTGTGTCTTCGTTGCAATTTTCCTCATAAAAGAATGCCCGTCAAGTTCATTGAAAGAGAGTGCCACCTGATGTCGCATAAAATGCAACTGATTATTTTCTCTTTTTTTTAAATAAAATATCTTAAATATATGCATAGACGATCATATGAAGGACATGCAAAATAAATTTTACCGATCATTAATATATAAGATTAATATATAAGATTATAGTTTTGATGTTGTATGTTTGATAAAAGCAAGATTTCATTTAAAGGGCACTATGCATTCTAAAAACTACTCGTATGCTATTTTTTGAATAATATAATATAAATTATGATAATTGAAGATTTTAGGGTAAAAAGGGATTATTCGATAAAAATATTAATATATATCATCGACAGATAGAAATATGTGTAACTTTATATTATGCGAACTGAAATATGTCATATAAAGCTTTGTGGGATTCTGAAGCTATTTTATGATATTATATCTGCATACAAGTTACATTTTTCTTTCAGAATGTACTTGAAATAAAAGTGAAGAAAGAGGAGAAAGAATGGATAAAAGCAATTTTTGCTTGGTAAATCCCAAGCAAGGATATGCCATATGGTATCATTTAGAGAAGGAATAAGATAAAAATATTAGTAAATTTTTCTCTTCTGTAATGAAAAGTGTAATGAAAAAAATTACATTTATATCATATTTTGTCTCTCAAGTTATTCTCGACATGTGCACTTTAAAAGTATGCACGCTTATACGTTCGAATATTAAAAGATGATACATACGCTTTCTTGAGACTGCAGATTGATACGTATAAAAAAAAGTATCGTAAATTTATTAAGTTTCGTAAAAGTATCATACAAATACATGTATTAAAACTATATGTAGGTATATATTGACATATATTTGAATGGCATATCATATATTTATTACAAATATAATATACTATTGAAATATATGTCATGCATGATATATTTTTCAAGTAAAGTTTAGCGATAACATTTAAAATGAAAACTTTCCTGCCACAATTCGTTTAGAGAAAAAGAGTACTAATTTATTAATTTATTGAAGTATTTTTGATATTTATTATGTTATATTAATACACCCACACACACAAAAAGTTTATCGTAAAAAATTAAAATTAAAATAAAATCAAAATACTAAATAAAATCAAAAGCAAAATTATACTAATTTTTCCTGATTAAGATAATGCTTAATAATATACATTTTTAATATATATATTTTTTTTAGAAGATAAAAAAAATTAATCATTTTTTAAAAACTCAGTTAATCAATTTTGAAAAGCCCAATCAGAAATGTGTAAAACTGAGCTTGATAGAGAAAAGATTTTGCATTAAGAGAAATTTCAAATTATAAAATCGCAAATAAATTTATTTGTAAAATGAATTTTCAGAAATAACCACGGAATTATTCTTTTTAACTATATATTTTGAATAGAACGATAGGAAAGCATTATATTTTGAATAGGACAATAGAAAAGTTCTATCAACGATAGAAAAAAGATAGGCGATTCGATTTTTGCTTCATAAAGTTCCGGTCTCTCTATGCCACCCTCGCACCCTCGCGTTTACCCAGATAAAAGCGACCTTACACACGCTGTGGTAGGACCGCACACGTGTCATAAAAAACGATATCGCCCGTAAACCACTTTTCACAGAAGTCTATATACGTTGTGTACGCGTTATGTGCGCAAATCGACGTCTCTCAGTCATCAAATACAGAGAGCCTAAGTTTATAGCTACTTATAAAACAAGGAAACAGGGAGCTGCACCCTAAGCAAACATCTCGATATTACTAGAAACGTATCTTGAATTAAATGCTACGTTCCAGAAAATTAATCTCGAGTAAGAATTAAGAGCTTATTAAGAATTAGATTTTATCATGCCTTTTCTCTCTCTTTCTTTTTCCGATTCTTCTTCCTATACTTTCTCTGAACTCGGAGTATCTTTAACTTTTCGAATTTTTAAATGGCTATTTCAATTAATTTTAACATGTTTATTAACGAAAATATTAAAGAAAATCGTTATTTATTTATTATATCTTTTAAATATTTAATATAATGTACATCTGTGATATTAAGTGTGATATTAAGCGATTTAGATAAAAACTTTTCATTAGTTTTCGAATAATTAATAACTGAAAAGAGAAAACAACTTTCCTGCTTAACTAATTATAAATTTCAAATGGAGAACAAAATTATATTTTGTTACTATGGTTTTAAATAAATTTGATTTTATTAAGCAATGCATAACTTAAAATTATAATTGAATGATGCAATTATATATGCAATATCATTCAATATTCAGAGAGAATAACAAATAAAAATATCTCTTTTTTTCTATAATTAAGAGTATAATGAAGAAATGATATCTGTATTATATATTTTGGCTCTCAATTTATTCCCAATATATGTATACTTTAACTATTTGACAAAGAATGTTATACGGTTGATGAAATACACCAAAGGGAAACTAGTAACACATACTTGGCATTCCTCCTTCTACGCGAATACTGTTTAAGCGCTTTCAAAATCGGAACTTTGAGAGTAGAGTAAGAAGCAATTCAACTCTATTGTACAGATTGTATTACACTTAGAAATCAAACTAAACGTACCAAGTGCAAAAACGATGTGTACATTTCTCGTTACATTTATGGACGCCTATATTTTATATAAAATAGCAGAAAATATATTTACTTGATTAAAAATTCACAAAAATGGGCGCTATCTTATCTTTGTATGATATTTTTAGGAATTAAGATTAGATTATTGTACAGCGTATTATAAATTATAGATATATTTTTGTTCTAAAATAATTGTTTTGAGTTTTTAATTATGATTTCTAATTATTTTGATTTTCGAAGATTATACTTATCTTCTTAAACCATCCATTCAATATTTAATATTTAATATTGTGTGATTTAAAAATGTATTTATTTATATTTATTTTGATCTCTCTCTTTCTTTCTCTTTCTCTAGTGTTATGTATATGTCTGTTAAAATTTAAATAGTAAATATGCTTTAATATTTTTACATGAAAAAAATTAAAAATAATATAGATATATTTTTTATTATGTGCATATTTTTACTATGTATGTAAAAAGTTAGTGGGATAAACTCTCTTACATCTATTTCTAATATTTTCTACTTCTAATTTTATCGTGGAAAATATATTAAGAATGCGGATCTGTGGTATATCCGGAAATTTGTGGATTATAGAAGGATTTCATCGACACGATCCGGAGTTCTTAAGAAAAGCTGGATAACCGTATTAACGGGACCGAGATATAATCCCTTCACGAAGTTCGATGTTTTCCAACTAGAAGCACGTTTTCGAATTATAATTTTGGATTTATTGGGACATGATATTGATGGGGAAAGAAAGAGAAAACACTAAAAAACCGAACATTAGAAATGTTCGTGTAATAGCTAAACTCGTTGATACATGACATGTTTTATAGTGGAAAAAAGAACATTTACGTTTGTACACTATTATTGTTATTATGAGAGAAAGATATACTCGAATAAACAAACTGCATATTTTTTTTGCCAATTTCCAGCTTCATTTTGCGAGTAAAATACTTAATACATGTATGCATGTCGTTAATGCATTATGGTGAAAAGTTTGGAGTGCGGTTTTTGCACGTGTGAGTTTTTTCGCGAAGTGAAAATAAGTTTATGAAATTTTGTTTTTTTATGCAGCGTATGAATCGCTACGATGAAGTAATAAAATTGCAAACGCGAATTAAAGCAGAGCTTATCACGAACTCATGAAAACTCGCATCAAATACATTTGCTTTATTTTCGCCAATTTCTGTTTCACTTAGAAATCAAAACGGTTGGAAAACGTTTCTGTTTTCTTGGCAGATCTCTATGCAGAAGTATTTTTAAAATTGATTGCTGAGATTTTATTAACATGTAAATAATATTTCATTCTTTTTGTTGTTTTTTTTTGTTATATTTTTATGTATAATTGTACATTCATATATATATACCATATGTATACAGTTGTCTAAGCTTACAATTTTTAATATTTATAAACTTCTTAACCAATTTGAAATCGACATCTTTTTAGGGGAAAAATAAACTTATAACTTTTTAATTTTTAACATTACCTAACTTTTCTAACTGAAGTTGAAAGTAATTGAATTAAATGACTTTGTTATCGATTTCAACACTCCTTCGTCTGCAACAAACTTTCCTTTGTATAATAAATGGTTTTGAAAATTATTAATGCTTGATATTTTTTATAATTGAATCACCAGTACTATTCCGTACATTGATGTAAACTGAAAACCGATGAAGTTACGTAATTGCAAATACACAATGATAAAAATCTTAATAATAAAATATTTAACACACATTAACTAAAATTAATTAACTAAAATTATATATTATATTATTTGCAATGTGCTTTTCATGTGATAAAATTATTTGTAAAAATTATATATTTCATATTTAGGAGTTTTGCTTTTTTACTAAATAACTTTATAGAGCAATCAAGTTCGCTATGAGATTAAATTTATTAGAGAATCTGTGATTAAAATTAAAATCGCAAGTTATGAAACATCCTGCATATGTATAAAAATTAAAAATTGCAAAGCAACATAAAATTGCTTTTCAGTTTGCAAAAGCGGAAGTTAAATATTATAATTCTAATGAAATGCAAAAATATACTCTTTTTTATTTTATTAGATTACATTCACACAATTTCGCGAGTAACTTCAAAATCAATTTTACAAAAATATTACATATTTTCTTGCTTGAATCTCCATGTAATCTACTTCTATAATTGTAAATCTTAATAGTCATGTATTTTAAAGTACGATAATCTTTTACGAAAGAAGAAACTGTACATTCTTATATATTACGTATATCTATTAAATATCTGTGCTCACAAAGTGATTCTCGCATTATTTATTCTCATCCGTATATTCTCTATAGATTATCTGCAATTTACTATTCTTTACACTCCCGAGCATAAAATTTACTTATCCGTAGAAAAATTAATAATTAATCAATCCATATATAAAGAGGAAAATGATTGTAATTGTATTTTAAACAGCTCTAAAGATTAATTATAGATGCTTTTAAGTAGAATCAACAAGAAGAATAGAGGACACTTTTCATTTGGTTATTATATTTTTGTTATTGTATTATATTATCATAATTTCTATTTAGAATTTGCTGTAAATGTTCTATAATTTGCGACAAAATTCGAAACAAAATTTTATTTATAATTTCATATATTATACAAAATATATAAGAATATATAAGAATTTATAAGATTTTATATGTCGTAAAAAACACGTTTTGAAGGAAATACTTACATAAACTTATATAAAATACTTATATAAACAAAATCATATCATAATATATATTAAAATAATGCAATATAAAATTATAAATAGATTTTTATTGTAAACTTTCTTGCAAAATTAATCGCCTAAAGCGCGGGTTTTAGACAGATAATATATTTCCATATATTTTTCTTTTTCACTTTTATAACACAGATTTGTAGAATGTAATCTTCTGAATATGGAGCTCTCAACATCTTGACATTTCTTTTTCTTATGATAATTGCGAATTCCATAAATCCTTGCAAAAATTCGAGAACAAGGCAAATAAATTTCTCTGTCGGAAAATTCTGTAAAGTCATAGTAGGATATTTCGCTTTATTGAATGCGAACAACGACGCATTTCAGTGATAGATCGCCCTAAAACGTGTCTCTCGATCTTATGCGAAGCAATAGCATCTCGACAAGATAATATATATAACTATTTTGAAGTCTCTCAGAGTTTTCGTTCTCGATTCTCTTTTATTAAGTTAGTATGTTGAAGATTAATTATCATTAATTAAATATTTCGTCATTGTTGATAAATGTAGGATTTCAATACAATGTTACGTTTTATAAAATTTAAATAGCTCGGTAAATTCTACAAAAGCAAAGCATAATATTTTTATGTCTTTTGTTGATAATTATTTATATTATATTCATTAAGTTATCTATTCTAAATTGTAAATGAAAAATTATCAATATTATCAATAGATTCAAATGGATGAATTAAAAAACCGCAATGTAATATTCTGGCACTTTTTATTTAAGGATTAAAAAGACCATCACTTTTTTTTGCAGGCATGCGAAAGTGCGTCGAAATAAATGGAAGTATGCAATTATCGAAATCACATTTTATCAAGCACTCGAGGAAATCCGATACTATCCCGTCTGTGCGCGAAAATTGAGTTCGACTTGTAATACCCTCGTGTAAAGTGTCCGAACAAAAGGAAAATACGATATTCTGTTTCATGGCGTGGGAAGGTACAATCGTATAACATTTTTCTTTGCCTATGCTCGTAGCAGATTGATAATTTTTCTATGTTTACTTTTTCTATGTTTGAATAAAATTTATTTTAAAGTTATTTTAGTATCCATCTAACATCTATTCTCACATGGGATTTGTAGAAAAAATAGATTTAGCATGCTATACATTTTCTATAGGAAATGTTACGTTAATTATCGCGAAAAAGATCAATGATTGGCTATTGTTAGCACTCTTGTGTCTCAATTTTAAATAAAAAATTTATATTAATCATTTTCATTCTCTTTTCCATAATAAATACGCTAAATAAACGACTTTCATAAAAAATACAAAAAAGAGTTGTCTGAGCAACTTGACCT
The DNA here is from genome assembly GCF_025532165.1 of Camponotus vicinus. NCBI lineage: Eukaryota > Metazoa > Arthropoda > Insecta > Hymenoptera > Formicidae > Camponotus > Camponotus vicinus. The sequence goes on along the minus strand of NW_028141976.1, from coordinate 23,875,951 downwards.
AATTTTGGAGTTAAGCGCAGTTCGTTAATAATGCTTAGACATTAATCTTTATGTACTCTCATTGGATCAATTTGACCATATCCATTTTTCTTCTGCATCTTTTATTATAAAAAAATGTGTAAAAAGAAAAACTATAATTTCTTTCTAATATTTTTCTTGCATTTTTATTTTTAAATTCTTCTTAAAATTATTAAAATTATTTTTAAATTCTTCTTAAAATTGTAAAGATTTTTTTAGAAAAAGATTGTAATTATGCAAGATTAAAGTCGGATGAGGAGCATTCTGCTTTTCGCGTATGCACTCGTTAAATTTATGTCCATAAAAGAGGCATATTACAATCAAAATTATATTATATAAATTTGGATGATAATAAATGTAAACTTAAATAACGATAGATATAGATTTAGTTATGATTCTTCTAACAAGAAAGTTTTCATTTCTCATACGCAGATATATATTTTACATTGACACTAAGTGACTTGATGATTGTTCTCGTAATAATTTTACACGATATACAGACACAATCTGCAATTATAGTAGCTTTATTATAATAATTAGGCCTATTTAGAAAGTTTATTTATAGTTGCATTTAAAAAATTGAACTTTTATGAATAAATTCTATATTAAAAGTATATTTCTAAAATCATTGAATAAAAAATAAATCTTGTTACATACTAAAAAATTACTTTGAATGGAATTATATCAGTACAATATTCGACATAATTTTAGCGAGGTTCCATTAAAATTTAAAGATTTAAACCACAAAATAAATATTTAAAAATTTTCATTATAAATTGGTATAATAATTATTTTTTAAATAAACCAGAAAATAATATCAAACATTCCTCTTTTACATTTAATCTGTGAAAAAAAATTTTAGAAACTTTGTGTTCCTTCCTTCTCTTTAAATTTACTTAAGGCGATATAATTTTTCTGATATAATTTATTAGGTTGGTTAATATATATCTTGCGAGATATCTTCATAAACATTATGTTGACCAACAAAATATGTATAATTACCTAATTAAGTGAATAAAATAATTCTTAAAGTTCGTCAAGGACATCTGTCTTTACCAAGTTAAGACACGTTTAAGTAGTTTTGGGGAAGTAAGCCACTTAAGCACACGTCTTAGCTTAGTAAGCGATGTATCAACATATCACAAACTGCAATCTGTCTTTATCTCATCAGTCGTGTTCTCGATCCATCTTCCAGAGGGGTATTTCCACCGGGTTGTTCTCGAATCATTGAATGATCGATTAAACTTTCGTCTCGCTTTTCTGCCTCCTTCTTCTGTCCGCTTGTCACCGCGAATTGGCGCATCGAAGTCGCGGTCTCGTTATAAGAGAAATAAATACGAAATAAAGTATGTTCTTGGTTTTTTCTTTCTCGATTGCAGTCCGATGGTCTGGGTATCGCAGTATCGCGAAATGAGGATGACAAGTCACGGTGTCACACAGGTCGTCGTCGCTGACGTCGGGAGCGATCAGCAGGTGGCGGATCAGGTGAATCGCGTGCCGGTGTGCCTGACACAGGCCAACACTATCGCCAGTGTCACGTTCTTCCTGCTATTGGTGTTGCTCTTCTTTGTCGCGCCGTTCGTGATACTCGTGGTACTATATTCATTCATCGTGAATCACCTTATTCGCGATTCATCCGGTAACACCAGCGATTCGTATCATAGCCGTGCCAGGAGACAGGTGGTGTACATGCTGCTGACCATAGTCATAAGTTTCTTCGTGTGTCTGTCACCCTACCGGCTCCTCATCTTCTACATCGTGATAGCGCCCGTCGAAGAGATAGCCGCGATCGATTACGACACGTTTTTCGGCCTGCTGAATTTCTGCAGGATCATGTTTTATTTGAACAGCGCCGGCAATCCGATATTGTATAATCTGATGAGCAGTAAATTCAGACGAGGTTTCCTGAAACTGTGCGGTTTTGCGGGCGAGAGAGGCACGCATCTGAGAAGTACGATTGTCAGCGCGAGGAGAATCACGGCGAATCAGCAGGAGGATCTAAATCAGGAGGAAAACTTTTTGTGAAATATAGCAAGAAATACAATACTATGACTTGCCAATGCGATGCAAAAAATACATCTATGTATATAAAAAATTAATGACGTATTAATGAAAATGTCAATTAATATCAAACAAAATATTAGCATTGACATTTTCAAATTCTAAAAAACAATGATATGTTTATATTATAAAACAGAACATGGAAATATTGAAAAATTATGCTTACAATAAAACGATATGAAAGTATTAAAAATATCTATTATAAAAAGAAATATATAGAACTATCAGAAAGTTATATTTATAAAAATTATCGAAAAGGATATGTGAAAGCATTGAAAAATTATATATATATATATATATATATATATATATATATATATATATAATAAACGAACGTAGGAAAGATCGGAAAATTATATTTATAACAAAAGAGTATAATAACATTAAAAATTATAACTTTTATTCGTACTTCTAATAAATCACTGGAAGAAACTTAAGACTGAATGAGAGAAGGAGAACCTCTATACTAGATGGAATGGAACTAACATGAAGAAAACTTTTGAGATATTAAACTTTGCAGATTTTTGCGAAAGTTATATATGAGAATCGAATGAATGATTTGAGTGAATAAGTTTGAAAAATTTCGAGTATAAGTGTGATTTCGTTATCGTAGTATTGCAAACGATTATTATACACGCGAGCGCGAATCTGAATAGAATAACTAAATGTCACATGAATATTTCTTATATTGATATTTTTAAAATGCGAAAATAAATGGAAAATTTTCGTCAATATTTTTTCGTGATTGTCAACTGACCTTATTTTCCTTTTTCTGGAGATTTGATTTGATTTTTAAATGTCATAAATAATTATTCATATTGTATATATACTTTACATAACTGTACTTACATACTGTAGAGAAATTTTTATTTTTATTTTTTTATAAGGTATCGTATTTTAGAAAGACTTAACGCTGCATGGTACGCAACATTATGATAATTTACTAAAAGCTTCGTTATATACGCGACACGTGCGCGCGACAGTAATCGATCTCTGTCTCTTTTAACACATTTTAGTCCCATTTTGCTAATGGTAACCTACGAGATGGAGGAGAACATCGATGGAACATATATTCCAACTTGTACAACCCCAGCTTCGACGACATGGATGACGGGCTTCATTCTAACGACGATCGTGGTATTCTTCGTGATTCCTTTGCTGATCTTGATAGTCTTATACACAGTGATTGCGAGACATTTGATGGCGAATCCGACAATAAGCCGTGGACCGGCGAACAACCTGCTTAAATATCGCAAGCAGGTAGTCCTGATGTTAGCAACTGTGGTCCTCTCCTTCTTTTTGTGTTTGTTGCCGTTTCGATCACTTACTCTCTGGATTATCATTGCACCACCCAAGACGATCGTTTCGCTCGGCATAGAAGGCTACTACAGCCTCCTATACTTTTGTCGAGTGATGTTCTATTTAAATTCGGCAATAAATCCAATCCTTTATAATTTGATGTCCACGAAATTCAGGGAAGCTTTTCTCAAGCTATGCGGCTTGGGAATTACTAGACGGAAAAAAAAGAAAACATCAGAACGTACGGGCACTTATACAACCGGATCGACCAATTGCAGTAGTAACCACTCGGACTTTTGGCGAAGACATAGTAGCAACAAGAGCTGCAGCGTCAAAGTACCATGCAATGATCAAGCAACTACAGACAAACAGATTAAATTGCCTTTACTTACAACTGTCGTGACCGGAAGTATCGTGAAGAAAAAGCAAGAAAGTTACGTTTGACTTTCCGTAAGCCATACTGATTTAAAACGTTTTATCTTGTCACTTTGTCTTACGACATTTTTTAACTTTTTATTTTATATCGTCTTACAAAACTAGAATTGAATTTTTGAGCAATCTTTATCAAAGTAATTATATCTTATAATTATATACTTTATTATTAATTTTAATGAATATTTTTCATATACTAATATAATTTATTAAGCACAATCCATTAAAGGATTAAACACGGATCAATGAATCGAGCAAATGAACTGGATTTTCTCTCGTCCCTCGATATATGCTCCAACTCTTTTCGTTGTTCTACTATCCCGGTATTTTCATGATCGTACATGTGCGATCATACAGATAATTTATTAAAATTAAATAATTAAAATGATAGACTATTCAAAAAGATTTTGTAGCAGTGGCTATGAAATAATTGTTAATTAAATGTTCACTGAATGTTACGTCAGCGTTAGACTAGATGCGATTCACAAGTCCAAACGAGATTAGAGTACAATAATTGTATTAGATATTCACTGTGACGAGATCATGATATATAATTTTAGTTCCTCGATTATATATATATGATAAGTAGAAGTAATTCTTCCAAGAATTAAGGAATGCATGGGAAAAATGAAAAAACCGCAATCTTCTGTTCCTAAATATTTTAATCTCGTAGTTATTTATATTTAATTTAAAGATTCAATTGAGCAAATATGTAGGCAAAAGAGAGTTAAATATAGCAAGCATAGAAAACATAAACCATTATGCAAATAGTGAATTATTTTTAATGATTTTTCTCACTATGTCTCGCTTTTTAATAATAATTAGCATTGAAATTGTTTTGTTGTATTTTAGGAATCAAAAATTTGTTATTTCATCGGTAATCAGTGGTAAAACCCAACAATGGAAGCGAAATGTTATTAAACATCGGCACAAAAATGAAAAGTCGTAATTTTTATACATAAATTAGAATTAATTTGCATTTTAACTTGATGCATTTTGTTACAAGCAAATATAGTAGATATTATAATAGATATTTTTATGATGCAGGCATCTGAGAAGAAATACTTTTTAACACGAGAACGTAGATAATTTAAATATGAAGTACGTTTGTGAGAAATTATCGAAATAATATCGTAAAATAGCAAATCTATATGAAATATCTCAAAAATTACGAAGCTTCTATGCAATTGTTGTAGAAATGCTCATATAAAAAATATTTTAGGAATTTTTAGGATTAACTGCATCTTGTTTTTTAACGGAATAAAAAAGAAAAGTCTGACTTAAATAAATATAGATATGTATATATAGATGGTTGGTGTTTTCATTGTTAAGCTAATAACAATTTAATTCAACGAGCGCACAGTCAACTCGAAAAATTGTAATGTTGTTAACTGTGTTATTCTTAACACCATCTTTTTTTATTAGCAAGTATTCTTTAATAAAGATGATTAACGCATAAATTTTTATCATCAGTAAACTATTCATTATTATAATTACCAAAGATATTTTATTATAGAGAAGAAGGAAAAAACACTTTACAAAAATTTTTATCCATACAAGAGAAACTTATTATATTATTATTGTTACATCATAATATTTGATTAATTTTTTAATATTATTGAAATTGAATTATGTATTGAAAATTTGTTAATATTACAAAATTTTTATCGATATTATACTTCATCCTTTTATATAAGAAACAATAAAATATTAATAAAATTAATTAATATTTGATATACACAAAGAGCTCTATATGTTATATATAAAAATCTTGAAATTCAATACCGGAAAAAACACATTCGAGAAATATTATACAATATAAGAGTTACGTCCAATATCAAATATAATAGGAGATATTAGTATATCTGTTATATATTAAAATATTATGCCGACTTTGCTATAATCTATAATACACGTATTCGATAGAAGGTTCAATTGAATACACATTTGCGAACATTTTGGACCTAAGAATATAAATCTAAATTAATCACATTCAATTTGTGCTCATCATTATCTCTGCTAAATACAATCATATATTATCATCCTAAAAAATAACAATCTACAAAATCAAATTTGACGCAAAAATTTTGTATAGAAAGTAAATCAGAAATTTCTGCCATTTTCTCTCAATTGTAATAATTTACATATATATATAGTATATATATATATATATATATCTAAATTTAAAATTTTTTAAAAATTTAATTATAGAACATTATATATTGCACATAATTTGCTATTTGTTTTATTATTAAATACATTTATCATTAAGATTCTTAATAAAACATCTATAAAGTGAAATTTGCTTTGAAATTATTGCAAATTCGATTTGTGGTTTAATCTGCTTAATTTCCGACATCAAATAAACGTAGAATTCATATCTTTGGCAAATATTCTCGTGAAGCGAAACCACCTTCTAATTCATCAAGAAACTTATGAGAACTGAGAGAGAGAGAGAGAGAGAGAGAGAGAGGGAGAGAAATATTATTATAAATTATTATAAATAATATATTATTATATTATTATAATAATTTATAATTATATTATTATAATATATAAATTAATATATTTATTATAATATATAGAAATTATTATTATAAATAGTACGTACAGACGTACGTCTACATGTTAACAATTCTCTCGTAATTTGAAAAGAAAGTTTGATTATATATATGAATTAATTTTATTTAGATAAATACAGAATATCATCTTGATATGATTAAACGCAGAATCAATAAATGTTTATTTTACTTGTTTCAGCAATTTATAAAATATAGAATTTTTAGAAAAATTGTTATAAAGCAAAGAGTATGGAACAGTTTTATATATTTTATCGAAATAATTAATTAATATTTAAGCAGCTCTTACTTAATAGTGCACTCAAAAATATTATTATCGCATATCGTACTAATTTGAGAATATTGGTATCTTAATTATTATTTTATTCTTGTTAAAGTATTGCTTGCAGAATAAACATAAGTTCATGTTCACATTCATAATACAATAAAATATATTAAAAGCGTGAAATGTGTATAATAATCAGTTAAATGAAGAAAAGTTAATCGAGAGAATTGTGAAACAAAATACGATTAATTTCTGTCAAATAAAATTATGATCAATGTATCATAAGATCATAAGTTCCTATTTGTAAAACTTAGTTTATTCCTGTTTATTTATAATTATTATTTATAATTATTAAAATAATTATTGCGATTATTGTTATGTTATTTATTGAACCATAGATCGTAAATAGAAAATAATTTATTTTATTAGAAGGATATATATGATTTTTTGTAAATATCTTGTATAATACAATGTTTTTATTAACAATCTAATATTTTTCATTTATCTACAATATGCCTTCGTTTCATGAGAAACAATACATAATTACAACTATGACTAGGATATAAAAAATTAAATAGGAAGATAATTTTTCTATTTAAAGAAAGAAGTTCTAGAGATTTTATTTCATCTATTCTCATTCATCACGTATTGCGTTTTACAAAAATAATATCATTCGCCAAGTTATCCATCTGTTTCACAAAACTATAAACGTAGTATCCCCGCTGTTCCATCATATCAATCAGATATTTTTGGCCCTTCGGATTGTGTATATATTCCACAGACAGAGCCTAAAACGTAAACGTACATCTTGTATGCTGATCAGTATGCCGCGGAAATTATTCCATTCCATTTGTAGAAACGGAAGGAATAACACTCGCCGAAGGTGCGGCGAGTAAATCCAGTTGCTCAAACAGAAATTTCTGAATAGATTACATCAAATATATGTACCTTTATATCCACCTCATTAAAGGGGATTGTTTCTAGCACGTCAATCTCATTGCCTTCGATATCGAGACTGAAATAATCGATTGTCTTTACTTTTAATGCAGCGATGTACAGTATCAATGGAAAACACTGCACGCGGATATGTTCGCCCATGTAAGCCACATCGAGCGTATTCGCGGGTACATTTTCCGTTGTGTTCTCAGGCTCATGCAAATGTCCTATGTTCCTTGCCATGAGAAAAGATGCCTATAATTTCAAGATTTTAATAAGAAATTTGTTACATTTTTCCATCGAAATTCGCGTAATATTCTGAAGCTCGAGCAACTGTTCTGGAGTTTGAGTAACATCTTTAGTATGTACTAAGAAGTCGGAGCTCGAGTTTCGCAACTGATAGCGTTGTTCTAAAGTCATCGTTAACGGTGACAAGTCATGACAAGTTGATTATTATTCCTTACCACCGTAGGGCTCTTAATAACGCTGAGACACGTCGGCGAAAGATAAGCTCTTCTGTTTTTCTGAAGCATCTTTGTAAAATTGATGGGATCCGCCTCTATGAGAAGACCCGACCATCCTTTAAATCGCTCCAGAAACAACGTGTTGCTACGCGTTTCTCCGTCGTATGCACCGCATTCTATGAAAAATCCATTTTTCTGTAGAGAGTAATAAATGAAATTTGGTATTTATTAATGCGCAAAGAGATTCTCTCGGTCGAGCCTAAATACCGTGTATTCGTTGAGTCATTTTGTAGTCTTGTGAAATTGTTTCTCTTGCATTTTCCATTAAATTATCATAATTGTTTTACTACCTTATCATTGAAAATTTCGCGTATCACAGCCGATTGTCCCATTGATGGATCTTTGACATCGGGTTCTTGAAGAATATATGATTCATTCGAATTATAATTCCACATTATCCAATTCTGTCGAATATTCGTCAATAAATCGTGATAAGCTTTCGGATCCAATGTCGATATATTTTTTTTGTTATACCATTCTTCACCTAAATAGTAATCATTGATTATTTTTAAGAATTTATTTTTCAGATTAATTAAAAAAGAAATGACATGTGCGAAATGTACACAATGCAAATATTTCCATAATATCTAAATCTAGTATATTACTATCTAAAATATCTACATTACTATCTAAAATAAGAATATTATAATTGCTAAATTAATATAATGGAATTATTATCAATATATTACAATTAAAGTCATCTATTCCAAAAAAAAATAAAAATGTTCTAAAAATTATAGCATTTTGAATGATAAACGACTTTAATTTTTATATTAAAACTTTTACTTTATAATTTCGGAGTAATAGCATAATAATAGAGCATTTTCTTGACTTTTATAATATAATACATGCATGATAATATAATGCAATACATAACGGGATTACTACAAGATATGACTACATATATATACTCTTTTTCAAAATAATTCAAAAATACGAGCAAAAAAGAGAAACGTATGTAATTTACATAAAAAATATTTTGTCTGACTTAAACAATTAAAATCTTCATGAATTACTCCTTGCGTCACACAAAAACAAACATTATTTTTTAAACAGATTTTAAACAGATTATTTTTTTGGAAAATAAATATTTCACAGATGAGCAAAAACCACAGCATATTACATAATTCTATGCAACGTGTTTAATCATATTATAACTGATGAAACCGTCTTATTATATATAATGCTGAACAATAGTTTAAAGTTCTCTAAAAAATATATTCAGTGATATTTTTTTTTATTTAATTAACAAACAGAAATATTTAGAATTATTTTTAAAACATAAAAATATTTATGTTAAAACATAAAAGTATTTATGGGCATATATAATTCAAAATTATCTGTATCTTCATTAATGAAATTTGTGCTATTAATAAAAGACAATCATTATTAAGATTCGAAATAGCTGCTTATATAATACCTGCTTATATAATAATAGATATAACTTATTTATCGTTTCATATTTCGAATATCTTGTTAATAAATATTACTATCACAGGAAATTGTTACTTGCATAATACAAACGAGCACAGAATAATAAATCATAGATTTGATTATCACATGATATGAGATTGCTCCATAAATATACACGTGGGTCGTATTCTGCTAATTAGACTGAGGAATGCAATGATCAATACATGTATTGATAATATATTAGTAACAGGAAATTTTTCAATATCTAATTTCAATTTTACATTTATTTGATTAATTTTTTCTTCATTAATAAGATCATTTCGGAAAAAAATTCTTTTTTAAATATCATTATCGCATCATTTATTAGTAGGTATACAAGGCGGGTTCTAACTCAGGTCCTCTCAGGGGGGGTGAGGCGCGAGGGGATCTCAGCGGCGCGGGGGAATGACGTCACGCGGGACGGAGGGGATTTCGTAGCCGCGGGGGCTGCGGGGCAGGGCGGGGGACGCTTGTGTTGGATGTTTTATGACAAGTATAAACAATCATAAACCGATGTTTGACTGCTTTGTACCCTTGCCGCGCGTGTGAGAGAGAACAATAATATCGCGTACGAGAGAGAACGATAGCGAGACTTCTAATGCGAGAGCACGCAAAGGATTGGAGCGCAAGGAAAAGGCGTGTAAATAATTGCAATTTTTTTGAAATAGAAATTTAAAATGTGTATGAGTATTACAAATTTTGTGTGTGTGTGTGTGTGTGTGTGTGTGTGTGTGTGTGTGTGTGTGTGTACTTAATAGTAAAATTATGTAAAATTTAAGAAATTAATAAAATATAGAAATAAAAAAAAGAAAAAAAAATGAATATAAAATAATGCGGACGGTGCGCCGGGCTGTAAGGGGAAGGCAGCTCCTGAAACAGGAAAAACGCTACATTAATTTTATCTTAATTAAAATAAAAAAAATAATAATTTATTTTAAGATACTTTTGATATATAATAAATTGTAAGTTACTTATAATGTTATCCATGATCCATTTATTTAATTTGTGCAAATAGGGCACATGTTGCAGGCCAATATTTGATTCAAACATTTTCTGCACCCTGTGCATGACATACTCGAATTTTCCAAATGAACATAAGCTATGGTTCTATGTTCTCGAACAGCACTAGTTTCTTCAAACTGATACGGTACACTTAGAAAGCATTCGATACAATATTTCGATCCATTTTCCATGTAGTAATAGGAAATGCAACATATCTTTGTTGCTTCGTTGTATGTCATTATTTCAGGTATGCTTAAATCTCGCTGTTTCTTTTGTAACCGTTCATCAAGAATATCGACACTATTGTCACTATCATAATCACTGTCCTTCGCCAAGGGTTCTATATCAGATTCATCATCTTCCATCTCTCTCCTCTCTCTCTCCTCTCTCTCTATCTCCATCCTCTCCGCCACAGCTGGATCCATCCAATCATCGTAATCATCATCCGTATCGTCGTCGATGATAATTACGTTTTCTTCAGCCATTGCACAAGACCACCGAAACACAGAAGAGCAACGAAAGAAATGACACTCTAGTGCAGCAGACTCCTCTTCATTATATATATTTTTTAACATAAACAATATAAACGCGGGGGAATGACGTCACGCGGGACGGAGGGGATTTCGTAGGCGCGGGGGCTGCGGGGCGGGGCGGGGGACGCTTGGGGATGTGTTGGATGTTTTATGACGAGTATAAACAATCATAAACCGATGTCCAGATGGTAAACAGCGGTATTTGAAGAGGATTGAATATTAGGGCCAGAATTATTTTCCATATTTTTTCTAGGAAGAATTGCAACGTATCAGCGCCGATATTCGGCTGCTTTGTGCCCTTGCCGCGCGTGTGAGAGAACGAATTCTTTCTGAGATGTAAATAAATGATTATTATGATACACCACTTATTTATTTTACACAAAGATGAAAAGGTTTAGACGAAATACAGGGAGGATTGAAGCGCATCAAGTCACAGTACATGATTTGAACGCGCATCGACACGTCGCGTCGGTATAGTAAAAGTATAGTCAAAAAGTATAGTGTTCTGTCAGTGTTGTGTGATAATATATATATATATATAAAAATGGAAGACGAAGATCACGCGTTGTCATCTGACAGTGACTGCATTAGTGACTGCAGTGAGAACTCCACGGAATTCAGAGAGAAAATAGTGTCTGTTGCGGAAATTAATGCTTTAAACGCACGTAGTACAAAATTTTGTATCATATACAGTTATTATTCCACGGGTGGTGCTCTAGCTGTATGTCCTTCGTGTATGATTGCATTGCAAGGCGTGGATAGCCAAATGATGTATGCTATTAGAAAACATAAAATTGAGACACTTAATGCGATGGATGGCCGATTTTGTTCAAGGTGTAGCGAGCCGTTGTATATAAGATTTCCATGCAATATGTGCCCAATTTGCACTCAGTGAAAAAAAAATGGAAAATATCGAACAGACTGAACGCGACCTGGTGGAGCGATCCAACCAAATTGCCACCTTGGGCGAATATTTTGCATGGCTACAACGATGCAACGAGTACATCGAGTCGCTGGAAGAGCAAAGTCGGATCAAACGACTACGATTATCGATCGGGAATCGACAATCATTGATTGCTCGGATCGCGCGACTCGAAGGTGCAAAGACTCGATTGCAGAGACAGTTTATGCCCAGTGGTGGTAATTACAGTGGCGACAATAACGCGGGTGCCGGATGTAGCGCGCATCAAAATGAACTTGTGTGGCGCGAGATTGATACCGCGTTCGATAACCGTATTCTGACCGGTGCTGTGATTAACGCAAACCATATCGAACCTCGTCAATTTCTCGATGACGCCAAAGACATTGTGATAGAACATGTGCAGGACGTTATAAGAAGACACTACAGTGTAAAAGTGAACACTATATTCAATGGTGAATTTGTGTCGGGTGATAAGCGCGCAAATAAAAGTACCAATACGAGAAACTGTGAACTCTTTCGCACATCCGATTTACACGAGTGGTACGAGCGTCGCGTTATCGAACCCACTCTAGCATCGCTGGAAGAATTTCAGGAACGCGATAGCGGGTGGGCATTGTCGCGAATATTGAATTTGACTGTAAATATAAATAAGTATAATCCTATGCGCGCGGGATGTCATATAAAATTGCCGCGGGAGATTGTGATGAAGAGAGCGGTGATTAACGTACAATCAAAAGACAATGCGTGTTTCGCGTGGGCAGTGGTCGCCGCTCTATATCCCGCCGAAAGGAATGCGGAACGGGAATCATCGTACCCGCATTACGCGACAGTGCTGAATCTCCGGGACATTGAGTTTCCAGTGACTGTCAATCAGATTAAAAAATTTGAACTTGTCAACGATATTTCGATCAACGTGTACAGCATCGAAGAGAAGAACGGCATTGTTCCGATACGTCTTTCGCAGCAGAAGCGGGACAAGCATGTGAATCTGCTATACGTGGAAGACGGCAACAATGTCGGACATTTCGCATGGATCAAAAATTTATCCCGGCTCGTGAGCTCGCAACTGAGCAAACACAAGAATCAAAAATATATCTGCGATCGGTGTGTATAATTTAAATAATTATAAGTTATGTAGCAAATTGTATATAAATCTTTAATTTTTAAAAAATTTTTATTTTCTTTTATAGATGCTTGCATTACTTTGGTTCGGACGACAAGTTGCAGTTACATACGGTAGACTGCGGAAAGATGAACGACTGCGCTATCCGGTTACCGAGCGATAAGGACAAGTGGTTATCGTTCAACAATTACAACAGGAAAGAGCAGCTTCCATTCATCGTGTACGCCGACTTGGAATGCGTTCTGGCCAAGATGGAGGAAGAGAAGAATATGTGCCAGCACCATCAAGTATTTAGCATAGCATATTATATATATTGCTCGTACGACGACTCATTATCAGCATATCATTCGCGTCGCAGTACCGATTGTATAGCATGGTTCGTCGAGCAACTTAAAATGTTAGCATTTCGTGTAAAAAATATTTTAACTACTAATGTCCCTATGGTAGATTTAACATTCGAAGAGTGTGAAAAATTTAATAGCGCTACTCAATGTCATATATGCGAAAAACCGTTCGCGCAAGATGATACACGCGTACGCGATCATTGCCATTTGACTGGACGGTACAGAGGTCCCGCGCATTCAAATTGTAATTTAAATTATAAAGAGTCTTTCTGTATTCCGATAGTGTTTCATAATTTATCCGGTTATGATTCGCATTTCATTATCGAGGAAATAGCCACAGCGTTCGAAGGGAGAGTCGAGTTACTTCCAATAACGAAAGAGAAATATATATCGTTTACCAAAAATGTCGATCTTAAGGAAGAAAAACCAAAAAATCAAGTAAAATTACGCTTCATCGATTCATTCAAATTTCTTACGGCAAGTCTCGACAAATTAGCATCTTATCTAGATAAAGATAAACTAGATATTTTAAAATCAGAATTTCAAAACTTATCGAGTGAAAACTTCAAATTATTAACACGAAAAGGTGTGTTTCCATACGAATACATCGATTCCGTTGACAAGTTGCAAGATACATGTTTACCACCGCGCGAATCATTTTACAGTTCCTTAACCGGTGAAACTATATCCGAGAGCGATTATGCGCACGCCGAGACCATCTGGACGCGATTCTCCATTCGAACGCTAGGCGAATATAGCGATTTATATCTTAAAATCGATGTCTTGTTATTAGCCGATATTTTTGAAAACTTTCGCAACAAATGTATCGAAAGTTACGGACTCGACCCTGCGTATTACTATACTCTCCCCGGATACACGTGGGACGCCATGTTGAAGCATACCAAGATTACGTTTGAATTGCTTACCGACATCGACATGGTTATGTTTATCGAACGCGGTATACGTGGTGGTCTGAGTCAGTGTTCCAACAGATACGCGCGTGCTAATAACAAGTACATGGAGTCATACGATCCATCGAAACCATCATCATACTTGATGTACTTTGATGTAAATAATTTGTACGGATGGGCAATGTGTCAACCGTTGCCTTACGCCGATTTTCGATGGGTCGACGACGTGTCGAATTTTGACGTAGCATCGATCGCGCTAGATTCGCCTACAGGCTATATCCTCGAAGTCGATCTCGAGTATCCGCAACATCTTCACGATGCGCACACTGACCTACCGTTTTGCCCGACACGCGACAAACCACCTGGCAAGCGGGAATTCAAACTGCTTGCAACGCTATACGATAAAAAGCGTTACGTGATACACTACCGCAACCTGCAGCAGTGTACGCGTCACGGTCTTCGCGTTACAAAAATACATAGAATTTTACAGTTTTCTCAATCTCCCTGGCTTCGAAATTACATAGAACTCAATACACATTTTAGAACATTGGCTAAAAACGATTTTGAAAAAAATTTATACAAATTAATGAACAATGCGGTGTTTGGCAAAACGATGGAAAATGTGCGCAATCGCGTTGATGTAAAATTACTAACTCACTGGGACGGGCGGTACGGTGCAGAGGCAATGATCGCTAAACCAAATTTCCACAGCAGAAGCGTCTTTTCGGAAAATTTAATAGCTGTGGAATTGCGCAAACTCGAGGTGAAATTCTACAAACCAATCTACGTGGGTATGTGTATACTCGACATATCCAAGACATGTTTGTACGAGTTTCATCATGAGTATATGTCTCCCCTGTATCGCGACAAATGTAAGGTCATGTACACCGATACCGATAGTCTCATATATCACATTGAGTGCGAAGACATGTACAAAAATATGAAGCGCGACGTCAGCAGATTCGACACTAGCGATTATGCTGCAAACAATGCGTACGGTATGCCGCTCGTAAATAAAAAGGTACCGGGTCTAATGAAGGATGAAAATAACGGTGCCATAATGACCGAATTTGCCGGGCTCAGAGCAAAAATGTACGCATTACGAGTCGATGGGAAAAAGGATACGAAGAAAGTTAAAGGCGTCAAGAGCAACGTTGTCGCGAGAACGATAACGTTTGACGATTACACACGGTGTTTGAAAGAAGAAATTGAAATGACGCGCCAGCAGTCGTGTATACGATCGAAATTGCACCAAGTATACACAATCCGCGAGACAAAAATTGCTCTGAGTCCGTACGACGACAAGCGGTATATCGTACCCGAAACCACCGATACGCTACCGTGGGGGCATTATAAGATACCATTGTAAAATGTGTGTGTGTGTGAAAGAAATATTAATAAAGATTTTTGTATTTTTATATTTCATATATTTTTGTAATGCATATCTCATACATCTTATATTAAAAAATACATGTACTATCGCAAGGAATATTGATAAGGATTTTTATGTATATTTTCATTTTTCAAATATTATATATGTTATACATATATATTTTTTCCAGAAAATTAAAAATAAACACTGTATGAATTAAATCACATTGTCTTTATGTATCCAAGAATTGTGCGAATTGTCAAATCCCAACCATTTCACGTAAACCTCGTCACCCCTCCTACGCAGTACTTTCTCCACGAGATACACGTCCGGATAATTCGCGCGATGCAACTCGTGCTCGTAGAACGCTCCAGCGATAGGTTTTTTACGATAATCCTCAAGTAGATAGCTTACGGGATTAGTATGCTGCACTTTTACAATTTTAAACACTTCGGTTGTCCAATTTGGCGTGTAACCTTTCTCAAAAATTGTCTTGTACTTGCTAACGCGTACCGAGTCACCTACTTTGAATTTTGCCGGACCCGCGATATTTACACGGTTATACACAGTAGCCAAGAGTCTTTCAGCGACCGCGGGGGTAACGTCGACGGGTCGCATACCGATCGTTCGATGCTTGCGCGCGTTGTAATCCGATACGAGTCGCGGCAACGCGCTGATCCACTTGTAAGATCCGTTCAGCGTAAACATCTTCCACATGTCGTTTTTCAGCGTGCGATTGAATCGCTCAACGATCGATGCCTTCAATACTGAATATGTAGAATAATGATTGATGTCATGTTTCCGCATGAGCCGTTGCACGTCAGCGTTATAAAATTCCTTCCCCATATCAGTCTGTAAGTTTTTCGGACATCTTTTGCTATTTCGAATTATCTCAGCGATAGCGTCAGCTGTCTCGCTTCCGCCTTTACTCTTGAGTGGTGCGGCCCACGCGTGCTTGCTCAACGCATCGATGACTGTAAGTATGTAGTGGTAACCTCTGTTGAAACGAGAGTACGGACGCATCTCGACAATGTCAGCTTGCCACAAGTCATCGTATCCCCGCACTATGACATGTCTTCGGGGAAAATTTTTTCTCGCCGGCGCGTGCAATTCGTTCACCAACTGCTGTTTCTCTAAACTATGTTGTTTCTTCGCTTCCTCGGTTATTCCCGATCGCCGATCCATCGTTGTTTCGATTCGTCGATCAAACGATGTGTGCCCCGAGTATCACCGTGCGTTTTATCATTCGTTACTGTTCGATAACCGTTCCTGCCCCGTTCGATAGCCGTTTCTGACCCGTTCAATAGCCGTTCGTTACCGTTCCTACCCCGTTAGTTGTCGTTCCTGCCCCGTTCGATAGCCGTTTCTGACCCGTTCGATAGCCGTTTCTGACCCGTTCAATAGCCGTTCGTTACCGTTCCTACCCCGTTAGTTGTCGTTCCTGCCCCGTTCGATAGCCGTTTCTGACCCGTTCGATAGCCGTTCGTTAGCCGTTTCTGACCCGTTCGATAGTCGTTCCTTACACGTTTGATAGTCGTTTCTGAGCCGTTCAATAGCCGTTCGTTACCGTTCCTACCCCGTTAGTTGTCGTTCCTGCCCCGTTCGATAGCCGTTTCTGACCCGTTCGATAGCCGTTCGTTAGCCGTTTCTGACCCGTTCGATAGTCGTTCCTTACACGTTTGATAGTCGTTTCTGAGCCGTTCACTGCCGTTCTTGACCCGTTTGTTGCCGTGATTGACCCTGTTGGTAGTCGCTTCTAAGTAGTCCGTAGCCTCGTTCACAGTCGTTTCTGACCCGTTCGCAGCCTCGTTGGCAATCGTTTCTGACTCGTTCGTAGCCGTTCCAGAGTTGTATGCCGCCTCGTATGTAGCCGTTCCTGACGTGTTCATAGCCTTGTTCGCAGCCGTTCCTGAGGTGTTCATAACCTCGTTCGCAACTGTTCTTGAATTGTTCGTAGCCTCGTTCACAGCCGTTTCCTCTTCGATCACTGCCACTCATTGTAGTTCGATAAGCCTTTGTAGATGTTCAATAATTGTACAATAGCCGCTGTTTAGCCGCTCGTAGCTGTTTCTGAATTAGTGTTAATCGCACGCTGAAGCTCGTTTATCGCAGTCTGCAAAGCTCGCACGTCCTTCTCGAACGCAGTCAGCTTCTCGTCTGATTCTTTCTGCTGATTCTTCAACGTTTTAACGCATTGTTCCACGTACAGTTTGTTGACTGCATCGGTATCAGCCTCAGGTTGCGCTACACGGCGAATCTTGCGCGACCTCGCGTCATAGTACGTAGCGACGCGACACAGAGCGTTTTGACGCAAGTAACTTGTCACCGATTTATCCCAATGATCGCTTGTTCTAATTGCTTCATTTCTCTGTTCGAATAATCCAAATTTGTTGATGGGCATTTTTTTTTCTCGATGCGAGTGACGTCGATCGACTGATCAGTTTCGTTGAGACACCGTTTAATTTATAATAAGGCCGACTTCGCGAAGTTCCTCTATAATCGACAGGATCTCGTTGTCGTGAGCGTTGTGGCCAGCTCGGCGCGAAGCATCGAGCAATCGTAGACGATCCACTAGCTCGTTGGGATCGTCCCAGTGCACGTAATCGATCTTATTGTCGGTTAGCGTCATCGCGCGAGGCATGGATACTCCCGTACCGCATTTTTTCTTTTTCGATTCGATCGACATCAACGGTGCAATTATGTGTTTATACTTGTATCCCCTGTTGCTCTTTAATTGACCTTGCGCATCATATTGGCGTTTATGCGCACTCGTCGCCATTAATATGCTCTTATATTTTTGCATATCCTCCTCAGTGTATATGTCATCATCGGGAATTCTCTTGAAGATCAACTCGTATAATCCAGGTGTACCAATGTACCTCACTTTGTCTATGATTATAGAGTCATCTGCGTCGATGTCGAATCGTTTGTTACCGAGCCACATTTCATTCTCGTTGAAATAGACACCGTACACGTGATCGATCTGATTTTTTTCGTCGCCACTAAGGAAAGCGCTCATGTACTTTTGTGGCAGTGGCCCGAAGTACTCTCGTAACATTTTTTGACCTTCCAACGTTTGTAACATGTTTCGAACAGATGGTGATTCGAGCGGGTTGCCCGTGGTTTCGAAAACATTTTCGATTGCGAGTGATTCGGGTATCGTGGGTTGTACGATTCTCGTTGTCGCGGACGGTGTGGAGGTTATCAGCGGTTCATCCGATTTATGCGATATCGATAAACGATTCGCCTTCAATCGTTGTCTTTTTTTCGGTGTCGTATGCTCATCCTCCTCCTTCTCCTCTTCTTCCTTGTACCGCTTGATGGGTAACGTTTTAATTATAGCGTTACTCTCCGGCTCGTTTTTCACCGCGATTAAGCTAGAGTTGTCGACGATTTTTTGTAGTGGCTCGATAATAGGTCTAAAATGGGTCTTGACCGCGATATCGTCGTCGATCTTACCGGTCTTCAAAACGCGATGTTTCTTGCGGATCGATTCGCTCGTTTTCTCAATCTCCCTCGCAATCTTTTCACGCTCGCGAATATTATCGCTTTCAGCCATGTCGACAGAGTGTCGGCAGCGACTAATCGTTTTGCGGTATCGCGAACACGTTAAATCCTTTTCTGTATCGCCCGTTCGTAAATGAGCTGTCCTTATCTATCACTAGAAATCCATACTTTTGTTGCCAACAAGTACGACATAATTCACTGAAATCCCCGTACGACATGTCGGTATTCACGTGATCGTTGTACACGTGTTTCAAGTTGGTACCGTCCTGTTTAAACAAGATCAGCAGGTTCGCGTTGTCGCGTATAAGATGTTTTGGTATTCTCGCGTACGTCTGACAGAGATAGAAGCAGTCGACGTTCGAGTGACGACCCATTGAGAAGTACTCTCTTATCGTATTTTGCTTGTCGCACGCCACGTCATCGAAGACGAAAATCGAGTTTGGACGTGCCTCGCTCGGTGGAATGACGTCACTGTTATTGGAGAACGTAAAATAGCCGATTTCGTCAATCGGCGTCAACAAATTCTCCAGATATCGATATTTCGGCTGTTGCAGCGACTTCGAGTACACGTACACGTTCTCGAAACGTACACCGTGCGGGCTTTCCAGTAGACTTATCAGAACGTTGGTTTTACCACAATTCGAGGGACCGCAAACGATCGCGCGTATAGTAGTCGGTAGCATCGTACCGTGCCTGCGCATCTCCGCGTTGTCCTCCATTGATCGTAATCTGTCGTCGCAATTCGTCACGCGTATCGTCAAAGGTTGTCGCACGAATCTCATTTTTTCAACACTACCGATTGGATCGAACGCCTGCCTATTTATAGGTGCGCGAAATCACGAGTCGCTCAGTAGAGAAAAAATGTTCGTTCTGCTATCAAGTCCTTCCGACATTCGCGATTTGAGCGTCGAACAACTACAATTTGTGTCAAAAGCTGTTCTGTTGCGAATGTGCGGTGATCACATCCACTACGTGTGGGACAAACTTCCGGAACACATAAAAGCGGATCCGGAGGTTCAGACGTATCGTCGCTGTTACGAACATTACAATCAGCCGTGGCAGGAAACGCACATCGACGGTCCGACGCCATTGATAAAGAATTGCAGCGAATGTCAACGAAAATAGGTAGAGGCCTATTAAATCACGCGATAAACGCAGTTCCGATCGAATTCCATATTCCCGGCTATCAGTTTTGCGGGCCAGGCACACGGTTGGAGAAGCGATTAGTAAGAGGCGATCGAGGTATAAATCCATTGGACGCGGCGTGTCGCGAACACGATATAGCATACTCTCGGAGTAACGATCTCACCGAGAGACACACGGCGGATAAGATACTCGCTGAGAAAGCGCGGAATCGCATCGTTGCGAGAGATTCGACTCTCGGTGAGAGAGCCGCCGTCACAGCTGTCTGGACAGCGATGAAAGCCAAGACGAAGCTCGGTATGGGTCTGAAGACGAAGACGAAGAAAAAAACGGTGAAGAAACGGATACTTCCGGTAGCGAAATGCGGCGGTGTATTGCCGATTCTACCAATGTTGGGTGCGCTCGGATCCCTGATCGGTGGAGCGGCTGGTGTAGCGAAGGCGGTGAACGACGGAAAAGCCGCGCAACGTCAGTTGCAAGAGATGCTACGTCATAATCGCGCTATGGAAGGTCACGGATTATATCTCGCTCCTTACAAATACGGACGGGGAGCCTCAACGAGAAAAAAAAAAAAACGTCAAAGAGACGCTAAAAATGCCGCAGGGCGCAACTACCAACATACAATTGCTACAACTGGCAAAACGTATGCGCATTCCATATTTTAGAGGTGTTTTTATGCGCAACTCGTTACCGATCGGTGGTATATATCAAAACGAGAGCGGCATTGTAAATTTGGATAGCGTCGAAGGACCAGGTACTCATTGGGTAGCGTATGCAAAGAGGGGGAATCGCGCTATATATTTCGACAGTTTCGGCAATCTTCGACCGCCGAATGAATTGGTGCGATATCTCGGACGAAACGTAACGAAGATACAGTACAATTACACATCTGTTCAAACTTACGATCAGAGCATCTGCGGACAATTGTGCTTGCAGTTTCTTCGAACGGTCGATGCATGCGAATTTAAAGACAGATATTGCGCTATTTAACTCAGTATTCGTTAAACAGTTTCATCGACATGTCTATGACGTTCACATTGACTGGGAAGAGTAGCGTTCTCACGGCAAACTTCTTTCCAACCATAGATTTGAACGACGGCGAATACGAGCTCGGTCTAACGGATTTTGAGACTTATCACACGATACCGAATGTGAATTCCTCGAATAATAAATTTTACTTTGGCAAAGACGACGAGGAAATTACGATTCCCGAGGGATCGTATGAGTTGCAAAATATACATGAATTTTTGAAACAAGCAATTTCACGGAAACATCGCGATAAGAAACACATTGACTATGAAGATGATGAATATCCGATAGTGCTCCGCGCTAATTACAATACAATGAGGAGCGAGATCAAATGTGCCTACAGAATAAACTTTACCAAACCCGACAACATTGGATCGCTGCTAGGATTTTCGAATCGTATTCTCGAGCCGCGAAAATGGTACGAATCAAACATGCCGATTAACATTCTCAACGTGAATATTATCCGTATAGAGTGTAACGTGACCGCGGGTGCGTACAACAACGGCATACTCGTTCATACGATACATGAATTTTCACCGAGGGTACCACCGGGATATAAGATATCGGAAACGCCTGCACAGATCATTTATCTGCCGATCATCGCGCGGAGCATTACGGATTTAACGTTACGCGTTGTCGACCAGAACGGACGATTGCTCGATTTTCGAGGAGAAGAGATCACCGTAAGATTGCACGTACGTATGCGACGTATGAGATGCTCGTATTGAACGGATCGAAAGACGTGAGAGATAACGCAATCTTTACGAGACCAGCAACACCACCGACAACAACAACAACAACGTCGACGTTCGCTAATATCAAATCATCCAAGAAAAAGAAACTCAGCGCATCGAACGTTGCGTTTTTACAATCTTTGGGATTTGCGGTGCGAAACAGCTGAACGATGACCGACATTCTCAACATCGGTGATGAACCGATCTTTGACAATCGTATCATCAAGATCGAGACTCACACGTACAACCCGTTCGCCAATACAACGTTCGGACACAGTGATGAAATAAGAATACCCATACAACAACAGGATCTGTATACATTGCCGTATGAGAGTTTTCTATACATCGAGGGACAACTAACGAAAACCAAACCAGCTGAAGGAAGTGATGTGGAACTGGCAAATAATTGCGCCGCATTCATGTTCGATGAGATTCGATACGAACTCGATGGCGTTGAGATTGATCGCAATAGAAACGTAGGAATAACTACTACGCTCAAAAACTATGTAACGGTATCATCCGATAGAAACGTGATTATGAAAAACGCTGGCTGGGATCCGTGGACCTATGAGAATGGACATTTCAATTTTTGCGTACCGCTCCACATGTTATTGGGATTTTGCGAGGATTATAAACGAGTGGTGATTAACGCTCGTCACGAATTGATCTTAATACGATCGCGAAACAATAATAATTGTCTGTTTGGAGATTCGACACTGGAACCTGTGATCAACATATTCAAGATACAATGGCGAATGCCACACGTGCTGTTGAGCGAGATCGAAAAACTGTCGATGCTGCGTGCTCTGGAAAGCGGACGATATCTCAGCATGGGTTTTCGCTCGTGGGATCTATACGAGTTTCCGCTATTGCAGCTTACAACCAAGCATTCGTGGGCCATTAAGACCGCGACTCAACTGGAGAAACCACGATACGTTGTCTTCGCTCTGCAGACAAACCGGAAAAATATCATGTCTGAGGATACGAGTCGATTCGACCACTGCAAATTAATCAACGTGAAACTCTATCTGAATTCGGAATGTTATCCGTACGACGATATGAATCTGGATTTCGAAAAAGGCAGATGTGCCATTCTCTACGACACGTACGCGCGCTTCTGCAAGATCTATTACGGATACGAGTATCTCGAGCCGAGTCTCTCCATCTTACAGTTTCAACGTCATGGTCCGTTCGTGATTATCGATTGTTCTCGACAAAACGAATCGGTCAAGAGCGCAACCGTGGATGTGAGATTGGAATTCGAATGTAAGGAGAACGTGCCGGCGAATACCACTGCGTACTGTCTCATCATACACGATCGTGTGATCCAGTACAATCCGTTGACCAACGTTGTACGCAAAATCACCTAAGCGATAACATCGACACAAGAGAGAGAGGGGAGGAGAAGCAGGATATAAATCAAAGTGCTGCGAGATGATTTTAGAGTTTCCCATTCCTCTCGACTGATGCATCGGGGAGAGAGAGAGAGAGAGATCTCGTCATGTCCGTACCAACGTTTGTGGATCTGCAAGGATTTATTGTCGGGAGAAATTTTGTCGTGAAGGAAGCTGCGGTTCTGAGAAAGGGATATGTTCTCTCGCATTACTTTTTCGCAAGTCCCGTACCGTGGAGCGTGCTTACAAAATCTGAGCGATGTCAAGCCTCATGGGTGATTAGAAATCATCATGGATTACAATGGGAAGACGGAAACGTTCCGTATGGCTTGGCTCAGCGTGTAATTACAACAGCTGTCGTTGGTACGATACACGAAGAAGAAGAAGAATCGTCTGTCGTGTACGTTAAAGGACTTGAAAAGCGAAAATGGCTGACCGATATACTAGACGATGCGGGAAACGGCTATATTATTGAAACCTTGGATGCAGACTATGAAGATATTGATTCTCTAAATAAATTAGATATTACCAATAGTATGCGATGTGGAAAACATGTTAAGAATTGCGCATTACAAAATGTATTCAAAATATTTAACTGGTGGTCGCAACGCCAGAAAGAATTGTAAGAAAATAAAATATGTAAACATTAATATGTTTTATCTCTTATTTCCCCTTCCTAGACCTTTCCATGCGTTTCTAAGAATTTTTTGTCTGAGCGTTATCCCCCCTTCTCCTAAAATTCAAAGCATTGATCCCCCCACCACATTATACTTTTGGAAGATGAGCGTCATGTATACTCGGTTATTTCTTATACGATCAGTGTCGCGTTAACACCGCTCTCGTGGTTCACTTTTCATAACTCCCAGAGAAATGTATTACGTCGAAAGAAACGGAAACAGCGGCATCGGAAGACGTGTGAATAATTACGTACCGAGTCGTGATAAAACTCCATCGTTTGAGAACAAATGTGACGAGTAAGTTTCATTTAACTTCTTTCTATTTTTTATATATTTTTTTTTTACAAATTGTATTATTACTATTATTTTAATTTTAATTTTTCTGTAGCATTTTGTTGGAACGTCGTGCGGCTCGTATACTAGGTAGACGATACGCATTGACAGCTACAGAATTCAAATTCCTCGAAATTGGTATCAACGTGGGTCCACCGAGTTACGTGGAGATTGCCATAGGAGATCATCGAGGAAAGGAACTGATATTATCTCTCGAAACGTGGAAGGGACTCTACGAGCAACGTCGCAATATTCAAAAATTACTTTGGAACAACTCTAAAGATGACTACAATTTCATAAGCGTTGGACCGTTAACAGTGAGAGTTCGTACGATTAACGACGTCAAACTCATAAGTCTCGAATCTTCAAACGTATGCTTGATGATGGTCGAATCGACATTACATCGTATGTTCGATCTCGATCAATGCATAGATGTAACTTTTGATCGATTGGGTAAAATTATCGAAACAGTTGATGTCAAGTTTACGCAATTCTCCAATATCGCGTCTACTGTAATAAATCCAAAAGAAATATCTAATGTAATACGCGCGAGTGACGCTTTCAACAAGCATCAGCTCGTCGATTGTGAGCTGGCAGCTTTAGTTTTTAGTTCATAGTACGTAAGAAAAAAAAAATATATATATATATATACATAAAACATAAATAAAGTTTTAAGTCTAAATCATGACGTAATTTCTTCGCACGCATTTCCATCCACCCAATCCTCTTCAAAGGAATACCGCTTATATTGTTTAATTCGAAAAAAATCTAGAATTACTTATATTGTGGGAGAGGGGGTGTATCACAACAGCACAAAACTATTTTGTTTGCGAAAACATGTCCCGACGCGTTAGTCAGCCTTAAGACCCAATCCTCTTCAAAGGAATACCGCTTATATTGTTTAATTCGAAAAAAAATCTAGAATTACTTATATTGTGGGAGAGGGGGTGTACCGCAAGAGCACAAAGCTATTTTGTTTGCGAAAACATGTTCCGACGCGTTAGTCTCGGCCCGAAGACCCAATCCTCTTCAAATACCGCTGTTTATCAATCGGTTTATGATTGTTTATACTTGTCATAAAACATCCAACACAAGCGTCCCCCGCCCCGCCCCGCAGCCCCCGCGCCTACGAAATCCCCTCCGTCCCGCGTGACGTCATTCCCCCGCGCCACCGAAAACCCCCTCCATCCTGCGTGACGTCATTCCCCCGCGCCGCTGAGATCCCCTCGCGCCTCACCCCCCCTGAGAGGACCTGAGTTAGAACCCGCCTTGTATACCTACTTTTATTGTACATATAAACTGTATTCGTTAAAGCAATAAAAAAAGATGAAGCTCAATCTTTTTCTTCATTAGTAAGACACGTCTGTTCAATAAATATTCTCAAATAAATTCCAAATAATTTATTAGAATCACTTACCGGTGGAAAAGTTATACCAAGTTTGTAGCACTGTAATAACGACAAGAAGAAGATTATTACTTTTGTCACGAGACTCATGGGAAAAGAAGAAAATTTACAGAAATTCTCACCAGTTTGGTAAAAATCTTCGGATACATCGTCCAGATATGTGTCGCGTTCCGCAATGTTTGCTTCGTGAACAGTTGGATATCTCGTGAAAAGTACGGTAACAATGACACACGAAATCAACGCAATCAGAAAGATGCACTTCCGACGCCAACAATAGTTCAGGGCTAACGTGTGCACGCGTTGGTAGTTATACGCGTTAGCTGGCATCGTACTATCATGAGAAAAGCCCAATAGCTTCTTCCACATGAATCATGAACGAGCGAAATGTAAGGAATCGACAGGAAGACTCATTGTGACTATTGCACACACGTGACTGAGTAAACATTTTAATATCGTTTGACATAGTGGTCTTTCAAAGTGATAATTAATGCTAATTATGATTTGATGCATGCAGCGCTGCATGAAGCTATATAATAACTACCATGTTAATGATTACAAGTAATTATTTTGAAATGATATATGCAAGCTAGGGCGAGTAAAACAACGGAGTAAGTATAAAAAAATCAAAAGAATGTTTGAAAAGTTTATATTTTATTATTTTAGTAAAAATTCGATAAGTATTTTCATTTCACGCACATGTTAAATACACTTAATGTAGCTGTTATAAAATAAAGTGCTGTTATAAAAATAACTTTATATATATATATATATATATATATATATATATATTTCTTTTATATTTATTGTCTTATGTAATTTAAATTTGAACTGATCAAATCATGAAAAATATTAATAGATCGTTGTTTCCATTATGTTCCATTTTAAGTTAATAAATACTACATAGAAATCTTTCGAAAAAATCTCAGTTTGCATTTTTAATATATAATGTTGAACATTTAAAATATATAAAATATATATTTCTTTTTTTCCAAATGTTCAACATTGTATATTAAAAATGCAAATTGAGATTATTTTTTAAATATTTCTCGGTACTATTCTATAATAATTATTATAGTATACACACATATGTGTGTATTTATACATATAAATTATTAAATATATAATAAATATTCTGTTTCTTCCATAAAATTTTAGCTTATTTTTAATACATAATACTATGATCTACCTTCATGAAAATTGATAAATGAGATTGAAAAACAGCATACAAATATCTAAATGTTACTTACAATTTCATCTTCTGTATTGTTCTGTAGCGTTTTATTGAATATACTACAATAAGTATGATAATTACCAATAATTGCTTGTAACGAGAATTCGGTTTTTTCAGTAAAATATCTATTCGCTTTTTTTATTTAATACAATTGACCTTCGCAGGAATTGAATGGTATTGAAAAGTGGAATACAAATGTATAGACTTTCAATTATGAGACGACCGGACAAACGTACCGGGATACGTGAGAAATATACATAACAATGCGACAACATATTGTACATTAATATTCTGATGAAAAAATTTTTAGACTATAAATTTTTAGACTATAATTTTTAGATTATAAAACGAGAAGACCTCTGATAGAGAAATTTTTTCAAATATTTTCAAATATTTTGCTCTTTTGATGAAATTTCAATTTTTCTTAACATACAATATTAAAAAGTATAAATATAATAATTATTAATAAATTATATATCGGATAAAAAATTTTTAAATTAAAATTGATTTTATTTTCTGGTGTTTTTGGTCAAATTAAAATTATTTATCAAAATTAACAAGCATAAAGCTAAAGATAGAATAAAGATAAAGAGTCTAATCAAAATCTATAATGCGACAAAAAAATAATAAATCGATCAAAGATTTATTTATCGAATCCAGGTATAAAAATAAGAATTATAAATTATTTATATAAACAGAAGAACATTTACTCTTAATTATAATTGTTTTTATCTAGATTTCTTCTTCAGCAAAGTATAGTATGTGCTTTAAATTATTCTGCGTTTTTCGTGTTTTATCACTTTTACGTATTTTATTTCGCGCAAAGATATATAAAATGCATAAATTTTTGATATTTATATAAAATTTTATAAAGTTTTTTTTAAGCAAAATTACTGATTCTATCGAAAAGTGATTAAGATAACAGTTTCTACTATATTTTGAAATCTTTTATTTGATTTATCTTGTCAGAATAATTATTGGGTCGTTAATCATTGTTTATCTAGTGAATAAATCGGGTGTCAAATCAAGTTTCTTATATGCAATGGTCAATTTGGCAAGTACAATTCGTTAAAGAATTAAAGCGACAAAATGCTCACGTAATATGCAAGAAACTCGTCGTCTTAGCATGACACGTAAACGCAACTGCATACGACATATGCACGCATATGATGACCCGAAGCTGCGAATGCATCACGCGGCTTCAATACCGAGATAAATTTAGCGCGTCGAATAAATCGTGTCACGGTTCGCGAAGCAACGACGGTTAAAATGGTATCTGTTCGCAATGATACTTTCAGACATTTCCTGAATAAAATATACAAATAAGGCGAAAACACAAACTGAGGGATCACCACTCACTGTCGCATCTCGACTACGAATATTATCGAGTACCGTCGATCCCAAGCTCGGAAATACTCTTTGGAAAATGTGCGTGGGTATATGCGCATACATAAGGTGTCCCAGAATGAACAGGTTTAAAACTGAATACTCGGATCGCCTGACATCTGATCACACAATGAACGTCCAGTCAAGTCGGGCTTGTAGTGAAATTTTCTACATATTAGAATGATTTTTTAAATTAAAATTTGACATTATTATGTCTACAGGTTTTCATTTCGTAAAAACATAATGTAATTAAAAAAGAGAGAGAAAATATAATTGCGAAATACAAATAAATCATAATTATATTTTCTTTCTGCACATTTTTAATCAGTGATTTTCTCGTTTATTTTATTACAAGTTTCAGATAAGGACGAAGAAAAGAAACAAATAATATCGTGATGATTGACATTTAGCAGAGATCAGTCCCACAGGCAAGTATTAATAATCCTCGAGAAATTTAAAATCAAATTTTCTTCGGAAAAAATACTTAGAAAGATAATTATTTATCGTCACACTTTCAAGTTTCTAACATTATCCATTAATGTTTCCAATGTTCTTAAACAAGCATGAGCGTTTCATGAACATGATAGACTCTTGTGTCTGTTAGAATTTCTTTTTTGACTTCATTTTTATCATTTTTTATTCCAACCAGACTTTAATGTGTACACTTTTTAGTTTTATTAAATTGTAAGTTTCTTTAAACAAAAAAAATAGAATCTTTAATTTTAAAAGATTTATACATTTTTAATTTAAAAAAATTCAATGTTATATAAATATTTCTATAGTTAAATTTGAAATTAAAATTTATTAAAGTAAAATTTATTAGTTATCAACAGAAAAAAAGTATGATTTTTTTTTTTATTTGTACTAGCACTTAAAGAAAGTTTTGTAAAAAATTATTAATCTTGAATTATTTAAAAATTAGATAAATAAATGCAAACTAATTAATTAATAATTGGTGAGTTAATATTTTCTACAAAGAAATTTGATGATCTTTTTTAAAGAAAATACCAAGACACTGATTTCAGACTTTAACGGTAAAAAATAAAGAATTTTTCGCATTTATCGTACAATTCAATCTGTTTGAGGGCATTCTGCATGGATATGACATACATGAACGTATCTTTCACATTATTAGCAATTATGAAAACCATATAGTAGATTTACTCCCACGCACGTTAAATACAACATATACACGTATGCAGATTGCGAAGATTAACTTCTTCCCCTAAGATAGACTGATTTACCTATTATTAACGGATATTATTACTAATATCAGCATGTAGTCTTTGTTAAAAGGTCTTTACTCACGTAGGACAGCAACACACAAGACGAGGACATTTTTACGTAAGAACGCACATCGCGTGGTCCTCGCAATTACACGCATAATCGCGCGCATAATGCACCGTGATGACGAATACTAACTCGAGGGATGTATATCGCCAAGTAATACTTTTTTTAAATTTATATCATGAAATCTCTTTCTGACACACGGTTTATCAACGTAAGTAATATATGCAATATAAATAATAATAAGTGTTTATAGCAATAATTGCGAAATTTGTTTTTATTTATTAATACGAATGTCTTTAAAATTTATTTATTATACGAGGAAAAATCATTAAGTATATCATAAATAATTATGAGAAAGATTTCTACAGAAACTGTTATCAAGTTTGATTGTGCCAACAATCATTGCCACACAATCAAAAACTAATACTTTATTCCACTTGCAATTATCCCATATTTATTTGTGTCTTAATTAATGACTTAGAAGAATTTTTTTCAATATTCACATTTGTAACAAACATGATTTTCCCTCGTATCTTATATAGAGGCTGAAATTCGATTTGGGCAGGTAGATGGAATTATTGACGGCATCATCAGAGTAAGTTTCCGTTTTATCAAGTATCGATAATATTAATTTCTATATTATCAAATGGATAAAGATAATTTTAAAACTTTGACGTTATCAACTATTTTTAGGCATTCGATTTAAATATTTATATGTTTAATTTTTAATGCAGAATGTATGATTTTTATAATTTAAAATTATCCCGATATATCTTGACATTTTGAAAATATATAAGCATTTATACGTATATAAATTATAATATGTTATATATTTTAGCGAATAATTGTACTTTTTTGTAAAAATTCGATCACTCTTTGACTATTTTTAGATTCATTCGCTTCAGTCTTCTGATAAAAATTTATTATAGAATTGATAAATTAAAAAATTTAAAACGCTTCTTGAAAGTTTGTATAGATTTTTCTTAGAAAACTCATTTTTCGTATATATCTACATCAATTAAACTAAAATATATAAATTTATTTAAAGTCATTATATTTTAATTTACAAAATCATCTAATTGATGTTTATCTTTTTTGAAGCACATATGTTTGTTCACGAAACGAACATCTGAAAGAAGAATTTCATCATAAAAGTGCAGAATACGTTAGTAAAATGTTTTGATTATAAATATTTCAATTCAGTTATATACAGGGTGTTTCATTTTAATCCGACCAGTCGAATATCTCGAAAACCAAGCCCGGGAGAGAAAAATATTTCAGACAAAAATTGTTTGGTTTCGAGGGGGCCATAAGATGGTATCATTGGTTTGACCTTGAAGAGTCATTTGAAGGTCACGTGAAGGTCACTTCAATTTTTTTAAATGGAACACCCTATATATTTTTGCACACTCTTGTAGCTTATCTCGAGAGCTTTCCAAAACACTATCATTAAGTACCTTTTCGTTAAGTACTTTTTGAGTTATGAGGGTTGAAATAATTTCTTAATTTTACATAAACCGTAAAATATCTTGTAAAATATTCACTTTTCGATTATCTTACCTTAATACTTTTATGTACAAAATAATGAGAGGAATCAATTGGTGTAAAAAAAACACATAGTTGTTTTTAAGAAAAAATATGGAATTGTTAATTGCAAATTACATATTTTTTCTTCAAAACAACTATGTGTTTTCTTTACACCAATTGATTCCTCTCATTATTTTGTACGTAAAAGTATTAAGGTAAGATAATCGAAAAATGAATATTTTACTAGATATTTTACGGTTTATGTAGAATTAAGAAATTATTTCAAGCCTCATAACTCAAAAAGTACTTAACGAAAAGGTACTTAATTATAGTGTTTTGGAAAGCTCTCGATGTCAGCTACAAGAATGTGCAAAAATATATAGGGTATTCCATTTAAGAAATTTAAGGTGACCTTTATGTGACCTTCAAATGACTGTTCAAGGTCAAATCATTGTCACCATCTTATGGCCCCCTCGAAACCAAACAACTTTTGTCTGAAATATTTTTCTCTCCCGGGCTTGGTTTTCGAGATATTTGACTGGTCGGATTAAAATGAAACACCCTGTATATTTATAAATTTTAGAATTTTTCAACAAACTTAAATAGAAATTAATTGTATAATATGTAAACAAATATAAGAAAAGCTACTTTATTTTATATGCAATCATATAGGCTACAGCCTATGATGTAGCTTTTTTTCAAAAAAAAAATAAATAAGTATTTTAAGAACACTGTGTGCATTCTGGCTATCTGCACATTCGTCGGTTGCTATTTGCTTCTTTTTCAACCGACAAACGTCATCAGTTCTCTCGCGACGGTGACAGCGACAGAGGCGGCGACGGCGGCGGCGGCAATCACATGATTTTGACGTTATAGCGCGGCTGCATCGTCGTTTCAAACATGGCCGCGGCGGAGTGCGAAACGAAGGAGAGTACTTCTCTTTCGGCGGACCTGTTGAAGACACCGGTCTTGTCCGATGAGACCGTCAGCACGATCGAGAGACAGGAGGGCTCTGGCATTCCCTTGCAGACTTCATGGACCTTCTGGCTCGACAAGTAAGAGAAGATAATAATTTTTCTCGTATAACCCATTGCTACGTGACGCTTTGTCGGCGCATACGTAAATATGCATCTCGATTTTATCTTTCCCACTGTTGTCAAACGTCACGTCGCAAATATACCGCGATAAGTTCCGTCAAAGCATTACTTCAGTAGGGTCGATAAGGTCGCCGCCTTTAATCTCGCTTTGTTTAAAGTTTAAATGCAGTAAATTTTAATACGTGTTATATATATATGTAAATGCACGATAATAAGTTACATTTTTATAAACACATCACGCTTTTGTCCTCGCAATCGTCTTATATCAAAGAAGTTTCTTTACATATATCTTAATAATGAATAATGATACATAAGTATTATTATTGTTCTACAAGAGACAAAAAAATTTACAATTTATTTAATTATATAAATAATCATGTGACATATTTCATGATAAGATTAATTGATGAGAAGATGGTACAGAAATGTGTGAAAAATATTCTTTTACTTTTTTTATTCTTGCTTATCAAAATTACAGAAATTATTGCTTCCGCAAAAGCAATATTGGAATCAATTCTAATACTAGGTTGAGAAATTTTAGATTTTATATTTTTTTCTTAAATTAATATGTTCTATTTTTATTTTAATAGATTTTATTTTTTATACATGTACATAAGGTTAAAGTTTATAAAAAAATATTCTATTAGTTTATTTAATTTGATACGTTTTAATAGAGTTTTATTTCTCTATCTGGAGACTCATGTTTTAGAGTAGATCCAAATAAATTGCTACTATAAACATATTACTAATTTTAAAAAATATATGTTGTAATCAAGATGAACTGATTGTATAATATTAAATATTTATCCTAAATAATTATTAAATTAATTTAATTATATTATTAAATTAACAGAGCTATCCCTGGCACAACCGCTGAAGAATACAAAGCCAACCTGCAGAAAATATATACTGTAAATACTGTGCAAAACTTCTGGGCAGTCTTCAATAACATACCAAATGCTGGAGATATGCAGGTATGATAAATAAAAATTCATGTACAGAAAATATGAATTAATTAAAATAGCATATTTTTCTTAACTTCTTAAGTAGCTTCTCAAGTAACTACTGTTTCTAAAGTAGCACATTAATTTTAATTTCTTTTATTAATTATTATATGAAAAATAGGAAGAGATTTGTTGTAACGCAAAACAAAAATAACTACTTACTAATTTAATTGCTAAAAATAGTTTTACTAAATTTGCTAATTATTTCTTTATAACAAATTCTTATATCTTTATTAAAATAGTAAATTTGCTTTATTGCAATAGCAAAGTATAATAATAAGTATTTATGTGCTAGAAATAAACTATTTTATTTTAGCAACAAATTTATATATTTCATATATATATATATATATATATATATTAAACATATTTATTCTGCAGAATTTTATTAACAAAATAGGATTTAATATTAAATAATAAGTTATATGTGACAATGTGACCACTCTCATAATGAACATACAATAACTGATTGAATGATTTTGCTATGACAGCAAAATTCCTTCTCTCTCTCGTTTTCTTTTATTTTATATTATTTGCTGAAATAAGAAAAATTATTACGATTAATAATCATTTGTAATTGGTATGAATTTTATTATTACTTATTTATGCTATGCTATTTAATATTTAATTATGTTATATATTGTTTATTTATTATTTATAACTGTTATTCATATTTTACAGTAAGTTATTTAACTGCTTTTGTTGTCAGGTTAGATACAGTTACCACTTAATGAGAGATGAGAGATATCCTTTATGGGAAGATAAACTGAATCAAAAGGGTGGGACCTGGAGAATAAAGTGCCATAAATGCGATACTGTAAATATCCTATACTTATGCTGACATTGATTATTCGATTCGTTTTAGTGAGATTGCTGTTTAAACACATATACATTTTTAAATGGGGAATTCTTAATTTATGTTAAAGCTGTATTATTTATAAATTTTTTTAACATTTTATTTTGAACTTATTTGAAAGTTTTATATAAATAATTAATAATAAATATCACTGTCTTTTACCTTGTTCAGATAATCGACGTTTTGCTCTTATAAAACTTTTGAGTATAGCAATCTAATATTTAAAATGTTTCATATTTTTCAGGAACGTGTCTGGAAAGAAGTGGTGCTTGCGGCTATTGGAGAACAATTTACTACGAATGTAGCACAAGATGATGAAGTTTGTGGAGTGACTGTGTCCATTCGCGATAGGGAAGATCTTATTCAAGTACATATCATGCATTAAGTAATAAACTACAGTACTATTCAAGAATATATAAGAAATTAAAGTTGTTTGTTATCATTTCAGATTTGGAACATTAATGCTGCTTTGCAATCAAAAGCTACAGTTCTAAAAAAGGTTCACTCCCTATTGCCTGACGTAAATTTCTTGGGAGAATTTTACAAGGGTAAGTCTTATTATTATTTTCTTTATTCCCTTCTTGATAAGAAGATACAAAATGATATTGTTGATTTTTTAGAGCATCAGTCCAATCATGCTTATGGAAGACGTTAAATACAAAGTGATATTGTGATGAAAGAAAATTATGAATTGTTAAATGTATTTTAAAAGATTTTGACAATAATGAAGATGTTTATGTGTGATAAATAATATTCGTATTATTGCGCTAATACGGAAAAGGTTTCTTTTAGAAAAAAATAATTGGGACAATGATGTATGAACATGTTAAAGAATGAACTGTCATTATATATTTTAAAAGTTTGTTACTTGTGACTTGTTTAATACGCATTATTCACAATGCGTTATTTACACTGAATTCGATACATTTTAGAAGCGAATAGCTGTTATAAGCGTTTTACAAACACAAAATATATTTTTATATTTACAACGTGCGTGTTTATTTCTCATGACAATATAATAATATATGCTTTTAAGCGAGCGTGTCTATATTTCTAAATAATCTTGTCATACAAAACTTCACAGCTTCATAACTGTATATGCTGTCTCCATCATAACGAAACGTAGATCGCGATTTATTGTTGGTTAAATTAATTAAAATATCTACTGAATTCTTAGTCACCGATTTTTACTATGCGTAGTTTACTGAGTGGTAAACTACGCACTTATATAAGAGAGCGAGTTATGTAGAAAGAAAGAGGAGGACGTCTGATACCTGTTATATGTTATGTTTATTGATTGCAATTTATTCCATCCACATTTATCAACGATACATCAAAGATAACATTTAAAATCCTCAAAAAAGTAACGTAAAATTGTGTAGCAAAAAAAAAAGAAAATGGTTCCTCTTCTATTTATCGCGCATAGAAAATAAATATTGACCTTGAATTTTATTAAAATCCAGAAAGTATTCAAAAGAGCATCATAACAATTTCTTATCCTTCTACGCACGATCTCATCTTTGAGGCACTCGATTTGTACGTAAGTGCAAATGAGGTATTCTTTCTCGCATTATTTAGTAATTCCATAATTCAAAAGATAATGATTGTAAATTCCTTTTAAAAAGATCATTTGCTTACTTAAATTTTTTATTTTTTTCTTTTATTTAATTTTTTTATAAAAAATGACAACGTAAATTCTATGATATAAGATGAGATGAAAAAATATGAGATTTTATATGATAACACAAGAGAAGAGTATTTTATTTTCTTGTAGAAAAGATAGAGAAATTGTTTGATTGAATTCCAATTGTTGCAAATTAAATTTGTATGACAAATGTTCAA
Organism: Camponotus vicinus; assembly: GCF_025532165.1. NCBI lineage: Eukaryota > Metazoa > Arthropoda > Insecta > Hymenoptera > Formicidae > Camponotus > Camponotus vicinus. The sequence continues at coordinate 23,839,723 of NW_028141976.1, read as the reverse complement.
GATTTCTTTGATGGTCGATCATAAATCTATTAATGCGATCAAAAAATTTGAACACTTCGAAAAATTAATTTAAATACCTAATCAATCTCTATAAAGCCGGTAACATTGTCCGACTACTTGGCGCCGAGTTAACATTTTACAGCTCTGATATTATTCAGATTGACATCAACAAGATTCCTCGAGGATATAAAACACAAATTTATTTAAATCGCTATCTATTATATATACACACACACACATATATATATATACACACACTTAGATATTAATTTTAGCTCTGTTTTGTTCAAAATCGATTGAATTAAAATTATACATATATTTAATATTTGAATTGTCGCTTAGCCATGATAGGCTTTTATCTGTATGAAGCAATGCACATCCACAGCGCAGCATCGAGATGATCACATCGTAAAAAAAAGGTAACAAAACACACACACATGTATACACTGAGAAAAAAATTGTTAAGTTGATTAAACCGTTCAACTAAATTATTATTTTTTTAATTGAAATATATAAATATTTAAGTTAAATAGATGTCATATTAGATTTAATATGTATTATTTAATTTAATATTAAATTAATTGTATTAAATGTATTATTTAATTTAATATTAATTTAATAATATTAAATATTTTAATTAAAAAAATAATTTAATTAAACGGTTTAGTCAAACTAACAACTTTTTTCTCAGTGTATATATATGTCATTCTTATTATTTTTCGAATCAACGAATTTCAAGTTTTAATTGAATATCTGATGACTAATATCTGATAGTTCTTTATATTATGATAGTAAACACAATTAGCTATGAGTTCTCTTTCGGTTTCGCATCTACACAAATAAATCGTGGCACATCGGCCTTGCATACGACCTTGCCGTACGGGAGACATGTGTAGACAGCTACACGAACACGTGAATATGAACATTACTGCTGTTTCCCGAGAAAGATGACACCGATACGGAGTATTATTACTCTGATGCATAAAAATTTCTCTCACATCTGAGTGAGTCACCAAGTCGACAATTACTTATCTTTAACTAGCAACTAGTCATTTTCATAAGTCATGACACTCATAATCGGTTCGTAATTTACTTCCTTCGTCTCTTAGGAGCGAATTATCACCTAATCTTTCTCATAAATTTAAGCCTAACTGTATGTAATTAAACTGCATAATTGAATCGTAATTAAATGTTTTATAATTACACTATACTTTTAAGAAATGATAAATATAACGGATAAATCCATAAATCTTTTCTTCATGGCTATGTAAACGACTTTTTCTTTCGGAGAAAAATCTAACACGTGCGATCTTGGCTTCGCGAAAAAGATAGAAAAAATACGGATTGTAAGAAATTTTTCTGTTTACTCGCAAGAGCGATCTATCGTTTTGTCGTATCAAAGGAGAGAGCTTAGAAGCGAGATGAATAGAAATAAATTTTCTTCGAACAGCAGATTATAATTCTGCTGTTAGGCGTCAGACCAATCTAGCACGCGCCGCTCATTATAATTCAACTAATCGTCTGACCGGTACCGGTTCAGGATTCTCTTTAGCAAAACACCGGAGGATGCGAGATTTCCTGATTGTCGAATGGCGCCGCGAATATGTATTGTAATGTACATATGTACATATATATGCGTATATATGGTGTTTGTAACATCATAAGAGTACTGTTATATATTTCATGTTAAATAAAAAAGATTTTATATCGGAATTTTTCACGCATAAATGCGTGCGCGATGTCGTTCGAAAAGTCAAAGGCCTCTGGCGAAGCATATTTTAAAAAATCTTCACGATCTGAATGATAAAAAAAGGGCCTTTCCTCGTTCAGAGTTATTTATCATTTATTATTTTTGTTTATTATACATACTATACTCATTTTTTGAAAAACCACGAAAATTCATTTATGTCTTCACATCGGGTTGTTTCTATAAGTTGAAAATGAGAATTTTAAATATAAAATATAAGAAAATGTAAAATAAAAATAGATTCAAATTAAGATTCAATAGACTTTTTTCTTAAGTAGAATTAATGACAGAAAATAAGTTAAACTTCAGATAATTTAATAACATTTATGAGGACTTTTATAACAACATTTATTATTAATAACATTTATTTTCCTCTATCTTAAACACAAGTTCGATTTATTTTAATTAGGTTTTTTTACTGTTTTCTATATTCTCTCTTTTTCCTCTAAATATATCCTGTAAAGCCTGAATCTATATTTATTTATAATTAAAACATATAATTAAAAGGTATATAAATTAAAGTAGATACACACAAAACTAGCGTTAACAATTTTTAATATATTTTACACAAAATTAAAAACGATAAATATACATTGATACACAATCAATTTACGTTAAAAGAATATATTTTGAAGATATGCTTCGCGAGTGCCTTTCTTCGCTTTCTTCATTGTGTCTGTAAATTTCTTTTAACGATTCCCGATTATCATATTTAAAAATTTTTTAAATCTCATCATATTTAATTGCATCGTCTTTTTTATGCAATATTTTTTTTTAAATCATGCAATACTATGACATTATTATATGCTATCACAAGTGCGATCAAAAAATTAATTTTATAGTAAAATTTTGCAACGAATTTACACCGAGGAATTGGACTTTTTATTAATCGTTGAGATAAATAGTTTATCTCCGTAGACCAGCAATTAATCAGTAGCTTCGCTGGGATGTAGTTTGCCTCTTGTGATTTATTCGACGATATTTAGAAATGACCTTCAGACGCCGAGCGGTGTATTTTTGCGGATAAAATAAATGCATTCGCGACGGGATGCGCGAATTCTTACTTCATATTAATCCCGCTACTCTACAGGACGTACCGCTCTCTTGCCTTCTCTCAATAAATTATCTTTCCATTTTTCGACATAGCCGTCTCGCGGAATTTTCTATCACGTTGTGTCATTACGATTCTTGTTTGATTCTGTCAATTGATTAAATGAACATATCATGGGAAATACGCTTTTTGAAATCTCGCGGTATAGTTATATTTTTTTCGCGATATAGTTATTATTTATAACGTAAATAAAAGATAATTAGTCATCAATCATATCAAGCATAACAAATTATTTCCTGATACTTCACGATCGCATTTAGAAAAGGAATACCATGAGTTAATGTTGCAAAAATTGAATAGCAAATATAAAATATTACGAATATAAATTACTTACTGTGCATATCCGTTGTTTCATCTGTAGCTCGATGCTTTTCCGAATCTTCTTTTCTTCTCCTTTGCTGTTTCCTCATGGCTCTTACACTCGCGAAAATACGTTAAATTAATACTTTAAGTACGTGGAACATTTTGCACAGCACTTCCAATCACGGAATAATCACACGAAATATATACGATATTTTATTGCATCTAATAGAGCAATTCGAAAAATATGATTCGCTTTATATTTACATGAGATTAAAATCAGACGCCACTCGTAGGAATGCTATCATTGTTGTTGATATATAATGATATACGCACAATAATACGAATCATAAGATCAAAAGATTAAAATAAATAAAAGTTTATGATATAGTAATGTTAGGAATGTTATTATAAGTTAATTAATCATTAAGTGTAATAATCATAGCGAATTATCTTTTGATATTAATCGCAATCGCATTATGAAAGAGAACTCGATAATATACGAAGCATTTTGCATCACTATTTTGTTCCCCGAGTGTCGTCGTGCGAATGATAACAAGGCCGTAAGATGTAAACAGTAGCGCGATATACCTCGCCAAGACCGAACATGTTATTGATGACATCACTATCGAAATATTTTAGGTACTTTGACACACACATACGGAACACGCGGAATATTACATTATAGAAATATTTTAATATCAATTAAATATTTTATTAAATATAAATTGATATTAGATCACGGAACCTTTCATTATGCTTGTTTGATTTTACAATTCGATTATTTTATTGTGCGTTTTGAATTCGAATTATATGTAGACCGTCGACACGTTAATAAGATATTATGAATGAAATATATTTGACTCAGTATCGTTAGAAATATAATTAATGTCTATAAGAAATGCAAGAAAATTATAATTTATAATTTTGATTCCTATTATTTCGATTCTTACTTTAAATATTAATGGATAAATTACGAAATAAGAATTTTTTTCGATAAAGATCTATTATATAGTCGCGATATAATTTTATATATATATTGTTATTAAAATCAAATAATTATTAATTATACTTATATATGTGTACTTATATTATATTATTTCCCAATACTTGTCGCGATCATGTTTAGAAAAGTAATTCGACAGAGCATTTCGCTCCACTATCTTACTCGAAGATCGCGGCGTGAATAATAACAGAATTGAGGAATAGGAGAGACGCCAGAATTGCTAGATTGGCTGCAGCGGTAAGGCCACGATATATAAACAATAATGTTATAATACGAATAACAAAGATGGTACAACAATAATACCTATATATTACAACATATAAAATATTTAGCACTCCATTAAATAAATGCAAAATATTTTGTGTTTCTTAAGTTATAAATTAATTATTAATACATACTTTTTTATTATTAGTTTATTACAAAATTAAAATACAATAATAAAGGCGTCCAAATCCAGGCGCCTTTATTATTGTATTTTAATTTTGTAATAAATTAATAATAAAAAAGAAAAAAGTTGTTTCTTCCGCTCCAACTACCACGCTATGACTCAAATGTGCCCATTTCGATTTAACTTCTAAAAATTATAGTAAAAAATATGTACCGCATATTCAAAAAATATTTAAGATATATATTTATATGTTTATAATATATTTTAAACACGTAATTCACGACTTATTGGATTGTCGTGATGTTGCTTACAACATAAGAGCCAAATTATCGAAGAGAGGGTAAATTAAAAAAAAAATTTCGCGAGTTTTCTGAGAAAAAAAATTCCACGAGAATTCCAGGGAGTAGACACACTGAACTACTGATGAATTTTTTTAGGGATATTTAACGATTACTATCGTTAGACTACTCCATTAACATTCTCTGCGATTACAGCAACCTATGGCATTGCCACTTATTAATTAAGCTCTAGTCATTAATCAGTCGTAACATTGTTGTCATCGCCGGATTCCTATACAACGACGAAAACAACGATAATAGTAATACCGTCTCATAAAATCACAGCCGTAATTTTATAGGATTTTTTATAGGATTTTAATAGGATGTTCCCGGATTTTTTATAGAATTTTAATAAGATGTCCCCGTATTATTTAACGTCCCCGTTTAAATCCCCGTGTTATTGTAAATTGCAATCATAATCACTGATCGCTGACTATCCAGAACTCGCATACATTTTTTTTATTTTTTAAATACGCGTTTTTTTATTTTTTATGTATGTTTTTTCGTCGAAAACCAACCGCTAAAAATAATTTTCGACTTGTTTTTGCGAAATCGTAATATAACGTTTTCTGTAAAATGTTAGTAGATAGTAGATTCATTTCAATCATTATCGTCATCAGACGTCCTTTGCCGTCGTCATTATGGTACGACGACCCAGAGAATTACGCGAATGTCTGATCGATTCCCGCATTCCAAGGAAGTGAGAAACCATGATCGTCCAAACTGGAATTTTATCTCTGCCTTCTTTTTATTTATGATTTGCGTCAATGCGGTGGCTTCGTTCGATTCCAAATGTTTTGACCACAGCCAATCGATCGCTGAAGTGAGAGAAGCTTCTGCGTGTCCGGTAACGATTACGTCGACCGGAACGTACGTACTACGTTCTCTGCACATGTTGTCTCTCTGTGCATATCGTCAACGCATAATGTTGAAATTTATTCGATCTAGAAGGACGAAACATTCTCTACCTCTAAAGAATTATTTTGCATTTTTCTTCAATTTTGAAATTCTATTTTATTTAAGTCGTTTCATCTAAAAAATTTAAATTATGTTTATTTATATATAAGTAAATTATTTTTAAATTGCCTAAATGTTTTATGTAATTTATGTAATTTATGAATAAAATATACATGAGAGAAATATATGATATTTTTATGTATATTTTTAAACTTTTATGTATAGAAAGAAAATACATATAGGATATATACATACATACATATATATATAGGGATTAATGTAAGAAATAAATGAATAATATTTAGTTTTTTTATAATTTTGTATTTTATATAATCAAATGAATTATTTCTATTCTCCTAGATTTTACAATATATGTCGCAATGAAAAACAGGAAGTAATTTTCACTCCCCTTTTTGATCCGCTTCCGCTTTCTCGTTCTTCTGCATTCCGTTGCGATCGATGGATACGAGATCCATCGTTGCGCGAAACGATCAACGCTGCGTATCGCGCGATATTATTCGAGATGCGTCCAACTCGGACATTGAGTTATTGCGGTTAAATTTGAATGATGTAACTGAGTGATGGCACAATCAGTTTGAGTCAGACGTTGAAACAAGCAGGATCGTGCTGAGTGTTCTTGATGCTACTCAACCGGGAAGAGAGATTCTAAGCGAAAAAAATTAATTGAAACGTAGAATAAAATCTCATTATACGAGCTTTTATTTTCGACAAAATTAAATTGAAAGATTTCCGTTTTCGATATTTATTCGTAATAACGAAAAGAAACGCGAGAATTATTACAAGGCTAGAACATATTACAAAAAAAAGCAACATTAATTATATACACACTTAATGTTTGAATTGTCAAAAATGTCAAAATTTAAACTCACAAATTGTACAATCATTTCAATTCTAGATAATAGGAAGTGAATAACATGATACTTTACATAATGTCTACTTTAGAGACAAGTTTGAGAGAGATTCTGCAGTCATAAGAGCAATTCATACATAAGTTATTTGATCTTATGACATACAGAATTTTTTTGCCAAGAAAAACGATGATTAAGAAATTCGATTTCGAAGGAGAAAAAGGTCTTGGTTCATGCATAAATTGACACTAATTTAGATTTTAACAGTATAGTCGAATGCACACGCAACACAAAATTATATTTATGAATAAATTTTTAATTTGCACTTGTAATATAATAATCATTAAATTATGTATTATTAATATGATTTTTATGGTAAATGCACATCTGTCTTTATTACTTTATTAAATCATTTTGAATTAATTGCAATTTAATTATAATTAAATTAGTAATTATTAAAGTAAATTAGAGTAATAAACATTTCATATTAGTAATAATTATAAATTAATTAATAATAAACATTTCATATTAGGAAAAATGAGATAAATCAGATCACAGATTACATAGTAAGATATATTTCAATCCGTTTCATATTCTTCTGTAATCCTGTTTCTCTTCTTCCTTCTTTATGTAATTTTTATGGATTTCTCGCTATTCCCTAAGATTGCTATTCTTCCGCAATGCGTATCGCAGACAGATGCACATGAACATATATATCGGTATATTACGTGCTCGCGATGATGAAACGCAGCTTTATTGGTACAGGATCGTATAGCTTCCGGTTACCACAAGTTGCGTCCGCTTTATGTGCGTTACACAGGCAGAATCTGCTCTGTATTATCACAACCTACGTGTGAAACATTTTTACGTAAGAACTCGTGGAATCTTTCCATCGAACCTACTATTATATAATTAATATCATTAAATTGTCGGAAATATGCTTTCACTTGACGTAGGACACACTACAAATCCGTTAGACAAATGAGTCTATACAGAATTCATCTTTGACTTTTTTAATTTAGAAATTTCTGGACCTGATGAATCGTCAAATCTGTTAACTAGCTAGAATTATTTACATTGTAATTATCATCATAACAACAATCGTAAAATTTTTCACCATAGTCTGGTGCATAAAAAGTTATTATAAAATTGATGATATTTAATATGTGTGGAATCTATGCATTGTATTTGCAATTTTTATTTCTTAGCTATAGACTCAAGAAATGTAATCTCAAATAAAATCATGAAGAATTGTGACAGATGAAAAAAAGACATGTGTTATCTCAATAAATAATTGCGTTGTGATAAGATAAATTTATTTCGTTCAAATTTTAATGAAACGGTATTCCCCACAAAGATTAACATAATATAAATTGCCAAAAAAGTTTTTGCAGTTTTGCATGAAATCAAAGAATTTGTTTATGTGCGTCAAAGATGCATTTGGCTCTGATACGTAACTTTTTATAAGTGAATAATTTTTACATTTGAAATACGGCTTCGACAGCATTCCGTATTAATGATATGCTATTGATATTAATCTTTAAATGTCAGTATATTAAATTTGCAGTTAACTAATTAATAACTTCAAAATTTCCATAATACATAATGGATCTAAAAAATCAAATTTAAAAAATTTTTTGTATGAACAATTACGAAAATACTTTGTGAAAAAATTTTTACAAACTTTATAATTGTAAAAATATCGTGTTTTTCATTTTAATCTTAAATTAATTTTGATAAAAGATTTATTAATAAACATTTTTATAAAACATAATTTCTCTTGTCAAGAACTATAATTTTAAAAATTAAAGAACATATTTAGAATTTTATTGAAGCTTGAAACCAATTTGCTAGGTAAATAAAAGAATGTAGTTCTTTATCATATATTTTCATGAGAATAAAATTAATTTACAAATTTATTTTAGATCATTAATTTTCTGAATAATATATAAATGCCTCGATATTTTTATTATGAAAATCCATATTAAATAAACTTCATCTAACGAAGAAATGATTTCCAATCGCAAATTATTTGCACTGCGACAAATATGGATGCGCTTCGCACTGAGCCGTGCGCTCAGGTTGTGTCATTCTATTTTCCAATTCAATTAGCCGCGCACGAATCGACCTCGATCTCGCTACGTACGAGCGTCCTTTGAGTTGTTCATAGGCATGGAAGGATATCCGTCGTGATGATCGAAGAACGCGTCGATTTTTATGCGCAGGAGGTCAAAAGACACTGGTAACGGTACAAGTTAATTGGGCGATTCCCAGTTAATCAAATTATATGGCAAAGCGATGACAATATTCTCTGCATTATTACATTTGATTAACGATTTGTGTTTCATCCGTTTTAGAAATTTTTTACACATTTTAGCTCATTTTTTTCAAACTCTCCAACACATTACGTATATATACAATATTGTATATACTTCGCGCAATCATTTAATTGTTCAGGAAATATTTATTCTAGAGCATAATTAGTTACTACCAATTCAATTCAATGCAAACTTCACAATGCGGTGCAGTGGTAACAATATACCATCAGTTTCTACATAATTTAAATCTCACGATGATCACATCGCAAAGATAATCTCATTATCAATCAAATAATAATATTACATACGGAAGCAAATTAAAATTTTCATGTATGTCTTATTATATAATAAATTTATTAGTCATCTGTACATAAATCGTAGAATATATAACGTACAAGCCGCAAAAGCGATATAATCTATTATTCTTTCTATAGAGTGACTACTTTTAGAATATTTCCATTATTAATAGAATCGATTAATATAACTAAGGCAAACGTTTTTGTGATCTTGCTTTAATACGGAGCGGATCTATAGCTTGTATATATATATAGCCCTTTTTTATAAACTATACTTTTATTTAAATACAAAGACAAAAGCAATATACGGTCCGGATGATAACAAAACGCAATAACAAAGAAAGGCTAAAAAACCGTAGCGCAAGATGTTAGAGCGTAAAAAATAATAAAAGACTCTAAGTAAGAAAATTAATAATCAGTTAGATATAAAAATACATACGTACGTTTCGATCTTTTCAAGATCCTTTTCAATGTTCAAGAAGTCGTTAGTAAATAAACAAATTTAAAATTTAAAATAATAATAATAACAGAGCGCGATTAAACTTTTATTTAAATTATATATATATATATATATATATATATATATATATATATATAACTTCATCTTGTTTATCTTTCAATCAGAATCATCAAAAAATAAATATTAAAAATTACAAGTATTATAAGGAGATGCGGAACGGATTTAATAAGCATAATATATAGTGAAAAAGGAATTTTATTGCATTTGTTAAGTTTTTTTGCATTCGTTAAGTTTTTTTTTATTCGTTAAAAACCACGATTATAATATGAAGAACTTTATTTTAAAATTAAAATTATTCTTTTTTTGTTGGAATTATATAATTTTTTCTTATTTTTTAATATTAATGCCCCAATATTCTTCTTATATATAAGATAAAGAATTTATTAATAAAAAAAAGTTATATTTTAAATAATTTATTTATTACTCACTATTTTATAAAATGTAGAGAGACGATTGTAAGTATATATATATATATATATATTTTTTTTTTAATTTTTAATGAGGACCGATTGACATAGCCATTGACTAAGCTATTATTATAAAAATTTTTATCGTTTTTCTAATAAAATATCGATATTTAAAAGATCAAGTTTTACTTTGTATACACTTGCGACTCTAAGTGCTATGTAAGACTTGTTAAATTACTAATCTATAGAAGATTACCATGAACGATACACGTTGTGGTAGAAGCAGATGCATATTTGCATCGCATAACTGCACGTATAACAAAGGTGTGTTATCTCGGTGCATGAGGCTATTACGCAGAACATCACCTGAATGCGATGTTTACGTTCTCACGTTGGTCATCGCCACGGAAAAGCCTCGTAGTGCCATTGTTCGATTTGTTACGCGTGAATTTTCCTGAGTTGTTCACACATTCCGCAAATGTTCGCGCTGTGAAGTCATGTCGCGTAAAATACTCTATCTTTAAGAGAGGATAAAAATATCCTGTAATTATCAAAATACAATCTTGTGGCACTTACAGTAATGGAATAAAAAGAGAGAAACAAAAAGAGAGAAATAATAATAATAATAAAATATTTTTTCTCTTCGAAATAGGACAGAGTTGATAAAAATTTATTTCATAAAGTTAGAAATTTTTAATCTTTGATTGCTTTACGATAATAAATGTCTTATTGAAGATATTTTTTTAGAAATAAATTTTTGAAATTATTTATTAAAATAGCAACCAGAACGAGCGTGACATTTTTTAAAATTAAAATATTTTTTCATTTCTCGAAAAATTGCAGCTTTAAAAATAATTGAAACCAATCTCTCTCTCATACAATGTAAAAAATCGCATTTTAAAATTAAATATTTTTATATAATTTTTATCATTCATGATAATCGATTGTTCAATTCACACGATATAAATTATTTAAAACAAAGTTAGCGCGTTTGCCGATTATTCGCACGGAAGGGATGAATGTGAAAGTGAAATTGAGAAATGATGTACAAATTTTATTCGTATGCTTTAAGCGCGCAGTGAATAAATAACACAATCGGCGTTATGTGTACCGTACATCGTTAAGAATTACGTTTTACCTGCTTATAGTCTTCCTGACAAACCGCCGTAACCAGTCTCGATAGGATCACATATGAGCGACACACAATCGGTGTCGCTTTTAATTTGCACACCGCTCACGCGCTTATTTGATCGTGCCCAATGTGATACCCGTTCACGATTAATCGCCGCAATGTATACCTGCATGTTGCATACTTGCTTTTATATGCGTTGCTCGAAATACATAGAGAAAGAAAAATTTTGTGATTGCGGTAAAACCTGTATTATTATTACATATTTAATGTAAAGATGACCCTACTTATAAATTAGCATAATTATCTGTTTATTCCATAATATTTAAAATATAAACATTCTTTTGAATAAATTTAATTCGCTAATCTAGAACAAAATCAATCCGTTTCTAGCAAATATATTTTGCTGTTACAATTAAAGTGTCATTATATTGATGATAGATTAAGAATCAATTTATTAACAAAATCATTTTTGAGAGTAATATTTTGTTTTTCAATTAATTGAAACTAAATTTTAACAGATTTTTAAATTTTATTATTGAAATACTTAATATTGAAGACAAAGTCTGTCTTTCTTTTTCATAAAAAGTGTTGATTTCTCACATACACAAAGATTTTATTAGAGAAAAATCACGACAAAATTTTATGGTAAAATGTATGGGTAACTCGTACATATAGTTCACCCTGTATCTTGTTAGAAAAATAAACGGAGCCTACTTATTTATTATGTCGTAAATTTATTTTGTTTACGCCCAGACTTTATGAACAGACTTACAAAATGTATAAAAGGCCGTTCACTGATAGAAGGTCGATAGTGATATTTATGCTAATTTTTCTAGTCGCCAAGAAATTTTCTTTTTTTTCTGATTAATTTTTAACGTATGCTTCAATTTAGTTCGTGAATGGTGGGAGCCGAAGATTAAATAGAATATAAAATCTCGATCGTTCATCTTTCTGAAGTACTCGTTAACAACCTAAGTATTATATTTTTTATTAGGTTTACCGAAAATTCCTGTGATAATGTAAATTCGATAGTTGTGAAATCATCGTAAAAATGATCTTTAGAACTTTACGATGTGAAATACAAACACGAGATAAAAGAAAAATTTTCCCTCGGGGTTCTAGCTGCGTGTGAACACGAGGATCTACAAGGATGATGAGGTAGGGAAAACCGGACAATCAAGATCGAGTCCTTTGCAAATGAATCCTTTCAGAAGCAGTCGCTTCTATCGTGGAACTAAATCTTACTTTATGCGATTACTTAATGTGATCAACTGGTAAAATCCCGGAGCAAATAAAAAATTCGGCGCTTCAAAAGGATCAGCTACTAGTATTCTTCTAATAATCGCGAATCATTTTAACAAACGTTCGGAGTCTCTTTATTTTTCGGACTTGGTTATTATATATAATTGGTTTCGTAAAAATTATACTATTAATATACTCAACTGTCAAACTGATTGTGAGATTAAAATGACTCGAGGGGGGTCCTCCTGCTTTTTGCTCCAAAAAGTGACCGTTTCAGCATGGAATGGCCCGCGCAGGAATGTCGACGTGGCGCCGAATAAAATTAAGGAACGCGCTTTTTTGCGCTTTCTGCATACCTCTCGTCGCGGCGGCAAATTCGCAAAAGATTGCCGGTTTAAAAAGAAAACGTATAAAATAATGTATTTAATAAACACACTTACAGCATTAATGAATCTTCACCTTACCTCTTCCATTTTACTTTATGTCGTGCGAGAGGGGAACTGTAAACTTTCTTTGACTACGCCTGTGTATCGCACGCAGGAATTTCAATGCGGCGCCGAATAAAATTAAGAAGCGAAGAATTTTTTTTGTGGTTTTTACGTCTTTAGTCGTTTCAGGAATTTCCGTAACACGTAAATACTAGTGTAAAGTAACATATACTTTTTCTGATGATTAAGAAGAAAATTTTTAGACAAAATTTATTAAAATCCGAAAACACAATTTATAGTTATCTCTAAATTAATACTTTTTATATATCTTCTAAAAAATAGAATCGCACTGTATATATACTTATTCTCACTGTTTATTAAAAATACTCTTTTGAAATTCTTGAAATATCTTAATGAAATATCTATCTGTTGTTTGAAATTTCTTTCTCAAATATCTTATTAAGATACACATTCTTCATTAGCTAATAATTTATGTATCAAGTAATCACAATCATGATTATAGGGTACAGTGTGCAATTTGCACACTATCGGAATAAGACGTATATAAAATATCGTAAAAAATGAGAGATTAATTTTATATGATGAGCTTTCAACGTTATAAAAAAAAGTTATACCTGTAAGTTTAATTAAAATAATGCATTTAATAATTTATAAATTTATTGATGAATTTCTCCGCATCTTTTGTATCTAATTCGTTTAATATTGTGACAGAAAATTTATGAAGATTTCATCGACTCTGCACGTGTCTCGGGCGTAGGAATTTCGGCACGGCGCCGAATAAAATTAAGGAATGCCTTTTTTTTGCATATTTGTGTCGCGTCAGCGTGATTTCCTAGAGCGCGTAAATACCTTTCCGGACCCCGTGGACTCTGCTCCTCGTACTGACGTATGCATGAAATCCGGATACATGAATAAAGTGGGGGCACTCGAAGACGCGTGGTCGCTACTGAGATGCGCATGTCAACATAAAACGAAGCGGCAAACGAGACCGGAGCTCAGTGTGTACCAGACGGTCGATCGCTACACGATTTGTGCGAAAGCTTGTTGCTGATTGTTTGGCAACAATCGTGACAGCGGCAATTGCGCATGATTTGCACACCTGTTGGCGTGAAGCGAGTGTCACGAGTACGTGAAGAGCGAAAGGAAGAGTAAGCACGCACGATGATGATGATGATGATGACCAGCAGGACTCTTATCGCGAAGGTCACCACCTGCATTCTGCTAGGCTGTTGCGTGACGATGCGAGTTACGGGCTCGGCGATACCGATGTGGGAATTTCTCTCGAGAGATGAGAAAGTGAGTAGAAGAATCATTGAGATTACTCCAAAATGTAGCAGATAATTTGATGCGAAAGATTTATCGATTTCCTATTAAGTTTCTATTAAATGAATTTCTTAAGTTTCTACCAAATGTTGCTGATTTTCTAGATAAAAATTTGAGAAATTTCTCTTGAGATGAAAAAGTCGTACTAGAATGGATTAGTAAATTCTATCTACTCCAATTGATAAAATTTACTCCGAAATTGTGTATATAATTTTATTTACAATTCTATTTTTTGTACGATAAATTATTTGCATCATTTTAATATAATGCATATTAATATAATAATTCAAGGATATGACGATTGACATAAGCTACCTAAATTTATGATTATTTTCACAGAATCAATATAGAAAAATGCACATATGTATAAAAAACGCGGAAGATATAAGAAAAGACACATTTATATTTAATGAGTGAATAAAATTTTTATCTGCACGTCTTGTCTTTTTTGAACAATTTTAAAACGGAAATATATTACACACAGATACATATACACATCGCGCGTGCAAAGTATTTCTATATTAGCATGATCTTTATTAATGTGTCACTGATTTCTTTTCTTCGTGAAAGATTATTTCAAAAAAGATTTACAAATATTTTTTTTATTCACTGTAGCTTTACACATCTAATTTTTATTTCCACTGACATTATTACCGCTAAATTTTCTTCATTAATCTCACAAAAATGAGAGATATTGTAAATATCTCTTCGTGGTATCAACGCTATTCGGTGGACTTTCACCAAACAATCGAAACACATTCGATGCGAGTACGTTGCATCCAAACCACGTGCCGGGCGTACTAGATGTTTTTGCGATCTCATTCGTATTGCAAATTTCTCTTAACGATGTCCATTTAAATGAGTCGCGATGAATTAGAATGCGGCAAATGGAAAATTTATGTAAAACATGTGTGAAATTATAAAAAATCTCATTTCACGTGAATATAATATTTATAATTTTCATATAAATTTTCGATGAATACTTTTGAATTTTAAGTACTCCTTTTAATAACTCACATTTTAAAAATTCTTTCAATAATCTATAAAAAATAATTATTTTCCTTCTTCCATTTATTTAACGCGCTTACATTTGAATTAATCGAAACTAACTCGTCATTTCCTCAATTCACTCTAACGCGAGAGTACGATGCATATATTATCTCTCGATTATTTGATTTACTCGATTTTGATTGTATATGTATATATTATCATAAATTGTCGATAACACACACACGGACATTCCTGAAACACGATATAACTGCTTAGTATAATATCTTGCAGCTTTCAATATATCAAAATTGATCTAACTTTTTCCGAGTATACTTCTTACAAACTACCTCTCTATACTATAAATTCTAATATAATTCTAAATAAAAAAGCTTTTGGATAACAAAAATCATATTTCTCGCGGATGACATTAATTTAAACACAGTCTAATGTTCGAAAAGTTCTTCAAAATTAAATATCACGATATCGTTTATTTTACTAGATTAGAGTAAAAGATTTTTGACATATTTTTTTATTTCTATTTTAAACAAATTGATGATTTTTTAAAAGAAGAGATTGAGAATCTCTTTTTCAGAATTTTTTTGGTAACAAAACTATTTTAATCGAAAATTATATTGAAACTATATAATTATATATAATTTTTTTAATTTTATTTGACGAATATAGCGAACAGGGGGGTCGTGCTCCAATGTAATATTTGTTTGTTAGTAAGCTTTCCTATAATACTAATAGTCTTGTGCAAGTAAAATGTTTTAATAATCAGAAACTCTACATTAACCTCAAGTTGCTCAATATTATCAATCAATAGGATCAAATTGGATGTCGGTGATTTTTCCAATTTTATTTTGGATGACATCCTTTATCTCAAAGCTTTCATATTTTCCATAGAATATTTTCAATACCCGTGAAGTGTCATATAAAGATGAAAAATATTAAAATTTGAAAATTACCGTAATTACAACGATCAGCTACCGCGAAGATTCCAGTGATTGTTAATTGTCGCCATGACACGATAATTGCACGGATTCTCAAAAGCCAACGAACGCACTGAAGATCATAAAATCTGCTTTCAACACGTATCAAAAATTAGTTAACATTTGTCTCCCCAATATTTATTAATCTATGAAATTTCGAAAATTTCTGAAAATAGAATATTTCTTAATTATATATAATTATTTAATTCGTTAATTATGGATTCCCTAATTAAATTGAAAAATTAAAATAGAAAGTATATGCAGATATTTAGATCCTTTAGGTTTTCTCATGATTATTCATATTTATTGGAAATTAATGCATATTAAATCTAAAAATAAAGTGCAATGTATAGTGCAAAACCTTAATTGGTAAACGCTGACTTTAAGGTTGATTTACCGCAAATTATTGAAAGTATGTACTTCGTACTCTTGGCCAAGGCTATAGACACGGCATTTCTCGGCTGCATACACCGGATTAAATGTGTGTAATACTCTCAGAGCAAGTAAAAGTGATCGTAAATGCCGAGTAAGTGTCGAGTTGAAGTTCAAGAGCACTATAACGTATATCTGATTGTGAGATTAGTTTCTCGATAAAGTTCAAATTAATGTATGAATTATATATCGATTTTAGAGCTAATTAGATGAGTAGAAAGATATCATATTAGAGATAACTTGACATATTTCTTCGAGTTTTGAATAGTGTACACTTGATAAGAAATCCGTAATTTAAATTAAATTAAATTTAATGTAATATTTATATCTGTGAGACAAATAGAGTTGTTTTGAACAATTTTAAAATTAATTACAATTCAACTACTGCATTTTTTCTATAAATAACGGAAAATATTTTCTAAACGAAAGTGGGGGATATAAATATCGCTTCGAAATGTAAAAGTATATCTCTCTAGCGTAACTACATATGCAGTCATATCATTGTCTTTCCGCGCTAATTCACTTATAGCCGAGAGTCTCGCTAAAAAAATCTCCGCTTTCTCCGAATTTCCGGAATCGCAACGGAAACGGAGTAATAATCCATCATTGATCTAAGGAACATTAATCAATAGTAATAAATGTATTGAAATATTATGAGATTAAAAAACATTCTATTGTTATTATGATTAGCTTTTAATTCTAATTGACTTAAATATTTAATAATCTTTTATATGTAGAAAATATAGCACACATTTAGCGACAAAACTTTAAAAAGTATTTCAAAGACATGTTCGAGAAATTAAAACGATTTTTAAATGCTTTTGCGTGGTTGAATTACCTTATAAAAATTCCTTAAAATTTTTTGGTCATCATAAAATTTTTTGGAGATTTGTTTAGTTTTAAATATATATGTCAAAAGAGTGATATCAAATAGATCGGTTCATTCAGTCTCTAAAATTCGTAAATAATTTGCCAGAAAATGTCGAAACATGAGAAATAAATGTAGATAAAAGAGGATATCATGGCATGCCAATTAAAGAACTGTCATTAGAAATTCTAATTGCAAGATCGGTTATGCGCGTCAGTAGCGCGTCGTAGAAGCGAGCAAAAGGAGTCCATCGTGGACTCGATATCCAGGTGGACATCGTTCTCGTTATCCTCAGCGCAAGATCGGCTGTCACATTTCACGCGACCGACGAAAAGACGGTAATCACGCAATCCATGATACGTGATGAACAGAACGTCGCATTGCGCATACATATCTCTTCACTTGCAACTTCGTCAGTTTCATCGCCGGTGTTATACATTGCCGAGTTTCACCGGACGCGGTCGGAATGCGGCCCAATTGCGACTCCGCACACAATCCAACTTTATATTCTTCAAAAATTTGACATAAACGCGAGTATATTGGCAACTGCCATTAAATCATTATTCATTGTCAGTTTTAATTTTAATAATAATTTTCATAATCTTTGTTTTTTTGTTTCATTCTTTTTCCTACGAATGAAAATTAACGCATCGCATATTCATATTTTACAGATACATGGGATCAATGATTATTACAATTTCTAAATGAGATTTCTTCTCTCTCTCCTTTCAGATGAGTCATTTGTACGGCTTATTCAGTAAACAAGTAGCACAGTTCTGCGCCGATTCGTCGAGGCCGGACTGCAATAAGAATCTGCTAGTATCTGGCATAAGAAGTCTCGTCAGCATGAATGACAATGTTCTCGATCAGCTGGATCCCTATCAGCGTGGTGCCAAGGAAATGAGTAAGGAAGCGTTCCTGTAGTCAAGAGTGTATCGCGGAAGAAATTCCACGTTTACTTTTCTAGCCGAGACATATATATAAATCACAAATTTCGATTTTGACTCTCCATTCGGCCTTATATTCAAGCCATTTTGTCTCGTTTACAGTTTGGCGAGCCATGGTAGGAAATAATAGATTTACATCGAGAATCAGCCACGAAAATGACGAATCTTACTTCACGACTGAGGCCGACTTACTTGGTAAGTGTATTAAAAATGATTGAAAAAATTGTTAAAAGAATCATGTTTTTCACTGTCAATAACGATCGATTAGAAAACAATCCAGGTATTTAAATCTAATAATGTGAATCAGATTAGAAAGAAATATGCAATAAAAAGAAATAGCATCTTAGTTTATCTGATGAAGAAAAACGATATTATAGGTTTGCTTCTCTGTTTCGAAAATCTTTCTTTGATCGCGACTTCGCAAACGGAATCACATTCTGCCTCGAGAAAGTTTCAGCCGCGATTTCGATCCCGCTCGCACTCCTAGAAAGTCTTTTTTCTCCCTCAAATTAGGTCCTTGTTGATTGCTTTTAATACTTTAACCGCGTGCGCTTTCTCCATTTTTTTAAAGAATCGTGTTATGCGCCGATCTGAATTGATTTAATCAAATTTAATCGATCGAGAATTCTGAACTGACATTATTAGAATTGTATCGTTATCGTACCATAGATTTATTGAATGTGTCGAATTATGCGCGAATAAAAATGAAGGTAATCTAAAAGGTCACGCAATTTGATGCAAAACTTTATCGCGAGATGCTTTCTTCCTCCAATTCTCTGGTATTAAAGTTAAATAATAAAAGTCTTTAATGAAAAATAAAATTAATATCATTCGTTAGGCTATTTTATATCAATGATAAAGACGTTAGGGTATTTTATATCAATGATAAAGACGAAAAAAAATCATTATTTTAAGAAAGTAATTTTTTTATTGTAAAGATAATAATCAAAAGATATTTTTAATTATTAAATATATAAATCTTTTATTATAAATTGATTCGTGATTAATATTAACTATATTGCAATATAAAATATTTGTAATATAATATATTATAAATATACATATAAATACTATAAATATTATAAATATACATATAAATAATTTATGTAAATCATTATGTAAATATAGAATATTTAGATATATTTTTTTAGAATCGAATGATTGATTAGCATTTTCGACAGTGAACATAATAAGTCTTAATTTTTGCACATTTAAGATGTCGAGACAAAGATGGATAGATCGCGAAAGGAGGTCACTTTACTTACAATCAATGTCAAAGATACCTACCTACAGAAGCGTACTACGGTAGCTTTCACATTTTCTCTATGGCCCATATTTAACATGCATATACATTAATGATTCATCGACATGCGATAAAAAGGGGCCACGTGCATTGCGTGCTCTTGATTTTAGATGTTTAACGATCAATTACCGAACCATTCGTGTATATGAGATCTGATAAGAAAGAAAAAAGGAGAGAATATATAAGAGAAATATTTTTCTCGATTTCATTCTCGAAGAAGAAAAAAAAACAACAATATTTTTTCCGTTTTACATGATTAGTTTTCATAATGTCAATAGTTATTATGCCATTTGTTGAGAAATTTATGATGTAGATATTTATATTTATTCACTTGCTAGAATACATGTGCAAACACATACGCTCTCGCGAAAGCAAATTCCTGCACGTCTATCTTAGAGTCCTTGTATTCTACTAATCGATGACATTCGACCAGTTGTCGGAAGCGAAATGAAGTTCTCTCATGAACACGGGCTGACGTGCTAGATATTGGATTCCGAATTAACATAATGGGGAGGTCGTGTTTGGGAATAAATGTGCGCGGAATGCGGCCGTTGATCCAGAATGATCATCCCGGAAGCGGGAGACCACTATTCTTGTTCTTTTCCTTTTATAGATGTCTATCCCTTTTAAACATAAAAAATACTGCTTTTCTAACATATATTAATTATCTTTTGTATCAAATAGTACGAAAGCGCACAAATCTAAGCGGGAATGAAGTTTAAAAAAATCTATTAGAACTTGACATATGAAGAGCACAGATATTGCACATAGGAATTTGGATGCTGCAATATAAGAAACGATTATATAATATTATAATAAAAAATATATAGAATGTACATATTATATACAAGTTACAACTTTATAAAAATAATTGTAGAAAAATTTATCAAGAAATTTATACAATTGATACTGCTTTAACGGGATATAATTCGATTTTTGCGTAAAATTGTTTCACAAAATGATTATGAAAAATTTATAGTATACCCTGTATATACTTCTATGACTTCAACAAGTCGATCTTAGCGATGTATTATTTTGAACACGGGTTTTACGCAGCTAAGTGCATATACTTCCTGGCCCGTTATGTATATATAAGTGGGCCTGTTGCTTAATCCTCGATAACTAAGTCAACATCATTTTCGTGGTCACGCTGGCGCGTTTGTTAATGAGAGCCCGTCTCTCTTTTATTGTTCCAGCGAGCAGTGGCAGCGAAACGAACGGCCTCGCGGAGGAGACTGTGGCAAGTAGTGATTACGTTCTATCATCGGAGCCGAGTGGACCGTATCTGGCAGGTCCGATGGTGATACGAGTCTATCCGGATGGCCGACCGGTTCCGGAGGATCAGAAACGCCCGTTGCCGAGGGACGAGGACATCGATGAGCTCAGATACTCTCGTTTGCCATCAATAGAGGAGATCGAGGCTAAGAGCGGTAGCAAATTCTACGGGAAAGGCGCGAACGAGCCTACACCGGCCAAAAGAAGAATGTCCTTCATAACTGACAAGGACTATCGACGATCGAAACCGCTACGTCTTCATGGCAATCCGCTGACCTACGAAAGATCGGTACTTCGAGACGCGATTAATGAACGCGGAATGCGTTACTATTGAAGAGAAAGAGAGAAGAGGAATTTTTCATGTCTTTTCTATCTGATAAGTTATTTTCCACAGCGAACAGCCTCGCTATATTGCCTCGTGAAGGAATTGAGGATTATTGTCGCTAAGATCTTGCGGAGAGATGATGTCGAGATAGATGACGTACTACGATAATATATGGAAAACATGAGAGGAGAACTAAATATATCTAGCGATATATAATCGTAGTCGCTATGCGTCACAATAGATTACGATTTAAAAATCAATTGTATATAATTACAAACTTATTATTAGAGCGCGCATTTTAATTTATCTGATATATCGTATGTTGTATAAGTGTAAAATATCGTATTCTATTTTGTTTTTTGGGATCTTATAGACTGTAGGATAGGAATTTAGGACGTAGCGGAGAATGTGATTCAAAAACTTCGTCTGATTGTGAGATAAAAATTTATGATTTATATAAATCGCTTATGTATCGATTTATGTAAATAAGAGAAATTCGCGGTTTGCGAACCATCTAAATTGGCTTGACGATTGGTCGGTAATTAAATTCTTATCTCGATAACACACAAATAATCGCCGACCATGAAATATTATTTAGTTTCTACTTATTTAATTTTTTATTCTATTATTATTTATTTAATACTCAATGTGAGATTGTTATGGCAAAATATCGATAAAATTTTATCAATTATCTTGTGAATAATTTTAAAAGCTTAGATTTTCTATTCAATCTATTAACACAAAAAAATCGCATATAATTTAAATTTATTTTGCGATATATTTGATGAAATAGCAGTTCATTAAAAAATTAAATTCTCTTATAACAAATTTTTTACAAATCATAAGTTATATATTTTATATATATATATATACGCGTCATCACGTTGCATAAAGGAACCAGTGTACCTCGCTGAAAAAAATAACATATATTATCATTTTAAAATCACCATTTAATATTATATAAATAATTTACGAATATTTAACGAATAATAATATTTGCTAGGAAAAAACTATTGCTTTCGAAAATATCCGTAAAGTTGCATATACATATAATTTGTACATTCAATAATTGTAATATTCATAGAGAGATCATATTTATCGATCATATAAATCTTTATTTGCATAAATAAGTAACAACTTAAAACTTAAAAAAATATTAATTAAAAATATAATTGCGTACAATTTAAAAAATCAACATATTTTACGTGATGACTATAATTGTATTATTAAATCTATGCATTTTTACGCTTATTTGTAAATACTGGATTTGCTATTAATATTAAATTACATACGTAAATAAGGTAGAACTTAAAGTGTGATAAAATATAGAATGTAATATATATTTGAAAAGAAATTAACAATAAGACAATGTGATGAATTAAGACTAACATATCTAATACATGTATATGTATATAAATACACGCATATACACACATATGAATACACACACACACACATATGAAATACTCTACTATAAAAAGCTCGAGACTTGATATGATATATGATTAAAAATTTTTCATAAATCTTTATTTCATAACTGCTTGAGATTAATAGAATTTCGTTATTGTTAATAGATAATAATCATTATAAACGTCCTGATTTTATATTTGATTATAAAATTACTACTTCTTTTATATAAATGTTATGGATTGTTTATTTAAAATTTAAGTCATTATCTTACCCAAAGATTGAAATGTTATCTTAGCTTTCATTTCTTTATCTTGTCATAAATGAATGCTAATGTCTATTTTTTAACTCTCTGTCACAATTTTATCTTATTATCAATTCAGATTACAAAATATACATAATATATAATAAACCTCCTCATGTATACGAATATATGAAGATATATATAAATTCGACATTAATAAGATTTGACATTCAATATAATATTAGCTTACACTTTACGATAAGAATATTGTGTATATATGTATAAGTTTTATATAATAATGATATCAAATTTTAAAAGAGCGAAAAAATAACTTTAAAGAGCAACGCACTGCATTATCGTATTACTTTTATACTTTGAAAGTTATATAAAAACTTATACTGAATGTATTAAATACATATGTTATTAGTGAATGTATTAATAAACATTTTTTATATATCTTAATTTATCAATTTGTATGCTTTTGAAACTTATTGAATACATAAAAATACATAATGTATAATATATGAGTAATTATGTGAATGTATTTATATTTTATAAAATATATTATAAAAATTATATTATACCATTATATATATTTTATGTATCTATTTATACATATTATATTTATTATTTAATTATACTAATTGAATATACTTCGCAATATTCTCTCTATTTTACTTTCTCTTTTTCATTCCTTATACAGGGTGTCAGGGCTATCTGTTGCCAAAAAAAAGCTCTTGTAGCTTACCTCAAGAGTTTTTCAAAACACTGTAATAAAGTATTTTTTCATTGAGTACTTTTCGAGTTATGAGGCTTGAAATAATTTCTTAATTTTTACGTAAATCATAAAATATCTAGTAAAATATTCATTTTTCGATTATCTTACCTTAATACTTTTATGTACAAAATAATGAGAGGAATCAATTGGTGTAAAGAAAATACATAATTGTTTCGAAGAAAAAATATGTAATTTGCAATTAACAATTACATATTTTTTTTGATTATGAAAGAACGCAAAATAAAACAATTGAATTATATACGCAAATAATTAACATAAAGGCTCCGTGATAAATTGTTTAATAAATAATCAACTTAACCAATAAATTAAAACACTTCTATAATTTAATATTCGGCGTTAGTGTATATTTTATAATATATAAAATATTTCGGCAACGAATTATCAATAACATTATGTTCGACTTTGGCGACGTAAACAATAGCATATTATTGTTTGTATGTTATCATTTGCTATTATTTGCTCGGTGATACTCGAGCAGTAAAGTAATGCTTCGTATGTTAATTAATTGTTTAATAAATAATCGATTAATTAATCTATAAATTAAAAAACTTCTGCAATTTAATATTCTCATGTATAACAGTATATGTTATAGTACGTAAAATATTTCAGGAACGAATTATCGATAACACGGTGTTCGACTTTGGCAATATAAAATATAAACAGTAGTGCGCTATGTTACGGCTTTGTCATCATTCGCACGGTGACTCTCGAGCAATAAAGTAGTGGTGAGAAACGCTTCGTATATTGTAATTTTTTTACTAAGAACGATTACGATTAATATCGAAACATATTTTGCTATAAATATTAATAAAAATTAATTAACTAAAAAATATTTAACGTCATAAAACTGTATCGCGATAAATCTTTATCGAATCGCAATCATTCATTACTGCGAATAAAAATTGAAACAAAAGGGATACATAAAAGGGGATAAGAGAATTAAATATATTATGATCTTTCGATGCTGATTATAATATTTCTTTAACAATATTAGAAATATATTTCAACTAATGCTTTAAATTTTCTCAATCCTTGTTAATTAAACAATATACAATTTAATCGAGAATCAATTAAATAATAGGAATCCAAAATATTAAATAATCTCTTCGATCATTTTGAACAATAATTATTATTTTAATACTTAGAGTCACAAATTTCATCCGTGTTACTTTATCGTTCTACTTGATAATCTAAATATAATTTGGATTATGAGAGAACACGAACTAAAACAATCGAATTATAAATGCAAATAATTAGCATAACGAAAGGCTCCGTGATAAATTGTTTAATAAATAATCAATTTTAATCAATAAATTAAAATACTTCTATAAGTTAATATTACGTGTTAGTGTATATTTTATAATGTATAAAATATTTCGGCAACGAATCATTGATATCACGGTGTTCGACTTTGGCAATATAAAATATAAACAGTAGCGCGCTATGTTTCGGCTTTGTCATCATTCGCACGATGACTCTCGAGTAATAAGGTAGTGATGAGAAACGCTTCGTTCTAAATTGTAATTTTTTTATTAAACACGATTACGATTAGTATCGAAACATAATTTGCTTTAAATATTAATAAATATTAATTAATTAAAAATTAATTAACGACATGAAATTGTAGCGCAACGATAAACTTTGATCGAATCGTAATCATTTATTACTGTGAATAAAAATTGAAACAGAAGATACATAAAAGGGGATAAGAGAATTAATTATGTCATGATCTTTCGATCATTGATGCTAATTATAATAATATATCTTTAACAATATTAGAATTAATTATATTTCGACCAATACTTTAAATTTTCTCAATCCTTGTTAATTAAACAATGTACAATTTAATCGAGAATCGATTAAATGATATGAATCCAGAATGTTAAATAATCGCTTCGATCGTTGCGATCTTTACGGACAATAATTATTATTTCAATACCTAGAGTCACAAATATATTTCATCCGTGTTACTTTATCATTCTACTTGAAAATCTAAAAATAATTTGGATTATGAGAGAACACAAAGTAAAACAATCGAATTATAGATGCAAATAATTAGCATAACGAAAGACTTCATGATGAATAGTTTAATAAATAATCAATTAATCTTAATTAATAAATTAAAATGCTTCTATAATTTAATATTCCGTGCACGAATATTTTATATTACAGAAAATATTTCGGCAACGAGAGAATTATCAATAACACCGTGTTCGACCTTGATAAATAGTATCTCGCTATTGTTAATATACACGGCTTTATTATCATTCGCACAGTAGCCTTGGGCAGTAAAGTAGGGATGTGAGACGTTTCATATATTATCAAATTCTTCCTTTACATAGTCAACCTTGGCGATATAAACAGTACCGCGGTAATGTTTCTGACTTACGATCATTCGCTCAGTGGCTCTTGAGCAGTGAAATAGTGATGTGAGACGTTTCACATATTATCAAATTCTTTCTCTGAACACAATTGCAAGTGCAACGAGGAACTTTTCGTGAATGAGTGTAAGTGCAACGAGGAATTCAAATGAGTGCAACGAGAATTGAAGTGCCGATGAGGAAAAAGCGAAGAAAGCAAAAGAAAAAAGGAGGTTTTGGAAGTGGATGGATCAATAAGATATGATGTAAGTCATTAATATTAATTATTTATCACATTCGTTATTTATTATATTGTTGCGTCCCCGCGTCCTGTCCCGCTAAATGTATTCGTCACTCGGTGAATTCTTTCGAAGAAGATCGTTTCCGCGCGCGTTGTCAAGATATTGTTATAAACAACGACTGTCAAAGAGTCTGAGCCCAGCTGTCAAGTTGTGCGGACGCGCGTCTATTTGTGATCCGTTCTACGATCATTCTGAATTCTTGTATGTTACTCGCGATTTATTAAAATTCTTGTGCACCTTAAATCGCGTTATTATTTACGAGTGCACGAGCGTCAGCGTATGCCGATTGTGTCGCGCGCGTTCGATATATATCGTTCCGCGGACGTAACAATATATAAATCATTTATCAATAGTATATATATTCAAAATATACATATTTCTCGTTTCATTTTATTTCTTTGATAGTGGTTTTAAATTGTAACATATATAATACATATACTTATAAAAAATACTCCATTTTATTTTAAAATAATTAAAACATTTATAAAATTTTTTATTAATTAATATTTTCAGTTACTTCTTATATTTTATAAAACATTTCATATTAATATATTTATTTAAATATTTCATATATAAAAAAATAGAAATTTTTTTATTTATCATATTTTTAAAAGTTTATATCTATAAGAAATATAAATTATTTTGTAATTACTCGATTTATAACATTAAAATATATCTATTTAAAAGTAAAAATTAATTGCGCGCAATAATTAGTTTTAAAATCAATTATTTTGAACATTGCTTTATATAATAGATTTTCTTTTATCTTTTATATTTTTATTTATCGTTTATATTTGAGAATTTAAATTTATGTACTATATTACAAAATAAATTTCAAATTATGTATTATATTATATATAAAATTATATATAATACATATAACCCTCCCATGGGGTACACCTTGTCGCGGTGGGAGGGCTTAGTACTTGGATGGTGTCTTGAGATTTATCTTACATTTTTCTATTTATGATAAATCTTAAGGTGCTTGAATGGGAAGCTAAGTACCCTTTCGCGTCGTCGATGCCGTCAACGTGCCGCGGACGGCAAGCGCTTCGTTACCGCGTTTTCGCGTTGCAGTATTCTCGCGTTGTCGCGTTTTTGCGGAACTTTTGGACTTTTTCATATAAAATCCCAATTTCATTTATTGTCACGAGTCTCTACTTCCGATGCTAACTAACTGGGATGTTTCGAGTTTGCACACGTTACTATGCAACGTACACTCGCGCTTCGTGTTTCGTGCTTCGTCAAGTGATTCGGCCCGAATTAGTTAGAACTCGATCGATTGCTCGGGATGGTCGTCAATGGGTTCCTTCTCTTTGCTCGTCTACAGCCACACGCACTGCGTGTGTTAACCCTGTCGAGGAGTCGAGTGGATTCCCCTAGGCACGATTTTCGCTCGGTAAAAGGGGTTGCCTCTCCATTTTCTAAATTGCTGAATGTTAGCGTTTAAAAAATGTGGGTATCCTCTTCTTTTGCCGTCTACTAGCCTGGTGTAGCATATAGCAACCGCGAGAGGCATAATATGTCCGGGCGGAGCACCTGAAATCGTGCTTAGCGGGTCCAGGTTCGATACGAGATAGGATAATTATGCGCGAAAAAGAGTTGAGGAACTTCATTTTCCTCCATTTCCGTCAATCGTTTCGTCTTCTTTCCGGTTTGGGCTTAGTCCTTGCTCGTTGTATCGTTGCATTCCCGACCTGTTGACTCGAAGCTGATTCTCGTAAGTGAAATGGGATTTTCGCTCGTACCGAAACCGGGAGTGCCGTTCAAAGTATATACATATTAAGTATATACATCGCGCGATCAAATAGAAAATTTTTTATCGTACCGAAATAGTGCGGACACCGTTAAGTATCGCGCGTAAAATAGCGGAAATAGCGATATAAAAATATCGCTCGCGAGTGCGGGAGTGTCGTTAAAAGTATCGCGCGCCAACAACATGAGAGGAGGAGGAGGCCTGGGAGAGGCATCTTACATCGGCGGAGCAACCTGATGGTGAATATCTATTATTTATATGTTAATTGTTATAAATCGTTAACTTGTTATAAACGAACAATAATTCGATCTTATTATTTAAATGAATTAAAGAGAAAGATTTTTATAAAAGTCATATAAAAATTTTCTATTTAAAAAACGGTTTCAAAAATTTAGAAAATTTTTCCATACGTGTTTATCTGCTTATTATTTTACACATCGGATATAAAATTTCGCGCGATAAAAATTTTTTTAAATATTAATTGCATTTTGTGAGCATTATTATAAATGAATTTTATATTTGTATGTTACAGACAACTAGCTTCGATAACAACAACTCCGCTGTTGCGCATCAGTGCCGGTGAGTGAAAAAAACTTTTATTTAACTTTAAGGTAACGGATTCGTAGAGATTGCAGATGTAGATGTAGATGTAGATTGTAGATTACAGATAAATCCGTTGCCTTAAAATGGATGAGCTAGGATGGATTAAATTAAATAAATTAAATTAAATAATTAAATTAAATTAATTAAATTAAATTAAATAATTTTAATAAGTTCTTTCGAACTTATGCTTTACATCTATTGCGAAAATATATTGAAATATTAATTAAAAAAAAGAGAGATCAAGAAAAGATTTTTTTGTAAAGATTTTGTCTAATTTATTAAATAAAGGACACGCATTAACAATTATCAATTTTATCAATTTTTCATGCTAATTTATTCTTATAATACGCACTTATCTTCTAATTGCTCATAGCTCATCCATCGTAGAATTTGTTTGTAGATATTGTTTTTAAACTTTACTTTAACTTAATATAAAGCCAAATGATTAATTAATTAAATAATTTGTAATATGACAAATACACACATTAATTTTATATTTTATTATAAAATATAATTTATAGAAATTTGTAGTAATTTGGCTTTATTTCAGTTAAAATAAAGTTATATTCAATATTTAACGAACGATCGTGAATCCGAACGATCGTTACTAAATAAGCGTAAATATTTCACGCTCTTTTGTCGGTAATTATCCGGCAAAAGAAGGAGTAATTATCTCCTTCTTCGATCTCTGATTAGAGATCGAGAAAGAAAGTGGCCAGGATCAACGAAAGGTAGGTTCAACTGGCCTGAAGAGTACGATTAGGGTACGCGATTAGGGCACGCGGTTAGGGCACGTGACTAAAATATATACATGATTAGATGAGGTGATGATTAGAGATAGGTTCCTTAAATCTCGAATAATTTTAGTTAATCAGGAAGTAGGGTTGTTAAGGCTATTAAGTAAAATCATTAGAATTCTTCTATTAATATTAGGGTTGTTAGGGCTCTTAAGTAATAGTAGGATTGTTAGAGCTATTAAAATTATTAGAATCCTTTAATAGTAGGGTTGTTAGGGCTATTAAGTAAGATTCATTCTTTCTCTTAATATTCCAATAATCCTGGGGGTAAATTAAAATTATTTTAATTAAGTTGAATTTATTTTTAAAAACGTTGTAAAGATAAATATAACATATGTTTTAAAAATAAAAATAAATATAACATGTTTTAAAAATAAAAATGTTTTAAAAGTGAAATTTAAATTATCAAAATTATCTTCAGAAATATTAAAGAAATTGCATAATTATTAACGTTTAAGAAATCTTAACATGTGATATTTTATTTTAAAACTTAAAAATATATGTGTATTAAATAAAATATAATATTAAATCCAAATGTTAATACTATCAATATCAAATTATTATATCGATTATTAAATATTTGAATAAATGGAATATTATTATTTGATATTGATAGCATCATAAATTTGTAAATTGTAAATTGTAAGTTATAAATAGTTATAATTGTATTTTAATTATAATCTAACATTAATATTTCAATTCGGACAGTGAATTTTATGTTCATAAACAATACGGATCACAAATGTTTGCCAAAATATCTTCGTCTGTCATCATTTGTGTGATAATAATTATATCGCACGCGTGTCTATTGATAGTTTCGATTATCATATTATAAAAATTATGCGTATCTCGCAATCGAATATTCCGATTATTGTCGATTTATTTATTCGTCGTGTTTTCTCGCGAATTTTAAATCGCGATTTATTTAGTAATTTAATTGTTGATTTCGAAGTTTATTCTATCTTTTCATTTTGAATATTTCCTTTGATAATAATTAAATTTTTAAAAATTAAAAAAATGATTGATAAATATCAAAGATCAGTTTACTGCTAATTAAGAAGATTTATAGAAATACGGTTAAAAACGTTTTTATCCCACAGCAGGCATTTTGTGTTTTGTAAATAAAAAGATATAAATATGACAATGAATATAGAAAAATATTTATTTCATCTTTGAATATTACAGTATCTTTCGCGATTGAATAATTTATTTACTATCAATTTACATACATAAGTATCTTCTCACACAGCACATTATACTAAAAGATAACGAAAAGATGTCTTTTTTAAGTTATTTTTTTCGACAAAACGAAAAGATGTCTATAAAGACATCTTTTCGCTTTGTCGAAAAAGATGACATAAAAAAGACATAATAGTATGTGGCATGTGTTTCTTCGCTTGCCGCTACGCGGCGAGCCACTCTTAACTTTTCTCGTATTTAATATTTATCACGAAATGTATATAAAGAATTAGTAATTAATATAAGATCTGAAACATATTTTTGCCTTTTACGAGCAGTAATGCCAGAAAGAGGATACTGCTCGCACGCATCAATCAGAGAGAGCCACAGACATGTGCTACGCAGAATGATTGTATGCGTGTAAGCCGCATCCTTTGCCTGACATTACTGTTTATCAGTTTAATTTCTGACAAATTGAATTTAAAATAATTTATTTAATAATCTGGATTCCTTGTTGGGATTCAGAATATTAAACAGATTATTAAAAATTAGGCGGATAAATGGAAGAAATAGCCCATTTATTGCGTGTATTGAAGTATTCCTACTACCGAGTGTCGATAATCTATATAGAATGAATCAAGTCATCTTATAGTCATCATATGGACAAGACTAAAAAGTCACTGAATTCGGGTCATGAGACGACTTTTAGCCATCTTTTTGTCGACTTAACGATGTCAGTAAAAGATGTCTGTGACAAAAAAATGTCCAGTTTTAGTAGTACTTTTAGACGACTTGGTGCTGTGTGGGTTGTTATACAGCACTGGTGCTACCGGCATTTCGTGCACATAGAACGGAACAAAACCAGAAATTGTGCACATTATATATTACCCTCTGAGAACATTCATGGACTTTGGCTTTGTAGTTCATGTCGACGTTTTCAATGTCCATAGAGGGAGTATCGCTTTCAGGGATCACCTAAAAGCAGGCCACGACATCTCTGTCTTCTCTCTGCACGCACGTTTCGGACGATCTAGTAACTTCTTCGTTCATGTTTCAACCAAATAAGGCGAAGGGCGGAACAAGTATTACGAACGTGAGCGTGTGTGGGAGGTGCTGTCGCGAGTGTCATACGTATTGTCGTTACAGCTTTCCGTAGACATTAGAATTTTCCTATTCGAAATTTCGTTAAATATCAGCGGGTGCGAAGGAGACTGTGTATCAGGAAGATGTCGTATGAAACAAGTAAGTTGCAATGTGAAGACATTTTAGACGTTCGCGAACCAGCTTGTCGTACTGTACGATTTCGAGCTGTATAAAGTACATATCTCTTCTCGATTTTGTCCGGTTTACTCCTCTTCGGTCGGACCATAAGATCGTTATAATGTATCAGACACGAAAGGAAGAATTTTTACATGCGCGATTTTCTTTACGTATTATTTGTATTCACTTAAACATCAAGTAACAGTTCATATTTTGTACTTTTTTTACTTTTTATTTAAGAATCAGAAGTATTATCGTACATGACATGATAAGCCGGACGCGCGGCCGATGTCAATCTATATGTATAGGGTGTTGAAAAATTATTGGCATTTCTTCTCTGTAAATTCTTAAGACAATTTAAGATAAATTTATATTGTTAATGAAAAATAAATAAAAAGATGTTTTTTCGCGAAACAAAATTTTTCAAGGTGCACATAAATAATAAATTTGTTATTAATGTCCAAGAATTTTTAATTTATTGGAGTTTTAAAATATTTAAGATTTAGCACACACATGTTATATTAAAATTTATCGAGATATTAATAGCTAAATAACTATTAAAGAAGATATCAATTCTTTAGATTTTAATATATATCAAGGAACTTTTTTGGACACTCTGTATATCAGCCACATCAGTAAAAAGGTGAATCAACAGATTAAATGTTAAAAATCTCAGATATTAGTTAATTACATTTAGCATTATATTTTTATCAGACAAACGAAAGACATAAAAAAGGAAGAATTATTTCACATTGTATATCATAAATATCTACTAGAAAAAATTATTTAATGATAAAGAAAATATCTTAAAAAGTTTATATTTTTATTAATTTTAATTATGTATATAATTTTATTTACATAAAGAGAGAAAGTGGAAAAAAAGCTATTATTAAATATAAATACAATTAATGTATATTATTCAAAGTATAAAAATTTTTTTTCAATAATACTTTTAGAGCAGAAACTATAGTTTAATGCAGGATATGCTGTAGCTTGTTAGTCTCAAAATAATTTGAAATATTAGGAACTGGATCTATGCCAATGTATCAACGAAGGAGTATTTTAGTTCCAGCAATTGGATGTATTATGCATTGTTTCCATGTTATTTGATCCCTTTTCTTTATACAACAATATCATTTTTGTAAAAATTTATTAATTTTCTACTTATTACATGTCAATGTAACTATGTGCCTATGTAGCCAAAATAATATTGTACTTAATATTATATAAATAGTAAAAAATAATATTTTATGCATATTATACATTATTATTTATTGCACTAAACAAAAATATAATAATATTAATAAAAAATAAAATAATATATTAATTAAAGTTATTCACTTGTTTCTTACAAATATTAAAATTCAATTTATTTAATACATACTTATTTGTTATTGAAGATATCTATATTCCTTAATATTTTCTTATCGAATTGTTTCCATTTTTTTATATTACAGAATATATATTTGCTGCATTACCAAGGACTCAAAGAGGACAACCTCTTGTGCTATGTGGTGATCCCAAAGGAAAAAACTTTTTATACACCAATGGCAACAGTGTTATCATTAGAAATATAGATGTAAATTTTTATAATATAACAAATATTTTTTTCCATTGTTTAAAGTAACAAGGGGAGGGATATATTAATTTATGTCTCTCTCTGAATATATTACAGAATCCAGCAATTGCAGATATCTATACAGAACATTCTTGCCCAGTAAATGTTGCCAAATATTCTCCTAGTGGTTTCTATATAGCCTCAGGAGGTATATTATTAAGAATATTTAAATATTATATATTAATATATCTCATACATATAGATATTTTAATTATCTGAGAATTCAATATAATAATGAATTATTATACATAATATAGTATATGATAATTATTATTTATAAACTTTGACAATTATAATTATCTATTTGTTCAAAATTTTATATTTTCTTTTATCTATTAATTTTTCTATTTATTTTAATTTTAATATACAGAAAAACTAAAATAAAAATTAAATATTTATGTAGTATGTTTTTATTTCAGATCAATCGGGTAAAGTACGTATTTGGGATACAGTTAACAAAGAACATATATTAAAAAATGAATTCCATCCTATTGGTGGGCCCATTAAAGATATTGCCTGGTCACCAGACAGTCAACGCATGGTTGTAGTTGGAGAAGGAAGAGAAAGGTACCCAAATGCTACTATAATAAATAAAATATCATAAGGGAAATAATGTTAACATTAGTAATTATGCTTAGATTTGGACATGTCTTTATGGCAGAAACAGGAACTTCAGTAGGTGAGATCTCTGGTCAAAGTAAGCCTATCAATTCGTGCGATTTCAGACCGGCAAGACCGTTTCGATTAATAACAGGAAGCGAAGATAATACTATTGCCGTGTTTGAAGGGCCTCCATTCAAGTTCAAGTATATATAATGAACTATATTCTGATTTTATTAAAGACTCTAGATCTT
This sequence comes from Camponotus vicinus, assembly GCF_025532165.1. NCBI lineage: Eukaryota > Metazoa > Arthropoda > Insecta > Hymenoptera > Formicidae > Camponotus > Camponotus vicinus. The sequence continues at coordinate 23,805,009 of NW_028141976.1, read as the reverse complement.
TGCATAATTTATTGATCTTTGCCATTTATTTAGGATGACAAAGCAAGATCATACTCGTTTTGTCCAAACTGTACGTTATTCGCCTGATGGAAATCTATTTGCTTCTGGTGGATTTGATGGAAAAGTATTTATATATAATGGAACAACTTCTGATCTTATTGGGGAAGTAGGATCTCCTGCGCATCAAGGTGGAGTCTATGGGGTGTGTAATATTTATTCAATTCGTTTAAACTTATAAAAAGATGATGACAAATTATCTCAATTTTAATAATTTATAAAAATATAATGAGTTAAAAATATAATGTTTATTATTTGTATTATAGGTTGCATGGAAACCTGATAGTAAACAATTATTAACTGCTTCTGGAGATAAAACATGTAAACTGTGGGATGTAGAAACGCGTTCTTTAATTACTGAATTCAATATGGGAACAACAGTTGATGATCAACAAGTTTGTAGTTTATATAATCAATTGGTAAAATCTTTCGAAAAAATAAATATGCAATATATATTAAATCTATGCTTTCAGGTAAGCTGTTTATGGCAAGGAAAGCATTTATTATCCGTGTCACTTAGTGGCTTCATCAATTATCTTGATGTCGACAATCCTCAAAAGCCTATAAGGATAATAAAAGTAATTTTTGCTTTTCTTATTGATTTATATCTTTCAAAGTTAACTCATTTTTAATGTTTTTTTTTATTGTTTTTCAATATTTTTAGGGTCATAACAAACCAATAACGGTACTAACATTAAGTCCTGATAGAGGTACGATTTATACTGGGTCTCATGATGGTTACATTACTAATTGGAATGCAGAAACGGGGGAGAATGATCGTGTACAAGGACATGGTCATGGTAATCAAATTAACGGAATGAAGGCCGCGGGTAATTTACTTTATACTGCCGGCATCGACGATACTTTAAGATCAATCGATATTGCAACAAACGCTTACGCAGAGACGTCTGTAGTAAAATTGGATTCGCAGCCACGAGGTCTGGATATATATAATGATATAGCTATAGTGGCTTCAATTCGTCAGGTAAGTCAAATACAAAAATGTCCACAAAAGTAGTTTTCGATTTCTCGTATTTATTTAGCAATTCTAAGGTCTCCGCTACAATGAGTCGCAAGTCGTAAGTCGTAAGCGAATTGACCAACCATAGTCGATTATTTCAAAAATAATCAACCATGATTGGTCAATTTGCTTACGACTTACGACTTGCGACTCATTGTAGCGGAGGCCTTAGAGAAGAAAGAAAATAATGTTTATTAATTGTATTAGTATATGTATGTTTTTAGTTGTAAAAATATAGCATACATAATTTTTATTACAGAACTTGCTATAAATAAATTCAAAAAGCATAAATTATTTTTATGTGGACATTTTATATATATAATAAATTTAACTTTCTAACTAATGTAAAACACAATGGTGTCATCCTTTATAGATCGCAGTTACGCAAAATGGTAATAAGCTGTCAATTAATTACGAACCATCATGTGTGTCAATTAATCAAGAAACTGGAGATGTAGCTGTTGGCTCTACATCTGACAATAAAGTTCGTTTTTTTTATATATGTTTTTAATATATGTGAAAAATATGTAAAAAATATTTATATTGTTTAATATATATAATTTATTTTATAGGTTTATATTTATGAATTGTCAGACACTATACTAACTCAAAAGACTGAATTAGAACACCTGGGTCCAGTTACGGATGTTTCATATAGCCCTGATAATAAATATTTAGTTGCCTGTGATGCAAACAGAAAAGTTATATTATATGCTGTACCAGAATATAAGGTAAAGTATATTTTATAAAGAATATAATTTATAAAATTGTTGAAATTTTTTAAAATTATATATAATAAAAAAATTAGTTATAGATTTTTAATTCATAATTGAACTTATATTTGTTGCAATATATAAAAAACAAAAAAATATTTAAATTCTCTGAAACTCCTAATACTCTTCATTGCCAAAAAAATCGTGTACTTTTTTATTTTTAATAACATAATCTAATCTAATATGACAACAATAAAATATGAATAGAAGATCAATAGTATTAACATTATGAATTTTATAGAGATTATATAAAATATAATTGTAATATATTTAGAAATTTGATACTATATATGTGTGATGGTATACATATAAAATTCAATTTTATATATATAAAGTAATTATATTTATCCTTTTTTTTTTAATGAATTGTTATGATTTTTATGCTTATTGGATTAACAGAGGGTGAGTGACATAAATATAATTAAAAATCCATATTATATAAATTACAATTGCATAAAAATACAAATTGAAAATATAATCTCTAAAATATGTTTATTTAATTTGCAGCTAGCACATAATAGAGAATGGGGATTCCATAATGCAAGAGTAAACTCTGTTGCATGGTCTCCAAATTCTGACATGGTTGCAAGCGGTAGTCTCGATACGACTATTATTATCTGGAGTGTAACAAATCCCGCGAAACATACTATCATTAAAAGTAAGCAAATACAGCAAATTTTTTTCTTCGGATTGTAATTAATAGAAAATTCTTTTAGATGCACATCCTCAAAGCCAAATAACACGTTTAGTTTGGCTAGATGAAGAAACATTAATCTCTGTTGGACAGGACTGCAATACTAAAATATGGCGTATAGAAAAAATATAATTAACTTTTGGAAGAATTTATTGTCACTTATAAGGAAAAACTCAATTTTGGAAGCATTTTATTTATTTCGTAGTCTATGAATATTGTATATTATTTTTTAATACAATCCTTAATATATTAAAAAGATTATATTGCAATCTCTACATCTCTTTTTATTGATTTCATTGAAAGTAATTTACATTCCATAAAACTATTTAAAGCCTCCTGATGTTTTATCTATCAATTTCTAGATATATTGTATATTTGCACTAAAAGTCACGCAATTTATCTAATTTGTCTTTATTAAAACAGTGTAACAATAACAAGAAAGCAATAACAATTCGAACACTAAAGGTCTTCAGGAACATGATCACACTTTACTTTGTTGTTTGTACATTTAATGAAATAAGATGTTATAGCTTTTCTTATCATTAATCAGTCCAGTGCTGTTCTTAACAAATGTAAGGTACCATGAGAACTCTCACTAAATTATTCTCTAGTGCAATATGTCTAGAACAAATTTTTCAAAACGGGTGTATTTTTAATATATTTAATAAAATATTTTTATCTCTTTCAAACTTTTTCTCCTTCCGTAATTGCACCAAAAATTTTTAATAGAAAGATATTCTAGCGCAAAAGGTCAAAATGTCTATATATGTAACATATATACATAATAACAACAGTGACTTCATCATCATAGTAATGGTGGTTTTGATGTGTATCGTGGACGTTTCTGCGAAGAAGCTACCGGATGTCTATATGACACATGTTTCCTTAACGCATCTCGCGATCGTGATACGTGCGAGCACGATGTGCAGCTATATGAACTATTGCTATGTGTCTCCATATGTACGCGCAGGTTATACTGATTGCTCAACTGTTTACCACAAATAAAACATGTGACACTAGATTTGTTGTAGGTCTGAGAAGTTTTGCCGGATGCGGATGCCGCGAGTAACTTGAAATTTGCGTCCCACGCGGCCGATGGCGGTTTTACATCTTCTAGTGGTGCAATTTGATCCTCCGTGATTGATGTGGTCTCATCCGTTATATTTTCCGAATATCCTTTGTCGAGATACTTATTAACAGATACATTAACAGGAACAGACGTTTTCTCCCTTTGATTTAATTTTGCGTTTATGGAATAATAAGGCTTCGTCTTTACACAATATGGTATACTTTCTTGATCGTTGCTAGGCTCTTCATCATCTAAATTATCTATTACCTCATGTAGAGATGCAGATACCGATTCTGATTCAATAGCCGTTGTGTTATCTTTTGATTCTGTTGTTATTATTTCTTCGTTTGATAGTTTTTCCTGGGGCTGTGCATATAAACCATTATCATGTCTTGAATTCTTCTGAAATAAAGACATGTAAATTATATTAAACAATTATATTTCTTTGTTAAAAACAAAAAGTGATCTAAAAAGTATATTACGGCGGCGTCATATATATATGCTTTATATTAAAAACATTTGAATTTGATATTTTTAATAATTAAGAGATATATGTATAATTTTATTACAAATATTTAAACAAGAATATAAATTGTGTTTATTTTTCAATATTCACATGGTATAAACATAATTTAACTTCTAAATAAAATACATATGTAGATATTAATCACATACAAGCAAGAAATGTATCTTCTTTTAAAGTATTCAATAATTAATTTTAATTTAAATGATATTTAAAAAATATTACTTAAGGATATTTAGCATGATAATTTTTTATTGTTCATATGATTTATTTATTTATTCATTGTCTCGGACTGTATAAATTTGTTAAACAATGAAAATTTTCTTAACATGTCTGCTCTTCTGTAAAAAAATATAAATTATACTAAATAATATGCTATATATGTATGATTGTTTAGCACATAAAAGTGCACAATTGCTGATTTATATTTTAGAAAATTATTTTGTTTGAATTACTTTGTTTGAAGATCTTCAGACTTGACAAATTAATGCTAAACATTTGTTATCATCACACTTGACTAAAATGTTAAGTATTATTATTCTGCAAAAAAACAGAATGTATTGTATAAAAAATCGCCGTTCTATAACTTTGCTAAACATTTTAGTAATTTAGAGATCCATGGAAGAAGCTATATTTTAGGTATACCTGTAAAGTCATTCTATGGGGTAAGGTTCCATGGGATGCATCCACTTGCATTTAGTTGCAACACACACAACGATCTTGATCTCGTGGATATCGTTTTTATTCATTATCGTTCCTTCTCGATGCATGTACGAACATAATATGTGTAGCACTATAATATCCTTCGTGAGGTACTTCTTGAGGAACGACAGTGAATGTATTTAAGTGACCTGAACAAAACAACACGATCATAGGATAATATAAAAGGATTAAGAAAGGAACAAAAGCAAACGCGTATATATTTTGTTCTTCATTCTATTAAATAAGTATGAAATTAATTTAAAAAATTTCATTTGGGATCTTTCTAAAAAAATATTTGCAACAGTATACACATGACAACTCTATAATTTATAAGATATATGGCATCAAGCATGCATGTTATAAGGATATGCATTTACAATGATATGTAAGTTGTAATACATCGAGGTTGATTGATAAGACATAGATAAGATATATATTCTTTATAACAGATAAATATTTATAAGATTTATTGTTATCAAATGAATATCAGATATATATCATCTATATCATATAATCTAATTGTGCAATATTAGAGAGTTTAAAAAAATTGTAAGGTAATTTCGCAAAAAGCAATATTATTTATCTCTTATCTTATTTCTCTAATAGAGATATTCAATAGATATTTAAAGATACAAATACTATCAATCAAATATTATAATGCATAAATAGGTGAATATTATATTATTAATAAGGAAAAAATGCATTGCAACTTAAAATGATGCAATTTAATAATAAAAAATATTATTCAAGATTTATTTAGCTATATATTATATACTAGCTATATTGTATAATTATTTTATGCAAATTTATAAATGTGTGTGTATATATATATATATATATATATATATATATATATATATATATATATATATCTGAACACAAAAGGGATAAAATATTTAGTATGTATATTTGTAATAGAATAAGAATTGTTAGGGAAAATCGTATATTATAACGGCGTTTGAAGTACATGCTTTGTTATAAGCAATCTGAAATTTTTATTCGAGAGAGCAAGCATATCAAAAAGATTGAATATTATTCATGCTAATTACCTTAAGTACTAATAATAGCACGCCATTAATATCACAATTTTTATTTCCGGCTACATTATAATGTGATATAATTATTATGCACATATATTTATCTATCAATATATTATGTATTTTTTTGCATACAATTAGCAAGTTTTTGAATATATTTGACCTAAATTTGAAAACTCAATGATAATAATAACAAAAATTCTCAAAGTCTCATATTTCTATAATTAATGTGTTTTTCAAATATAGATTATTATATTATATTATATTATATTATATATATATATATATACACAGGGTGTCCGATTCGTGAGGGACCAAACGAAAAGTAATGATAGATTGGGTCAAACTAAGAAGAAAAGTCCTCTATCATTTTGCAAAATTCGCAATAATTATTAAGTAATAAGCAAAAATGTCACATGAAGGTTACCTTTAACTTTTTAAATGGAACCCCCTATTTTTTATTATGTATTCTTATAGCTTATCTCGAGAGCTTTCCAAAACACTATAATAAAGTATTTCTTCATTGAGTACTTTTCGAATTATGAGGCTTGAAATAATTTCTTAATTTTACATAAACCATAAAATATCTAGTAAAATATTCATTTTTCGATTATCTTACCTTAATACTTTTATATGCAAAATAATGAGAGGAATCAATTGGTGTAAAAAAAAACATAGTTGTTTTTAAGAAAAAATATGTAATTGTTAATTGCAAATTACATGTTTTTTTTACAACTGTTTTTTCTTTACTATTTTTTAAACAACTATGTTTTTTCTTTACACCAATTGATTCCTCTCATTGTTTTGTATATAAAAGTATTAAGGTAAGATAATCGAAAAATGAATATTTTACTAGATATTTTATGGTTTATGTAAAATTAAGAAATTATTTCAAGCCTCATAATTCGAAAAGTACTCAATGAAGAAATACTTTATTATAGTGTTTTGGAAAGCTCTCGAGATAAGCTATAAGAATACATAATAAAAAATAGGGGGTTCCATTTAAAAAGTTAAAGGTAACCTTCATGTGACATTTTTGCTTATTACTTAATAATTATTGCGAATTTTGCAAAATGATAGAGGACTTTTCTTCTTAGTTTGACCCAATCTATCATTACTTTTCGTTTGGTCCCTCACGAATCGGACACCCTGTATATATACATATATATATATATATATATATATATATATATATATATATATATATATATATTGTAAGATAAATTAATACTAAAAATTAAAATTAATATGTAATCTATAGTTAGTAAATATATCAATATTTTTTATATAAATTTTCATAAATCATTATATATAATGCTAGAAGTGTTGAGAGAAAAACAGGTAGAAAATTATGGAAATATAAGTACAATATAGATGTGCATAATTCTTTTTAGATATGCAATATTCTTAATATTTCAAATATATATAATAGTTCTCTTTTTTATATATTGAATAATAATAAAGAATACTTACCCCAGCCATATCAGCTAATCCACAAATATGTAATGTATCAGCCATAGCTAAAAGTGCAGGCAATTGTTCTTGATAAATATTCACTTCGCCATTATACATAAACTTGACTAGAGCGCATAAGTTTGAATATTCCATGCCTGGCAATACAATGACCGGATGTTGCAAAGAGTTTAAGTCCTAAAAGTTTATTTTTAAAGTTCTATATGTAATATCATCTTGCAAATAATATCAATTTAAACCAAATATGATTTGATTGACAATATAAGCAATATATTGACTCTATATAATAACAGAAAAAATAAGATAATTATAGAAATAATTATGTTTATTTTATTCAAATAATTAAGTTAATAATACTAAATTTGTATTACATTAAATCTTGCAATATAAAAGTAAGCAGAAGAGTAATACAAGACATATAACATCATATTATATTAAAAGTAAAATTTATTGAACGTATTTAAAAATTTTGTGCTGTTATATATGTTAATGAACTGATATATGCAGTCATACAACTAGATAAGATATTTTAAGTAAATACCTTAAACAGTTCTTTAAAATAATAACTACAAGCTGAGAGTATGATTCTGTGAGCATGAATGTGTCTACCACCAGCGCTCAGTGTAACATCTGTTAGATGACCACCATCGAGCAATTTTGGAAGAGAGCTCAGTAATGTATTTTGAAAATTGTGCCATCGTAAACAAAACTGTTGACTCTCCATATCTGTTTTTGCTGTAGAAAGAAAACACCATATTGAAATCTCACATTTTAGAAAATAGGCATAATTTTCAAGTGGCAATAAAATTGTACAAAGGAAAAAAAACCAATTTCTATATGCAATTAAACTTGCACTAACAAAAATGCAAAAATTAAATGCAAGATCATTTTTGAAGGAATCTAAAAGTCACTTTGTTAAAGTTAGATATAGTTGAAGATACTTTTCGCGACGACATATAATATTAATTATTGTATGTGCTTACACGAACTTAACAATAAAATATATTTTGTGTATATTATTGCATACAAAAATGTTCAAATGTTATAGATAGGGATTTAAGAAATTATGTGATGCAAGTAATGAAACTACAATGAAAAAACAGTCAGTTACATCAAGAATTATAACAAGAAATTTATTTGATGCAATACCACTGAAGCTAGTTGAAGAGAGAGATATACAGAGAGACACAATACTATTTATTTAATCAGGCTGCAGGTTCCAGCCAAATCTATTATTGTACTCAGGTATGGCTGGAGGAAAAGGACAGCCATGTGTGTGATTTATGGATCAGACAGCTCGTGACAATTAAAGCGTCGACAATTCGAAATCGTCGTGAAATCGCGAGGAGAAGATTGGCGAGGAGACGACTTTACATATTTCTTACCTCGTTAAAATCGCCGTCCACTGTAAACGCAATTCCTCTGTACACTGCTCCCTTTCATCTGACGATCGCCATAATCACGAGTGACACGAATCACACAATTACAGTAGATAGAATGCGCCAAGTTGCGACCAATAATCGACATTGTCATCTGTCGATTTTATATCGAAATAATTGCTACGATTTGACGCGATTTTTTGAAGCAGTTTTCAAAGTCACTTCCGACTAAATTCTGATTTATTTAATCGTTTATTAATTTATAAAATGACTAACAGCAACATTTCAAAATGTTACATATAATAATTGTACTGTTAGAAATTTTGTGTGATATGGGGTCATTCTATAAAATAATTAACGATTAAATTAATTAGAGTTTAATCGAAGTTGCCCTAAGTTTTCACATATACTTATATAATTATTTTTAAAGAGGTTCGTAGACTACATTACATTTTTCCATATTAACTGCATAGAAATTTAAAAACTGTTACATAATAAAAATATATCAATGCTAAAATAACATAAAAATAATTTTATATTATTAAAATATTACAAAACACGTTTTCGCGCTATTTATGTGCTTTATTTCACAAAAAAAATTCAATTTAAAAAAATGTCTCCATACAGTATTTATATTCATTAGTATGTGCAATGTATATATATATATATATATATATATATATATATATATATATATATATATATATATATACACACATATTAATGAATATGAATACACTTGTCATTTAATCCATGAATTTATATAATTTAAAGCACTCAACAAAAATAAGCATATTACAAGTTTCTTCATGTTTCAAAAACATATTTAATATAATATAGCAATAATTAGAATCATTTTTTTCATAACTTTCGATTATACAGCATATAAATGACGTATTCTGTTAATAATGTGTATATAAACAAATGCACACATATAAATATTTCATACAAATTGGACATTGTTTTTATTTTATTATATAAAAAGAAATAGAAATGATTAATGTAGTTTGCGTTAATTTTCGCAAACTACATTTTTGTCAGAGGAAATCATGCATCTTCACCGTTATTATTATTATTGATTTTATTATTTGTATATAGCTATACAGAAAAATCATGCTTATAACTGCAAAATCGCTTAACACGCTCAAGCTCGATTGCGTCAGACTTTCTTTGATAGATAATGCAATTTTAAACGTGCCATGCTCGATCGTGTTTTTCACATCAAAATCATCACCATTTCAATACACCATAAGTTTCAAACGATTTCTCAATTATATCACAGAAATACAGACTTTAAATTCGAGTGATAATTTGAAAACATATAATTATAAAACCGTGTTCTTAATGGGTGATTGAAAAATTTCTAGAAATCACATACAAATCTGTGCATATATGCAAATTAGAAACAATCGACGATTTTAAAGAAAAACTACGATAGTAAAATCTCTCGATAAAAAATTAATTCACAATTTATACTCATGTCTAAACGTATAAATGTACACTTATCGTATCTGTTACAATTTTATGTACTTTTTGTTTATAATGTTTAAGACTAATATAAGAATTAATACCGTGTGATCATAAAATAATTATAATATATGTTATTTATATTGCTTACTTAGAGAAGCGTATAATAAAATCTATAGCATTTACAATTAATAACTAATTAATAATTAACAACTTTGTGTTGATAATTGTTGATAATAATTGATAAGTCAAAAAAGAACATTTTCTTTGTTAAATATTTTTAAAAAATAAAACGAATAAATAAAATATTAATGATTCATATACATATATATATATATATATATATATATATATATATACAATAATTAATGTTTGAACAAAACTAACATACTATTATCACACACAATGCCGTACGTTATTAACATATTTCTATATAAATTCTTTAATATATAAAGTATATTTCACAAAAAAATATGTTGGATAAAATGGAATATGTAATGCCGTAGATTTTTTAAAAATTGATATTTCAAGAAGTATTCTCATATATCGTTAATTACGTATTCCTCATCGTTAATTATATTAGGCACAAATATTTCTATATTATTAGTTATTTAAAATGCGTTTTTAAAACGTTTAAAATTTTTAATAATTATTAAATTGAAAACTTAGTTTTCAGCCGTTCTTTGTTTATTTAAGTCTTAAAATATTGTAATGTAGAGATTTGCAACTTTGCACTATAGTTGAAATAATCTTAGGATTTTATTTAGCATCTAAAAAAATTATCTAAAGAATCTGAAGAAATTTCTTTGCTAGTGATGTTCTAAATAATGTTAACTCTTTTTAGTGCAAAGTTAACCCTGTCACTGTAATCTTAGAAATCGAAATTAACTCTACTTAATACTTAATATTACCAAATATTTCTTATACAAAATTGTAAACTGTCATGTGATACAGAATCGAATCTTCAAAAAAGCGCGAATTATTCAAGTTATAAAAAATCTGAAATATATAGGAGAGATGAGTCAAACAGAGCAGTGTAAAATATCTCACAGTGTAACACATGTCACATTCGCAAAATGTGCACGATTAAATTGCAAGATTTGCCCTATTTTATGCCTAGAACTAATATATAAAATTCATGCATTCTCGCGATATGTTTATCTATATATACGTGTATATGTTCGCTTATGTAATATCCAATATTTAGACCAGCGCTTTTCCGCTATTCATAATCTCGAAGATTGTCCATAAATTTTCGTAAACTTGTACTTGTTGCTTTGCATCAGGTATCTGGATCGTTACATATATGGTACACGCGCTCGTATGTCATTGAATATTTGGAAATTTTTCAACAATATTCATTTGTAGACGCTACTTCACGATATCGAAGATCGAAGTTATTCAATAGCGATTTTTAAATATATACCGCCTCTTGACAAAGTTATAACAATATTCGTTATTTATTAGCATACAAAATGTGTTCTTATCTCTATCTCCGATGATTTTACAATTTCAAAATATCTCGAATTAAATATTACACTTCGCGAATACAGGACCTTCAGAGTAAAATTATAATTTTAAGAATTAGATATAATAAGAATTATAATTTTATTCCTTAGGTATCCTATGGTGATAATTTTTATTATATGGAATCATCACAAAGTCTTCCATACTTTTATATAAATTAGTCCGTAGATGCCAATCAACGTTTAAATTCTTTCCAATTTTTGTAAGGAGAGTGAATGTTATTACATTAAAACCGCCGAATATATAATTTACCTTAGAATAAAATTGCTTATCGTGTATAATAAATTACCGACATGTGCGCGTGTATAATATTCTCCCTTTCTTTTTTTCTTTCATAAGTGCGATTGCTATTGTGGTCCTTCGCCATGGAGTAAAGTGAGTATAGCATTTCTGAGAGCGAAGTTTGGAGTAAAAGAGGTGTCGTGCAATGGTTCATTTGTCATTGGACTGGTATATTTTCCGCACAAAAACCATTCGTTTATAGCTGCTCTCTCGTAAGTAAATCCATCTAGAAATTAATGGTCAATTAGGTTTATTAAAATATATATACATGTAACACGTAAATAAAATTCTAAAATATTTTTATTTTAATATATTTTTCTAATATTTTTTTCTAAAAAAAATGACTTATGGTGTTTTTACCTGAACATTGCACAGGTTCTTTCATTATCTCGTGTGTTATAGGACATAAGAATTCATGGGGAATCTCAGACTCATCTATATTCTCCATAATATTGCAATCTTCACGCTTCAGCCAATATAATTGCTTCTTTAGTGTTTCAACCGCCTACAAATATAATTTAAATATAATTAATTCAATGTTAAATTAGTTGAATAAGATCATTATAATATTGTATGTACCTCTTCATCATCTTCGATTTGCAACCGGGATATCAGCTCATTTTCCGATATGGACAACAAATGTCGTCCAGTTAATCCCAGAGGAAGCACTTTCTTAGAAAGTCTAGATAATTCAATATCATTTAACCATTTCAAAGTATCATGCGCCTTCCAATCTGCGACCTGAATAACAAAATATTATTTCGTCAAATTGAATATCATGCACATTTCTCATATTTTAAAATATTACTGACCCTCTTCTTTTTATTCCTCAAACTATCCATTAAATTACTTTGCGACACTAATTGCTGAGGCACCTTCCAAACTAAAACAGTTTTATCCAGAGCGCCTATAGGAAAAATATATCTTATTACAATAAAATATTTTTATAGAATTTTAATTATGAGTCTTCTATATAAAAAATGTGTGTATATCCGAATAAATTTTTAGGTAAGTTGAAAATTAAGCGAAAATTAAAAATGAAGAAGTTCCTAACTTGATTATTGATATGTACATTAATAATTAGAATAAATTATAACAAAAATCTTTGACCTGTAGCGAAGAATGACGTGTCCTCGGAGAATGCGCAAGATGTGACGAGACTGTCGTGATCCTCTAAGACGTATAGACAGCTTCCCGAAAACTAAAAGAGCATTAATTCTCGTAAATATATGCTCGCATTTTTTATTAAAATCTATTAAATTATCTTAATTACTCACTACACTCCATATACGAGCTGTTCTGTCCGTTGCGACGCTACCTAGAACTTCTCCGTGGATAGGCGAAAAACGGACACACATTACATTTCCACCATGCCCAGTTAAGGATTTTTTTTCCTTGTAACGTGTTCTGGTATTGCTCGAGCCAATACTGTCTGGATCGGATAATGACTCATTCGAGATGATTATGTGCCATAATTTAACTAACGAATCGTTACCACATGTTGCTAGTAAATATATTTGCTCATCGATGTTCGAATCTGTGTCTCTTGCTGCAAATAATTAATATTTATCACTGATTTCTGCGTTATTTAATCTCTGTTAAATTATGAAAAGAAATTATATTAATCGACATTACTTTTGATCGACATGCATCAACATATTAATACGATTTTAATAGGACGATTTTAATAGAAGCGTGTATAGTGTAACAAGATAATAATTAAAATATTTTTTGTGCACGTACTGCATATAGCGGAACCTGGAGTAGGGCTGAAATCGCATCCTTGAACACCCAGATCATGACTTGCATCGCAAACCATCAATGCTTCGGAACCGTTTTTTTCATCTAGAGTATCGAAAAGACGCCAAGTACCTTCGTTGCACGCGGTCACCAAATAACGAGAATCATGCGTAAATGCGATGGCCGATATCGCATCGGCGTGACCTTCGAAAACACTATAATATTCCCTAACGATTACTGTTAATTATCTACAGTTACAAATAGCAATGTAATTTATCAAATTATTACAAAAGTTGCACTAAATTTTTTATATAAATAAAATTATCGCACAAGAAATAATTACATTTAAATTAATTTTTTTTACTTAAAAAAAATTCTTACTACAATGTTAGTGTTTTTAAAATAAAGATATTTTAAAATATTTTTTCCTCACATTTTCAATCTATTAAAATTTATTTTTTACAAATTAGTAATATTCTGATATTAGTGATATTCTGTATTTATTTATCTGATATATTTGCTATTTTCTATTATTATCTATACGTACTGTAACCGGTCCATACTCTCTACGTCCCATAACGTTGTCTTCTCATCATCACCAGCAGTCGCAATTTTTGTACCATCCGGTGACCATCGGCATACACGGATACCTGTCCCGGAATTGACAAACGAGGATTTTGCTTGGTTTCCATTCTGTCAAGAAAAGTTATTATAAATAAGGAACTAGAAATAACCCATAATATTATATTCGCTATAAAACAACAGTTACTTCTGTATTCCAAACTACAGTCGTTCCATCGAGAGAACAAGAGGCGAGCATGGAACCACATGGACTAAATTCCACGTAATTGACGCTATAAGTATGAGCATCGAGTGGACTAAAAGGCTTCTCTTGTATTTTAATTATTTCCTCTCCATCTTCTTCCTCAGTTTCCACACTCCACATACGCACTAATTTATCGCTAAAAATGTGGAAATATATATTATTATGCTACTTTTACAATTTCGGAAAACTCACCCGGATGCTGAGGCTAGAAGATTATTTCCGTAGAAGGCAACGCTGTTCACCGCTCCATTATGCTCTTCCAGTCTTTGAATCAGTCGCACTTCGTTAGCATATGTTTCGACGTTTCTCATCACATCCTGTTCATACATAGTGTTCTAAGATAAAGAATTGTATTAATTTTCGTCATTTGTAAATTATTATTTATGATTAACTTACCTTTTCAGGATCATTCAGAAACCATTTCGTTCCAATATTTTTTGAGAGTTCCGAATCAACAGTTAAATTTCCTGTCAAGTCCGAGACGATTACTGATTTATCATTAGAGCCTGCAATTATATTGAAGGTTAATTATTTTAAATGGAATCATAAATCTTTCTGGAAATGCAAAAAAGATATACCTGTAGCTAATAAGCTTCCATCGCGCGAGAAAGCGCAGCAAGCAATGTATCTGTTATGACCAGAAAGTATCGTCATTATCTTTCCTGAGCTCTATGAAAAATTAAAGTAAATTAGTAAAAGATTAATTGTGTCAAATTTCGATTTTTTCTCTAAAAGGCAAGTGTCTTACCGTCTCCCAAATTACTGCCGTTTTATCGAGGCCACAGCTAGCAATGTATAATCCGTTGCTGCTGAAACGGACGCAAGTTAAGGCACTGCTATGCTTTTTCATCACTCTGCAAAGCTGTACAATGGCAGTAGAGGGTTGGGCCTCACATTTATTCTGGCTCACTGTGATTTCCCACAATTTCACATCGTGATCATTGCCGCACGAGACCAGCTGATAAAGCTTAGTATACGGTTCGTTACCTATGTGATAATCATTGTATCATTTATTATTATTTAGTACAACAAATTTTAAGTAATTCATTCTTTTAGATTCATTTAAATAGGATATGGGGCATGTTTGCGTACATGTGACTTCTTGAAAAGTGGAGAAGTCGCAACTAACTACTCCCATGTCGTGAGCATCGTCAATTGAAACGAGTTCAGCGACATCCTCATTGCTAGGCGTACAAGTGTCAATCAGCTCGGCAGTGGAAAACAGCTTTAAGACGCCCAATGTGCATGAGGTGATCAGCCAGCTGGAATCTGGCGAAAAAGACACACTCTGTACAGCACCCTCGTGTTTTTGAAAGCACCTAGAAACCGTAATAATAACCGTCATATATGATATTTAATCGGAATATACAATTTTTTATAACAGTTATTAAAAGAGGACTGACATAATTTTAGAGACAATCTTTATAAAAGATCTTGCCTGATTAAATTGCGATGAACCAGATCCCAGATACAGACTTGTCCATTATCTCCAGCGGTCGCAAGTAACGTTGAATCCGGCGAAAATCTGCAAACTCTCACCGCTTCGCCGCTCATCTGCACCATGGTATGTATCTTTGCCCCCGTCTTTGAGACAAAATAAATTTATCTTAATACAAAAAAATAGTAAACGCAAAAACATAATTTACAGTTCTAGACTTTTTATATTAAATGACCTTACATTTTTTTTTAATGCGCTATAGCGGTAACTTCTATATATACGTATAAAAAGTTTACTCGACTGTGTAACTTTCATAAAATCATAAAAGAAACTCAATAATTATTAATTATTTTTACAGATTGTGCGTTTTTATTTATATTTTTCATATTTTTAAACCTACACGCAAGTTCCAAAGCAGCGTAGTACCATCTATGCTGGAAGTGGCTAACATGGTGGATTGAGGGCTGACCTTGACCGAGGTCACGCCGTACTTGTGTCCCATCAGGGGTGAAAAGTAAGCTTCCACATATCCAGTACCGGGCTGCCATTCCCAAACTCGAACACGTTTGTCTCTGTGAATTAAAGAGATGTATAATTACAAGCGTAATTACAATTCTGCACTGATAATCGATATTTGTGCGTGCATCGATAACCAATATTTACCCGGATCCTGTTATCAGCACGCAATCACCAGCGAAATCGACGCTATTTACATCACTGGTGTAAACTGTGAGAGTCTGCAAAGCTTGCACGTCGCCTATGGCAGTCATGTTTTTTTCAGACTAACGGGTTACTTTGCTGTAAAGATGTATATAATATTAATCAGCTGTGTGCGTCACTTGTCAAAGTCAAGCCGATGTCATTTGATGAGAGAACGCATACTACATGAATGACGATGATCGATCTTTTCAATCCAACAATTTTATCAATTTTATCTTTATGGAGAGATATATCTACGTAGTTCACATTCACAATCGCATTTTGTCCTTTTGCATATTAAGAACTGATAAATGTTGATTTTATATATATATATATATATATATATATATATATATATATATATATATATATATATAAGAACAGTGAAATATTTTATTCATATATATATGAACAGTGAAATATTTTTATCGATTAAAAAATAAGGTCATCGTTGCCACAGTTCGATAATATCAAATTATTATAAATTATTATGCACATCGTAGCTACCCTTTTAAAGTTGATATATTCTTTCATGTTGAATATATATACAGGGTGACCCATTTTAACTTAGGCAGCCAAATAACTCGAAAAATAAG
Source organism: Camponotus vicinus (assembly GCF_025532165.1). Lineage (NCBI taxonomy): Eukaryota > Metazoa > Arthropoda > Insecta > Hymenoptera > Formicidae > Camponotus > Camponotus vicinus. The sequence continues at coordinate 23,787,706 of NW_028141976.1, read as the reverse complement.
CAAGATAGAGAAAAATGTTTTAGACAAAAGTTGTATGGTTTCGAGGGGGCCATAAGATGGTATCATTGGTTTGACCTTGAAGAGTCATTTGAAGGTCACGTGAAGGTCACTTCAATTTTTTTAAATGGAATACCCTATATATTTTTATACATTCTTGTAGCTTATTTCGAGAGCTTTCCAAAACACTATAATTAAGTACCTTTCCGTTAAGTACTTTTTGAGTTATGATGCTTGAAATAATTTCTTAATTTTACATAAACCGTAAAATATCTTGTAAAATATTCATTTTTCGATTACCTTACCTTAATAGTTTTATGTACAAAATAATGAGAGGAATCAATTGGTGTAAAGAAAACACATAGTTGTTTCGAAGAAAAAATATGTAATTTGCAATTAACAATTCCATATTTTTTCTTAAAAACAACTATGTGTTTTCTTTACACCAATTGATTCCTCTCATTATTTTGTACATAAAAGTATTAAGGTAAGATAATCGAAAAATGAATATTTTACAAGATATTTTACGGTTTATGTAAAATTAAGAAATTATTTCACGCATCATAACTCAAAAAGTACTTAACGGAAAGGTACTTAATTATAGTGTTTTGGAAAGCTCTCGAAATAAGCTACAAGAATGTACAAAAATATATAGGGTATTCCATTTAAAAAAATTGAAGTGACCTTCACGTGACCTTCAAATGACTCTTCAAGGTCAAACCAATGATACCATCTTATGGCCCCCTCGAAACCATACAACTTTTGTCTAAAACATTTTTCTCTATCTTGCTTATTTTTCGAGTTATTTGGCTGCCTAAGTTAAAATGGGTCACCCTGTATATATATATATATATATATATATATATATATATATATATATATATATATATATATTCGGAATTATATATTCAACATGAAAGAACATATATATATATTCGGAATTAATTATATACACATATATATTCTGTCCATAGCTGTTACTTAACAATGTCGAAAGGATAATAAAGAGAGGAGCAGCTTTAACCTTCGCTTTTCAAATGCTTATAACATGTGCTTAGGCGTTTCTTAATAATACATATATCCCGAATCGACTAACTGTTCTACAGGTGGGTATACGTAAGATATCGGATTTCAAGTTTCTGAAAGTTAGATAGCCTTGGCATTGACCGTATCGCGGGTAAAGACATTCTATCGCCATCGATCTGCAAAGTATATTAATTTCATTTCTAATTGACGAGATATAGCATTGAAATAAATCATCGATATTCCACATAAATTAAATATCTGTTGTCATTTCATCGTAAGATTAGAATTGCCTGGTTTTTAAGATAAAAACGAAGAAATGATGATGGTGCGAATCGCGTTAATAATTTCTATAATTGCTATAATTCTATAATTAATTGTTGCACAAACAATTATGTATCTTTGAAAGTAGTTTAAAGTCTATACAATATTTATAAAGTTATACAATATATGTATAAACAAAGTAATAAGTTTTTGCAACATAGAAACCATTTAAGCGTCAGACTTAAAAGTCACACGTGAAAGTTTAACGCTGACGTGTACATAAAAGTTATTGATTGCATTTATCTGTTATTCTATCTCTATGAATGTGCAAAAACAATGCTATATTACTATAATAATGATTGATGTAGCAAATAAAACAAAAAATTTATGCTACCAATAAAATATTTATTATTATATATAATAAATGATAAAAGATCCCAGCAGATCCCAGCGGAATAAATGATAGCGGAGTAGTTAAGATAAAACTGTAATATGTGCGATAAGTAAAAATATATTGCTTGTACATGTATAAAGCTGATAATGTGCGATATTATCTGTTCTGCGCTAAAAAATAGAATTTAATATCATTATATAATGCATTACATTTGTTTCGCAGAAACTAACAAATTATTATATGACTAAAATATCATTCTATATATTACATGTGTGTTACACATTTTCTACTTTATTAATATTATAATATTAAATGATATAAAATATAAATGATATAAATCTACAAAGTATTCTTATCGATTTATATATAAGTATTTCGATTCTGAAATATACAAAATTACTATAAATTGTATTATATGCAATAAGATGTAAAAATGTAATGAGAAATACGAGGAGAAGAATCTTATGAATATATTATCGAGCGTTGATTGATATTTGTTGAATTAGAATTTTATTTTTCACGTTAAAAGACACAGCGTGCACCGAAGAGTTGAATGACTCTAAAATATATTAATATACTAGTCTAGTATTAATTATCTTTCTTACATAAAAATAGCTATTTAATAACAATTGATCCGTAATAATTTGCGTGGGATGCTGCTGTTTTTAATTTATTACCATGCCAATAAATCTCTCATTAAATTATTGAGCAACAGTCAATCAGGACTTAATCAAGTGCAGACATAAATCAACAGTCTCGAGTATTGCTTTCATAAAAAAAAATTAACGTCAATTATTTATTTTACATCTCTAACATAGTGTTGTGTTTATATGATTCTTCAATATTCTTGTACTCGTTTTATGAATAATCATTATCATTTTTCTCGTACTCACTCGTAACGAAGGCACATGTTCCAAATTCTAGTCGAAGCTCTCTCTCGGTGCTTCGTTGTTCTATCAACCAACACGCACATGATACATGATTTTCATGATTTTGGGCTACGCGTTGCGAAGCGATGTCACATATTATTTGTCACGATCAACATAGTGTTCCTGCCGACGAGACACTTCGAACAGGATATCCCGGACAGGGCACCTGTCACAATGAAGTTAAACACGCTAAACGCATGTCCACTGGCGTCCAGATCAATATTACGGAGGCGTAACGTGAGATATAAACTGTGTGCGGTGTTTACTGCAAAATGCTACGTGTATAACTGTTTTTCTTTTTGCAATCACCGCGAAAGAGAATATTTCTATAATTAAACACCTGTACTTATCGCAACTTATATTAGATGTGTACGTAAATTTGTTTTATCTCGTCAGAGAAAATATATAGTAAGATGTGCTAACTACGGTTTCCTAATTTTATTTTCGCAATATGTATGATATGTGTACACTTATTTTAAAATAATATAGCGAGAAAATATACCTATTCAAATATTCACTTGTATTAACTATTTTATTTGTATTAACTATACGCTTATGTGATACGTATATTTTTTCAAATATATTGAAAAAATGTACATATAACATAAGCTTATAGTTAATACAAATTTAATTTTTTTATCACACTTTAGTACATGAAATTCATTACAAAACAACAAAACTATTAAATTAATATATATATATATATATATATATATATATATATATATATATTATATTTGTTTCAATTCGAAAGATGTTTCTTAAAATTAGAAAAGAACATTTGTAATGTATTTTATACGATAATTAATTTTTTCTCGGATATACCCCTAACAACACACATGTCCAAAAGATGTCCATAGAATATCTAGAGGACAGCCAAAGGATATTTTATGTCCTCTGGATGTCCTCTCGATGACCTTTGAACATATTTTGGACATGAGTGTTGTTAGGGACCTATATTATAAATCAATAAATACAGAAAAATGCATTTAATAATAGTGAAAAATTATTATAATTTTATTCATTGATTCGACTTGTTTTGTTCATTTGTTTATTGTTTTGAATTTGCAATCAACATCAAAATTGACATTTACCAGAAATCGGAATCCGCGAAAAGAAAAGTTTCTCAAGTTAATTTGCCAGTAAATATACTGCCTGTAATACACATAGTTCATATGCAATATGCATACGTGTAATGCATACGTGCAATGCATTCTCAAAAAATCGTTAAAATTATTAGGGGAATATATTTCAGCAAAAGATAAATTAAGATAAGAGAAACAATTAGCAGGTTTAAATTCACGATTAAATTCATAATATTAGAGCAGCACGAATTGAAGGACGTTACATAAAGAGATTTTTCCTACTTCTTCCAAATCATATTCTCCTCATATCGTAAATTTAATCGCGAGCTTCGAATTCCGTGGCTATCTCTCGATGAAAAACATTGCAATCAACTCAGCTGTTGTGATACCGCGTTTAGAGTTTCGGACAAAAGTCAACGCAGAAGAAAATCAGCTGTTTGTTCTGTCCAAGCGCATGCGCACACTGATCAGCACTAACCACGTGAACGTGAACGCATGTATAAATAAAATGACAGCCAAGACCGGTGGATCTGTGAAGATCTGTGGAAGAAAAACATTGTCGTCTTTTATGGATTGTTAATTGACAGTAGATCGGATTGAAGAATCAATGCCGCTTGGTAGCAAGCCAGAATGCGCGAAATGCGGGACTCGCGAGACCCCCTTGTGGCATTCGACCGATGCCGGAAACTTGTGCAACGCTTGCTTAGAGGATGAGCGGAATGCTGAAGCGAATTCGTCCTTCAAGGCAGACGAGGAGGATAAAAGCGGCTCGCTAAAACCTAGAAGAAGCACCAGGATCACAAGATATTGCAATGCAAAAGTGACAGGACCGCATAAAGTTGTACCTAAAGGCAAGGGTCGCAGGAATTTGTTTAAGAAAACGGTGTGTGAAAATCTTTGCACATCTTTAATTTGCTAAGAAAATTAATGTATTTAACTTATGAGACTATATGAAAGAAATCGCCTTTATATATTTTTTGTTATCAAATAGAGATTAGTGTCTCAGAACTGATATTGATATTAGTTATAAAAATTGTGAAATAATTATATAATTGTTAAATATATTTATAAATGTTTATGTTTAATTAGTTAAGTTAAATTGTATGTCTATACAGCCTGTCAAAGCACCCACTGCTACTGCAACTCCAGTCACTAGTAATTTTGTGTTTTATAAAGGCACATATTTTCAAGTTGGAGATATAGTTTCCATGCAAGATATAGATGGTGGTATTTATTATGCTCAAATACGTGGCTTATTGACAGATCAATACTGTGAAAAGAGCGCTGCTGTTACCTGGTTATTGCCTACTACAGCAAGGTAATTCTTTATTCAGTTTATTCCATTAGTTTTTATCTTCAATAGTATATTCCATATTATTCCATAGTTTTATCTTTTATTGTATATCATAAATTTATTTAGCAATGAATCTGTATTAATTTAATAATACTATATTTTAGTCCACCGCCAGAAGAAGGTTTTATTCCTGAAACATACATAATTGGGCCAGAGGAAGATTTACCACGCAAATTAGAGTGTATGGAATTTGTCATGCATGCTCCGTCAGATTATTTTAAGTTAAAGAATACACCCTATCCACCTACACTTACAGAAAAAGGAATTGGGTACATATGGACAACTCTTAAAAACGAAATAGCAATATCTAAAAAATGATAATTGTTTTGGAACATAATTGATGATGACTTATGAAAATAGTATCTTTTATGTATATATATTTACATATGTAAATTATTTTATATTTGTAGATAGTATTTTTAAAATACTATCTATAAATACAAAATAATTTACATATGTATATTTATATTATTTTTTTAGTAAAAAATGCTATTAACAGAGAATGCATAAATAGTGCTGTAAAACTTTTATTAGTACAACAGAAATATACATGAGAAATAATATGCATTACTATAGTTTGTCTATTAAATATATTTTGTTACAATATAACATTAATATTTTTCATATTTCTAGTGAATAATTGTGGCTGTACTTCTTTTTTACAAAACGCGGAATTAGATTATCTTGGACAATTAAAAATCACTCATATCATAGTTGAATTCATGGACTTGATATTGTTTTAATATACTTTCTAATATACATATATAAAAATCTAAAGGATATTCTTACTTAATTTTTTCTTTTTATGTAGAAACTTTCGAGACTGTATTATATTTTTCTTTAAAATATTTGCCTAAAAGTCGTAGTTCCAAAGTAGTAGTAGTAGTCAAATAATAGTTCATCCATGATCTTAACTCTGATATCGTTGAGATGGAATATATGCAGATGCAGTAGGCAACATTGGTGCATTCTCGCTTGCCTGAAGAGAGGAGAAAAGTGCCCTCGGTGTGTCGGTAGTGTCGGATACGTTTGGGATGACAGAAGAAACCAGTCAGCTAGGTGCCAACGAAGTGACGGCTGGTCAGAATTTGAGATCTTTTATAGCTTGCGGCAAGTCAGGCAGCTTCATATCCTTTATTTGCTGTGGTATATTCATGTTCTTCACGGCCGAGACAGCACGCGCGGGCGCTGCTGTGATTCCCGCCTGCACACACCATAGAGGATGGAAGAAGTGTGGAGAACGGACAATTTTAGGAGGATTCAGTAAATGACTAGGCTGAAATTTTAGCAGGGAGCGAAAGCAAATGACAGTAGGTGACTACACGACACTGACGATATTTATTATTCTTATGAGCATTACGACGTATACATTATCTTAAGGCACTCGAAGCGGACAATTATGAAATAAATTATATCGCCATGCGTGTTACGTAAACGCTCACGCTGCACAAAAGCCATAAAAAACTTTACACTTTCAATAGTTTTAATTAGAAGAAAAAGAAATAAATCAGATATATACACTATGTAAGAATGAGATTGTACAAAGTAGTTTGATTTGCTATTGCTGATTTTTACTTAAGGAGGGGGCCCCAGAAGGACAAATGGACGGGGTGAATTAGACCGTCCAGATTTGTAAGTTCCCTAAAATTGATGTTACATCAATCAGTCCTATCTATTGCTTTATATTAGATTTGCTCTACAGATCAAACCATATATGAATGCATAGCTAAAGCGTTCAATGGATTACATTAACATATTAACATTTTTAAGCCCAGTGAAAGAAACTAAATACATATTTGCAAAATTGGCCATACTAAAACGCATATTACTAGCATTCTATATGATGATAAACAAGTATGAGTTTGGGCGTAAAAAATTATAAAAGTTTATGCATCACGAACATGGGTCACAATATTCTTGACTGTGATCTATTATTCTTACTATATCTTTATTATATTGTAATATTAAATATATATTTTATATATATATATATATATATATATATATATATATATATATATATAATATATATAATATTAAGAACAAATTTTTAAGAGATCATAGTCAAGAAATCAAAATTATAATAGCAAATTGACAACTTACCTCTTGTTTTTCTAACTTGTTTTGATCCTCGATTCTTGTGAGAATTTCAGTCATGTTAGTCTCAAGAACCATACCACCCATCACCAATTCATTGAGTATATAATGAACTTTGTCTACATGAAAAATGAGATCAAGTTCACACACATTCTCAAAGCATTTGTCCAAAGTTTCGACAAAGACTTGTATTAAGTCTAAAATTCCAAGCTCCGATTCTGAACTATCAACACAGAATACGAAATAAAGCGTAGCATAGTGTCGATAGATCAACTTATAGTCGGATCCACCAATCAGGCTACCACCTTCCAAGAAATTACATACATTGTCATCTCTCTTGGAAACAAGCTGAAATGTCTCTTTTATTATCTGCTGTTGCATGTCCTCATTCTGAAGCAAAAAATTTGTTCCATATTGTAACGATCCATATGGATCGTTTTTCTAATGCATTCCTGTTATAATTTTCATATTCTTTTTGAATTATATTATCTTAAATTTATACTTTTACACATTATAACTTTACATGTTATCTAATATATAATTTTTATTATTTTTTAGCAAAAAGTTAGACACAATTAAATAATTTATCAATTATAGAATTTATGAATGTTAAATGGAAAGAGAAATGCGAGAGTAATACTAACATATACTTACGAAGTACTGATAAAACTTGGAAAGACGAGGTTTCCCATGATTATTAAAAACTAAGATCGCCTTAATCATGTCTGTAGCCGGAATCAATTAACGTTACTCGATATTATGGTAATCCTATTATTATCCTCGAAATATACGATCATCGATCAAAAGGTTACATTTTATGACACGTTTCTAATAGATTAATTCTCCGTTATTTTTTTTATCTTTTTTTGATATGTCAGCAAATAAGACTTTTAACCCTCTTCTGTATCCTCAACTCCGATAAGGTTAATCCGTCAGCTGTTGATGTGATGTCTGTTTTTATGTCAATATATTTCGTTTTAAAGAAAATGCTCCACTTCCAGAAAATTATCTAACATATAAAATATCACGATGTTTATCGAATATATATGAAATGTTTCATTTCTCTTCTCAATTATCTTTTCAATTCTCTGCCATTTAAAATGAAACTGATATGATTGTACATCCATAGGCGTAACAACAAGAAGTAGGACGAAAAATACAAATGTGTAATATAGAATAATACACTTTCTTCTTATTTCATATATAAAAAATTCTTTATGTATATAAATTAATTAAACTGTTTATGTTTTGTACTATATTCCTGTAGCTAATACTAAATAAAGAAGAAGGAAAATAAAGTCTGATAAAAGTTAAAATCAACGCTATAAGATTAAATAAGATCGTAAAACTTGGTAGATAAAAATTTCTACAATTTCTTCATATCTAATAAATCATTATGTAAAGATAATTAATATCATAAGAGATTATACATATAATGAAAATGTCAACAATAATAAAAATGCAATAACTTTTCAGTTATTATATGATTAAAAATAAATTATCCTAAATTATATATCGAGGTAACCAACCGATGGACTTTTTGTACTAACGATGCAAGATTACAAAAAAGAAAGAGGCAAATTGCCGGAGTCGCGGACGCGGAGACAAAATACGCGCAAGCGCGCGCGCGTCACACGCATTTGGTTTCCTCGGCATGTGACAGCATCGAGATGGTATAAAGAGAGACGGAGAGGGAGAGTGAAAGATAAAGAGAGAACGAATGAGAAGAAAGAGAGCGAGATGACATCGAATTAAATGGAGTTCTTTTTTCTTCTCCTTATCGCATGTACATACATACGTGTACGCTTTCCGCAGTGCGTGATGTTTCGGTGAGCCGAGTTTTCGTTCTACGAGGACGAGGTAAATGGAGAAACGTCAAATGCGGCATGAGCACGCAATCATCGCGGCCAAAAGGTGAGCGTATGATATCGTTTATTCGTACGCGTTATCGCATGCGAATTATGTTAATTGCAGAAGTTTCCGCACACTGCAAACGACCCGCGAGCTTCGAGTTTCACGGTGGCGTCAGATGCGATTACATCCAATTGCATTGTGCAACTACGCTTGGAATACGTACATATTTTTAGCTTCGCGAGATACACACTTGAAATCTGTATACAACTATTATTAGACGCATCTGATTTGATTGATAGCGCATTTCCCGCGCGTTAAGGTTGAATTTTATTATTCTTACATGAACAGTGAAGAAGGTGCGATAAAATGTTATGTAGAAAATGACATGCGATGTCAGTATAATTTTCCATAAATATGTGAATAAATAATTATGCAAATGTTAAGAGTGTATAAGAATGTTTATACTTACAGTAAAAGCAAGACGGGTAAATAACAGAAAGTTTACATAGTATTTAAAATTATCACCTAAGATTGTTTCAAATATTGGAATTGGCACTATTATCTTTATGTGTGTTTATCTTTGTTATAAATGTATTCTAGATAAAACCAATTGTAAGGAGCTATAAATCAATGTCTTTTGTACACATCAATACAAAATAATGTTTTTTTGACATACATAACAATCTGACAAATCATTATGATGACATTGAAATCATTATGATGTTAAAATGACATAAAATTGCGATAAAACTAAAATATAGTTTTTTAAACAACCTTTGTCACAGGAATTATATCGACCAGTCTACTATTGCTGTAGCAAAATGTCAAATGTCTTATATTGCTGTAGGGAAATGTCAAATTTTATATACAGAAAGGTTTCATATGATTTGTAAATTGCTTACTAAAATTGTTTTACATGTTTTCAATCTTTAATTTATATATTAACAATGTATTTTTATTTTTTCTGTACAAATTAATATAACTATATTTTATTTTTTTATATAGATGGACAGATTACGACTACTACCTATGGATTTACCTGCAATTACTGTCAACAATAGTAGCAGCATTAAAGGCAAGGCTTCTTTTGTTCGACGATTGGCAATAGGATTTGTGATTCTAGCTATACTCGGTCTTTTATATGTACCAGCATATCACTCCGCACAGAGTCCATTCTTAAGCTTAAGCGATATTCAGTCTCCTGCAGAATCTCCTGGCAGTTCGCACTTGATAGCATCTATGGGTATTCTTTACGTTTTTTACTTATGATAATACAATAATTGAAAGAGAATTGGATATAAAAATATTTAGTTTTAATATAAACATACAAAAATATTTAATTATAATATATAAAATAATTTTTAGCGCAATTACCTGGCTGGTCATATAATACATCAAGAAATCTTTGTATTTACATTCATCCAGAGAACACCACATCAATTCTCAGTCCTATGAGTATCTGTTCATTATCGCCATATTTATTAATAATTATATGCTCGGCAGTTGCAAATCAGGAGGTCCGTGTCGCTATTAGGAGTACTTGGGCTAATAAATACAACTTAGATAATTTGTACAATTCTACAGTCAAAATAGCATTCCTATTAGGACAAAGTGACAATGATACACTCAATGTAAATATTTTCTCTTATAGTTTCATGTAGAAATTTCTGCATATTTAATTTAATTTCTGCATTTTTAAACTTTTTCATTTTGTCTTATAGAATTTGATTGTTGAGGAAAACTCTCAGTACAATGATATTATACAAGAACGTTTCTTTGATACATATAACAATCTGACATTAAAATCAGTTATGATGTTGAAATGGGTGACATCAAATTGCGATAAAGCTAAATATATCATGAAAACAGATGACGATATGTTTGTAAACATTCCATTACTCTTGCAAACATTGCACTCGAAAACACAGCCAGAAATTCTCCTAGGTTCCCTCATTTGTAATGCTAGACCAATATTGGACCCCAAAAACAAATGGCAAGTATTCTTCTTTATTTTCTTTATGATTTATCGTATATTTTATGTAAAAATAATGTAAAATGGCAATAATTTTAATTATGCAGGTATACACCAAAGTACATGTATTCAGAGAAAACATATCCAAATTATTTGTCGGGTACAGGATATGTTATGAGCATGAATGTAGCATTGAAATTATATCAAGCAGCATTGATAACACCAGTATTACACTTGGAAGACGTTTACATTACGGGTTTGTGCGCGAGACGCGCAAAAATTCGACCCGTCAATCATCCTGGATTCAGTTATATACCTCGCAAGATAGATCCCTGTGTACTCAGCAACGCCATAACCACGCACAAGGTTAATGCGTCTAATATGTATGTGATTTGGGTGAAAATAAATGACACGAATGTTTCCTGCAGCAACCGTACTCGTAGAGATCGAAAAACGGTCACTCTGAGAAGTGGCAGGAATGCCGGCTATTACATTTTTAAAAGAAAAACTATAAACAAATGTGTTTAGGTATGTATTTTCAAGTATTATAAAATGTATATCATTATATATTTCATGCGCATTATATATATTATATAATGTGTGTATATACATATAATTTATCATAATTAATTTATCAAATTTTTATTGATAAATCGCGTCCCATACAGCACAGAACATTGCAGTAATATTGTGATAATATTGCAATGTTGCTGCAATGTTACAACAATATTAATAATATTGCTGCAATATTTTGTGCTGTATGGGATCTAATGAAAAATAGAGAAATGATTCGAAAGTGATGAATTTCTAGTTTTAGAGGTTTAAGAAAATTCTTTTCAATTTCTTACAAAATTCATTATTCTTTTATGAATATTTTATCGTTGAAATATTATTTGTTGTTTTCTATATCATTTTGTGCCATCAAGCAAATGATAAAATTTTATCCTAAAAAATGATTCGGATTTTAAAACAATAAAATTATTAATGAATATTCTATAAGACTTTGTCCAGTTTGTTAATTTATGATTGATAGTGTTTAGATTATATAAATGAGACTGCAGCCAATTTGCACCAACAATCTAATTGATCGTGTATTAGTTAGCGATTCTTTTCGCGGATGTTGCACATAGTATAAATAAAGACGAAAGATTTTTGATTGATTTATTAAACTTTATCTGATATCGATACAATTGGCATTATGCATTTTCAGAGAAAAGCGATTGTGGCAGGCGTTCGCGTGTGTTTTCTATGATATTTTTCTATTTAAACCAAAGTAGTATTTAAGGATACGCTCTGTCAATTATATAAATCTTTTACATAATTTATATTGTCTTTTTCGCTTCTTTTTTTTTGTAAGTCATGACAATTTAAGACGATAAGATTTTTGACACGCGGTCTTCAAATAACGAATATACTGTGTTATAGACAGTTCGAGTATTAGATTTATTGATTGACATTTCCTAATAATATTTAAATGATATTTATCTATGTAGGAAGAGAGATTTCTCTTCGCGAATATATGATTTCGTTACGATAATACATTACGATAATCATACGTTAAATAAGAATTGACAGTTGAAGTTAGTGACTGAAGTAGACAGGAAAGAGCGCAACCTCTTCCCTATCCTAATGATACAAATAATCTATGTAATATTATTGCTTCCACGTACTTACGTGAAATTATTTAGAAATGTACTAATATTCGTATTATTAATCTACATATTACAGAATTTCTTAATAATCTTGTTTCCTAAGCATAACATAAAAATTAGGCATAAAAAAGTTGCTTCCTTGATTTAATAACATAAATGTAGAAATTATTTTCTATTTAAATAAGAATGTATTAATGATTCAGTCTAAAGAAAGAAAAATTTCATTATTGATGTTAATATAATAAATAAAATTGATTCTTTCAAATTCATTGGATTATTCATTAGATTTTATGTCTGAATCTTGACAAATTAATATTGCTAAAAATATAAGTTGTTTCATAATACATATATAAATGCACTATATTGGTTGTATTTTAACTCACAAATAATATTGAAATGTGATCGTACTTTCAGAATTAAGATATTGTGTTGAGCTTAGTTTTTTGCAGTCTATATGAACAATTTTGTAAAGCCTAGCATATTCATATTGCATCATGTGGACATATTAAAAATTTGTTAAGAATAAATATTTATTAAAAAGTACATTTAATCTGTAATAAAACAGTTAAAAATATTTTCTTCATACGCTATTAGAAAAGATAATATCCAAGAGAGATAGAGTCAAAAAAGAATCTTCAAGTATATATATATATCGATATAAAAGTATGTAAATACATACATAAGTATATTGCAGATATATTATGTCGATAAAAACAAAATTTCTCTATAAAACATATCTATTCAATTAAGATATTCAAATTGAATTGTTTCATGTGTGTGTATTAAATTATTTTGATTTTAAGATTATATTTCCATAGCAAATATAAGTTTTTTTTTTAATAAATTTTATATATTTACGTTTTTTATATAGAATTTATACTTACTTATTGTTACTTATAACTTGTGAATTTTTGATTCTCTTTCTCTTTCTCTTTCATTCTTTCACATGGAAGTTCTATACATTTGAATCTTACATTATTTTTTCAATAATGATATAAAAGATTCTAAAGTAGTTCGCGTTTTTTATTGTAAATCAATAAACATTAAAAAATATTATAGCATGACAAAGTTGAACTAATTTTTGAATAAATATCATGCTGGAAAGCAGTATTGTTTGCAATGCATAATAAAATTAGTTTACTATTAAATCTGTTAAGATAGCTGTTAAGAAAGTGATGATCTAAGACATAATAGAGAATCTGCTCTGAACTCTATTAAGAATTTATTATAATTTATCATTTAAAATTAATTCAAAATTTGTAATATGCCGTATATATCACTTTGTTATATATCAGGATAATTAGAAAATTTGAATAGCAAAGAACTTCGTGAATCATGCTTTAAACTGTATGTTTTAAAATTAATACATTCCATGATCCATGACAATGAGATATTTGTAATTTAGAATGAAGATGATTAAAATGACTATATATGGAATACCTTCTAGTGGCCTTAGAAAGTTTATTTTGTAAGAATAAGTCGATGTGACATTGAGTGTTTTATTTGTAATTAAAGAATAATTAAAGCTAGGCCATTGTAACATTGGGTGCTATATGATGTATGAAGAGTAATACTAATAATGATACACATTTGTAATAGAAGTGTAATATGATGAGCTATCATGTTGCAACTTCAGTCAATCTTTACACATCGAATATAAAACAAATCAACTAAAAGATAACATTTCTTCTTGTTAAAATATATACATTTTTACTTATGTGGAATATAATTCAGATGATACATTATTTTATATCACGCTGTAGTATTAGTATGCTGTTTATATATTATTGTAAAAACATTTTTTGAAGCTTTTAGAAGAATAAGGACATTGATTTGTACATCTATCTAAATGTACAACAGGAATTGTAAATAAAACAAATATAAATATTGTTTTGTGTTGCATTTCAAATAAAGAGAATAAAACTTGGATTTAATTATTTATTAAAAATACAAATATATAAGTATTTTACACATGATAAAATACAACATGCTGATTTTATGAAGAACTTTGTTTAAACGAACATTTTAAAAATATAAAATTAATGTGTTTCCTATTAATTTTATTTAATTAGATGTCGCACACCCAATTATATATTTGCGAAAATATAATAATATGTAATAATCGTAATAAATTACCTTTACATAATTTGTATTTTGATATATATATGTATATAAAACTATTGTTGATTTTGGTCACTTCAAAGACATTTCAAATCTTTTTTTTAATAATATTAATTTTCTTGAAGTAAGCAAATCATAATTTTGCGGAGTATAACAATTTATAAATATATGACACAATTACAAAACATTAATTGTATCATTAATTATATCAAGGCTCGTTCATGAAATCTAATGTTTCTATGAAAAATTACTTATTATTAGTGAAAGGTAACGTAGTGTTTTTTTTCTAAATTATCTTATATATACATATTCAAGAATAATATAGTAATGATCAGAGCCTGGATCTCGGTGCCATTTTCCTCACTCAGTACTACTTTTCGCGGCGCTCAGCCACTAGCATGCACTTGGGAAAAACGGCACCGAGATCCGGATCCTGATAATGATACATTTATTTTAACAAATCATACAATATCGTTTTATATATACATATATACGTCTTATATATATATATATATATATATATATATATATATATATATATATATGTATATATATATTCAAGAATAGTATAGTAATATATTTATTTTAGCAATTATATATCATTTTTATATACAAATGTTGCTTTTGATGCAATATAAGGAATACAAATATATGTAATAAAAAAAGTAAAAGTTTCGAAAACATTTATTTGATTAATATACTTTTGATAAGTTCATAATCACGGAAAGAAAACAGATATATAATGTTTAGCATCTTTATATAAAAAGACCAAAAAAATTTAACATACAAAATGTATAATAAAAAATAATAAAAACAGATTGGATTTCTTGTTAAAATAGAAATTATATATTAATAATGATAAATGATGTAATGATTATTACATATTATTCGCATTTTATATCAGTTTTGTATATGTAAATAATTATAAAAATTTTTAATTGTTCTTAAATTATATACTTTCATATATATTTCATTATTATAATTTATATTTTTATATAAATTATAATAGTATACAAAGATAGAAACGTATGAAAGATTATCCAGATTCATATCTGATAATCAAAGTAATAATCATTAATAATTTCAATAATTTATTCAATTTGGCATTTTGGATTTGTTTTAAACAGGTGTAAGATGAGTTTGAGTGAGCTTTTTTTTCAATGCATTTGCACTTACCTCTTCTGTAAGATCAAATGTTGTTAGCTTTTTTATTACATTATTTAAATCATCCGTACAAACATTTTTTGGATTGGTAATTTTTTCTAGTTGTTTTTTGATTTGTTTCTGCTGGTCTGTTTTTCTTTTTATTGTTTTATCTTTATTGTGTAATTTATCATCTGAATTGTTTATATATGCTTTATATTGTTCATATAGGCTTTCTGTTGAACTTAGAGAAAGAGATTTATAAAATGACATTTTGGCTGTATCAGAATATAAATTTTTTTTTTTCAATAATGGATCATAGTTTTTTTTGCCAACATCGAAATATTCCCATCTTGTTTTCTGCTGTTGTATATCTTGTTTGATATTCATATTTCTATCTTTATTTGCCGAAAGTATTATTTGATGAATATTCTTATCAGCTTTATTATTTAAGTTATTTGATCTTGAGTTAATTGGTTTTCTTGAACCTAGGCAAACATACGTTGTTAGTAAATTGTTTTTCAATTTTGATACATCAGAAAAAACTTGATTCGATAAATATACATCTTCTGCTGTATTCCTCAGTTTATCTTTTATATCAATTGATGTTTCATTTAGAATATTATATGAAATACGAGTCTTTTGTTCTAAACTCTTTTTTCGCTTATTTTTCTTTCTTTTCTTGCTACACTTTCCTGCTTTTACACTTAGTTGTGATTTTTTTTCTTTTTTAATTCTTGCTAATTCTTCATCATTTTGGGAATTATAGCTTGAATCTGTATTTCTCTTTAAACTGCAAATGCTAAATTGCTGTGTCAATTTATTTAATCTTTTTTTATGATTTTTTCTTGCGCTCTTGGATCTGATAACAAAATCTTTAGTTTCATGTTGCGATGTGTTTTCATCAACCATTTCCTGACTCTCTTCTGGATCCTCACTCTCTTCTGTATCTAATTCTATAGCTGTCTTCCTATGAGTCATAGTGTTTTCTTTAACTAAATTTGCATCTGGTTGAGATATACTACCAATGCTAACATTTAGAAACATTCTATCTTGTTGTGCAATTCTCTCAAGTTTTCCATTTAATAAATCATGGCTTGTTGTTTTGTATCCATCACATGCTTTGTATAGCTGTTCATCAGTTAATGGAATATATACAGAATCTTTTGCAGTCTTTTCTTCCTTCTCGATAGAAATATTTTTTATTAAATGACCATTGAGAAGAGTAGAGCTTTTCAAAAAGTTTCCATATTTTTGTTGCTCAGTCTTCTTGCTCTTTTTAGAAGAAATGGTACTCCAATCATCAATCGTATTTGAATCATTAATTTTAGACAAAGAAATTTTGTCTTCATGCATCTCGACCTTGACATTTTTGATTGTATTGTCATACAGTGTTTCCCACCAGTGTTCTGAGTTGGTTTCACTGTATCCTATGCCCGCATTATCGAACTTTAACGTTGGTTTTAAAGCTTTTGTAAGGCCGTTCTCATTTTTACCAAGTCCTTTTCCTATATGAAAAAAAAAAATTTTTTTTATCTCTTAGCTCTGTCCATTGCATATAAACAACAAAGATAGACAAATAAACAATAAAATTCATGTCGAGTAATGAAATGAAAATTTAATTAGACATCGCTTGTTTGCCTTGTGGCAAACAAGACTGCGCCTTTTTATTCGAGCCGAAAATTCATGCCACATCGTACCTTCTTTCCAACCATATTTCAATAATTGCGCTTTCGCAAAATCAGCCATTTACGTTATCATGTATTTATTATATGTATTATTATATGACAATCGTATATATACTCCTTTAAACTGCACGTTATATACACGTTGTCATATGATCATCGTGAATTGAAGGGTAAGCAAAAAGATGTTTATCGATATTCGATATTTTTTTAACTTCGATGTAAAAATATCGAATTGAAAAAAATATGAATAAAATAGCGAATAAATACTTTTGAATAATTTAAACAAGTCAAAATGCATATTTTTACACGGAATCTAAATTTAGCACAAGACTTATAGTGTTTTCGACTTGTCGGTTTCAATCGCTCCAGGGTAGTTTACTAGACGTTATTGACCAATCACAGCCATTCTTTTGAAGAATGTAACCATATATTCTTCAGAAGAATGACTGTGATTGGTCAATAACGTCTAATAAACTACCCCGAAGCGATTGAACCCGACAAGTCGAAAACGCTATTAAGCCGGGTTTACAATTTAGCCACATAAAGCGTCGTCTACAATGAGATTTTAAGGAGACTTAAGGCGTAAGACTTAAGAAATTGACCAATCACAGTCAAGTATTAAGAGAATACTCGACTGTGATTGGTCAATTTCTTAAATCTTACGTCTTAAGTCTCCTTAAAATCTCATTGTAGACGACGCATTAGTCAACATTAGTACAATTTAGTCCACATTAAGCATTAAGAGATTGACCAATCACAGTCAAGTATGAAGAGAATACTCGACTGTGATTGGTCAGTTTCTTAAAACTTAGGGCTTAAATTACCTATTGTAGATCGGGACATCCACCGAACGAACACGGGCATAGAATGGACTGACATACAGGGCCGCTTCGACCAAACTTAGGCCCAGTTCGACAGTGGCCAGTTAGCTTAACTAGTAGTTAAGTAGTGATGCCAACCACTGAAACAAAATTCGGTAAGCTATTTACAAGCTATTTTAATTAATATTCAGCTTCGTTCTCATTACGATATCTCATCGCAAAACGAAAATGGATATCAAAACAAATCGTATACGAACACCAAATTTTTGTCATAAAGAAAAACTGGTACTTGTATCATTAATAAAAAAATACAAATTGATAATAGAAAATAAGCGGACTGATGCTGTGAGTGTTAGAGACAAAGAAGAGGCTTGGCTGAAGATATTGAACGAGTAAACTTGTCAAAATAACCTTGTATATAGCTTACCGAATTTTGTTTCAGTGGTTGGCATCACTACTTAACTACTAGTTAAGCTAACTGGCAACTGTCGAACTGGGCCTAAAGGTGAAAGCACATAAAATTGCAGGAGCACATAACCATAAGCATAAGAAAATTGATTGGTTCATTTTCTTATGCATATATTTGTGGACCAATCAATTTCTTTATGCTTATGGTTATGCGCCTATGCAATTTTATGTGCTTTCACCTTTAGTTTGGTCGAAGCGGCCCTGTATGTCAGTCCATTCTATGGACGACTTTAGGCTTCAGCCAAGTTTATATAGATGTTTAAGCCTAAAGTCGTAAGAAACAATGACATACGTTATTGGGAAGAAATTAACCAATCATATTCGAGGACTGTTTAACCTTCAACTGTGATTGATCCTAACGACTTTTGTAAATGCGGTCTTAATAAAAGAGATTATTTTTCGTTTTTAAGGCAAATACCGAACCAACAAACGTTATAATTAAACCAACAATCATCAGCGAATGATTGCGTATCGATTTAACCGCTTTTTGAACGAAAATGAAATTTTTCCGGCTAACTTCACGTTAATTTTTATTTTTTTGTTTAAAAAAAAAATATAAACCAACAAACGTTGAAATTAGGCCAACAATCACCGACAAACGACCAACAAACGATTAAAAAAAAAAAAAATTAAAAAAGTCGAAGTTGCCCGGCTAAGTTCCCGGAGATACTGTCGAACTGGGCCTTATGGCGTTTTCGATTTATCGAAATATTTATATTTGACCGACCCGGGGTAGTTTACTAGACGTTATTGACCAATCACAGCCATTCTTCTGAAGAATGGAACCATACATTCTTCAGAAGAATGGCTGTGATTGGTCAATAACGTCTAGTAAACTACCCCGGGTCGGGTCAAACCCGATAAATCGAAAACGCCATTAATCGTTGATTAAAGGGTTGCCAACATGACAAAATAATTCAGTGTGACCAATTGTATTTCTGACGATATAGGCCGGTATTCATAGTCCGTTCTTATATTTAAGATCGTCTTAAGAACCCATTCAACCAATCAATGACCGCATTGCAGCTATTTGATTGGTTAAATGGGTTCTTAAGACGATCTTAAATATAAGAACGGACTATGAATACCGGCCATACTGTATTTCTACAATTATATTGGCTTCTCTCTGTATATTGTTAGAAATACAATTGGTCACACTGAATTATTTTGTCATGTTGGCAACCCTTTAATCAACGATTGAGTTAATCGGAGTTTGGTCGAAGCGGCCCTAAGCCCCAGTTTCACAATTTACTTTAACCGAAGTTTAAAGGCCATCACACACAAAATTGCATAGCTGCATATGCATAACATAAGACCATATGGACCAATGAGCATCGAGTATTATGTTATGTAAGTCAATATGGCGACTTAATACTCATGCTCATTGGTCTATATGGTCTTATGTTATGCATATGCAGCTATGCAATTTTGTGTGTGATGGCCTTAACTCGTTAAAGAAGGATTTACATTGCGTTCAATGTCCGATGTATGACGTCTGATTGGATACAATGGATTTGGGACGCAATGTAAATCCTCCTTTAACGAGCTAAACTTCGGTTAGTATAAGTTGTGGAACTGGGCCTAAGTTTGGTCGAAGCGGCCCACATACTCTTAATTTTGTACGCTCCAATATGTATCAAAAATTTTTATTTTAATAAATAAATTATTTCTTTCCTATATTATATATTTTATTATAAATAAAAGTATCATAATAAAAATTATTTATAATTTTTATAAAATATATCGATTATTCGATATTTTATTCGATATATTGACTATTTATTCGATATTAATAAGAATACTTTTTAAATTAATGAATATATTCATATTCGATATTTTTTTCGATATCGACATCTCTATACCAAAGTATGCTGTCACATGTTACGAGTAAAATTTTCGAACGCCCTCAATAATATAACCACAATTACATGAAACATTGGCTGCGTTCAGCAGGAAAAGCATTCGTATTAAGTTAGCCGGAAATTTTTCAGCCAACCAAAAATCTCCTTATGGAATCGTTTGTATTTCGTATGAAGATGTTTGAAGTGTGATTAAAAACGTTTGTGAGTAATTAGAATAATTATAAAAAATTAATCATTTTTACAGTATGTAGTTAGCCAACATAACTAAATATTAAAAATTCTCCTTATGAATCGTTTGTATTTCGTATGAAGAGTTTTGAAGTATAATTAAAAAGGTTTGTGAGTCATTCGTTTAATTTTAATTAAATTTTTTTATATTGTGAAGTTAGCCGGAAGCTATATAAAATGGACGCCGTCCTGTGATTGGTCGATTTGCTTATGGTAAATACTAAAATTTTCTCATGTGTACTGACTTTAAGTGTAAGCAAAACGAGCAAATTTATCTCTTTTGTAACTTTTAATCCATGACTAATTTATTATTAATTCCGCATAATCGCATAATATATCATGGATCGTGGATAAGCGTAGATAATTGAAATATGTTTTTCTACCAATAAATAAGTAAATCTTTTATAATTGTTTTATAATGTAGTCATCATTCAGAAAATGATCACAATTTGTGATTATGGTTCATATTCTGAATCCTCTTTTATTGATAAAAGTGCCTTTAAAAGTGGCTTATAAGCCTTTTGATTGGCTGTAAGCCACTTTTAGAGGCACTTTTATCGATAAAAGAGGATTCAGAATATGGACCTATGTATTTAATTGTTATTTTATATTCGCTTTCAAATAATAAACTATATAATAATAAAATTTATATAAAAAGATGGTAATATATGTAATCCAATTAATTATAATTGACAAAATAATTTCTTGTGAAAAAATAAAAGTAAAAAATATAGAAGAATTTTTTTTATAGCTTGTATAAAAAATCAGTTTTATGCTAAGTATATTATAATTTTCTGGACTGTAGTAATATTTAATATATAATTTTTGCTATATAAATATATATTTCTTCTTAATTGACAATAATTAACAAAGTAATCAATAATAATCAACAATAATTAACAAAAAAAATGATAAAAGAATATGCTAAAAATGTGCGCTTATATATATTTGAAAATACAAAAGAAGATTTACTTCCGATAAGGCATGGGCAATTTTCAAGTTTTCAGATGCAAAAATAATAAAATCTACAGAGATCTATTTTTGCTCTTACAACATCAGCAATGGATTCATATTGATATATGCCATCTCCTCTCTCTCGCATTTTGATGTAAGCCTTCCGATATTCTGTGACATAACTCAGCCGATCTTACTATCTGTAGAAATAGATTTTATATCAGAAATATATATTTATATAGCAAAAATTATATATTAAATATTACTACAGTCCAGAAAATTATAATATACTTAGCGTAAAACTGATTTTTTATACAAGCTATAAAAAAAATTCTTCTATATTTTTTACTTTTATTTTTTCACAAGAAATTATTTTGTCAATTATAATTAATTGGATTACATATATTACCATCTTTTTATATAAATTTTATTATTATATAGTTTATTATTTGAAAGCGAATATAAAATAACAATTAAATACATAATCACAAATTGTGATCATTTTCTGAATGATGACTACATTATAAAACAATTATAAAAGATTTACTTATTTATTGGTAGAAAAACATATTTCAATTATCTACGCTTATCCACGATCCATGATATATTATGCGATTATGCGGAATTAATAATAAATTAGTCATGGATTAAAAGTTACAAAAGAGATAAATTTGCTCGTTTTGCTTACACTTAAAGTCAGTACACATGAGAAAATTTTAGTATTTACCATAAGCAAATCGACCAATCACAGGACGGCGTCCATTTTATATAGCTTCCGGCTAACTTCACAATATAAAAAAATTTAATTAAAATTAAACGAATGACTCACAAACCTTTTTAATTATACTTCAAAACTCTTCATACGAAATACAAACGATTCATAAGGAGAATTTTTAATATTTAGTTATGTTGGCTAACTACATACTGTAAAAATGATTAATTTTTTATAATTATTCTAATTACTCACAAACGTTTTTAATCACACTTCAAACATCTTCATACGAAATACAAACGATTCCATAAGGAGATTTTTGGTTGGCTGAAAAATTTCCGGCTAACTTAATACGAATAGGAAAAGCTGTTTTGCAACTGTTGTAAAATTCGTGAATCTGATTAGTCTATGCTCTTAGATTCAGTCAAAATTAAGAGCATACGCCAATCAGACTCACGAATTTTACAACAGTTGCAAAGCAGCTTTTTCTGCTGAACGCAGCCATTTTATCTATTTGCTGGAAACTTCCGATATATAAATATCGATAGCAGGAAATTTATCGATTATCGATATTTCCCAGCTACGAAAATTTAAATTAAAAAATTAACGAAATATTAAAAGAATATATAATCAGAAAGATTTTATAATAATAGACCTATAGAAAAAATTGCTAAAATCTTAAATGGGAACAAATTTCTTCCCTTTTCCAACTTCATGAACACTGAATAGATATTTATTGTGTGTGCTTATAACAGCTATTTAAAAGATATACTTTAATTTTACATATTTTAGTGAAATAATAAATCTATCAACAATGTTTATATATTTATTTATTACACTTATATTTGTGTACAGTTGCCTTTATCACATTTATAAGCATTTCAGTTAGTTTATATATATATATATATATATATATATATATATATATAAAGAATAAAATAATGACAAAATAAAAGTAAGTTTTTTGGCCTACTCTATCTTATTATTTTACTATTAGAAATTGATATTTTATATATATATATATATATATAATTTATTTTTATAAAAATAAGATATATTTCCTTGCGCTTTTTCCCAGTACTTTTTTAGATCTAAATATCTAATGCAATAATCTCAACGTTATATCAGACATAGTATGCAATGGTACATTTTGTTTCAAAACATTGGCGATTACTGTTGGAATTGGCCAGCGATAACAATCAGTCAAAGGCTATTTGTGCTGGTAGTTGTAGCAAAATGTTAACGATCGTTTTTTTCTGCTCTATTTCATAGTGCCGAGTCAGGTCATCGCGCAGTTTTTGAGTATAATAAATCTATATCATATTTTATTAATATATAATTATTTGTAATATTTTTTTTATATTTAGATTAATTTCCGGCGAGTAAACAATTTATATATCTTCTTATCTTAATCAATGCTTTATATATTAAATAATTTAGATACTAATGAATTACTAATTTATATTCTGCTATATCAATAAATATTCTGATCAAACTCAAATAATTGTATAATATTGTTGGTCCAAATTTTTTCTTTTAATAAATTAACGGCCGATTTGTAATACTCAAATTTTAAATGGTTTATATGGATATAATAGATATAAATTGCAGATTTATCATTGAGTGATCTCGCTGTGTATATTTTTGTGGATGACAATACAGAGTATATCTTTGGCGGATATCGCGTAAATTGGGATGAGGCTCGAGTAATTTGTTTGAGTTATAAAACCGATCTTGCGACAATAGATACTGATCGAAAGGCGCAAACTGCAATCCATGTGATCATTGATGATTTGCATAAGTATTGAGAAACTTACTTTTTGAAAATTATATTTTCAAGACTGATAATATGTAATCAGCGATTTACGATAATTTATGGATTGGAGGACGAGAAGAGTCTTCTGATGCCTGGTTCTGGATCTCAAACGGGAATAAAGTGAAAAGCGCGCCATATCGAAATATCAATATATGATATCCGAATTCTTCTAATGAGGATTTACAACAATATCTGAGCATAGATAGATTACATCCATGATACATCGATTTTTGCTGCATTATCCATAGATGCAATCAACGAAGATCTTTTATCTGCCAAAGAGGTAAATAAATTTTTCATTTAAAATAGTTTATCATATCTGATATTATTTGCATGCATTATCATATTCAAAAATATTTTTTTATTATTATTTTATTATTACTATGATATAGATATATTTCTTCAAAACGATAATATAGATATAGAACACATTGTAATAAGAGCGATTTAAATTTATTGTTAATGTATTAAATCTATTGCTAAATGAAGTAATTGTTTCTTTTTTAATTAAACAGATAGAAATCATTCCAAAGATAAAAAAATTAAGATAATAAGTTCTATTCACATGGATGAAGAAGAATTCATTTTATATTCAACGAGACTCACTTGGCCAGAAGCTGTAGTTCACTGTCGGAAGGAGGGTTTGCAGATTGCTGAAGTCAAAACAATGTCACAGGCTCAGTCACTGGCACTCCTCATGATACGAGCCCGACCTGGTATTTCATAGAATTAGATTAAATAGGATATTCTTAATATTTTTATAAAAAATTTTTATAAATAAATATTCTTTATATGTTCATATAAATGCAATAATATAACAATTTCTTATATCTGATTAATAATCATTGTATAATCTCAGAATCAATCGAGAGTGCATGGATTGGTGGATATGTAATCATAAATATGTAGAAGTGGTTGTCATCTGGCAATAATATTTCAAACAATGATTTATGGAGAAGCCATAATAGAGAATTGCATGGTTGCTTTTACTGGATAGACACATGTATGAACTACTAGTTTATTTGGAGGCAAAATATGATCATAAACGAGATGTTCTTTGTCAAAGATGTAAGAATCATAACTATGGAAATAATTAGAATGAATATAAGAATAAATTTATTTGCTCAATTATATATTAATATTTGCTTTATAAATTCTTGAATGCCTAAAATATAAAACTTGATAATTGAATTTTTAGAATTTGATATTTAAAGACCATTTAAAAAATCATGTTAGGAATTAAATTATTATAAAATTTCCTGAAATAGAAAATTTTTTATGTAATTATTGCATCTACTTAAAATCACACTTACTATCATAATCTCTTTTAATTTTAGCCTCAAAAAAACAGATAAGTAAAAAACCCATCGCAGTTTATATAGAGGAATGTCTTTACTGGATAGGATTCCATGCACATGGTTTCAAACCCAGCTCTCGTGTAAAGAATTAAATGCTTCACTTATACTAAATTCTCCAAAAATTATTAATCACGTGATGTCTCTGATGGAAGACAATTGAAAAGGCAAGATAGCAAATATCAAGAATAAATAAATAAATAAATGTATGTGTGTGTGTGTGTGTGTGTGTGCGCGCGCGCGCGTGTATATATATGTATATGAAAGATAGAATGCTATGCATGTATTAAATGAAAGAAATGATAGCTTGATTTTTCACACAATACTATAAAA
The DNA here is from genome assembly GCF_025532165.1 of Camponotus vicinus. NCBI lineage: Eukaryota > Metazoa > Arthropoda > Insecta > Hymenoptera > Formicidae > Camponotus > Camponotus vicinus. Next base: position 23,761,584 of record NW_028141976.1, on the reverse strand, counting down.
ATCATTAACATCTATCAACATAAACCATCAGAAAATAGTCTTTTTTATTAAAAATAAGAATATATTTTAATTATAAATCATGAATTATGAAAAAAGAATTGCAAGATTTGTTCAATTACTTATTTCATATGGTTGATAATTGTAGAACTGCAGCATATCTGGACTGATGGCCGACGTAAATTGTCGACATTCAATGACACCATGCTCTGGAGGTAGACTTGGGATTGGGAAAGTACGGGCGAACTAGTTTCCGAAATAGATGCAAACTTTCATGTTCCATGGTATTCAACTGGTCAGTGTCATAATAATGATGCAAATTGCTTGAACTTGGATCATACAGATTACATTCCTATCATATATGGGCTAAGCTGTAATCAAAGTCAAACATATATTTGTCAACTTTATAAGTATGATAAAATATTCTAAAAGTAGGAACTATTTCAGTTCAAGGACTGATTCTAGAATTACTATGGGATAAGAATCAATGATAATTTTTCAACTATATATAGATAATTAGATTTGGTAAATTTATTTTTTTTCTATGTCAATCTTAGAAATAATCACTATCACTTAATAAGAATAATTGATAAGGTCATAAATCGTTGATCATAAATCATAAATTTGAAGGATCAACAGCATGTGCATCTCGCGGATCGAATTTGAATAAAAATTATGCATTTACGGCAATAACGACACCAAAGATTTTTGCTTTCAAAAGTAATGACGCTTTTAAAAGTATCTTATGGTGAAGGAAATAATCGAAAGTCTGTTCATAAACAGGAATCATAGTTTCCTTTGTTTATAAACAGGAATCATAATTTCCCAGAATTGACAAATCAAACTGATAATATTAAAAAAAATTTATATTATAAAGAAGGAGATTCAATATATATAATTCCAAATTCCTCGGATTATAAGAATAATTATAATGCAAAATAATTATATTGAAAAAATTACATATGTAGGAGAAATGGAAAAGAAAGCTAATAATCACAATATTACTGTTTTTCCCATTCTTTCATATCATATCTTTGAAGAACCAATCAAGACAAAACAAACTTCAAAAGATGCAGAGAACAATATTTCTGGTGAATTTAAATCACTCTTTTTTTAGTAACAGCATTAAATCTTCAAGAGATAACAACAAAATTTGAAATGAATTTACATTTAGATATTTACCAATCTCTGTTTTTAATGTGAGATCAATGCTTTATAATAAAATTAAACTACGTCCAGGCATATCTCGATTTCTCATCTATTTTCTGTCTGATCGATATTATTATCTATGATATCACATTCAATATAATTGAAAAAAAATATTCTTATATTAAAATAAAGATCGATATAATTATATCATTATACTTAAAAAGATAGATGAAGTTTACAATAAAGAATAATTATTAATAATACTGTTAATAAAAATTACTCAATTCATTTTTTATTTTTATAATAAAATGACTCGATTATATAAAGTATTTCGTGTTGCTATAGAAAAATTTCTTTTACCATGCCTTTAGAATTTTTAACCAATCTGATAAATATATATATTGATATGCAAGTATAACATACCTGAGGATTCAAAGATAATTTTCATGGTTACAGATATAAATTTTCGAAGTTACATTATTGGACAAAGTGCATTGATAGTTTGAAAATTTTCTGACAGTTTTGTCAGGTAAACTAATATATGCTGTTGTCGTACTCAAGTAGTTTTAGAATCAATTCTACAGGACAATATTGCCCATTAAAATCTTACTCCATTTACTTCAGATTCTTTCATTGGATATTTGTGACAGACTGTCAATATTTTCTTTCAATGCCTTTATCGTAGCCTTATCCTGTTTAATAAGTTTTAAATAAATAACAATAAATGCATTATATGAATGCAATATATAGTATGATATAAGATATATATGTTATATTATATAATAAAAAGATTTGATAAATATGTATATGCAAGTATAGCATACCTCAGGATTCGAAAATAATCTTCACGTATCCTAATACTAACATTATCTAGAAAAACTACTCGTTTTTTGTGCAGATCCTCATAACCATAGAAGTAATCGTACAATTTATTATCGAGATCAAGAGACATAGAATGGTTAGATCTCATCTATTTATGTGTTTCAGCTTCCGATCTTTCATAAATTCTACCTGCTTATCCATCAGTCAGAACATCGATTTACAAAGTACAAATTTCAAAATTTCCCTTGTCATTGTTATCGTTTCTTTTCTTCTTCTCCTTGTCTTTTCATGCTTTTTCCTTTTCTTATTTATCATTTTAATTTCCTCCTTCGTGAATATCTTCATCTGCTGCTGTATAGCATTGATTGTGAAATCAAAATCCTTGGGCCGTTTACCTATCAGAATATCGCGAAAACGATGTCGTTGGCAATTCGTAATTATATCTCTTGAATAAATTTGCGAGGGTCTGATGATGAAAACAATAAAATTCCAAGCTGCTTTACGACAACAGGAGTCAGTCCTCGACAGTTGATGTTTTTAACTTTTCAAATCTTTTGTACGGTTCCCGTTGCCAATTTACATCTTCCTGTCTGAAATATAATAAAAATAATCGCTATATTTGTTACATTTTTTTGCATTTTGTTTCCGTAAAATTATCCGAAGAATCACTAAACTAACCTAACTCAACAGTGTAGCATGTATGTGTGTATTAATTTATTATTTTTATACGTAAATCGCACATATCATATACACTCATCTTGTGCCATTTGTACGAATTTAAATAGCTTTTCCTCTGTATTATTTACTATCGAAGAATTATTGCATAAATAATAATGTATAAGTTTTCTTTGTAATTTCTCCTTCTTGTTATCGTTCCATGCTTCTCTCTTCTCATTTATCATTCTGATCGCTTCCTTGCGAATATTTATATGAACTACTAAGTATATTTATATATTTAATAATTTACTATATCAAATATTATATATTTATATAATAATGTACCATATCAACAACAGTCATTAAACTCGCCAACGTTCATTCTTATCCAATTCGACCACCAATCACATACGCGGAAAGCGACAACAATGAGTACGATATATATCGACTTCAAACGCGCACTTCTCGTGCTCTTTGCTTCAAGAGAGAAGTCCCAAGAATTGCAGTGCAAAAATCAAAATAATTCCGATATGTAAGTGCATATAATTAGTGTACATATTTTATATATCTATTTTTTGAAATTATTTGTTATTGCTATGTGAAGGATTCACTGATTGTCAACTCAGCCTCCCAGGAAAATTTTTATTTTGCTGAACTAAAAGAGCGGAAAAATATTCTTTATGAATTTGACGAGCGCGTAATTTTTTTATCTAAATTTCAGACATAATTAACTTATTCAGATACTTAGAATTTTTATTTTCTAAAATTATATTTATATATAATTCCAAGATTAAAGAAAGATATTAAAAAAAGGGAAAATGAAATGTCGCAGAATTAAAAAATTAATCATGTATAACAATTCATGTATGTATACGATTTTTCATCCAAAAAAATCAATCATAAGTCGTTATTGTCAATTAAATAGCTAGTTTATATCAAAGTACTTATCGTTTTCGGGAGAACGGACGGCCATTTTCCACGTCGACGCGATCCGGCAAACAGCAGTAAAACCGCACCGTTTCCATTTGTAGTGAGCAATCGTCGCAATTAGCCCCGTTAAACGCCGCCGGGTAAGCGAGAGGAGAGGCCACCACCAGAGTAACAGCGATGATCAAATCCCTGACCAAGGCATCCGTGTTTCAGAACGAGCTGCTGCGCGGGAGAGAGCGAAATTTCGCTCGATACAAATTCGATAAAGCCATCGGTGGTCACCAGGACTTGTTATCCGGATCTGGTGGTTTCCTAGTCCTTACGTTAGAAAACTCGCAGCACTCGTCGAGTTCCTTAACTATATTATCGATATTTCGGAGAAGTTTAATTTATTGGAACATGTTATACGGGGACCGTAGCGTGAATTCTTTTTTTGGATACGAAAAATCGGAAATGAATTTTTATCACTGTTGTATTGATTTTCGACAGCGTCAATTTTAAACTTAGCCGTGCGATGTATCCTACTTGATATATTTTTCGTTATCTTGAAATATGTACTAATATAATTATTTTAAAATATAATTTAAAAAAATATGTATATGCTTTGTTAAAAGTGGAATTTTCCATAGAAACGTCAATACAATTAGTGAGTGTCAATCAATAAATGTCGCCATGAACTGTCAAAGAAGGCATGTAGGTAACCTGTGACTTGTATCTGAATTAACAAATTACACGCGTTGATTGCGGAATTGAACGGTAACCTTTTTCTACGTGAGAAGCATTTTGAGTTCCGATTATCTGAATTTCTAGAATCGATCGTCATCAGGATCATCTGGATCGAGCACCACATCACAGGGATGTTCGCAGCGATCATAATCACTCTTTAGTAATGTCGCTTTGCCCTTCATCATCTCATCAGCTTGTCGCAGCGGCAATTGCTTTTCGACGTGCTCGTCGTAAATTTCCGAAAGATTTTGGCCTCGAAAGCACGGTCGAACATATATCTGGAAATACAAAGGTCACCCATTCATATATTTTATTAAATAAAAGTATAATTGTAATTAATGAATATTTATTTGAATTTGCCCAATTTCAGGGTTTCTAACTTATACTAGAATCATGAACTAAATTCTTTGTTCCCTCGATTGCGTAAATTTGTAATTAATGCCAATTACATCGAGAACGAGATTTATTAATGCGCTTCGGATGTTCCTTTTCCAGGCGGAAACCACGACAAGCTGCGAAGGCTCCATTAATCAAGCGAAATCGAGCTCTACGTTAGTGAAACGCGCGTGTAACTTGAGATCCGATCACGTTTGTCCAGCGAACGTGCGGAATGGTCGCAATTCCTGCAGCAAGGAGAATTCGATCAGCTGTAGTTGTTGCCGGGCAAGAAACAACGGCGAGGACATTTCGGAGTTGCAGGACGAATGCAGCGGTGGAGATGCAATCGATACAGTACCGAGTAGAGAACGCGAGCATTTCGTAGCTTCGGATACCGATCGTAAAAATGAACCTGTAAAAGCAGCTGAACGGGACAGGTTCGCTTGTATTCGCGATTCCTCGGTTTCTCATTTTATTCATTTAGCTTCTCTTTATAAAGTGTTTATTTCATCAAATTAATTAACAATAAATATACTTATCGTCTCACTATTAATCGTATGATAAATGATGATCGTATGATTCATCGTATTATGAATCATATACTTCAAAAGTCGCGATCGCATTAAAAATAAGTACTTTAGAATTCCAAGAAAGAAATGATTAATTACAAACTCTTTTCATTAATAAAATAATAATTATTAACGAACATCTTTCTTCACTTCTAATATAGATGTGATGTAGTGTCGAGAACGACAGATGGTGAAGCTGCTAAAGCGACAGAATGGATTCCGCAATCCGCGCGTTCAACATTCTATCATCATCGCAAAGCGCGTTGTCCATCAGCTGTATCCTACTCGAACTCGGATCCTGTAAATCTTCTGTACGATTCGGCGCCTCGTGAGAGAAAGGACAAGGTCGCGTGTGGCGACTTTTCGACAGACAGGGGTAAGAATTTCGCGTCGACAAGTTGTCACGAGACATCCATCGATCTTGACGGCGACGTAGAGAATGTCGTCACGAGTGATGCACAGAGTCGTCGTAGTCCTGACATGAAAGACACGTGGATGAAGTTGGATACCTCGTCCCGGAAAATTGTAGAATCGACCTGGCGATGCCGATGCGAGCATTATCCGCATAAAGAATTCGTCTCTGACTTGTTGAAGTGCAACCATTGCTGCAACGGGTATCATCATTGTAATCATCGATCATGCGATTGCTTTCGTCGGCATTACTGTTATCGGCAGCAATTATCTACGAGTGCGAAAGGGTTAATAAGAGAGAGATTTATTATAATATATATTTTAGAAAAGAAATCGGACGAGAAAATACGTGACTGAAAAGAAATGAAAAAATGCTGGCTGCAATCTCTGTTTAATTCACTCTTTTACTATCATTTATATTGCAGATGCAAGGTGTGCGGATACGTTCCCGACCGAAATGCTCAGCATAAAAGCTGGCACGATCAGATGCGAGGCGAGAATAGTCGATTGTATATGAGGCAGTGCTGCTCGAAGGAATATCCTGGAATAATATCAGCCTCTCGTGAACGAAACGATGAAGAACGCTGGGAGAAGAACGGAAATGAAAAGGATGACAATGACGACAACGATGAGGACGTGGTTGTTATCAATCACAAGGACTCCATGTGCATCCTCGCCGAAAAATATAAAGTCGGCAGGAAGTGCCGCGGTAGAAAGTGCGAGGATAAGGTGAGCTCGGACGATAGGACAGGGCGAGAAAGGAATGAGTGTAACAAATCGTTGACTTCGAAAGTCATCGATCAGCCGGAATCGCCACTCGAAAACGCTGTTCCGCATCACAGGCCGAGCATGAAACACGTTTGCCGAGCACATTGCGAGTGCTGCGGGACCGCTTCAAGGATCGCGAGAAACTCGTGTAGTCGTGGATGTGGTCGACACGCGCCGCTGGAGGGTGAATTCGACCGATTCAAGTCCCCTTTGAACGAGACGACTGCTACTTACCGCTGTTCAAGTCGAGCGCCTTGTAGACGTGCCTTTTAATTCAATTTCGTTTCGTATACAAACACGTTTACGTACTTTTTACATCAATTTTTTCTTTTCTAGTTATTTTTTAGCGTTACAAACATTTCTTTCGCATAAGAGAGAGAAAGAAAGAAACATTGGAATTAAAAATAAATTAAAATTTATTTCAATTTTTCCTTCTCTATCTACATTTTTATTGAAGCGAGAAATACCATAGCAGCGTGCGCAAAAAATTCAAGCGAAATCGCTGTACTTATACCGCGTTTCTCATTTTAACCATTGAATTTTTTTCACGGTACTCTTACTCGCCGTACTATAACGCGAAATAATGTGCAGCGGGGTATTAAAACGCTAAACGTCGAGAATAAAAATTATGCAAATCAAATTTGGATGAGCCCCCGTGAAACGCTTTAACTCGTATCAGTCAAATTAAATTAACGTTACGCAGGCGGAAAAGTTTTTAATTCGTTTTACTTGTAATACATGTGTCGGGGCCATTTCCCGTCCGTGGGAATTTTAAAGCTCGCTACGGAAGCGTGGCACGTTAACGGAATTATCGAACGTAAGCATGCCGAATGCGGGCATTAAATGCCGTGCGGTATCTTTGGCATTTAGCGTCCTCCGGTGGCAGCTTTTTGCTCGTCACGCTCTTTATGCTCGTTGTTACGCTCGTTGTCTCATTTCTTTCCTCGCACCGTTCGTTCCATGCTAATTAGCACCCGCCGACGTTTCTGAAAAGGATTCTGACCTGCAGCATTTTACTTCTTTTTTCTCCCTTTCCCCCCGAGAAGTTTGGGCTCTCGCTGATGCTAGTCCCGCACGTACGTCCCTCCACGTTCCCTTTCTACTTCGATTTCTCGACCTTCTTCCTGATGTTCCACGCCGTTCGAATATGTATTTTCTAGTTTTGTAAACGATTCGGGCGCTTCTGTACGAACGAATTCTTGTTCATTGTATCCTATTTACATATTCGAAAGTATAATGTTTGGAAAGCAGCATATAAACCAATAGTTTTTAATTTTTCTAAGATATAGTTTATAATGTATAATATTAAATTTAGAATGAATATTATTTTGTAAAGACAGTAAAAATTGCCACCTTCTTCCATTATGCGAACATGTGTTAACCGATCTTTAAGAGTACGCTGAAGTTCTTCGCTAGCCTTTGTCAAGTCCGCTCGATTACCAAATTCCGTGGGAATGTCTGCGTGGGTTATTACTTCGTCAAAAATTTTCTGATGCAAATTTTTAACAATGGCTTCCGCCACCATCGATCTGGTCGATTCTATCCGCGGTGTATTATAGTTATTCTTTTTTTGACGATATCGTCTGTAAGCTTTCTACATGAAACTTATGATTATTGCCCTTTAATTTTATATAAATTTAGCATAAAATATGATACACGACTAATAATTTTATATGCAATATATAAAGTAATTTTTATAACTTTATTTTATATAATATATAATATAAAATAATTTTTATAACTTTATTTACTTGTATAATTGAAGCAGCTTCATTAGCTCTTGCCTCCGTCAGTCTTGATTCCTCGCCTGATCCTTCCGCCACCATCGATCTGGTCGATTCTATCCGCGGTGTATAATTATTCTTTTTTTGACGATATCGTCTGTAAGCTTTCTACATAAGACTTATAATTATTGTCGTTTAATTTTATATAAATTTAATATAAAATATGATATACGACTAATAATTTTATGCAATATATAAAATAATTTTTATAACTTTATTTTATATAATATATATAATTTTATATAATATGCAATATAAAACAATTTTTATAACTTTATTTACTTGTATAATTGAAGCAGCTTCATTAGCTCTCGCCTCTGTCAGTCCTGATTCCTCGTACATCATGTCTAACCAGGCTACTGCTGGAATGGCATCTCTAGGTTCTATCATATCTACGTCGCCTTCCTTTTCCTCTTGCGTTTGCATAGCCACTGTAAATAATTAAAAACGATTTAAAAAAAATATTTGTTCAAAATGTAGATGTATCAATCAAGCAATTTTTTTACTCATTTTCATTTTTAGATTTCTCCTTGTGTAATATCCGCGATAAGTGGCCTGTATTAGAATGGCGGCTTTCGATGCCTCCGCCTGCGAAGCTCCGGCTTTCCTCAGGATCTCCAGGGTCCTCGTTGCCGCTCGTTGCCATTGAATCATGCCCCGAGACTCGTTTAACAACATCCTCTCGTAATGACCGCGGAAAGCGGCCTGATTGATGGCAGCGAAGATGACTCAAGAAGTCACAGTAGCGATTACGGAGACTCATTAAGACCTTACGTGATATTGATGCATACCTGTATTAGCATGGCATATTTCTCCGCTTGTTCCAGCGGTGTTCCCGTCGCTCGTAGAATATTCTGCAGAGATATCCTGGACTTTTCGTCGCAAGTGTCGTCTGTGAAAAATCGAAAGGGAAGAATTTCTCTCATTGCACTTTGTTCCCGTATACTTTATAGCTTATGTCAGCAATACCAGCAGCGGAATTGTTTTTTTACATAATTAACTGTGTAATTACCGTCACACTCCTGGTACGCTTGCATGTCTACCGCGTCCAAGTACGCGCGGAATGCTTTCTGAACAAAAAGGAAGAAAACGACTGAGAAATATTATTTAACTGTTAGGATCCCTATCTGGCACGCGACACTAAATTGTATACCTGAATTCTGGGCGCAGCGCAGGCGATCTGTTCTAAACTCAAGCCGCTGCGATAAAGTATACCCACGATGGCTTGGCTTCTCAGTAAAATATTGTTTACGACTTTCACTGCAACTAGAACGCAATTATAGAACGAATTATAGAACGTGATCCGTAATACACGATTACAGTCATTTATAGTTATAACACGTGTACTTTATGACGCGAATGATAAACAATTATGATATGATGATTATATAATCATTTTCTGCAGTCCTTTTGAATTTACGTAATAAATTGTAGAATCAGTGTATCATATATAAATGTAATATGATAAAATATATATGTAAATATCACTAATTAATTTATTTAACACTGTAATTAATATTTGGTTGCAATTGCGTAATGCCACAAAATTTGTAAAATTGTTATAAACGATGCAGGACATACCTTTTGCATTTTCTCGTGTAATCAGCAGCGCTTCTACATAATCAGCAACGAAGCAATAGATGTTCCTTGGCTGCGAACGTAGGACCTTTACGAATCAAATAATAATTTAATTGTCCTTTGACTAGACGGCAGTAAATAGGCAAATAACAATTTCGTAGGGCAAACCTCGCGTGCGATGTCGGCGCATAGTTCGCGCAATCCTTCCGGGACTTTGTATATATGTTTAGCTCCATGTTTCTGGAGTAAAACGTTCATTTTCGTGATTATTGCTTCAGCCGAGTTGCTTGAATTTATCGACTCTCGCTCTTATCGCAGGTAATATGATGTGCGAGAGTTGCTAACTTTTAGTGATAACGAGCACATGCTCTTTGATGAGCTATACAAGGCGATATAAAATGCAAGTAGCCGAAACTAGACAAAATTTAGCTATTAGAAATATTGAGATAAAAATGGTAAAAATATAAATATAAAGAAAAATTTCGTTAATTATTATCATATCGGCTATTGGCGTTAAAGATGTTAAAATCTCACAAACGAAATCTTACCACTACTCCACAAAATATTTCTCGATGTAATACATATATTTTTCTTTATTTCTGTGAATGTTCTATTAATATAATGATGTCATTCTCAATTCTTTCCCTCTACCACGATATCACTCATTGAAATAATATGTAAATTATCGTGGGGTATTCTGAGCGTCTATTGGGCCTGGCTTGAGTCCCACTAGGATCAGTTTCTTGTTGACTATGATCCCGCCATGTCGGCGGCGCGTCTGCAGTTATGAACCTTGTAATCTCGGTGATTCTGTTGTTGTTGGCTTTACTGCCATCGTGTGAGTAACTTACATAACGTTTTAATGTAAAGTTGTCGTTTTTGACGCGATCGTGCTCTGTGAAGTTTTAAGAATAGCCATTGATTTTGCGTAGTGACACAATTTAATTGCAAAATTAAAAAATCATATTTTTATTCAACATATTGTGTCGAGAAATAATTAAGCAAGTCATAGAATTGGCATAAATAGAAATGATATGTCATAAAATCTAAATCAAAAATAATTATCAATATATACAATGTACGATCAAAATATTTAACATCCAGATGTTTTTAAATAATTTCGGCATTTAATATCATGATAAATTTAAAACATGTGAAAGGAACCAAATATAATTTCTTTCCAAATGTAATATCTGTTGAATGATAATTGAATATTCATAAACTGACGCGGTCACGAATACCCGTACTAGTTTACATTGAGAGGTTTTTGCTATAATCAAGAACCCAAGCGATCATATATACATTATATTCATGCATTATTAATCATGTGTAAAAGTTGTTTGCGCCTCCGTCTGTATATATGTCTTTTTTTCATAAAAGATCAATTAGATTTTTTTACTCAATTAAACATTATTCGATTATTTTTATCTTTTTATTTTCTTTAGTACGAATAATCGAGGATTTTAATATAGCATTATTTAAATTTGTTTCACATATATACATGAAGTATTATTTGAGAATGTGTAGAAGCATTTACATAGAAATTATGCTTAACTTTTAGCACACAGTCAGAATGATGATCGTATATATTATACTACGTATAATTCCCCTAATCGATATGTGGTAACCACGAATGGCCCACCTGGTCATTCCAAATGGAGCGAAGGCAATGGTTCTTTCGAACCACCGGGTCATAATAAATGGGGAAATGCTGGCAGAGCGCCACCAGGTAATCGCGATTCTCCAGGATTAGCGAGCAGCAATCCTCCAGGATTAAATGGTAAACGTCCTCCGGGTTGGAACCGAGTAAACATCGAACGACCACTCGAAAATGAGAAATATGAAGAAGAATTAATTTATCAATCTCGTTCCGATGAAAGAAGGCCTTATGGTCCGGATGATCATACATCCGATTCAAACAGAAACTCACAAAATCAAGAATGCAGGTATATTTCAATTGAAAATATTCAATTTTTTATTAATATATAATGGAAAAATAAATGTCTCTCTTATTCGTGCTAAATCATAAAATTGAGCATCTGATGAAAATATTTTAATTATTATTGTTAAACAGAAACAACGAGTTTCATTGCAAGAGTAACGAGTGCTTACCGCAAAGTGTCAGATGCGATAAAAGAGTTGATTGTCGCGATGCTAGCGACGAAGCATTTTGTATTGCGTAAGATAAATACATATATAATTTATACATATATAATTTATATGTATCTGATAAACATATACATATATGAATGTATCCGATAATAACAAGACTTGATTTTTTCTTGTTTTTTTTTAATCGCCTTCTTCACTTCTCCAATTTATAATATAAATCTCAGGCTTACATTTGCGAAACTATAGGAACAGATTTGGAGAAAATGGCTGTATTTTGCCTGAACCACCAGAAAATGGATATTACAAATTGGATGATTGCAATGGTTGTACTAAACGTCCTGGCGATACAGTTCCTATAAAAAGCATCCTCACTTACAGTTGTAAAAGCAATTATTTACTGAGTGGAAACACCATTTCCGTTTGTGTCGACAACGAATGGTCCGAACCACCTTCGTGTTACAGTAAGTTTATTTTGATGATATTTATTCGTGAAAATGTCAAGTTTATATAAATTAATATAAAAGTAATACCTTTTTATTTAATGAGAGAAAATATAATCTAATAATGTGTGTTGTGTATAATATAAAAATTATTACTTACCTTCAATTATTATTTCCGTAGAAGTTTGCCCACCGTTAAACAGTACGAGCGTAGACATTTCCTGCAGTTACAAGCAAGAAACAGTGTCCTGCAGTGAGCGTATATTGCCTGGTACACGGGCTACGCTTGCCTGTAAATCATCTTATAAATTACCTTTAACGAACGATCCGGCTTACAGAGAGATCACATGTCTTGACGATGGTTTATGGGATAATCGCGTTTTTCGCTGTCTACCAGGTATTTCGTATATTTCACTCATATATTTTCTAATATAAGAAAAAAAGTTTAATTAAATATTCTCTTTGTATGATTTTATCAATAAACTAAATATACGATTTTTTCAGTAATTATTATTTGTGTAGATTATAATATTATAGTTTCAAGATTTTTCGGCTTGTAATCCGGTGTAATCGTTATTATATCATAAAACAATATAAAAAATAAAAATATTTGAAAAATATTAAACATATTTTTTTAGCGGAAGATATAAAAATAAATATTTCTCTTCACAATTAGAATGCGGGACCACCATTGCACGCGGTAACACTTTAATCGTAAACGGATTCGAAGCCCAAATAGGGAAATTTCCCTGGCACGTGGGTATTTACGCCAAGAAAAATACAAACGAGTACGAACAGATATGCGGCGGTACTGTTATTAGTAGCAATCTCGTCGTATCAGGTAAATTATCGGTATACGGATGATTATATTCTTTTATTATTGTTTATTCTTTTCGTGTATTTTCATGTATAGCCGCCCATTGTGTTTACGATGAAATCTACAATAAAGTTAATAACCCACGGAATTATGCTGTGGCCGCCGGCAAACATCAACGCAATTGGAACGCGAGAGAAAAATATTCTCAGAAATCGTTGGTAAGGAGTATCCAGTTGGGCGGCAGATACATGGGGGCGAGAGGTAATTTCGCTGACGACATAGCTTTATTGAAGCTACAGACATCCTTCGAATTAACTACCTTTGTGAAGCCAGTTTGTATGGATTGGGACAACGAATACGAGAGGGAACAGCTGCAAGTGGGACAAGTCGGCAAGGTATAACACTGATCTAATATCAATTAATTGACTGTCTTAACACAGTTCAATTAATCGCGAGGGTAATCGAGCGAAAATATTTTCGAGAAACTAATAATTATTAATTATAATAATAACGCAGTTTTGAATTAAACTTTGGTCGCGTATATATTAAGACGTTTTATCGTTTGCGTTAATTGATAAACATACATATGCACATTTTCGAAGATAGATGTATGTGCAATCGAAGACTACATAATTTTTGAAGTACAGAATTAAAAAATGGCTTGGTCCGCGTGTTCAGGGAGCGAGGGAGCATCAAACATAAAGAGAAAATAGAACGAATTCGTGAGTTTACTTCGTGATTTCAGGTGGTCGGCTGGGGCAAAGACATTAGAGGTGAATCTACCAGGAACTTACAGGAAATTGACATGCCGTTCGTGCCGTACCAACAGTGTTTGTCCGCAGTGCCTCTAGATTTCCGAGGATATCTCACGTCCGACAAATTCTGCGCCGGCCGTTTGAACGGTGAGTTCGTATATGTGAAAATAACTGTGAGATTTATTCATATTAGTTCAAATTATTTTTTTGAAATTGTCGCAGTGATTTAATTTGTTGAGATAAATTGTAATGATAATTGTGTATTGCAAGACTTTTTAAATAGTTTTTCATAATTATGTACAAAAATAATTGTGCAATTACCAGGTTCGAGTGTCTGCGAAGGAGATAGCGGTGGTGGCTTATGTTTTGAGAAGAATGGTATTTGGTACCTTCGTGGTGTTGTCAGTGTAAGTCCCGCGAAAAGAGGTACTTGCGATTATAACTCATACGTTGGATTTACTTATGTTAGTCATTTTCGTGATTGGATTCGCGAGGCTTATGTCAATGAACAGTGATTTTTTTGAGTTGTCGAATGCATAGAATGTGGGTATTATTGCATTTAATAATAATATCAGATGAATAGAAATGATGTATAAAATAACAAAAGAACAATACAGATACAAACAATAGTATATCTCCTTTAAAATCTTAATATTGGTTAAAAAAGAATTACAGTTTTAAAGACTACGATAAGATTGGCTTTTATTTTGAAAACATGATGGAAGTAATATATACATGTATGTATCATACGTATCATAATTTTTTTAAATATGTATAAATATGTATAAATATCGATTTAAAAAAATTATGATACATATGTGAATTATAAAGTTTTAAAATAGAGCGCTATAATTATGTTGACATATTTTTTGCGAAGAAATAAATAATAAAATTATTACTTCTGTTTTATATAGCTGTATAATTGCTTTCTTATATATTTGTTAAAAATATCAATAAAAATTCGGAGTAATATATTAATTAAAATTTTTTTTTCTAAAATAAATGTGCACTTTCAGATGTTACGTAATCTGTCATTTTCCACGAATTTATTATTAAATCGATTCTTCCAATTCTTTAGTATACAGATCGAAAGTAAAACCATCAAAAGATTAATAACTTAGAAAATTCTTTATTTATTATGATTTTTTAACATATAATATAAAATATGAAATATAGAGTACACCACCACATTTCTAAACTAGAATATTTGCCAAATTTTTTACTATATAATAAGTACTATAATAAATAACCGATAATAATATAATCGATACTGTATAATATTTTTACAAGTGCAACATTGCTATCAAGAATAAAAAATATGCAACTGCATTTATTTCAAAATATTCATTGCATGAACATTCTTATCAATGTTGATATCATTTTTATTAAGTTTTTTTCTTTGACATGATGCGAATCAATGTCAGTAGTGAACAAATATGTTATCAGTTATTGTATGATATTCCGAATATCAGTTGCATGCGACGAATCTCGCTCGAGTTCCTCATTTTTAACCATAAGAGAAGATCATCTTGTCAGTTGCGCGTCTGCAATCATGAACGCATGCGTTACATTCTCGGTGGTTTTGTTGTTGCTGGCTTCACTCCCGTCGCGTGAGTAACTTACAAAACGATTTGATCTAAACTCCTGTTATTGTGTTTCTGATGCAATCGCACTCTATGGAATTTCGTGCTGAGAATGATTGCAAGTTTGCAACTTTGCATAATATATGATTTAATTGCAAAGTTAAAAATTAAAATTATATTTTTATGCAATACGCATCTAAATCATTGAATAATCAAGTAAATCTACAGAAATGATAAAATTAATTTAAATAAAAATGTGATTTATTATAAAATAATCTATTTACATTATGAGTATAATGCGCAACAAATGATTCAAATATTTAGATATTAAAAAAAGATTGAGAATAATTTATCTATACAATTACACATAAAATATAGAAATATATAAGAATATGCATAAAAAACCTAATTTTTGCCTTAAAGATAGAATACGAGTATTGTAAAGATTGAATATATCAAGATTGGATAGCAGCGAATTTTTATATTAAAATGTTTCTGCTATGTATTCAAAAAGCATCATATTTATTGTTCGAACTTAAGTCATTTATTAAAATTTCATTTTTCAGTCTTTCTTTTTTAATTTATGATAATTAGATTATTCATTAAATTTTCTTATTCTATTAAATTTCAAAATATTTTTTATTTAATATATAAATTTATGAAATATATATAAATATAATTTTAATATAGCATTATATTTAAGATTTTTCATATGTATGCAAGCATACGTATGTACATGTGTGTAATAAAATATTTTTCGAAAATTCATTAAATGTTTACGTAAAACTCTGCATTTTTAGTCTATATGCCAGAACGAAAGATTGCCACCAGAAAAAGTTTTAGTAAATGCATTTACTGACATGGTTCATTATCTCAGAAACGAGCTAGAACCTTGAGTGCTCGCAGGTTATGACTCTTTATGTAGAACAATAAAATTTGATTTTTGTAAATATCCCATTGGCAATCGAACTTGGGATTTTTGTTATTTACCTAACCAACCAGAAAGTGGACATTATAAACTGGATGGTTGTACGGAGCCCTGTGAGATAAATCCTAATGATACAGTTCCTCGTAATAGTTTTCTTACTTATAGTTGCGAAAACAATTATGTACTAAACGGAAACGCAATTGCCATTTGTGTCAATCTCACATGGTCTGAATCGCCTTCGTGTCTCAGTAAGTTCACTTGGCATTCCTTGTTTAGTCATAAAATTGTATAATATAAGAATTTACCATTTACTATATTAGATGTTTTGTTATTATATAGAAATTTGTCCACCACTAAGAAGTACGAGCGTAGATATTTCCTGTAGTCGTAAAGGAGGAAAGGTATCCTGCCAAGAGGTTGTACTGCCTGGTACAAAAGCTACACTCTCATGTAAACCATCTTGTAAAATATTAGTAACGAATGATCCAGGTTATAGGGAAATCACATGCCTTGATGATGGTACATGGGATAATCATATTTTCGCTGTTTACAGGTATTTATCACTTGCATTTGATACAGGACGAAAACAGAGAAATTAATGTCACGATTAATTAATGTTTTCCGCGTGTTCCAATAATGGTGTCAATCAGTAGATTGCATTATTACTTTTGTGGATAATACTACATATATAAATTATATATATTATTATATAATATAATATAACACTTATATATAAGATTGTAATTTATAATTTGTTGATTTACGAAATCACAATCGATCAACAAAACAATGTTTTGATTAATGTTTTGATTACTTAGAATGCGGGTTATCTATCGCACGCGGTCAGACTTTAATCGTAAATGGATATGAAGCTAAAGTAGGAGTATTTCTTTGGCACGTTGGTATTTATGCTAAGCAACAATCGGATAAATATGAACAAATATGCGGTGGCACTCTTATTAGCAGTGGTCTCGTCATATCAGGTAAATCATCGTGCGAGAATGATTATCTTACTCTCAATGTTTACTCTTTACTATAATCTTTTTCATGTTTATATATAGCGGCTCACTGCTTTTATGACGAGATTTTTAACCAAATTAATAACGCTTTTGATTACGCTGTTGGAGCCGGCAAATATTTTCGCGATTGGAACGCTAGAGATGAATACGCTCAAAAATCATTGATTGAGAGCATTCGGCCGGGTGAAAGATATTTAGGACAAAGAGGTAATTTCGTTGATGACATAGCGCTTGTGAAACTACAAACACCTTTTCGACTCACTACCTTAGTAAGACCTGTCTGCATAAACTGGGATAATCAATACGAGAGAGAACAGTTGAATGCACAACAATCTGGGAAGGTAATACTAATCAAGTATTAATCATGAAAATCAATTGATTCATTGTCTTACAAGTATATTAATTTTTGCAAGAATATTTTGTAATCGGAAGTAAATACATTTGAGAGATTAATAGTTATTAATTACATTAATAACATGGTTCGAATTATTTTTTCAAATTATTCCCGAGTATTAGATTGTTACTACTCATGTTTTTATTAATTATTACACATGTATACACATCGTTTCGAGAATTGATTCGTATATCAGCAGAGTTGAGTGAAAAATAACGTGTTATTTGTAACGTCCGTTACTTGTAATCTTTACTTTTTTTCGATAACGATAATTATTTTTTTCTGTTTGTAACGATAACGGTAACGGTTTTACAGTAACGAATTTAATTGTTACTTTTATCGTTACTTTAGTTTATTTTTATTTAATAAGTCATGAGCAATTATAATATACATAGTTACATAGTAAGTGTTTATCGACGTTTTGATTCTACATCATCAATGATAGAAATCAATTAATTTAGTTGTAACAGTGTGAGTGTTAGTATAATATCTAATACATCCATGCATAAAATATCCATGCTTACTAAGTGGTTAAATAGCAATGTAATTGGTTGAATCCAAAGGTAAAAACTAATCATATTTTATTGCTATTTAGTCGCTATAAATAAAATATACCTATGTGATGTGTAATTCTATAATACCTGATATCTTAGGGATTGAAAAATTTATTCCTATTGCAAAATATCTTGCAAACATTTTGAAAAGTTATATATGCATTTTTCTGTATTGTTAAATCTAAAATTTCTAAATTACAAATGGAAAATTTAATATGGAGAATATTTTGGAATTCTATATAAAGAATAATGTTTGCATAATAATTTAATTATCGAATATAGAAAGAATAACAATTATATTTTAAAATCAATTACGTATTTAATTTTTATATTATAAAAAGTAACAAAAAATAACGGATCATTACTTTCTTAATAACGGTAACACGTTACTTTTTTTGAAGTAACGTTCCCAACTCTGTATATCAGTAGAAAAACTATTTGATTTTTAAAATATGATTCCCTCTCTCTCCCTCTCTCTCTCCCTCTCTCTCTCTCTCTCTCTCTCTCTCTCTCTCTAAAAACGGCTTGTTTCTATAATCTATATTCTATATTCTCTTGTTTTGAAAAAAGAGCAAACATCATACATAAAGAAAGAACGGACATGTGAAATCTTATTTCTTGATTTCAGGTTGTTGGGTGGGGTAAAGACATTAATAGCGAATCTACCAGAAGCTTATATGAAATTGACATGCCATTTGTACCTTATCAGAAGTGTTTGTCCGAGGTACCTGTAGGTTTCAGAGGATATATAACATTAGATAAATTTTGTGCCGGTCATTTGAATGGTGAGTTCATATACATATGTGTACATATATTGTATGAGATTTCTCTGCATTTTTTTACCTAGATTATTTAACGCATAGTATGAATAATAATGCCAATTGATTAATGATGGGTAAAAATATTTGATGATATAATAATAATTCTATTATATAAGAAAGAGGTGTAAATATTTTATGTTAAAAAACATCTCGTCATTTATATACATATAATAAAAATATATATAATTGTATACAATTATTAGGTTCAAGTGTTTGCGATGGGGATAGTGGAGGCGGAATATGCTTCGAGAAGAATGGTATTTGGTACCTTCGTGGCATCGTGAGCGTAAGCCCAGTCAGGAATACTGCTTGTGATTACAACTCGTACGTTGCATTCACCTCCATCACTAATTCCTATAGTTGGATTTGCCAGATTTATGCTAACGCACTTTGAGATTTGTGAGTTGCAAGGAATGTTGCCGACACATATTATATAATTGATATTGCAATAGATATTAGACAAATGTACATATAAATTATATCAATAAGATAACAAAATATTTAACAATAAATAAATAACAATTATACATTTTATAAATTTAATATTGATTAAAGAAAACTCAAATATTGTGATATCATAGAAGAATTTAGAGAAGAAATTATGCCAAATATTAATAAATAAATAGAAAAGGAAATACGTCATTTCAAAATTATATTTATATATTTATATTTATATATTTTTAGAATAAAAAAAGTTACTTAATTTTAATTTTTTTTATAATTAATTAGCGTATAAAGACACACATGTCTGTATAATTGAATTACTAGTTAAAGCAAATGAGAAGTTAGTTAAAGTAAGCAAGAAGAGTGATTTATTACCATAATTTTTCTGTTTTAAGAAGCATTGTAATTTTGAAACATACATAATTCTAACACTATTTTTGTCGGAATATTGTTTATGTTCTGAATTATTTCCCGAGCTAATGATCTCTATTTGAAACATAATATGTATCTATATTTTGTATGTTTCTCTTATCGATTTTATATATCATAATATTGAAATTATCAAAGTTAATCACGTTCGTTAAAATAACAAGATTAACAAATTTATCATTCATTACATTACAGTATTTCATTGCATAATTTGTTGTATTATATAAATATAATATTATGTTATAAAGTTACATAAAAAAATTAATATATCTTATTCGTGTGTCTTTTTCTTCATATCATTTATTTTAATGTTGAGCAACACTATTTAATAAATAAAAAGCCATCAGGAATATTTCTAGGTATAAAGTATTAAGTATAAATTAATAAGTATATGATATGGTGCCATATCATAAAAGATTTTAACAATTCCAATGCATGATGTTACAAATAAGAAATAAAAAGACTTGACAGAGTCTGTGACTATCCACATCAGATACAATTTTCCGCTATCGTGTTTATCTTCATCGAAAACATCATGACAAAATAATTGCGTGAATATTTTCTAGCAAAATTATTGATTCCAAGGAAAAGATAATTTTCCTTTATAATTTATCTTTAATTTACACACTTTGAGCTTTAATTTACACACTTAGATCAAGCTATAGATAAACATTTAATTCATTCACAGCGAAGATTGTGTAAATAATTTGATTTTAACATTTTGAATTTTAAACAAATTTTATTGTAATTAATCGAATAGTTACAATTTTATATAAGCTTCTTTCAAGCATAAATAATAAATTGAAAATTCTATATTATTGCATCTTTTTGTATACATATACACGATTTGCGTTGTGTTGTTTAAATATTTTCAAATAAACCATAATGCTGCTCGTAAATTTTGCTTTGTAAATACATCAAATTAAACTAATTCAGCTTTCAGAAAAATGAAACTAAATCATTAAATATGGAAAATTATACATTACTGATTACTGACATTAACATTGTAATCATTGACGTTAATACTAAGTTAAAATATCGATAACTCGTAGATAATAATTATTATTTCGCAATTGCTGCATTTCTTTTGATGACATGGACAATATTTATTTCATATCAATTTTTTTTATTGCTATCAATTATGATGTTGCCGTTCTCAACTACATTTTCTGACACGATACAACTTGGCATCGATGAAGTAATCTACAGATTTGTGGGATATTCCGGAATCCGGATATTCATTTGATTTGACGTAAAGTCCGCAGTCAATTCTTTATCATCAATTACTAACACATTTACCACATCGATGCATAATTATGAACGTGTTGCATTCTCTGATAGTTGTGTCATTATGGATAACATTGAATGAGTACTTCTATAACGTTTTGATTTAAATTTTTGCTGTTTTTTAATATAGTGCGATTTATTTTAATGTGCTTTACAAATTTTCATGCCAAAAATAACTATAAGAATTTGTGATTTCGTATAAAAATACGACTATATTAATATTTTCACATGTATTTCTGAATTGAATCATTAGGTAAGTTCGAATCAAATAATCGGGCAAATAATAAAATTAATTATAATTTATAAAATGATAATTATGAATTTTTATACAAGACTATATTGAGTTTATGCTGTATTCAAAAGTAATATTAATAAAAGTAATCGCATATATTGTTTATGTATCAATAATTTAAACTTGAGTCATCCGAAAATTTTGTTATTCCGAATATTTTTATTAATTTGCAGTATAATTGTATTATTGATTAAATTTTCTTACTTTATTAAACGTCAATATATTTTTCATTTAATAAATATATAACACAAATAATTTTAACATGGCATTATGTTTTTCACATATATATATGCGTATGTGTGTATACATATGTATATGTGTATTTATGTGTGTAATAAAACGATAAAAGAAATATATAAATATGTATAATTAATTTATACTCTTCTTTAGATCTAAATTAGCCCTTTTTATTCATCGTCTTATGTCAATTTAGTAACGTGAAATATTGCCTTAATGTCTAATTTAATTATTGCATTAAAATTTAAAAAACTAATTTCTTTTTTTTATTATTATCGTGATTTTTCGATCAGATAATTAAAACTTGCAGCAATCTTCTTATAATATGGATTTTCCTTATTATGATATTTTCCTTATTTCGCAAAACTTGGAAAGTCCAGAATATATTTGCATTTACATTTTGTGTTTGTGACCAATGATATATCGTAATATTCGAATCATTAAAATTAATTATTTCTCACTAATAACGAACTTTTGTCTTTATTATTATATCACAATATTCCATTGCATTATTTCGAATACTTAACACAATATTATACTTAGTTATATAAAACTATATCTCTGATATATGATTTAGCTTAATCGCTTAAGTAAGGATCTTTGAGGCCGGCATACGATATAGCGTTATATCTTAAAATATTTTATTTGATACACAGTTTTAATTTATGATGTATATTACAAATACGAAATGAGAATAAGAGATAAGAGAATTTGAGTATTACTAAGGATGTATTAGTTACAATGTATTTCTGTCGTCTCTATTCAGTCTTTTCTTGATACTATATTGCGAGATAACTTATAGAGGTTACTGTAAATATTCTGAGTTTTTATTAGTCTCGTAGTGAATTCCACAGCCAGTTTCTCGTTGACCGTGAACAATGATCGTCGTATTGGCAGTGTATCTGTAGATATGAGTGCACGCGTTACATTCTCAGTGATTTTGTTGCTGCTGACTGTACTACCGTCACGTTAGTTACTTATGTAACATTCATTATTTATGTATACTTCATTTTTATTCTATGTGAAAAACTATATCGTGAAAATTTCGCGTATTAATATGATTTAAGTGTGAAATTACAAACCATATGTTTAGTAGACGCTTTTCTATATCACTGAATAATCGGGCGTGTATTTTGTCACAACTAAAATTAATTTATATGAAAATATGATGTGATTGGAATATTTTAATGTTAAAATACTACTAAATACTTTTTAAATAAGTTAATTTTACATTCTTAAAATAAAATATAGATAAACATTTAAAAAAGACAAGTATGTCAAATGCAATTTTTGTCTATGACGGTTGAATGTTGAGAAACTAAGAACTATGATTTTTTATAAAACTTAATATTAAAAAATTTTTGCTGTGGATCCTTAATCAAAACAATTATATATTACTACTCGTTTAATCCGAATATTATGAAGTATCTAAAATTTATTCCTTTCTCCCATATGTTCATCTCTTTTTTGTATATTAATAATAAGATTAGTTGAATTGAATGTTTTATTCATTCAAACGTTCATCAATATTATTGTCTTTTAAAACAATATATAATTAAGGATTTTAACGCAATAAGAATATTATATTTAACATTTCACACACACATACATTAATTGATATAGCTTTAAAAAATGAATTAAAATATTTATGTACAAATTGTAATATATTTTTTTCAGTGTCTGCGTGCGATGTACCTTATGATCCAAATAGTCCACACCTATCCTCTAGAATGGGAGCTTCATCTACTTCACATCCAAATGGTTCACTTGTTCAAGAGGAAAATAGTTACATTTTTTGTTATGTGGAACCTCTAAATAGTACACATTACATTATTAATGTAGAAACAGATGAAAATGGTATTCTAACTAATCGGACTAATATTCATCAGTATAAGAGTATTGTAGACACGACAGACAAGAATAGGCCATCCACTACAAATTCTATAAATATTATACAACATGTGCCCAGAAATGGTTCATTAGATCGGACCAATAGTTATTACAATGCTAGTCAAGAGACAAGTAGCTCACCAAATCGAAACAATGAATATTATAATGTTCAAGATACATTTCAAAATAGCTTCGAAATAGCACGGAGCAATAGTTACTACAGTGTTCGTCAGAAGCGTCAAGAGAGACCACAAAATGGCTCACCTAATCCGGATATATCTGCATGCAATATACCCGATGGGCCAAATAGTCCACATCTCTCCTCTAGAATGGGAGCTTCTTCTACTTCAGCTTATTCAAATGGTTCACTTGTCCCAAAAGAAAATAATTATTACATTATTTGTCATGTGGAGCATCTAAATAGTACACATTATATTATTCGTGTAGAAACAGACAAAAATGGTACCCCAGCTAATCTGACTAGTATTTATCAATATGGGAGTATTGTAGACACGATAAACAGACCAAACATTATACAAGGTGGGTCCAAAAATGGCACTCCGACTACGCCTAGTACTGAAAATACACAAGCAAATAGGCCATCAAATTCACGCTTTTGCGTTTTGCCTGAACAACCAGAAGGTGGACATTTTGATCTGGATGGTTGCAATAAACCTTGTAATAAACATTTTAATGACATAGTTCCTGAATATAGCGTTCTCACTTATACTTGTAGAGACAACCATATATTAATTGGGAATACCATATCGATTTGCACCAATCGGAAATGGACTACACCGCCTTCATGCCTCAGTAAGTTCATTTCGACAATATATTTTTAAAAGTGTCAAATAATAATAGCAATAATATATTTTTATAAGGAATAATTTGATAAATTATGCAGGATGTAATATATATCATTTAACTTTTTCTATGTTGATCTTCGTAGAAATCTGTGAACCATTGAGAAGCACAAGCGTAGACATTTCTTGCAGTTATCGAGGTGAAACGGTGTCTTGCATCAAGCATGTATTGCCTGGTACAAGGGCTATGCTCGCTTGTAAACCATCTTATTCATTACCTTCAACGTCCGATCCGGCTTATAGGGAGATCACATGTCTCAATGATGGTTTATGGGATAAGCACGTTTTTCGCTGTTTGCCAGGTATTAATCACTTGAATGCTTTGAATATACATATAAAGACATAAAATTTCAATGAATTAAATATTTTTTGTAAATATTTGAAAATATTATCTATTAGTAACTAGCAATTTTCTCTTCTTAAAAATCACTATCTCCTCTCTCATTCTCTTCTGGTATGTGTATAAATTTTTTATGTATATATATATATATATATACATATATAACTGTAAAATTACAATTTCGATGTTATTCTGGTTTATAATTTATTATGTATAATTGACGTTTATATAATTTTCTTTACATATACCATATCACTATAAAAATTATCAACAATATTTTGCTTAATTAGTATGCGGGACATCTATCACACACGGTAGCACTTTAATCGTACATGGATTTAATGCGACAATAGGAGTATTTCCTTGGCATGTTGGTATTTACTTGAAGAAGAATGCAACCGAATATGAACAGATATGCGGTGGCACTCTCATTAATAGCAATCTTGTTATATCAGGTAAATTGTTTTGTTTATCATTATCTCATTCTTAATATTTATCTTTTTTATGCATATTTGTAGCGGCTCATTGTTTTTACGATGAGGTTTTCAACAAAGTTGATACAGTAACCAACTATGCCGTGGGCGCTGGTAAATATTATCGTGATTGGAATGCTCAAGAAGATTACGCTCAGAAGTCGTCGGTAGAAAGTATTCAAATAGGCAGTAGATACTTAGGTTTAAGGAATAATTTCGCTGATGACATAGCTTTGTTGAAACTGGAAATAGCTTTTGAATTGACTACCTTAGTGAGACCTGTCTGCATGGATTGGAGCAACCAATACGAGAGAGAGCAGCTACAACAGAGACAAGTTGGGAAGGTAACTTTACCTAAATATTACACATAATAATCAATTAATAGATCATTTTAATGCACTTTAATCAATTTATTAAAATCGATCAAAAATACGCATACATTCAGAAAAATTATTATAATGAAATAAAGGTCCGTTAGATAAAATCAATAAAAAATTAGTTAAAAGGCTACAAGGACCAACGCAATGGTGGAAATATGCAAAAAATAATAAAACGGTTATTACAATAAAATAACCATATGAAAATGTTTATTTAATTTGAACATGACAAACGCCGCGTTTCAATCCAATTCGGATCCTTTTCAATGTCGACTAACAAAGTGAATAATAAACATTAAGATAAAATTAAAATTAACGGTCATAGGAGAAATGTAAATAAGTTTCGGAACAACGCAAAGTCAAAAAAAGTCAAAAAATCGGAAGCAAATATATGTACAATAACGGAAAATTTAAACCGTCAATCACAAAAAAGGAAAGAACGCATCGCATTAACGTATCGCCACAGAAAACCCGAAAGCTCGTACCGCATACCACCAGTATACCGTTAAAAACGAGATGATCCTCTCCAAAAAAACCGGAAGGAAAACCCACATACAGGTCCATGACCATTTCCAAAAGAAAAAACAGTCAAAGATGCATAAATCGATGACCAGTTGGAAACTTGATGGTCCAAATATGTGCGAGTAAAAGCTTAAAAATATGACACTCTAAAAAAGAAAAACAAGACAGAGCAATAATTTAACAAACAATCCGGAAACTACTTAAGAGAATCCTTCATATAAAGCAAGAGTAAAGTTAATATAATAAAATCACATACCGGTCTTTAAATTTGAAAGTGATCTCAAATCAAAAAATCGAACACAAAGGGAGAGCAAGTTAAGCACAACTTAACGTTCCAATCAACAGAACCGAACTGAGGCACATGGGGATCACATATAGCCAAGAACGCGAAACATCAAAAAGAGGGGGGGGGGGAGAGAGAGAGAAGGGAAAGGAAGGAGAGGAACAAAACGTCACAGAAGGAAAGAAGACAGAACGAAGGAAAAATTTCAAATAATCACTGCGAACATTTTTTTATAATGGGCAAATACATCTTATCCAAGAATTCGGTATCGCTCTGAATGTTAAGGCCATGGTTCTGTCCAGAGATATGTAACATCTCAGCAATTATTGATTCATTCAGAAAAAACTAATTATTACTAATTACATTAACATTCATTCAACTTTGAATTAAATTATATGACTGTATATATATTTTTTTATCGCGTTTTTAATAATCGACATATATAGGTGCATATTATCAAGAATATATTATACAATGAAAGGGACTATGCACTTTTTGTACGATTAAAGGATTAAAGGATACTTCATTTTATACATTCAAAGTTAGAAGAAGAATCAAAGAAAAAGTGAATATATTTGTATATTTATCTTGTGATTTTAGGTTGTCGGCTGGGGTAAAAACATTAACGGCGAATCCAGCGAAATTTTACAGGAAATTAATATGCCATATATACCATATCAGCAGTGTTTGTCTGAGGTGCCTGTAAGTTTCCAAGGATTCATCACACACGACAAATTCTGTGCTGGCCATTTGAACGGTGAGTTTATATACATAAACAGTTGTGAGATTTATTCGTGTTGTTTTTATTCTTTTTCAAAATTATAGATAATTAATGATATTTAGTTGATGATAAATAATATGACTTTAACAACATAGTAATGATTGTATTACAAAAGAAGAATATTTGCATATTTTTCCTGTTAGTAATTCGTCATATTTAAAGAAATTTTATAATTACATAATTCTTAGGTTCGAGTGTTTGCGATGGAGATAGTGGCGGCGGTATATGCTTCGAGAAAAACGGTATTTGGTATCTTCGTGGTATCGTCAGTGTAAGTCCTAACAAGAGGGGTGCTTGCGATTACAATACGTACGTTGGCTTTACCGGTGTTCGAAATTCCCTTGAATGGATTAGTCGCGCTTACGTAAGTGCATAAATGACTCGAGAAATCTGAGTTGTCGGAATATGTCTACATCATCGAGTCAGGTGAATGAAGTATAAAGGTGCCTATACATGGCAGCATCAAGCGTCGAGCGTTTGCGCAGAAAACCATATCGGTACCATTGGCTGCGTTCAGCAGGAAAAGCTGCTTTGCAACTGTTGTAAAATTCGTGAATCTGATTGGTGTATGCTCTTAGATTCAGTCAAAATTAAGAGCATACACCAATCAGGCTCACGAATTTTACAACAGTTGCAAAGCAGCTTTTTCTGCTGAACGCAGCCATTGCGCAGATTCAGAACACTATTGCGCAGATTCAAAACAAATTCGAGTCCAGCTACAAAAGTAGTTGTATATTATTATATATAATTTAATCAGTTATAATATTTACTATTAGTAGGATAAGAAGTTTTAGACTGTGAATTAATGATGATCGAATACCAATCCTTAATGTAATCATGATTAAAATTTTATCTTCATATACTTCACATACAAAACTTCACAAGTATCAAATTTGTTGCCTATAAAAACAATGTTACAAAATATCGTTACAAGTATCGTTACAAAATAATATTTCTAACGTGGAGATATATAATAAGAGATATATAAAATAGGATTGCATACAGGGTGTTCTAAAAAGGTATGTCAAAAATTTAAGGAGATATTCCTCACACCTAAAGGATGAAAAAATGTTATATAGACATAGGTGCGAAAATGCTTATTTCAGGAGTTATGTTGAAAATACTGTTAGCTGTATTACTTACACAAGGAAAAATTTAGGATTAATTATTGTAGGTGACAATCGTTTAATTAGGCTTATTTACATTTGGTTTTAATGTACCTTGAGTATGTTACAATAAATATTGAAAATGTTCACCGTCCGTGAATCGATGCGTCGACGTGTCACTGCTTGTATTCAGGAAAATGATGAACATTTTCAACATTTATTGTAACATACTTAAGGTCACATTAAAACCAAATGTAAATAAGCCTAATTAAACGATTGTCGTCTACAATAATTAATCCTAAATTTTTCCTTGTGTAAGTAATACAGCTAACAGTATTTTCAACATAACTCCTGAAATAAGCATTTCCGCACCTATGTCCATATAACATTTTTCATCCTTCAGGTGTGAGGAATATCTCCTTAAATTTTTGACATATCTTTTTAGAACACCCTGTATATTACAAAAAGCATGCAAGGAAAGTTCATGAAAATTAATTCTTTAAAGTTTGATTAGATTTTAAAACATGATGCATTGATGTAGTAATGTTCTATAATATATTTAATTTACTAATAATAGTAGTATTATGTATAATGTTAATAAATATTAATTTTAATAAGTATTATACATTAGAATATCTAATTCTTTCTATCTCGTGTGATTTACATGTTTGTTATTCGTCGTAGAAGCTGGAATCTAACTCATTCAGAATCCTGCACAATGGTACTGGTAATGGTTTTCTGCGCAGACGCTCGACGCATGATGCTGCCATGTATAGGCACTTTAAAGCAAGAAATAACAAAAGTACAAACAGTAATATAATATTGTAGGAATAATACTGATCACAAGTAATCATGAAAATCAATTGATTTATTGTCTTAGTTAGTATATTAATTCTTGCAAGAATATTTTATAATCGAGAGCAAATATATTTAAGTAATTAATAGTTGTTAATTATATTAACGATATGGTTCAAGCTATTCTTTGCCCGAGTATTAGATACATATTTTTCATGTTTTTATTAATTATTGTGTGTGCACACACATCTTTTTGAGGATTGATTTATATATAAGTAGAGAGAGAAAAAGAGAGAAAGATTATTTGATATTTAGAACATGATTCTTTCTCCCTCTCTCTCTCTCTCTCTCTCTCTCTCTCTTTCTCTCTATAAAACATGTCTTATTTCGATCATATGTTCATAAAAATGAAGCAAATATCAAACATAAAGAGAAAGCAAGCGTGTGAAATCTTATTTCTTGATTTCAGATTGTTGAGTGAGATAAAAACATTAACGGCGAATCTACCAAAAACTTGTACGAAATTGACATGTCATTTGTATTTTATCAGCAGTGTTTATCTAAAATATCTGTAGATTTCAGAGGATATATAACACAAAAAATTTTGTCACTTGAATGGTGAGTCCATATGTGTACATATGTTGTATGAGATTTTTCTGCAATTTTTTTACATAAATCATTTGATGCATAATATGAATATATATATGAATTGTAATGTCAATTGATTGATGACAGGTATAAAATATTTGATGACATAATAATAATTCTATTATGCAAGAAAAAGGCATAAACATCTTACGTTAAAAAAATTCGTTGTTTATATAAATATAATAAAAATATACATAATTGTATACAATTATTAGGTTCAAATGTTTGCGATAGTGATAGCAAAATATGTTTCGAGAAGAATGGTATTTGATACCTTCGTAGTATAAGCTCAATCAACTGGTGATGATTACAGCTCGTATATTGCATTCACCTCCATCAATTTCAAATTCCTATAAATAGATTCCTATAATAGAGATGTGCTTTGAGATTTGTGAGTTGCGCAAAGAATGTTGCCGTATTATGTGTTTAATTCGTTTATATTTTTTTAGATCTAATTTTAATTTTTTTAGATCATTTTTTCACGCTCTTATATTCATTATCTTGTATCAATTTAATAACGTGAAATATTATTGTAATGTCTAATTTATAGTGTTATATATAAATATTAAATTGAAATTTAAAAAATTCAATTTGTTTATTTCATTATTACCGTGATTTCCCAATCAAATAATAAAAAAACTTGCAATAATTTTTTTTAATACGGATTTTTCTTGATTATTATGCTTGATAAAATGTACATCCAATTCTAGAAAATATTCGTTTTGCGTTTGTGGTCAATGCACTATCGTAATATTCGAGTTAAGATTAATTACCTCTCACTACATTGCGAACATTTGTCTCCATTACAATATCACAATATTTCATTGCATTATTTTAGATGATATATTGTACATACTTATTATAGAACTAAATTTTTGTATATTTTGTACATCATTTATCTTAATTCCTTAAATAAGGATTTCTGAGAGCAACGTATCAAGTGGCGTCAAATCATTTTCTTATTTCTTGCACAGCTCCAATTTACATATTATGCATATTACAAGTACGAAAAAAGTCGAACGTAAGAAAATCTAGATATTATATAGAATATACCGACTGTAATGTATTTCTATTGTCTCTATGTTCGTTCCTTATGCCACTTAATTATCATGTTCTTTAGAATTAGGAATCAGTTCGTCAGTTCAAGAAAAAAAGAATATCTTGCAGATTTCGTCCGATTATTTTTATTAACATTTATATATCTTATATTAAGCATTTTAATTTTTTTACCAGGTCAGTAATATAACTATTTTAAAATAATAGATTGTAAACGTTCGTTATTAATTAGTCTTTTACAGGTTTATCTTAATTTTCTCGACATAAATAATAAATTATAAAAATTAAATATTTCTTGTATAAACGTTTTTACATTTTCCTATAAGTAGATAAAATTATGCAATGTTGATTTTTAAAAATGTTGTGTATGTATATAATAATAACGATATATATATACATACATTAATAAAAAAAAAATAGGGAACATTTTTTGAACCCTAAAAATTGGACTAATTTCAAATCGTTGAAACTCATCGAAAAATCATCGTAGACAAAAAATTAAAAAAACATTTTAAAGCTTAAAGTTTCAATTTTAACGAGCAGTTGATGGTTTTTTAATATATATATATATATATATATATATATATATATATGTACACTGTGCTTAACAAAATTATTGCATAATAACTTCACGTCAAAATTTCGCATAAATCAAATAAGCATAAGTCTGCCAAAAATTGTCATATTTGAAAAATTGTTATTTTATTTTCAAGCCTGAAGTGTCTGCGTTTTAAGAAACATTTGTGAAATTTTGAATGTAACCTCTTCCGCTCCTGCCGCTTTTCCAAAAATAAGGACATGTTCCGTCTGTAAAAATTTGCATAGTTTGACATGCTCTACGGAGTGCAGTGAATTTTTATCGCAAATTTTGATGTGAAGTTATCTATGCGATAATTTTGTTGAGCAGTATATATACAGGGTGACCCATTTTAACTTAGGCAGCCAAATAACTCGAAAAATAAGCAAGATAGAGAAAAATGTTTTAGACAAAAGTTGTATGGTTTCGAGGGGGCCATAAGATGGTATCATTGGTTTGACCTTGAAGAGTCATTTGAAGGTCACGTGAAGGTCACTTCAATTTTTTTAAATGGAACATCCTATATATTTTTGTACATTCTTGTAGCTCATCTCGAGAGCTTTCCAAAACACTATAATTAAGTACATTTTCGTTAAGTACTTTTTGAGTTATGAGGCTTGAAATAATTTCTTAATTTTACATAAACCGTAAAATATCTTGTAAAATATTCATTTTTCGATTACCTTACCTTAATAGTTTTATGTACAAAATAATGAGAGGAATCAATTGGTGTAAAGAAAACACATAGTTGTTTCGAAGAAAAAATATGTAATTTGCAATTAACAATTCCATATTTTTTCTTAAAAACAACTATGTGTTTTCTTTACACCAATTGATTCCTCTCATTATTTTGTACATAAAAGTATTAAGGTAAGATAATCGAAAAATGAATATTTTACAAGATATTTTACGGTTTATGTAAAATTAAGAAATTATTTCAAGCATCATAACTCAAAAAGTACTTAACGGAAAGGTACTTAATTATAGTGTTTTGGAAAGCTCTCGAAATAAGCTACAAGAATGTACAAAAATATATAGGGTATTCCATTTAAAAAAATTGAAGTGACCTTCACGTGACCTTCAAATGACTCTTCAAGGTCAAACCAATGATACCATCTTATGGCCCCCTCGAAACCATACAACTTTTGTCTAAAACATTTTTCTCTATCTTGCTTATTTTTCGAGTTATTTGGCTGCCTAAGTTAAAATGGGTCACCCTGTATATATATATATATATATATATATATTAATTAAAAATATAAGTAGTAAAAAGAGGAGAATAAAATCCTATTTATTATCTAATCTTATTTTTAAAATTTCAGAGATGAAATAATTTTTATAAAATACTTCTCATATAATAATATGTACTTGAGTGACGCCAAATATCGCCTGTTTCGCAACCCTTGAAATCCGACTTGAATTTGATGCTAAACGATAGTTATATATAAGATATTGATCCTCTGAAAGTTTCAGATTGAGCCCACTCTTTATCTTCAAGATATGAGGGGTCAAAGTTCGCATTGTGCATCAACATCCTTATTCACACAATTCTGTTATGGACAAATTATTTTGACAATATTTTCTCGCCAATAATTATCATTCTCAGTTACATCGTACATCCCGTAGTCACTTTCATGCAATCCACTCTGGGCTACCTATGGGAATTAATGGATTAAGAGAGTATGACCCACACGCGCGCGCGCGCGCGCATACACACACACATACACACATATGTAGGTATATATGTAAGATCTTATTCTTTATGACATATATCATGACCTTATTTTCTGCATGCAGATCTTATTGAAACAGTGGATAAGGCACTTGATGCACAATGCGAACTTTGACCTATCATATCTTGGAGATAAAGAGTGGGCTCAATCTGAAACTTTCAGAGGATTAATGTCTTATATATAACTATCGTTTAGCACCAATTCAAGTCGGATTTCAAGGGTGGCGAAACAGGTTTTTTAGCCTTGAAGCCTTAGTGAATTCCACCACCAGTTTCTCGTTGAACTATGAATAATCTCGTTGAACAATAATAGTCGTATTAGCAGCGCATCTGTAGATATGAATACACGCGTTACATTCTCAGTGATCTTGTTGTTGCTGGCTATACTACCACGGCTATTATGTAAGTTACTTATATGACATTTTAATTAAATGTAAAGAACTGTCGTAAAAATTCGCGTATCAATACGATTTAAGTGTGAAATTAAAAATCATATGTTTATTCGATGTTTTTCTGCATCATTGAATAATCGGGCATATTTCTTTGCCACAAATACTGAAATTAATTTATATAAAAATATTATGTGTCAATTGGAATCGCATAATTAATTAATATATATGATGTTTAATATCCAGATACTCTAACTATATGTAATTGGAATATTTTAATGTGAAAATATTTAGATAATACTTTGTTTAACACTTTGACTTAATACTTTGCTTTTTTAAATAAGTTAATTTTACATTCTCTTAAATACATTCTCTAATACTTTGCTTTTTTAAATAAGTTAATTTTACATTCTCTTAAATACATTCTCTAATACTTTGCTTTTTTAAATAAGTTAATTTTACATTCTCTTAAAATAAAATATAGATAAACATTTAAAAAATACGAACGTCAAGTGTAATTTTTATCTATGACAGTTGAATATTGAGAAAAAAATTAATGATTATGATGTTTTTCTATCAAAATTAATATTAAAAATTTTTGCTGTAAATCTTTAATTGTCAAATACAAACATCATACATCATTATTCGATTAATCCTTGATAATTGATCCTTACAATAACATATACATTATTTTGTGATGTCGAATAATATTTAAAATTCATTCCTTGATTACTGATAATGAGATAATGAGATAATAAGATAAGCGGTTAGATGTTTTATTCATCTACGTGTTCGCCGATACTATTATCTTTTAATACGTATAATTAAGAATTTAATTTTAATTCAATATTATTAAATGATTTTAATACACTATTATATTTAAAATTTCTCACATACACACACATAATAATTGATACATCTTCCAAAAACTAATTAAAGTATTTAAGTACAAACTGTAATACATTTCTTTTTAGTGGCCGCATGCGATGCGCCTGAAGACTATGGTCCAAATAGCGAACCTCTAAACTTCAATAAGGGAAAATCCTCTCTTGCAATTGCTCCAAATGGTTCAGATATTATAGATTATTCTATCACGAATTGTTCTGTGAAACCTCTAAATAGCACACATTATATTGTTCGCGCAGAAATAAACATAAATGGTAACATAACTAATTGGCCTAGTATTCATCAGTATAAGAGCATTGTAAACTCAGCAGACAAGAATAGGCCATCCACTACAAATTCTTCAAACATTATACAACATGTACCTCAAACTAGCTCACCAAATCAGAGCAATGATTATTATAATATTCGTCAAGACGTACCTCTAAATAGCTCACCAAATCGGAACACTAGTTATTATAATGTTCGTCAAGATGCATTTCAAAATAACTCAGTAAATCGGAGCAATAATTATTATGGTATTCGTCAAAAGACATTACAAAATAGTACACCTAATTCGACTACGCCTAGTCGTACTGAAAATACAGAAGCAAATAGGCCATCAAATTCACGCGATTGCTTTTTGCCTGAACAACCAGAAGGTGGACATTTTGATCTGGATGGTTGCGGTAAACCTTGTAATAAACATTTTAATGACATAGTTCCTGAATTTAGCGTTCTCACTTATACTTGTAAAGACAACCATATATTAATTGGGAATATCACATCGATTTGCACCAATCGGAAATGGATTACACCGCATTCATGCCTCAGTAAGTTCATTTCGACGATATATATTTTTGAAAGTGTCAAATAATATTATATTTGTATAATGAATAATTTGATAAATTATGCAGAATGTAATATATATCATTTAACTTTTTCTATATTGATCTTCATAGAAATCTGAACCGTTGAGAAGCACAAACGTAGACATTTCTTGCAGTTATCAAGGGGAAATGGTATCTTGTACCAAGAATGTATTGCCTGGTACAAGGGCTATGCTCGCTTGTAAACCATCTTATATATTACCTTCAACGAATGATACGGTTTATAGGGAAATAACATGTCTCCATGATGGTTTATGGAATAATCGCGTTTTTCGCTGTTTACCAGGTATTTATCATTTGAATGCTTCGATATGTAAAGAATCTCGACAATTAAACATTCCTTATAGATATTCGAAGATATTATCTCTATTAATAACTTTCAACTTAGCAATTCCTTCTTTTTAGAAATGACTGTCTCTCTGTCTCCTTCCTTATTGCTTTTTGGCTTGTGTATATGTATAAATTGTAATTCCAGTTCTATTCTATAATAAATTGTAATGTAAAATTATAATTACAGTACTATTCTAATTTGTAATGTATAATTATGTGATTGCCGTTTCATATAATTAATATTACGTCATTATAAAAAAAATATCAACAATATGTTGTTTAATTAGAATGCGGGACATCTATCGCACACGGTACTGCTTTAATCGTAAACGGTCTCGATGCGAAAGTAGGAGTATTTCCCTGGCACGTTGGTATTTACTGCAAAACAAATACGAGCAAATATCAACAGGAATGCGGTGGCACTCTCATTAGTAGCAATCTTGTCATATCAGGTAAATTGTTGTGCGTATATAAATTATCTTATTCTTAATATTTACCTTTTTCATGCATATTTATAGCGGCTCATTGTTTTTACGATGAGGCTTCCAACAAAGTTAAAAATGTGTCGAATTATGCTGTGGGCGCCGGTAAATATTATCGCGATTGGGATGTTAAAGAAGATTACGCTCAGAAGTCGTCGGTAAAAAGTATCCAAATGGGCAACAGATACTTAGGTTACGGGAATAATTACGCTGATGACTTAGCTCTGTTGAAGCTGGAAACACCTTTTCAGTTGACTATCTTAGTGAGACCTGTCTGCGTGGATTGGAGCCACCTGTACGAGAGAGAGCAACTGCAAAGGGGACAATCTGGCAAGGTGACATTATCAAAGTATCATTTGTGAGATTCAATTATTTAGTCATTTTAATGTAATTTAATTAACTACTAGGACGTATTGTAATCGAGCAAAAATAGACACACATTTGGAAAGGATTAATTTTTGCTAACTCTCCATTAATGATATAATTTTAAATTAAACTTTAGCTGCGTGTATATTGATATATTATTTCATCGTATTTTTATTAATTGATTTACATATATGCATGTTATGAATAGATTATACAATGAAATGGGCTGTCCAATATTTGTACGATTAAGGATTAAAAGATTAAAAGATACTTTATTGCACATATTCAAGATTAGAAGAAGATCAAAGAGAAAATAAATATATTTACCTTGTGATTTCAGGTCGTCGGTTGGGGTAAAGACATTACTGGTGAATCCACGAACAATTTGCAAGAAGTTAACTTGCCATATATACCATATCAGCAATGTTTGTCTGAGGTACCTGTAAATTTTCGAGGATTCCTCACACACGACAAATTCTGTGCTGGCTATTTGAATGGTGAGTTTACATACAAGTCTCACAAGCAGTTGTGAGATTTATTCATGTTACTTTTATGCAATTCTTTTTTAAGATTATTGTGATGATTAATGATTTTTATGATAAATAATATAACTTTAATGACACAGTAATGATTACGAAAGAAGAATATTTGCACATTTTTCCTGTTAGTAATTCGTCAAATTTAAAGAAAATATATGTAATTGCATAATTATTAGGTTCGAGTGTTTGCGATGGTGATAGTGGCGGCGGTTTATGCTTCGAGAAAAACGGTATTTGGTATCTTCGTGGTGTCGTTAGCGTAAGTCCTAACAAAGGGAATATTTGTGATTACAATTCATACGTTGGATTTACCCGTATCAGTAATTCTCTTGAATGGATTCGTCAAGCTTATTTAAATGAGTAAATGTTATGTGAAATGTAAGTTGTCAAACTTAAGGAATATATTGCGTACATTGTCGACTTAATTAGAAGTGAATGGAGTGTAAAGCAAGCAGTAATATTTATAACCTTAGGGGAATTGTACTTCTTTGATTCAAAGAGATGAACTTCTTTGTTTCAAATTTTTAATATGTGTTAAAGAAAGATAAAGATATATAAAATATAATTAAGTTATATCAAAATTATATATAAAGTTATGTTTCTCTTTCTCTTTAAAAGATTTATAGATATACTATGTATAAAAATTCGAAATATGTTTAATCTGTACAAACTCTTAATATATAATAATGCTTAAATTGTTATAAATTTATTATATGTATGTTTACGAAGAAATAAATCACAGAAATTCAATATTTTCTGTTTTCAATCGTTTCTGTATTATTAATTAGTATTTATATATATTAGTATTACCTTTTTATATATTTATCAAAGATACTTGCAGAAACAGTTACTCAGAAACAACAATTATTGAAATTATATATGATATACAAATCTACAGAAAATTTTAACATATAGTTTGCTATATGATAATTTATAAGATAATCACGTTTTACCAGATATTTGCATATCTTTGATATAAGATTCACACAAAAAATCTCAATACATTAAACACTTCATTGATGTTGTATATTAAAGATTATTAACAGATTTTTCTTGTTTAAATTATTTTAATTGCCAGGATATAAAAAATTTTGTCTTCCATTTTGTAACTTGTAATTTATAATTTGATAACTCACGCAATCATTGTTTTATAAAAATATCGACAAAATTCTGCTTAATTAGAATATCAAACGTCTTTCATTCACGGCTAGCTTTGGATCGTATATAAATGGATCTAAGTTAAAGCAGAGATATTTCCCTGGTATATTATTAGTATTTACACTAAAACGAATGCGAGTAAATACGAGCAAATATGC
Source organism: Camponotus vicinus (assembly GCF_025532165.1). Lineage (NCBI taxonomy): Eukaryota > Metazoa > Arthropoda > Insecta > Hymenoptera > Formicidae > Camponotus > Camponotus vicinus. Next base: position 23,723,066 of record NW_028141976.1, on the reverse strand, counting down.
AATAGTACTCTCATTAATAACAATCTCATATCAGATAAATTAGTGCAAATAAATTATTTTATTATTGTTAATTTATTTTGAGCGTTACTATTTTTACAATGATGTTTTTCACAAACTTAATGATCCCTCTTTATAGTGTAGATATTAATAAATATTATTGCGATTGAAGCTCTACATAAAATTACACTCATAAATTATTAATGGAAAGTGTTTGAATAAGTGTAAAATACACAAAATTGGGAGATATTTTCATTTCGATGACTTTGTTGAAGAGATACATTTACAGATGACTACTTTAGTAAAGTCTGTTCATATTAGAATAATCACTACGAGAGGCAGTTGCAAGTTGAACAAATTGACCAGGTAATAGTAGCAGCCAAATATCAATCGATTAACTGACCATTTTAGCGCAATTTGATTAATTGTGCGGCCGCTTTGTAACCGACTGAATGTTTATTCGAGAAACTAATAGTTGTTGACTACATTAATGGTTTTAAACTAAACTTTGGCTGTGTGCATACTGAAATATTGTTATATCACGTTTACATTAACTATCATACATTATATATGCATACAGCTCCGGATTGATGAGCGATCGAACGAATTACTTAATTTTGTTGGAGTACAATTATAAAACAATGCACATTCAAACAGCAAAAATTAAGCGAAAAATTAAACAAAAATTTCTAGACGATTGGCTAAATTAAAGACATTAATGGAGACTTCACCAAGAATTTACATTGAAATTGAAATGCCATTCGTATCACGCTATTCCTGTTTGTGGTATCTATAGATTTCCGAGGATTTCTCATCTCTGATAAATTCTGTGCCGGTCACTTGAATGATAATGTGCACTAATATTAATGAAATTTTTGTTTGTGTTTTACTGATTATTCTCATGAAAATATCGTTGTGCTAATTGACATAATATTAATTAATTAATAATAAAAAAAATAATTTTGATAACAGCATAGTAGTTTTCTGTTAAAAGACATGCATGTATATTTTTTGTTAGCATTTTATAATCATAACAAAGATAACTGACATAATTATTAGGTTTGAATGTCTGCGATGAAAATAACGATGATGATATACACTCTGAGAGAGAAGGCATTTAATTTCTTTGTGGTATTATAAATATAAATTAAGTAAAGAAAGATATAAATAATTAGATTATTTCAATTTCTCCTTAATGCAATTTGCAACTTTGACAGCGCGTAAAAGAGAAATATATATGTTTTATTGAAGACAAACTTATCAGACTGATTGTGATATAAAATATCGATAGAACTAAAATATCGATAGAATACATATAGTGGTAATTATGCCAATTATACATTTTCTCTTCGAAATGTTGTAATAGCTATATCTAAAAAATTGTGAAAACGAAAGAAGAGATTTATAAGTGAAAAATCTAATTAATTTTTATATGAAGAACGTAATGTAGCGTGAAAACGATATGAATATTATTTATAGAAATTGAAAATTTCTTGAGTTTACAATTTATATTTGCAGCATATAATAAATAACTTTAATTATTATACAGGGTGACCCATTTTAACTTAGGCAGCCAAATAACTCGAAAAATAAGCAAGATAGAGAAAAATGTTTTAGACAAAAGTTGTATGGTTTCGAGGGGGCCATAAGATGGTATCATTGGTTTGACCTTGAAGAGTCATTTGAAGGTCACGTGAAGGTCACTTCAATTTTTTTAAATGGAACATCCTATATATTTTTGTACATTCTTGTAGCTCATCTCGAGAGCTTTCCAAAACACTATAATTAAGTACATTTTCGTTAAGTACTTTTTGAGTTATGAGGCTTGAAATAATTTCTTAATTTTACATAAACCGTAAAATATCTTGTAAAATATTCATTTTTCGATTACCTTACCTTAATAGTTTTATGTACAAAATAATGAGAGGAATCAATTGGTGTAAAGAAAACACATAGTTGTTTCGAAGAAAAAATATGTAATTTGCAATTAACAATTCCATATTTTTTCTTAAAAACAACTATGTGTTTTCTTTACACCAATTGATTCCTCTCATTATTTTGTACATAAAAGTATTAAGGTAAGATAATCGAAAAATGAATATTTTACAAGATATTTTACGGTTTATGTAAAATTAAGAAATTATTTCAAGCATCATAACTCAAAAAGTACTTAACGGAAAGGTACTTAATTATAGTGTTTTGGAAAGCTCTCGAAATAAGCTACAAGAATGTATAAAAATATATAGGGTATTCCATTTAAAAAAATTGAAGTGACCTTCACGTGACCTTCAAATGACTCTTCAAGGTCAAACCAATGATACCTTCTTATGGCCCCCTCGAAACCATACAACTTTTGTTTAAAACATTTTTCTCTATCTTGCTTATTTTTCGAGTTATTTGGCTGCCTAAGTTAAAATGGGTCACCCTGTATATAATTATGCTGTATGTCGATGAAGAAAATAAACGTGGAAATTTTTTCTTTAAATCGTTCTTTACATTGTGTAGTTATTTTTAGTCATGTAACAATCTTATTGCCGTATAATGGCAGTGTTCATCGCACTTTCATACATTCTATACGCGTTATATTTCGCCAGTTGCAATCAAAGCTGGATCGAGCTGTATCGAAACGCAATCGAATGACGAGCGTTATGATGAATGTTCTGCAGGGTGATTTTATCTGACAGAAATCTAAATTAGTAACGTACTGTTTTATTTACAGCGGCGTCGCGTCATTTGTAACGCAAAATCCCGCTTCGTCGAGGACCTCATTTTTTTGTTGTCTCAGTGTATCGCGTCTCTGTGTCGTAGAAATTTCCCATTGGTATCAAGATTATCTTCAAATGGCATCGATATCTGGCGTGGATGAACTTTGTTTTGCGAGCTTACTGTCTCTTCGATAAATTGAGTTCCGGAGTTTGATGATGTATCAACCAGAGAGCTATTCGAGCTTCATATTTCCCACGAATTCAACGAGATCGCGTTTCCGCGATGGTTATGCGCACCGTTCGCTAAATAATTAATACTCCGCAACGTTTATTGTTGAAACAATAATTTTGTGTAAACGGATACTTTAATATTTCAGAATATTCTAATATATATATGCAACATCGTACAATATCGTACATGTGTACAATATGTGCGATAGTTCCAGTAAAAAACCGCATATATACATCTTCCGAGTTTCGTAATATGAGAACGTAGCAAATTCTCATTAGCGATTAATTATTTAATTAGAACTATTTTAGCGCGCACGCACAATAAACTGTGCTCGGATATGTACATACATTCAGCGATGTCAGATACGCAGTTACGTAGGTACATACGTGTGTTTGTACTAGAAACCAGCGTTTGCTCCCTGCAAGATTCATACATTAACAGGATGTGTTTGTTCATCGGTAAACTGTGATATGATCTTTACTAAGGATAGAGGCGAGTAATAGAACGCGCATACACGCGAATTAGTCCAATAAGACTCGATCGATAATTCGAATAAGGAAATCTAGTTTGAAACAGAAGCACTTGCGAAATGCACGCTGATACAAGCAAAAATTTTGTCAAATATCATTATCACGAAATATTCACACTAAATTTTCGTCATTATCGATTTTATTCTAGAGAGCAACATCAATTCGTATCTCGATAATTGTTCGTCTTTCTTCTCTTTTTTTAGCGCGGGGTACTTTTATTAATAAAATCTTAACTTATTGAAGCGTGAGACCTCTTGTAAATTTTTCGACGCTCCTTTGAAATCACTTTGTAGGAAACGTTATACAGACGTGACGAAGGAACGACCGAGTGTCGAGGTAATTGAAACAGAGCGAACTTATTAGGACGACTCGTTTCCATTTCCTCTTTCGTCGTCACCATCGTCGGCGCGACGCTTTTGTGCATTAACACCGGACGAGCGTTTTAGCGCGGTCCGTTATATCCCGCCTCCCGCCCCCTCCTCCCCGGATCGCGGGCAAGTGTATTTTTCTTTGGGCTTTTAATTAGTCCGGTCATTAATTAAACACATCTCTCTCTCCTTCGGGGTACCCGCCGTCCACATCCGGCCCGCGCGCGCGCGCGTCCTCCTGCTCACCTCTTGCACTTCAACGTTCACCACCCCTGTTCTCTCGGCTACCCGCTTACCCTGCATTGCTCTCCCGACACTGCTCTTCCTACCTACGGGCGTTACCTCGCAACACTTTAGGAATTTTAATTTCGCCCTAACGTGTAAACACGCCGGCGCCAATTTATTTCACCACGGGGAGCGTTTTAAAAGGGAGGTTCGGGCACGGCCGACCTCGCTTCCTCCCGCTCATAGTCTGTTTGCCCTTAACTTTAATTCTCTCTCCGTCTCTCTCTTTCTCTCGTCTGCGGCAACTAGATGCCCTTCACGATTTACGGTATTGCGGAATAGCCGCGGGCCTCGGTATGAAGAAAATCGTAGGCCATAAAGTATCAGTAGATGCACTCGTGAAGGTGGTTACAGTTATTAAAGAATATTGATACAGATAATGTGAATCTTACACTAAGTAAAATTATTATACAAAATATTATCTTTATATATATATTTTCCATTTACGCTAAATTTTCAAATTTCGAGAAGATATTGCTTTTTTTAAATTTGGAGTTTTTTATTTAGTTTCAGATTTTTAATTTAATTGCATTTTATTTAGCAATATGTGGCGGGTATGTAGTGCGCGCTTTGTAATAATCTAGTATAAAAAAAAATAATTAAAATAATTAAAACAATTGAATAGTCTACACATAGCGTATTAATTAAAAACTGATAATGTTACATACATGTTTTTATTGTTAAAAGAAAATTATATCACTTTATATGACCGCAGAAATAATCGACCTGTGGTTATAAAAGAAATAACCATCCAGTGGTGACTATTCGCTTGACTCGTTCTGCGAGAGAGCGTACGTGTTCTGCTCATGGCGGATAAGCGAAATCGCTCTACGTCAGATGATTAGTGCCGAGCTTAACAGCGTGGAATAATGCCTGGGATTACGATAATTAAAGAGTGTGATTAGTTTTATTGGTCGACCAACCGTAATAACGAACAAGGAAAGTCTCCAGTGGGCGAGGAAAATTCTGTTTTAACTTATAAATGTACTTCATATTTTATTCGTCTCCTTCCTCTCCGTGTTTCGGGTCCTCGGCTTCTGCCAAATGAAATTTCCTATGTAACGCGACACTATATTCCAGTTTTCGATAATCCGATAAATCGCATCTTGTCGCTGCTTAATTGCGACAGGATAAACCCATTTAGTGTCCTTATTTAGCGACATTATATGCGGCTAAAACAGCTCTCTTCCGGTATTCAGGTCAAAAGGCTGGGTACCTTTCAGCTTAGCGGTACCGGTGTAGAAAATGGAACAAACACACTCCGCGATAATTTAACTCGCGTTCCGAGCCGGAAATATTTCTTCACGACTTATCCTTTGAAATCCTTTAATGGGAATTCTTTGCGACGACTGCAAGATGACTTAACTCAATGATAATATTATTGTACCTTGGCCTGAAACTTGGTAAGGACTCTTGGTACGCAAGAGAAATGAGAGCTGTTTCGAGAAAGAAGAAACGGTCAATGTAACTCTTTTAACAGCGATGAACGCTTGGAAATTAATCAGCTAGAGGTAATTGGATCTCAATGTGCTTTTCAACTAGTTTTCAACTAGTTTTGTTGCAATATTTTTAAAAACAAATTCTGCCATTGAAATTGTAATTCCACGAAAACTGCTACATGGATTCAATTATGCTAGACAATTCTTTCCCCTCTCGTCTCTCGATTTCATCGTCAGTTTCGAGACGAAACAAATCGCCCGATCGACATTCACAGAGGATAACGTTACTATCGATAATCTTATTGTGATTCTCCATTCAGTTCGATTTATCGTTGTACCAGGCGAATTCGTACGGTCGCTGAGCTCGAATATGCGGCTGGGCGCATCGATCCAGCCGGCCGCGCGAGAAAGTGACTTTCGGCGGAAGAGAGACAAGCGGAAACGAGACCGCGCCGATGATAAAAAGAAGACTACGCGGGAGGAAAAAGACCTGGCGAAACTGTTCCGCGAGCGAAAGCACAAGCGAAAGATAAGATAATGGAAAGTCAGGAAGAGCCTCGACCCACCGGAGACAAGTGAAGAGACGTAGAATGGCAATACTTCAAATTCATTTGCGCGACAATCTCCGGTTCCTCTCGCTTTGCGGTTCATGCGTAACCTTTCTCCTTTTCATCGGTTATCAATAAAATCAGAAATTCGTCTCGCAGGAAGCTGCCTCGAGAGAAATGGAACAAGAACAAGACGCGATAATTGGTGATTTTATAGAGAAAAGAAGAAGAAGAAAAAGAGAGAAAGAGTCGTTTGTTATGATTTTAGAGTAGAACGAAATAAACCGTGAAACATAATGAATATTATGTAGAATGTCGAATTGTGCATACAAAATATCTGGAAAAAGATTGATTTGACTCTCCCATTTTTTCGTGACGGAAAGAAGGGACGATCGCAAGGAAAACTCGAAATCGTCGCTATAACAATTTGCCATCGAAATTCATCGAGCGCGACAGACGGGAAATGAGTCTCACTCTCTTTCAGTTTATAGTCGGTTTATAAGCAGCGGTCCTTTCCCTGTTTTGTGCCTTCCTCCTTTCCGTTTCCGTCGACGGGATGTCGCCGAAATAACTCCACCCTCCGATAAATTATCGCCTAATTATGAAGGCCGTAGAACGCGGCGTTTGCACGTGACTCCGGTGGACTATAAAGCGCACGTTACGGTCATTTCTCATGGTTGAAAAATCTCCGCAGGGTATGAGCTCCGCTTAGAATGGAGCCGACTAGCGTGCGCGTGGCGGCTCTTGATACGCTAAGCAAATTTGACGGCGGATCCAGTTTATATGCGGGAAAAGCGCCATTTCAGTCGAATTTCCGGAATGTCCCTTCCAGATTGACTCGGCGAGAGCGTATAGCGTATAACGAATGTCGAGAATGAAATAAGGGTAGGTCGAAGGAGTCCTTTAAAAAAAAAATCTTCGCTTATTATCCAATTCATTGTCCAGCACGATATGAAGATAGGAGGATATCGTCATCGCGATATCGACAAAGCGATAGTGTAAATGGTCCTCGACTAACTCAACGATGCAGCCATTTTTACGCGGTTCGAATAAAACCGGGAGAGTGGATGACAAAGTGGACCGATCAAAGCGCATTAGACGCGGCGATTAATCGCCGCCGTTATTTCCCGCTCTTTCGCCACTTTACGTCGCGTTGCGATCCAACGCAAGCTGTATTCGCGCGTGCGTTAGCCTTTCATATTTTCATTAACTGTCATTATTCCGCCTCCGCTTTGCGGCGGTTACCGCGAGCGCGACGTTTCCCCGCGCGCAAAGCGGAAGCGGACGATGCACACAGGGCGCACGGGTCGTTACAAAGGCGGATCAAATTACAACTAGCCTGGCGCGGGGATTAAAGCCAGAGAGAGAGAGAAAAAAAGGTAGCACGTTTGCATTGCCACGCAAAAAGGTACATCCGCAAATTCGCCTCTCATCGGTCCGTTTTATAGAAAGATTCGGTAGTCCTTTTTTTCTTTCTTTCTCTCTCGTCCTCCGCACTAACCATTTCGTAATTTCCACCGTACTTACATCGAGGTTGCCTCTGTGTCTTCCGTTTCCATTCCTCTTTTCCGCGTTCGCCATTTTGCGCAAACGATTCTCCTCTCGGTCTCTTTGGCACGAATTAACGTTCTGCCCATGAATCCGCTAATAAATCTCGCGAACCGCCATTACCACCGCCGGCTCGTTCGAAGAAAGCTAAATCTTCGGATAAGGGTAAATGGCCGCGACCGGTCATCGGTTGACGAATTTATACGGCTCGAAAGGTCCGAAAGGGAGGAAGAGGGAAAGAGAAAAAAAAAAGGTACGATTTTGGTGCTGGATGGTGGAGGCGAAGCGAAGCGAGGCGCGGCCGAATCCGCGGTGATAATATTGATTTTTGCGATTACACAACGGCGCAACGAGTTTGCCTACACGCGCGAATACATCGTACGTATAAATATACATATATGTATATATCGAAAGTATTATTTATTTTATAAACTCGCGTATACATATATTTACGCGCGTATCGCTCGCGTAACCGAGAGCATTCCGCGTCGCTTGCCGCCTCGAGCGATAATCCCGCGTTTTAACGCTTTGCTTCATTAATATGTTTATAATCGTAATGACGCATCAATGGTTGTTAAAGCATTCTATTGTACTCTCGTTTGTTTTAAATCATTATTACGCAGTATATCGGGAGAATTATTAATTAATTACGCCGCGTGATACCGATAACGAGCCGATACCAAAAGGATATTTGTTGCTCGCGTCATCGCCATAACAAGCGGCCGTTGTTTTTCAAATAAAAGAGACGCTCGTTACGTAGGAATTTAACGGAGCACAGCCGAGAATATTATAAAATTCCTGGGGACTTCCGTCCGATTTCATCCAGACTAGATCTTCGGCGGAAATGTCGACCGTTGGAAACTTGGGCGGAAGACGACGGCGTTCAATTACGAAGTACAAAGGATCGGTCGACATCGCCCGTTATTCCAGGTTGCCCGTACATTTGTTTGTCCTCCATGAGACTGTCTGGGATGGATCACCATTGTTCTTACAGATTGGGGCTTTCGCGAGGATTAATGAGAATGGTTCGGCCGTTCACTGAAATCCGATTGGGAAGCCCATTCGGATCGATTAATACCGTGTTCTCTTCTCACGCCCGTAGCACGTGCTCGTGTGACAATCGGCATTAAAAGAAATTCAAAAAATATATCAGACACATTTACGTGAATAAATGTAAATACAAAATGTGTGCATTTCTCTGTACAGAATAATAAATGTTTAATAAATTTTATTTATTGGCGCTGAGAATTTCAAGATTGTCGACGTAGGGATATAATTGCAAAAAACTCAGCTCTTTCCTTCCTCCCAATAAGTAAACCAAGTTTAAGAGGATTAGTTTTCTCGTCCAACCGTGCAAACTGCTATTTATACAGGTGATACAAAAACGATTGAGAAATACTGCTGTTAGGAAATTCTTCGGAAGCGCAATTGGCAAAGGACGCTCGTTCTTCCGCTCTCGGTTTCAATGAAACTAAAGTTTCCGGCAACGGATTGGACGTGGAATACGAGGCTTTTACGTTCTCGCGCAACTCTTTTACGGTTACTTTACGCGGCGCTATGCCCGAAAACGTCGGCGTTCACCTAAGTATCCGAGGGTAGTTTTGCGCGGTATCTCGTGCTTCGAGTGCCCGCAACTTTTGCTCCAAGTGGCACAATGCACTTAGACGAAAGGTGAACGTAAGTGCGCGTTCGTGTGCGCGCTCGCCTGTGAAACCTAGAGATACAATCGGCGCGACAAGGTGTGCGAGGAGTGCCTGTGGTGAAAACCAAAATTACGGGGTTAATGGAAGTCCGGACGAGGGTTGTTCGAACGTTGTTCTCAAGCAGGAAAAGAAGCGCGCGGAGAATCGCGAAGGGTCTCGGTTTGTGGGTCGCTCTCGAAAAAAGGTGGTCCATTTCTCTCGCTGCTGAAAACAAAATGTACTAAGCCGGCCGTCGTCGCCGAGCGCGATAAGTCCGTAGGCTTGAGGGAAGGTCTTTTAGTCCGTGTTATGTCATCCGAGATTCAGCACAATGTGCTAAAAGAAATTACGCCTTTATTCCTTTCCGAGAACTGAGATAAATTAGTTCTTTCATATAATTAAGCTATCAGTGAGCAAGTTGTTAAAAAATAAATTAATTTCCCATTGTGCAACGGGATGGAATTGTAATTGTGTACAATTATGTGAGAAATTTATAACAAAATAATATTTTTCAATGAATATTCAGGTCGGATTTCGAAGGTTGCAGTGCTGCCGTCATTGAAGGGTAATGACACACATCCATCGAGAACGATACCGGCGTCGAAACCTCTCGATTTTACCTTGACCTTGTGGCACATTTGCCTCGCTGGAACGGACTTTGGACAGTTGGAACTGCGGTACATTTCATATATCATATATGCCATTTTTAAAGCCTCTGTAATACAAATGCAGCACATTCAATATATTTACAATGTAATATTTTTGGTGGAATAACTTCTGGCATATATCATCATTAATTTAATTACTAATTAAAAGAACGTCATTAAAGATTCGAAAGATTTGTCGATAAATAAATTACCTGGAGAGCGTAAAATAAATTACCTGCAGGGAAGAGAAGATTACCATGATACTTGTGTAACAATTCATCAGCTTCCTTTTCATCGAGTCGTTTGCCAGTTGCCATAGTGGCAAGTGTTTGAACGGTTTCGGTGGATTGCAAATTCATTGTCCTGAACCAGGAACGAGAGCCTGAACCCGTGCAAACGCAGATACCCGATGATCGAGTCGTGAAGGTCTCTTTACTATCGGCCTGGATTGTCAGGGTTATCGGTCTCGATGCAAAAAATTCGGCCATGAATACCTAAAAGTGAACGTTATCAACCAGAGCACCGAAACGCTTTAACGTTTCAGAACCTCGTTTAATGCCAACCAAGGTAGAATTCTCCGGCGGGGCTGCAGGGCATCTGCTATTTTCCTCTGAGTGGATCTCATGAGTGCGCTGCAAAGATTTCATTTGTTTAGCGCGCCTTTGGAGAAACGTCGCGCAAAGGAATTAATGAGACGCGAGAGCGACGTCGCGGTAGAAAGAGACTACTTGGAGACGCAATGGAATATCAAATGCGCGACGACAGCATTGTTTCTCGTCAAGAACGTCGAATTAAATTAAATTAAATTAATCGCCGAATGAATCCTTATGGATTAATCTTTCCCAGTTAATAGGCATCTAGGAAGTTTTATCTCGTAAAAATCGCCTGATGCACGAGTTCAAAAGTTACGACCTCCTTGTGCGCGTTATACGCGACTCTTGTAATTTACAAGTTGTAACGAAGTTAGAACACGCGTGAATTACATCTCGCTACGACTCTGATCGCGAGCAACGAAGACGCATTACGATGTCCTCGCGAAAGTGTGAAATCGGCGATATCCTCGTCGCTTATTTCAAACTTGGACAGCGCGTCGCGTGGGAATAGCTGGTAAATAAAAGTTTAGAGAATGGAAGGAACCATTCTCTCAACGGTACTTTAATGTTTCTCCATCTAGCGCGGACGCGCTTTTATGGAGAGGAAGGGAAGGACTAACGGAATTATACGGGACATTTCTCTCGTCCGGTTACGCGCGCGTGCGTCTCTCCCTTGTCAACCTTATTACTCCTCGTTTCTCTATGCAGCCGCGCTTGCAAAGCATTCCCTGGCTATCAAGAAGCGTTCAAGCCCTTATCTTTCTGCGAGCAGTACGTTACGTTAATGTCGCCTTCAAGACAATTTCTTTTTTTAAACGTTCGCGAATAAAGGGACACTCGTCTGTTCACTTTGACGTGTTAGATTTATTAATATTATTATTCCATAACGCGTCCTAACTTGCTCTCGTTTTCGCTCAAACGAAGGCTGGATTTTCGAGAGGAATAGTTTTCCGAATTGTCGTTTACAAAGGAATACTGGAAAATTTCGCAGGTAAAATCTTGGTGGAGTACAATCGTGTTGTGAAAAAGAGAGGAGATAAATAATCGCACAATATAGATCTTCCTTTAAGAGAGAGGCCGTTATTTTCAACGATAAGTAAGATATAAGCCGCGTTGACTGGAGCGTTACGTAATCCGTTTATCTACCAAAGAAAGCAAAGCTAAATGCTAATCCGCTCACTCGATCCTTCTTTCGCCTCGTGTACGGCCCTTTTCATGCACGTGGAAGGGTTGCCGATAAAGTCCTTCCCCTGTCATAATTGTACGTATGCGACTTCTCATCAGTACAGTATAGTCCCTCGTACGCAGTTTCTCAAATATTCTCCCGATGTCTGCGCTGCTCTCCATTGGCAGCGTAAAAGTATTGCCAGTCCCAGGATGCGGATTGATGCCTAATATTGGCTTCGCATTGCTCGTTATCAGCTTCGAGGCTAAGAGAAAAGTGCCATCCCCACCGATCACGATCACCAAATCAGCCCAATCCACGCATCTATTCATGTCACCTATTCTGCTTGATCAGATAAAAATTTCCAATTTAATTTCATTTATAGTTTTTTTATTCGAATTGTTTTTATAAAAAAAAATTTAGAAATGATATCTCGAGAAAATTATGCAATAGATTTTCGCAATAGATTTTAATTCACAATGTTGGCAGGGAACGTTACCTTTTTATGATACGATAACTAACGTTGAGATTACGTAAGACCTGCGCGAGATCTCTCTCGCAGGCAAGTTGTCGATGATGCTCGGCAAGAATCTCGTCAAGGTCTTTGTTTTGCTTCTTCAATCGATTCAACAGTTGATTATTCGATAGATCAGGATGTATGGCCTTAAGAAATTCGAAAGAGGACAGTTTCGAAATCTCGAGCACGCGTTGCGGCCAACGCAATGCGATTAGCAAACAACTAAACAATTTCATTTTCTATGCTTCTCTCGACTCCAGCATGTGATATATAATTTTTTAGCGCATCGCTGTTTAACATTAATTTAGATTAATTCAGGTTACGTTAATAGATAAGGTTAATTGTCATTGTTCTTGAGACGCCATTGTCGGTTTGCAGTTGATAAACAAAAATTAATAAGGCGTTTATAAGTATTACAAAGCTATTTACATGTCTAATAAAATAAACTACATGTTTAGGAAGTAATAAATCTGCCAGTTATATCTCGGGGAAACTGTTTTATTTATTAATTTCTTGAGCGTGCAGCGGGCGTGGGATCTTTAAAGCAGTGAATCATTAGCAGCATCCTCCGCAGCCCGGATTTTCAACGCCGCAACATCCCGGATTGCTTCCCAATGTTCTCGGTGAGCAGTCCGCTACCATTACTCGCGCGACTATATATTTTTCCGCACGATTGACCGCGGCATCCTCCGCAAGAAGGAAGACTTTTGCAGGTCATCTATATTTAACAAGACTCAAAGGTACACGTGGCGTTCTATATTACTTCCGCATGCGTTACACAGAGACAAATAAGCGAACAAGTCAAGATTTATTCTCTCTTCTAGAACAATAGAGCGAGAACAGAACAATTAGAGCGCACAATTTAATATAAGTTATTATAATTAAATAAATTTAATATAAGTTATAATTAAATAGTATTAAAATCAGTGAGATGCAGAAGAAAGAAGATTAAATAGCTTCAGATATAATATTAATAAATGTTTAAAAAATCAAGATATAAATAAGCGTATAAAAATTACATAAGTTACGCATACATCTCTCATGTATCATTTACTCCCAAGAAAGAGCTCTTCCGAATTGCAACACATTCCGCATTTAATTCAACCTTGACCAAATTAACGGGCAATCCTTTCACCGCCATTGACCCGTGTCTCTCATCGCGCGTGTTCCGTGAGGCTATCGAATACAGAGTCCCTTGACACGAGACTGGTTCTTGGTTGAAATTGAACGGTCCAAAGACGTTGAACACGACGTGAGACGTGTCGCACGACGGTGGCGGCAGGCCGATGGCGCTGGACACGGCAGTGATTTACACAGGGACAGTTTACACAAGGGTGGTTTACACGCCGGCGGATTACACGACGGCAGATTGCACGGAGGTGGGTCAGACAGCGGTGGATACACAGCCGGTGGACGATGGGCCACGATATACACGAGACACGACAACGGGTAAAGGGAAGGAACAGCGTGTCATCGCCCGTGTTTAATCAACTTAGCATGATAAGACGACGGATAGAGACGTCGAGGAGCATTAATATCGGATTCTTCGCTCTCTCCTCGAGGTTTCTTCGCTAAAATCTTTTACCGAGTGTATCTTTTACCAAGTGTATTTGCGAAGCAAATGGCGCTATTAAGTTTCCTCGCTGTTACTTTGCGCGATCAAGCACGAGATCGCGTCCCCATGAGTCCTTAGCTTCCACATCATCATTATCATCGTCCACGAAGCAACTCTGTTCCAACAATAGTCTTCAGTGCTGTCGACATCAGCGCTTTCGAATACTTAACGCGGAAGATGGTGGTGTGTTTCGTCGAAGCTGTTTATCGCGTTTCCTTTGCCTTCGCAGGAAGTTTCGTACTGTGCGAGACGTCGAAGTTGAATAGTAAATCTTCCGGCGTCGCCTGCCTGATATATCCGCCAGAATGACGTTGAGTCCTGCCATTACATAAAGCTACCCGATATACGACCGGGACGCTTATTCCAGCGACAGACATGCGCTTAATGCCTGTGTGGCTCACGACGATGTACTTGGTTGTCGGGAAGAGACTAGTTTGGACCCCCCTCTTATTTCGGTCACCCGGGAAGTTCGCCAAGCAGATTGCCACGAACTTTGACGAAGTTTTCGTCTCGATGGACTCTCCGAGTACAAAGGCTGTTTAAGACGTGAGATTCTCCCGAAATAAGCTTTCGTGCATGAATCCTTCGATCGTTGATCGTATCACGCATCTATATGAGAGTAGGAAATAATCAAACAACGTAACATGTTTATAGTTTAAGATAATTGAAAATTTTGCCGTACTCTCTTTCTTTCTTTTATTGTAATCAATTGTAAAATTAATCTTTTTGTAAGAAGATTGTGAATTAGTCTTTTGTAGGAAATTGTGAATTAGTCTTTTTATAAAAAAATTACGTTATTAGAATATCTGGTGAAAGAAACGCATAGCTTTCGTTTCTGTTGATTTAAGGCTCGTCGGCGTTTGACTGGCAGGTAAGGAACTTTGCAAACTTCCGCGAGGCTTCTTCCGCCAACCGCGAAAGCTGCTCAAGGATATAGCGACGTTCCTGTCGGGAAGCAAAATTCTTCAACTGCCCACAAGCTCTTTTCGGCACGATTTAGTATTTTTTGCAGAACAATTTTCCACGCACATACCGATTTCTTCTTACAAACGCTTTCCAAGTTGTAGCAAAGTAACTTTGCGAGCAGGCGAAAAAACTATCGAGCAATCTTCTCGCTGCATTTGACCTCCGTCGATATTTTGCGACTGGTCATTTTTTTATCAAACGTTTCTTTGTAAAGCGCAGATATTTCTTCTAAATTTTGCTATTTTTCGAACTGTAGTTCCGAGCAATTTGTCATTATTAGTGAACTATATTATAAATTAGTTGTCATAATGCATAATACAAGCTTCCGCGCAAACTCGCATAATCACTCTCTGTCCGCGTTAATATATATCGTACGATACATTGTCTTGTCGTCCGACATCAATGTGTGTCGAGTGTCGCACATATATTGTAACTATATTTAGCGCGTTATTAATTTTAATTATTAATATGCATGCGCGCACACATCCGACAGGGCGCAAAACTCTATTTGCCATTTGCAAGCGAGTTAATAACTAAAATTAGTATGTAATATATATAATTAGGATTGACGCGCGTCACTACACCAACTGCGATACAGACTACGTCGTGTATTTTTCCATTTTATCCATTTTAATTGTTCACAGATTCACACATTCTCCATCATAATATCCGGCCTGTCTTACATCGTACAAATCCCAGTAAAAATTACGTATGATAAAGCGGTCGATTAATTTTATATTGCGATTGATCTCAAGTCATTCAGTCAAATTGAACGTCATATATATCAATATTATCGATCGTTAGTTATATCGCCTCGATGGCCATGGATGTATAAAATATAAATTTCCTCTCGTACACCAGTGAAACGATCGACTCCTTTCATAGTATCGATTATTGTTCCACACTGGACAATTGTCGTTGCAATGATAATAGCCCATTCGAACGTTGCCAATGTTATTAATATTATTATTTAAGCGCGAATAACAATGTTTTCTGCCAACCTTGTAACGCGTATCGTATGTCGTATGTGATGAGTCTCCGAATATTGCTCTACGTTTCGTGCAGTAGTTGACGTTACAGTGTCTGAGAGAAGCGTTCCTATTGTCGATCAACGTACGACAGCTGATACGACATCCGATTGTGCGCGAATCCTGCGGAGAAGGGCAAAGAACGCTTAAAGTAGCTTCTCGCGTAGCTGCAATCTGCGGGTTAAAGCACGAGGTGGTCCAAATATCATAGTATTTGGGTTTCCCGAGATAGATGTTACTTGGTATTAAACCTCCGTAACATCTTATTGGCTGTAGAATTCTCGGCAACCTGCTTCGATCATCCTGACACATTTTCGCTGCTGGTATTTCACAATAAGATCTCCTTGTTGGCTCAAACGATGTGAATGAAAGGAATGTACATGAAACGTTGAGATGCTTGGCATGTCGTATTTCCTTATATTGTGGCATCTTCTCTCTTTTTGTGATAAAATAGTTGCGTTCAATGAAAGTCTTTGAAATATCAGGGCTCCAATATGCATCGATGTTGCGGTATTTTGGCATTTTATAAGATACAAGTTCTCGAGGAATATCCTTTGCTATTTTCGTGGGTTCCTGTTCTATCTGCGAAAAATCGACAAAGGAATCAATAATATCATCTATTATAGATACAGCTTCTTGCTTTGGAGAAAAAGCAATAATTTGTTTACTGTCCTCTCTCAGCTCCTGTATAGAATCTACAATTGAAGAATCAAGAGCCTCAACTATCTTATCAACAGCAGGAACATCTTCGTCTAATACTTGCTGCAAAGAAATATCATTTATTACAGATACAGCTTCTTGCTTCGGAGGAAAAGTAATAATTTGATCACTGTCTTCTCTCAGCTCCTGTATAGAATCTGTAATTGAAGAATCAACAGCAGGAACATCTTCGTCTAATACTTGCTGCAAAGAAATATCATTTATTACAGATACAGCTTCTTGCTTCGGAGGAAAAGTAATAATTTGATCACTGTCTTCTCTCAGCTCCTGTATAGAATCTGTAATTGAAGAATCAACAGTCTCAACAGCAGGAACATTTTTGTCTAGCACTTGCTGCAAAGAAATATCAATCTCCTCTCCATCTCTCTTCTCTTCATCTTCTTTTCTTCTATCATCTTTAACGACAGTAGGTATACCTCTAACATTCTGAAAAACAGCAAGAACAACCGTGTCTATTATTGATCGCAGAAAGATTTCATCCTCTTTTCTCTTTTCTTCCTTTTTCTTATCACTTTTAACAGTAACTATAACCGTAGTATCCTGGAAATCACGTTTCTCCGGATATAAGCTCGATACTTCATGCGCGCTTTCATCCTTACTCGGTTCTTCTATCGATGAAATTACTTGGATTCTTGCAGCTACGCGCGATCCGTCTGTCGCATCCAAGTATGCTGAAGGATCTTGCGATTCCTGGACAAAGTGAATCGAAGATACCGATACCCGCGAATCCACGAAAGTCTCCTGCTGTATTACGACCTTACTAACAGCCTCTGTCGTTACAGCGCTCGGTCTCTCTTGCGCACAGATGATCGACATTAATGATTTCGCCTTTTCAAATATTTCCTCCTCCTTCTCATCTGCCGTCAATATTATGTGCGAGCTTGAATCTGTTCCTTCGCTTTTAGCTTCGGAAGCGAGATGCACTCTTTCCGTCAATGCGTCAGAGATTCTTGCAATCTCATCGAGAATAAAGTCCGCGTGCCGCCTCTCTTCGCAAGCTTTCATGAAAGCATCGAGGTTTGTTTCCGAACTGAATTCTCTGTCCATGATATCGCTTTGAGTCCTGGCACCAGTGCATTGCGAAGCGCAGCCACGCTCCGGAACGATGTCATCCATGTATTTCGTTGCATAGTCCGTATGTCGAAGAGATCCAAAGTCCTTTGCGATACTTGAAAGATTTTCGTGCCATGTTTTATCGGAGTCTTCGCCGAATTGCGTAGTAGATGTAATCGTCTCGATCATTCTTTGCTTGATTCTATCGATCTTTATATCATGTTCAATCGCGTTATATGGTATGCGTGTAGGAATTTCTTCAGGTTTACATGATGTGCTGGTATTTAAGTCCCTTAAAATAAAGTCTATTTGTTTGTTCTTCATCATTTGCACAGTAGAATGTATTAAATCGTCCAATATCTTGTGAAAGCGCTTTTGATTTTCTGATCGATTGAACTTTGACAAGTTTTGCTGCATTTGATCAGTTGCGTTTGGAAAATTGCAATAAAGAAAATAATCTGCTTGTGTAATATGATCTGTTTCAGGTCCAACGATTTCATTTCGATTATTTGCCATGTTTGCGATATTTAATATATTTATTTGATTTGTACGATAATGTTAAAATGATATAAAATATAGCAATATATATCTCGTTAATATTACTAATATTGATTATACTCAATTGAATATGTCAATAGTTAATATTGAATACGCTAAATTGCAATTTCGCTTTAAGCCGAATAAGGAAATTATTTTGGATGTGAATTTGAATTTCGTAATTTTCAGGTGAGGTTATTCATAATTAACTTATTTGTTTACGTTGCTATTAATAATTAAAATTTCAATTTAGATAGCAATTTTGATAGCAATGTACGCGCGAACACACATACATTGATGTATTAAATACATTTTCGGCGGTGCACATGGCTAAATGTATGAAAAATATCAACATATATATATATGGATAAAAACGTGGATAAAATGGTTATACTAGAATTTAAAATATCTGAAGTTGCGAATTTTTCTCGATATCCGAAATTTATTGAATTCGATTTATATCGAAAATCTGACAAGCGCAAGTTTTAATATATCGCTATTTTTAAAAAAATTTCGCGTACTTTACGACTCTAGATATATTCATTTACAAAAGATATTCTATTGAAAAAATTCTTCAAGTATAAATCATGGAGGGATTTCGATATCTGATTTTCGTTTCGCAAGATGATTGTTTAAGTCAGACGTTTCTGGATATTCGGCGACTAATGCATCCTCTAAAGTGATCGAGTGATTCGACCGTTTTATTTCGTAACAATCTCGTTTATCGCACACGAAACATTGCACGATCTTTGACGTGGTTGCGTTCGTAGCTTGAGGCAATCCGTCCGAATAACGAAATACATCTATTCCCGTGAAAGTGATGTTGCTGAACGATGTTTGAGTCTCTACTTCTTTTCTATCCAAAATGTCATGATCCGATTCCAATTCTAATGTTATGTTCATTAACACTCTTTTCTTCATTTTGCCGCTGATGAGGAATTCCGATAAAATCTTTGCAACAATCGCGTCGGGTGTTTGCAATCGAACGTTTATGTTGTTCCGCCTTTTATTGCTTTCTCGAACGGTTTGCACAGTAGATGGCTCTATTTGCGTAATCTTCATTTCGTTATCGTGAATAGTAACACTCGATGGCTCTTTTCTTCTGACGTTCCTCCTCCGCTTAAACGGCGCTTTAATTTTATTATCGACAATCGGTCGCTTCCTCCAGAATTTCATCGTCGTCGTGCAGAATGGCGATCTCGAACCGGGATTCTTTCGTGATTTTCCGGATAATACAAGCGGTGTCTCCCACTTGGAAGTCGACGCTATCGGCTCGTCCGGGTTGTTTTGCGAATGAACCGTAGAATCCGTCGAAAGTACTCGCGTTGCGTGCGCGATTTCCGCAATCTCCGACAAGTTTCTTTCGGTTTCCGCGCCGTCTTTTACACACTTGGAATTCTCGTACGCTTCCATTTTCTTGCAAGATCTCATTTGCTCAGACATTTTCTTTTGTCTGTTACCTTCAAGAACTGATACACTGGATTGGAGTTCACGATGTGGCGGATTACTACGAGAGACATCCGACACGTCTGCGCGAATCGTCTGGCGATCAGTAGTTACGGACGGTTCGTGACAGACATCCACGTGCTGGGCATTTTGATTTTCGATGCGACGTCCGCGCGACTCTTGAATTCTGCTACAGCATGCGCACTTCTTCGAGATGCAATTTCGATGATATTTAACGGATCTCGATTCTTCGTAAATATGCCGCACGAATTTCTGCTTATCTTCAGTGTTCCCTGCAGAATTCCGGCCGTCATCGCTACCACCCCTGTTGCGAAATCCTAGATGCGCAGAGTCTTCAAGATACGTAAAGGATTCACTCAAACAAAATTGAGGATATACATTTTCATCGTGGCTGTACATCTCATTTCGTGGTAGAAATTCAACGACGTCCCGATATCTATTAGGTTCGCGTTCTAGATAAGCAATTATTATTATTATTTCCGTATCAAAAGTGAGGAATTAATATACATATATATTTGTATACATATATTGGAAACAAGGGAATATTTTATGTGATATTGAATATTACACAGGCATTGAATATTACATTCGTATCTAAATGCAAATTTTCGTGTGCAATGGCTAATGTAAAATTTGAATATAAATAATATTCTCTTTGTCTCACTTCTTCTCTTCAATGTGTAAATTCGAAAATTTCCAAAAAGAGAGAAAATTACTAAAAAAAATCATATATAATAAAATAAAATATTAATATATTACGAGCATAACATAATTTTGCAGGCATTTAAATTTATATGTAAAATTAAGAATTTTGCTTCCATTTTTCGCCCTAATATTTGTCCGAAATAAAAAAAATACATTTTTGCTATCGTGCAATATTTATAGCCCATATTCGGCCGCAGGTATGAAAAGATGAAAAGAAAATCAATAACCCGACAAAATTGAAAAGCGGTGTGTTTGGAAAAAACGAGTGCTCCGTTGTTGCATCGTCTCTATAAAAAAAGCAACACGTTCTTAAAAAAATATTACATATATTTTGTAAGTAAAAAGCGGAATGTTGACTGTTAAATATAAGCTATGAATTTCGATGGTTCAGTGCAACAGGTAGATATGTGCGGATTGATCACTATTAATCATACCTCTGTAAAATACACAAGATTTTTCATTCTTCTCTTTTTTGGCGTTTTCATGCACTTGCTCTCGCATTTCGTAGCGAGAGGATATAACGGCTCGTGGATTTTGTCGCATCGATGCTTCCGCATCGTCGCGATATTCGTCCGCGTCTCCGATCTCGCGTTCTCGACGCACCTCCGATTCTCTTTCGTTCTTTGAACGTGTTAAATTTTTATCACGTATTTCTTCGCATATTTCGGCGCACGAGTTTTCGACAAGACTCGCGTCAGTCACTTGGTTGAGATTTCTCTGCGAACGTTCCAATTTAGATGCGTCTCTCGCTATACGGCCGACGCTCGTCGCGGCGAGCTTTACGACGTTCTTGCAGGCGTCGTGCACTTGCGACCAAATCTTGCCCATCTGTAAACTCGTCCAAGGAGAGTAATCGCGCGTCTCGCGACGTTTGCCGTCGACGTTTGTATTGTCGCTCCTCGTTTGTGACCTGCGAAACATTTCCGAAACTTTGCTATGTAGAGCGTCTCTCACGTTTTGCATTATACAGAATGTCGCAGATCTAACATGCGTCTTTCTCTCCCGATTTGAAAGAAAAGTCAATTCCAAATCGACCGAAAAATCCATCAAATAGAGGAATGCAACAGATCTACAATGCGCACATAGCACAAAATTTAAAACGGAGAAAAATCATTGTTAAAAAAATATTTATGTTACAGCGTGTTAGTTCAATTTGTAGAACGAATGAGAACATATTTGAATTTTAGAAAGTTGTTTGGTGTGAAAAAAATAATAAAAAGTGTTACGTAAAAAGTAGAAGTAATCAGGATAGGCTTCTTATATATGAAAATAACTTTCATAAAATAATATAAGAGAAAGAAATGAGTGATAGGAAAATTTGGATTCTCTTTATCGGGAATAGATGTGCCAAAGTCAAAAGCAGTCCGAGACTAACGTTGCTTCGCCCATTTACAGTCTCTCGCGTTTCCTTATCTCCGCGCTTTCGCGCAATTGGACACGAATTGCCTCATCCAATTTATATCTGTTAGATATAGCCGACGTTAGATAAAGAAAGGCAGGGAGAGACGAAGAGAAAAAAGCAATACAATTCCTTTATCGCGCGGCCATATCTCATTCAAATCGACTCTCACCTGGAATCACGTTTCTCTTCGCAATCTACGCTCGCGCGCGTCCCGGCGTCTACGGTCGCGATTCTTCTCTTCCATTTGTAATCCAATTGTTGGACGTCAGTTTCAATGGAGCCTTGCTTCCACCCTAAATCCATTTCGCGGGATCGGTCGGAACGCGACGATTCCGCGACAACGCATCGGCTTTCGCAGCGTTCGATAGGGTCATCTCCCCTCGCGTCCCACGTATCGACGGTTTTCAACGAATCGGATTTATTCGGACGCTCGTCGTCCCTCGATACCAGCGTTGTCGTCGTCGCCGTCGCCGTCGTTCGCTGCCCGCATTTCCCAGGACGCTTATCAATCTCGCACCACGACGGTGCGTCGACGGTGCGCGAATTGCGAAGATCGACGACGCTTTCGCTAGGCTCCGCGAGCACGCTTGCTCTTGACGCTATGCATTTCCGGATCGTACTCGTCGAAGTCCCTCGTCCTCCGTCGCAATTCGCGCATCGATCCTGGTTACGACTTGGAGAATATCCATTCGTTGAGAATTCAGGCGTGATATTCGTCGATTCGTATCGCTCGGCCTCCTCCCTTTGATGCCTCTTCGGAATAGCGGAATTTTTGAACGTTCCTGCCGTTCGCATCGGCGCCAGAGGGCAACAGTCGCGTTGCATATTTATGTCGACATAGTACTCGCTCGAGTCATGGAAACATCGACATTCCCCCGCGTGTATACATTCGGGATGAAAGCATTCGGCGTTCCAATCAGCTCGCATCTCCGCATTGAAATCGGAACCGTCCGCGTTGTAATCCTCTCGATCACAGATGTGATATTCTTGACGCTTGTCGTTAAAAATTGAACAGCAATGATTCGCGGTATATTTCCTCGCACCGACACACGTTTGTCCTGTATTCAATACCTGACAGCGTGCGTTATCAATATCAATCATCGCACTGTTACCACTGTCGTGATAACGTTTCGAATCAAGAATATCATCGGGCGTACAAGACAATTGTATTAAATTATCTTCTACGTGTAATCCTCTTTTATTTAATGTATTTTTTAATTGATTCGGTATATTAATAGTTGCAGCGACATTTGGACGTGATTTGTTATTCATTAATTTATTTTCACGATTTTTGCATTTGCGTTTTGCCGATTTCCCAGCTTTTTTTATTTTATCGCAATTCCCGGTACAAAAAACGGCCAGCGCAGAACTGTCGATCATTTTATTTATCCTTTTTTTTTTCAAACTATGATTCCGCATTAAGGATCGCAGGTATCCCCTGAAAAAATTGGGATTTGTGAGATTTTGAAAACATTTACAAAATTTTTTTGTATAACGTTTTTTTGTTGCATTTAACAAAAAATTCATACTTTGATACTGTAATCAACTTTGGTTTAGAGACTAGATTATCCATGGAAATAATGTTGATTGTAATGCCACTATGGGAGTTATCGTAAATATCCTTGCTAAGATCTATGATAATTCCTTTAGGCATTTTGCGACACGTTTTTCTCTTACGACACGATTTGCATCGAGATTCGTCTTCGTTTCTGAATAAAGTACCATCATTCTTGACCGTTTCCTTGTGAGATTCGTTTCGTACCTCATTGCTGTAAGATACGCACGTTTCAGCGCGGTAATCGTTCGCCAGCTCATCAATCTTCCCTTGATCCAATTCAACGGCGCATATTTCATTCGAAGAACCGTCTCCATAACTTTTATCCAGTAACTCGACTTGGCTCTGTTGCGAAAATATGAAACCGTGGGCGTTGTATCCCGCCGCGTTGGGATACAAAAGCGGGCTATTTTCGTGTTTGCGATTTTCGTTTCCACCTTGCGGCGTCTCTGCCACTAGCTCGGCCATCGAGGTTTCCGATCGAACGAACTGCTCGGCATAACGGCTGCAAAATCAGCACACAAGCGGATTATTAATGCATACGTTTATCTCGAATCGCTGCACGATAATCAGACGGTTGGACGATCACACGACGACAATTATCCGCAAAGTCTCGGTATCATGGGGTAAAAACAATGCGTGGATGAGTAATGACTCTTAAATGGCGAATCGTAATGAAGGGGGGAAAGTGCGAAATCGCGGGATCGTGTTATATAACAGAATAATTTGCGCTTAAAACAGTAATTATCATGCGCGTCCGCGCATTATATGCACGCTGGTATATACATTACCGTTGCATTACACCGTGAAATTATATCGTTCCCTCTTACGTTGGCGCGGTGAATCGAATCTCGAGTGCGACATTGAAATGCAAATTGACCGGATTGGAATGCGCACTGGTAAATTTTGAATTTAGCGAGGTTAATTGCCGCGGTCGTGCGGTTCTGATGCCGAAAGTTTGGTTACTTGGTGTCGCACTACACAGAAACAACCGAGTGTGACTGCGGTTGATGCACGACGCGAGCGTTATTTTTGTTGATATATAACACAACGTATTTTCCCAACTCCCTTTTTCCTCTTTTTAGCTGCCATCCTGCTGATTCTTTTTTAATTTTACGACGTTACACGCGTTATGTAAGATTTAAAACGCGACGAATTATTTTCCGAATAGTTTCGCTTTAATTATATATATAAAATATATATTATATGTATAAATTTATATATATAAATTATATATATAAATTTATGTATATAATAATAATCACTCATTATATAAAATTTAAAACGCGAATTATTTTCGGGACAGTTCCGCATTAATTTATATATATAATATTTATATATATAAATTTATGTATATAAATTTATATATATAAATATTATATATATAAATTAATGCGGAACTGTCCCGAAAATAATTCGCGTTTTAAATTTTATATAATGAGTGATTATTATTGCAGAATTCAAGGGAAAATTTAAGAGGAAGAGAAATAAAGAGAGAATTTGAAATTTTAACAAAGATATATATATATATTTTTTTTTTCTATATATATACATTTATTAAAATTTCAAATTCGCTTAAATTTTCCGTTGAATTCTGCGATAATTATCTTATTCTTCTATAATTGACGCAGCTAATGCGCGCATGCTAAATCCGAGATATTTATGACAGAAATATACATTTGCGCAATAGAAAAAAATATTACGGGGATATCCCTGCGTTTTGAGCTCTTTCGCACATGTGTGTCTCTGGCATGCAACAAAATACATTTTTTTTCTCCGAGTGTTGCAATTTTCCATTATTTACGTCGGTATAATCCGACGGCGCGCATCAGGTTGAAAGCCAGTGTAAAATATAATACGCGCTTTTGTAATTTGACTGTCAGTTGCAATCGGTCTGCCCGCAATAGTTATATTTGCAAAAGAACGTAATAGGCTTTATGACGAGTATCTTTTTTTCCACGAGGCTTTACGTAACACAGTATACAGTATTATCACGCTATTCTCAATTATTTAAAACAGTATACAAATAATTTCCGTTGATTTATTTTAATTGTTAGATGGTCTAATATAAAAAGCAAGGATTATATTTCAAAATAATATAATAGTTTAAGATGCAGAATTTTTGGACACAGATAGTGTGTATACAAATCCGAGATAATAAAGTATTCGACACGTCGACCAACCGTTTATCGTGTAAGATCGATCGAACGACATTGTTGCCGTCATTTCGCGCGACGATTTTCCGGTTGCACGACGAGCGGCCGGATTTTACGTCGCGTTACAGCTATTGCGGCTTCATGTATGCATGCATGTACCGACTCGTGCGCTCCGGCGAAGCCGAAAAGAGCGACGTGGGTGACGTTGAAGCGACGGGAGGACTGTCGCGCGCAGTGATGGATGTCGGCAGGCTTAAATTTCGCGAAATTCCGTGCTCTCCACCTCGCTGCCGCTATTTCCAGCCGATTCCTCATTCTCTCCTTCTAGCTCTTTTTCTCTCGCTTTCTCATATCTACTAAGCGAGCTAAAACATGTAACATTGGCAAACTTTCGAGGATCATAAGATGCGTACTCTGAAAATTCCTACTTTGCACCCTTCATCGACTTTTCAAAGCTGGGCGTTATTCGTTTCTACCCTTATATGTATATTCGCATATACCTACCCTACAGTATTTTGTATCCTCCAAGATGATCAAATTTACAGCTTGGAAGCTCTGGAAATTAGAATCGTTAAAACCAAAGGTCAAGGCACCCTCCTTTCTTGTCAGATCATGATAGTCTTCTGCTAGTTTTTTAGAAAACGGAGTAAAATTATATCTACGGCCCTGGAAGGGGATCAGCGCGGCTTGCAAGATTCTCGCGTATTTTGTAAAGGTAATCCACCGGTGCTTTCCAGGCTCGGAATGAGACGTCTCGAATATGTATCCCCGTTTCGTCAATGACGTCGTCTCGAGGCAGGACCCGTCGTATAATGGATCGAAGTCAGCCATCCCCCTATTTAAGAATGATGTACTTTCGGCGATGGGCGATGCATAACGATCGTTATGGATTTACGGCTCGGAGGGGTCGCTAAAGTGAAAGTACATACGTGCCTTTATTACATATTTAAGCGAACCGTGTAAAAATTGAAACATTGAAAAAGCTCAAAACACTTTTGAAATTAGTTTTCGAAGGGTTTACGAGCGGATATACTATGAAATATGTACCCCATCTTTGCCACAAGTATTCGTTTGCGTTTTGCGTTCCTTTTGCAATAAAATATTTCGTACGCGTGTGAGACTTTTGATGGATCTATCGATTGTATTTCAAATTTGATTTTAAATATACTATAACATAAACTCGAGAATATATATTATAATAAATAAAATGATTATATTTCCATATCTTTAAATATTTTATATGAAATATCGTCTCTATGTATGAGTTTCGCATTTTTCAAGGTTTCTTTCATATCGCAACATGTACTCATCAATGGCGAGTGTCATGATGAACATATATGCATATGCATAAGGGCGTGAGTTTTCTTTTTTCTTTTTTTTTGGGCAAATCACACAAGGGTGCATCCGCACGGTATATGCGATGTAGCCTGAGAGGAGCTCTTGGGACACCAGACAACCCTCTGACAGTCTGGTCACAAGGCAACTCTGCCTAAGTGGTGAGTATTATATCTCTCTCGTGTGTTTCAATAGTCGTTCATGCATATAGCATATACGCTGTTAGGCGTGCAAAGCTGCTCTTCTTCGACACCATCTAAAGCGTGACTGTAGGGGAAAAATCGAGACATCGCTCTCTTTCAACGAGACATTGACACGACCTGGCGTATCATTTTTCGCTGCACTTCTGGCTTTGAAAAAGTGTTTCTACCTATCGAGTGACAAAGAAGATTTTCTTTGAAGCAAAAATTGTATGTCGGATATACTACGCCAAGAATATTCGAAAGGTTACAAACAAAGTCGACCTAAATTCCGCAAAATTTCATTGTCAATTATTTAAAACTTTTCTACCTTCAATCAGCAAAATTCACAAACAATTCGCGCAACGTGACATTTTTCTCTACACTACTAAAAATATTTTCATTTCTCGCAGTTCACGTACTAAAATAATATATTCTATCAAGATATATATGTAAAATATCGCGAACATTCGCTACAATATTATAGTGTGCAGCAAAATTTCGTTTTAAAGTTTGAAAAAGTGTTACGTAAAAATCGCTTTACGATTGTGCGAAATACGTTTTCTGTCTCCTCAATAGATATTCCATCAAAGTTTACGATAAAAGTTTGCGATCTTGAAATTTTGGGCCACTAGAGAGGACGCCTTATATTGAGGTAATAGCGGCAGTCGGAAAACTGCGAAAAAAAGACCACATTCCTCTTGGGAAATAAACCCACGTCTCTCAACATCTCTGCTGAGGTTCTGCGAAACACGGTAAGAAAAGATTAAACTGATCGAGGTCGCTTACATTGCGTATTTATATTTTAATATATATAAACAGGCAACTAATTTATAGAGATTAAATATTTTGTTGTGAAATATATAATATATATGATGATATTTTACGCAAAAAAACTGAGCAAAAAATAATTTCAACTTGTGCATTCAACAAACAAGTTCGTTATGTTTTGCGATCAATATACCTGTCGCAAAAATACAATTGCTCAGCTTTGTTAGAAAAATGCACTCTGCAAATGTACTTTTTTTCACCGCGAGACAGCAAAATGCGCTATTAATACGCCATCAATAAAAAACTTTGGTGGCGACAGCGAGTTGGAACAACACACAGATTGAAAACAATATTGCTGCGGACGATATTGAACAGACGATTATCCAGAATTCTACCCGGAAATTTGAAAAATTATAGCAAAGAGAAGAGAATGCAAAACTTAGGCTACTAATAAATGACCATTAAAGTATCTTGTGGGCGATGGGTTTAGGAGAAGGACAGGAAGAAGGATAATTCAATTACGTGATCGTACATAAAGCACATGACTTTTACCCTGATGTAGCATACTAGCAAGAGGAACTAGAAATGCATGCGATAAAAGGAAAAGACTTAATACTGCAATTCGAGTGATACGATGCATAGTGGAGAACGAGCGGAGAGGAAGGAGAAAGCGATTTGCGAGATCCGATAAGCTGCGGAGACAGGGTTGAGGGAATAGATAATCAAGGCCGGACTGCGGAGGTGAACCAGACATGTTAACCAATCAATCGTGTTGGTACCAGGACTGGCAGCATCGACGGCGTCGCGTGCGAGGATCCGGAGGGCTCGACGCGAACGCATCGAAAGGCCGAAAGGGGAGCGCTAGGTTCAAGGGGTGGAACTGGTACGGGTTGACTGGTGTTCGGGCAATTACCTAGACCCGATCTGGCCACAGTCCCCCGAGCGTAATCACCAACACGTGCTGCTATTAGACGTGCACGTGATCGATGCGTTCAGACTGCTGGAAAACTGGCTGGGAGCAGTCAGATTTTGTCAGGAAGAGAAGCGAAGAGATATATTTCTTCATCGATTTTACACTCGAGACTAGACTTTGAGATACTATTAATGATGATAAAATAACGAATAAAATTTTTACACGCATCTCGCGCGACTCGTAATATTTAAAAGCAAATTGTAGAAAGCATGTTATTAAAAACTTTTTCCGAGCTTTTTTTAACGAGTTGCGAGTTTAATGGATAAACACACAGTTTCACTGGGAAATTGTTACTAAATACTCTTTTTCTCTTGGGAATAGCTGAGAAATATTATTTTCGCTGCGAGATACGAACAAATCTAAATTGTTACCATCGGAAACTGGGACACTCCTCTGTTGTTTTTATCACACTAAAAATCTATTATTATTATTTGTCATTTGCGCGAACGCGTTCGATATTTTCCAATCCGTGAAACATTCGCCGATGCACAACAGAGATTAAATATATTTATTTAATCGGTTTGCGGCTCGGGATTCGGTACATCTGGCACTCGGAGCGCTATGGCATTTGTACCGATTCCTGAGGGCGAGTCATTCACAGAGATGCAATCTGGCAGTTTTCCAATTGCAATCCGCGCGATCCACACTGTGCCCGCGGACGTTAAATAAAATTCAATTTTCCACAGGGGGTCCATTTCGTGTGAGAGCCTTATTTTTGTGTAATTGATTTTAAATCGTGTGAATCAAGGCGAATAATTATTCCGTCCCATCGAGAGCCAGATGAGAGTTCTTATATTAAGCATAAATGGCACTTTCGAGAGGGTGATTAGGCAAGATCATCGTCGAAATTCCGCTGAAAAAATTTGCCGAGTCATTGACGAAAAGATACCGTGACCTGACCTAGTTCGTTGCCCTCGCCACCTGTTTTGTTGCCAACTCCCAGTGACAAATGAAATCCCCTGAAATTTAATACCGCTTGTGTGACGCTATTACATTTCATAGATCGCACTGCGGCAGCCCGGTCATACGTCCCAGCAGGTTTTCTTGTCCCTGTTAAGGAGAAGCTATTGCTAGGATTGTACAACAGGATTACGAGGACGTGGCCGTTGCACCCGCCTGACCAGAAATTTATACCGATGCTTCTTGCGACGTGCGTTGGCGTGTACAAAGACTTCAGTTGGTTCAATCCGCAAAAACCTTCCAGTAATAAAGTAGCAGGACGCATGGTGCTCCTTTGTCTATAAATAACGCTATTAATTTACTCTGTTGGAGCGAGCGAGCGAACAGAGGTAATTCACATTCTGGAAGCGCAATTCATTCATATATATTCCAAAGAATCCTCGCGAATGTTTCAAAACTAATAAATCCTCCCGGCGGGATTTACGCAGCGATGGAGCGCGGACGACCTTCGGTCGGTCCTTTAATTGCGATCTTGAACCTTTTAAACTATCTCTAATTGAATTTCACGATAATGACCGAATACTCCCAGGAGAGATTTCATAAAACTGTCACCGCGCGACAATAAAGAGCCGCAGCGTCGCCTATTCCGATCTCTCTACACGATCTCTGGCAGAGACGGCTCGAATGAAAGGAGAAAAAAAGAAGAACTCTCTTCGGGATTTCGCGACGTACGCTAGGCGAGCCAGCTCCCGATCGGGTTTCTGAAAGCTTTCTACTCGAAGGAAATCGGGGTTTGTGGACCTGATAGAGTACATATCCACCTACTCGCCCGCTCTTCCACATCCGCGGGATTTCTAGGATTTCATTATAGCACCGGTCCTTGGCTCTTCTGGTTGGTCGCCATGGTGACTATATATCACGCCTAATACGCCGTCATTCTATCTTCCTTAGTTTTACCGGCACCCTTGAGAAGGTAAAAGACTCTCGTTGACGAAGAGGCACGGACGCGATGAAAAAGAAGAGTATAACTTTACAAGCGCGATTTTTTCGTGTAATGCAACGCACGGCACGCAGATTCGACTTTTGATGATTTTATAGGGCGAATAAAATGAATATTCAATATTCTAACTTCTTCATCAATATCGCAATTAAATTAATTAAAATGTTAAATAATGCGATAACCGATTCTGCCATAGTTATAGAAATTGCAATATAAATGATATTTAAATAAAATGTTTCAAATGTAAGAAAGATTGATCCTAGGATTGTCAAGCTAATTAGCGCAAAGTGCATATTTCATATATTTCTGTGCAAAAAATATGTACAGAATTTTTTTTCAAAGCTCAACTTTTATCGTAGAAAATAAATTTGTATCGTAAAAACATTATTTGGCCTTAGTCGTGTACGCGAGCGCGATAATAGGTTTATAATAGATCAATTCACTTGATGCTCGGCGTCCTTGTCCGTTTTCCGATGTCAAGAAACGATTTCCAGAGAGTGGAGAGGAGCAATCTTGGATTCCACTTCCACGCGCAATTCGACTCTGCAATTTTGCTCTTTCGCGTGATTGCCTTTTTTATTTTTCTCGAGCCCGTAATTACACAAGCCGCGTTGAGCATGTCGGCGGAGAGAAACAGTTTTGGCGATGTTGCAACTAACGAAAGCCGCTTTCGCCGTCATCGCCACCGCGAGCTCATCCGCGTACCAAAGCGAACGATAAAGAATAATCATTTGAATAGAGCCGTTCGGATGAAGGGGCAAATTTAATATGCAAATGGCAGGGCATTACGTCTCTTTTATTCTACTCCGGTCGAGCGAGAAGAGATGCCCGGCTGGTGCTCCTTGCAGATGAAGGAAGAGACGGTGAGAAGAAAGCGCGAGCAATGACGAAGGTTGCGGAGGGGTTGCGCGGAGAAAGGGGAGGGAGATGAAGAGACCGACCGAGAAAGGAACGAAAGGCGAGAGATGGCGAAGAGAAAAGAGAGAACGAGAAAGAGATGAAGAAGCGGACCGAACGAGACGGTCTAAGTAGTTTTGCATATCTGCTTCATTACTCTGAATAACGCGGAGAAACTCTCCTTACACCTGCCTCCCCGCCTCTCTTCAACAGAGCTTACCTCTTTCCTCTCCGCGCTTAGCGCGTGCTAATGACCACGTCTTTTTTCGCTGTCCTAATTATACCGGCTACCAATCTTACTCTTTGCTCGCGCTTGAAAAAGCAAAGAGGAAAGAAAGATGTATTGCTTACACTGACATAAGGCGACTTAGCATTCTTGTACTAATTTAATTATATACATCTTGTTGTAATTTTATATCAGCAATTTCGAAGTGATGTTAATAGAAATAATTATGAAGCAATTAACTTCAGAGCTTTTGTGCGATTTGTCAAAGAGACGCTCTCGACGATTTTCAACGAGATTTATTTTAATGGCGGTTGCGCGCTATTAAAAGTTTTGTAATTCTTTTAATCTCACTACGCGGTTTCATATCATCGCTTCTGTCTGTCCGTTATAATGTACTGGAAACGATTAAAACGTTCGCTATTACGTGCCTCTGTTACAAACGTACCGATATTACGGGCCTTTTGGCATTTTCGTGTCAATCATACAGTATGTAAATCGCGAAAAATCCGGATTTCACTAATTCACGAAATTATCGTTGCAATTGAAGCACTCGCTTTGTATTTAATGCGATAAATTTCATGCGGCAAATCATTTTAAATTTGACAGAGTTCGAAAAAAGTGGAAATTCCGCTATCCGCTTGAAAATTACGTAGAAATAGTTTGTTTCGACGAGCATTCAATGATTCATTTCGAGAGTGAGTCTCGAAAATCAGAAAATTCGGAAACAAAAGTTACTATTCGTAAGAGAGATGACGAAATCTGAAAGCAAAAAAGAACAAAAGTTTTTGTTTTCTGTCCACGCCCTTCATTCCACTTGTTATAAATTTGATGTAGGATAACTGGATATAACATTTCGATCGATATTTATGACATTTTATGTGTAATGTGACAGTATTTACTAGATGAGCTCACACTACAATAGTGATAAAAGTAAATGGTATGCTCGGAGAGATTCGGGACATTTCCGGGATTCACTCGGTCAGTTGGTGTGCGATCTGAATTTCTATTCTGACAATGAAAGAATGTCCACGACAAATTCGTTTAGAAAACGAATATACGTTCGATTTCGAAAATTTATAAGAAAATTAAATAATGAAGTATATTCTAATTTATAAATTCTCTCTCTATAACAATATTAAAAAATATTTTTGAAAATATTGTTAAGATAAAGAAATAAAGCAAAAGACTCTCTTTCTCTGTTTCTCTTTTCTTTATTTTTCCGCTTATTTTTTTTTTCTCTGTGTTATTTCCATAAAACTGCCTACAAAGTATACAAGAAATCTCACAGTATTTCGTGGTCCATTTGTGGAGCATTAATGGACGAATAGTTGAAAGAGTACTATCAAAGATAACAGGACACTCCTTCTTTTTTGGTAATAAGCCGAAGTGGATTTTGTGGTTTGAGTACACTTCACGAATCGTCTCCCTTTTCACAAGCTTTCCTTGAATTTTCTGCCCTTCGTCGGTCCAGATCTAATATAATCAAGGCCCGCAGACCCGCACGAAAACGGGGCCACTTTCGAAACGGACACGATTGGGCGCATACGACGCCATTGCTCCATGTCAGGTCGAGTATAAGTCACTTTGCCGATACTTTGATCCCTTCCATGCGTAACAAAGTTACCAGGAGCAAAATGTGTGGTAACCGTTAAGTCATGCGGTCAACGGGGATGCTTATGGGATTTTGCGAGCGCAATTCGTTGCATTCGTCATCAGTGCGATCGCAAGGATTTTTATATGGATTAAAAAAACTGGACATTAATCACAAAGGTTCGGATCAAAAGCGACAAAATTTTAAAAATCTATAGCATATCTTTTTCTTCGTCTTGTACACATACTTAATACGAATTATTTCTCACCTATGAGTATTTTGATTACTCGCAATAGATTTTTTATTAGTAAAAATGTTGATAGAGAGAGTTGATCATTATTTATATAAATAATTTAAATACTTTAGTGACCATAATTCAATTTTTTATTTTTACTTCTAATTTAAAATTTTTGATCTCTCGATTTTTTATATATTAAAAAGATACTAATATATTAAATCTATATTTTATAAATCTGATCAGAATCTATAGATAAAAGAAATGGTTCTCTGTATTTTACTTGTTATTAATTCTAAATGTTTTAAATATTTATTAAGTTGTTTGTGTATACGTACTTTTTTGGATAATATCGTATTATGGGATCTCAAACTTTATAGTATGTCTCAGAGTCTTTCACAAATAATTAACTGGGTGGTTAGGTTCCGATCGATAAACCACGTCCGACTCCCTCGACACTTCCAATTTTCCATCATCAACCGGTTCGATTACTTTTACCGGAATATCGTTCGCGTTTCGGGTTTATCCGTTCGTTCCCGAACGTTAATGCCATTCGGTCGTGTTCCAAGTATGCTATCGGCACGCTGCTCGCTCCAGGCTGGTGGCGTCGATCGTTGTTGAGTTGCGAGTTTATCGTGCCATGCCGGGAGCGCTAGATCGAGGACGAGTCTCTCGTTGTTGTGCGAACGCGCGCGCATATCGCGTAACGCGCCCGGAACTTTACGAGGATCTAACGGGGGTGCGATACGGCGCCCCCAGGTATTCGTCATGAATTTACGAGGCACGACGAGCGAGCGAGCCGAAATTCACACTCCCTACGTTCGCTGGGAACGCGAACACTTGTATTCGTTGGCATTACGCCGGAATAAAATCAGTTATCTCCGATTTCGTGCCGTAGCCGACGTGCTCCTTTCGACGGTAGCCTCTCATCCTGTTTACTTCGATGCCCTTTATCCCTGTGATCGGTGATCTCTTCTCGAGGGGAAGGATCTCAAGGCTTGAATACAGGAGCCTGTATGAGACCTTTAAGGATACCATACCTTTAAGGATTTTATTCAGAGGACTTTGCGATGTCTTTTCGACGAAGTTCAACTCGAATGTATTCACAACATGACCGCCTATGATTTTACGTGAAGATTTTCAATGGACAATTGTTGTGTAATTTATGTCTTCGGAGATAACGCGAATTTTTCGAGGAATATTTGACCCGCCGGATTTACGAAATTTATTCATCACTTCGATAAGTCTTCGAGAAGAAAGGCATTCCAGCGGTCAAAGAATTGAGAACCGAATCGTAAGTGATTCTTCAAGAGACGCGGGAAAAATATCACCCCGAGTAATTTGTGTGGGAGATGTCGAGTGTGTGTCGTTTTCCTTCCAACTTCTTCGCTCTTTTCTCAATTCCTTGCACAGCCTGCGCTCCCTTTGTTCTTCTTCTCTCCTCTTTGTGTCCTACTCGATCCTCTCTTCTATACGCTTTCTTGTCTCTCCCCTTGCGCAAAATCTCTCTCATGTATCTTGCCCTTCTTCGAGTATAACTTACAGACGCCATTAAATGCCAGGAGCAGGTTTAAACCTTCGGGAAACCGTCGAGCCCTTTTGTACTAGGGTGTAAAGATTTCGCAGAAGGCTCGCCTCGGAGCAAGAGGCTCCGGCCACGAGTGTGCCACCCTCTCTCGTAACTCCAGCCGCCCCTTTTGTACCCATCTACCTCCTTGTACGAAATTTTGACAGTCGTCTGCCTGCGCGCGAGAGGGCGTCCGGCGTCTTTTGCCGCAAATGCCTTGTCGACCCGAGAGGGTCCTTTAGCAATTCGTCTCTCGACTCTTCAGAAGTCGCGATGTAATCAAACTCTGCTTAACGTACTCAGCGCACCGTTCGCGAAATCTGCATTAGGCGCGTGACACTGCGATTGTTCCACGGTAATGGGGTTTATTGTGTCGTGCGCGAATAAATTAATTAGACGGTGAGAAAGATTGTCAGGGATCGAGTTGTCGTTAACTTACAATGCGGGGTGTAAACTCATCGCGCTCTCTCTTTTTCTTCTCAAATGTTTCAGAATACGTGGAACACGATCCACTTTCCGAACTCCGTCTCTCCATCATATAAATTTCCGTTCGAAATTGCAATTGTACTGATTCATCCATATTTAAATTCAACGCGTAGATTTGGCGAAATCCTATTATCGGCCGACAAAGCCGGTACCTTATATCGGGCCGGCGCGAGTGACATCCATTTCCGCGTACTATTTAAACTATGGGATGAATTAAATTGGATGCCTATATAAATCCTTAGGATCTCCCTGTGTGTACCGGCTCGGGCCGCAGATGTTTCTCGGCGATTGTCCCCATAAAAAAGGCTTCCCGTAATCGTAGGCGATAAAGCAGGCAGTCGGATGGAAATTGAAAAGTGTAAAGCGGCTCGACATGTTCCGTTGTTATTCTACTTCAGACTTTGACGATTTGGAATCGCCTTTTCGAGAAGAGCACGAGCTGATTCTCTATTATATGAGACGATTATTTTATTTTCCTACCTTTTTCGATTTTTATTATCACTTTTAGTTGAAAATTATTTTGCTATCTTTTCCTGTTTTTTTTAATAGTATCTTAATCAGCTGGTATCTTGTCAGCGTGTCTTGTCGCAGTTACTATTCTTGTACGCAGCTTGTCGGAGGAAAGTTCGGAAGATGGGGGAATAAAAAATATTGATCTTGTAACGCGTGTCTCGTAAGGGTTAGCCTACATTCCCGAGGTTTGTCGACTTTCCGTCCTAAATCAACAGAGGCCGACGCCTTGCCTTTCGGAACCGTGTTGACACCGTCTTTTTGCCCCCGTTTACTTCACGTTTACGAAGCTCCCCGGCAATGTACGCCCACGCCGTCGAACAATCTCCGTCGGTGGAGCGAAGGCGAACTCCCAGTCGCTAAAAGTCGATTGCGTGCCGCTGAAATGCACCGATAGAACGTCGAACGTTGGCCGGAGTTTCTAAAGAAACTTATTTTTCCATCTAAACGTTTCTCCACGAGGCACGACAGCCGGCAGATGTTCGCTTCCAGTCTGCGCGCGCGTTATCCAGATTCTAAGAAAGCGAGTATTTGCATTATCGCGAGCGTTCCCATCTCGGAATTTTCGAGTCTCCGCAAACGTCTGTGTCCTGCATTCTTTAGAAGCATCGCATTTGTACGATTCTTATATCACGGCAAATTTCACCTTTTCTATTTTTGATGATATAGTTATACCGCGGGAATTTTATCCTATATCCTACGTGTATCTCCGAATAAGAGCTGCGTCGCATTCTTCGATGTTTAAAAATTGCAGGAGAATAGCTGCGTCGTCAGGCAATGATAGATGTTAATATCTAACAACGGCGGCAGTTAGGCTTGCGTTAACATACGCTTTAGCGGCGCACAATGTATGGTTGTCTAACCAGTTAATCAATTTCACATCCCGTACGGCTATTTTAGCCGTACACACGTCCGTCCGTTTGCATCGCGAGGGCAATGAGAGTCGTGCCGTATAATGGGACGACGGATCCGGCCACCGGCTTGTAAATCATAGGGTTTTACTACTTAACGATGCTTCAGTGCGCCGCGTAAGGTACAATTGCGTCGTGTCACAGGGCTGCATATCAGAACGTTTTGTGAATATTAAAAAGAAACTGTGAATTCTTTTATCACATTCGTGAACGATGGGTAATATTTTACTATCTTTCATTTCGAATTTAATGTCTTATATTTTTTCCAAATCTTATCGGGAGCCGCATGTGCATCGTGTGTCGTACATAGCAACGAGAATCAGCATCAACGATACGTGCAAGTCTTGTATGCGTGAAACCCACTCATTCACATTCATGTTTTCATGCATACGTGTTGCCACATGCATGCGGGATTAATTTTTGCCCATGGAATGGTGATAGTGCGACGACTAGGGCCACTTGAGACATACTCATTCACACTCTCATTAAGTGCATCACGCGTCTTCTTTTCTAACTGCCACGGCACCCTCTTTTTCTCTCTCTCGATTCTCTTTTGCGCGTGCAATTTTTCTTAAGCCTCGTCTGAGGAGGACCGTCATCTTCGACTTTAGCGAACTCGTGTCGTAGATTGCTCCGCTCTCTTCCTCGTGACTGGTGCAAACGAGAAACGTTACGTAACCATATTTGAGTTATCGTCAATGCAATTTCTAAAGAAAAAAGCCTGTGAAAAGGCTCTTTGAGTAATCACGAATCTGTCGACTTAAATTTTGTTTCACAAACTTAATCTTCCTTCATTAAATATTCACTAAACACTGCTATTTGGCGCATGTTATGAATTACCCTATGCTTGAAAAATATATATATTAACGCAATTATTCTCAAATAATCGGAGTAGATGAAGAATCTGGAAACAGAGAACCGAGTTTAAAATCCACAAACTTCCTCGGTCTGAGGACAGAAGAACTATTCGATCCCAATCAATTAGCCGTCGCGTCGTCATAGATGTGCTTCCGACACTCGAGAATTGGTGAATTAAAGCTATACTTCTCTCTCTCTTTCTTTTTCTCTCTCCAACTACTAAATGTTGATTAGTTTTCTAACGAATCAGACGAAATGGCGGTCGTCTTCGAGCCATCCAATCAACCAACCAACTAACCAACGTCCGAAGCTCCGCTAATCGTTGAGAATCCCTCCGCATTATCCGCGTAAGCCGCGGTACTTTCGACTGTCTAATATTAATGAGAAATTGCAGGAGGTCGACTATATACCGGTTTAATCTCCTTAAGATCAGACGTCGCTATTAAATATTTACCGCGAGCGTGGATAATGGTGCTCTACGTCGACATTGTTTCATCGCCTCTGATGAGCGTATAGCTATATAATTAATAAAAGCAACGATGGCGTCCTCGGGAAAGAAACAAAAAGCGGACTGATAGTCCATCCTGACGACGGCGACAGGAGGGCGCGGCGAGGGGACGCCGCCGGAAATGAGCATTTGCACGCTCGACGGAGGGAGCACGCGGCTCGGAAAGAAATTGAATCCTTCGGCGAAATCACCTGTTAGGGTCGCCGTGAAAAGAACCTTGTCCTACGTACCGTCTTCAAAGGAAAGCGAGAAGAAAGGATGACTCTCCCCGCGCTTTTCTCGCGTCAAATTGGCACTCCCTGTCCCACCGCCCGTTTCTCGTCTTATCGCTGGTTCTCTTCCTCTCTCTCTTTTTTCAATTGTTGTTGTCAAGAAAAGTTTAACACTATCTAAAATCTAATTAATCTGGCTGGGTCATCTCGATGTTGCGTAGAATGTGTAGAATTAATGTTAAATCATTCTACGCTAACCGTTTGCGAGCGTAGATTTTCTTTTTTCTTTTTGCTTTTAGCATCTCTTCAAGAGATATATTTAATTCAGTTATAGTGTTGACATAGAGTTAAATTAACTCGAGAAATTAGTTATCAAAATTAAATCATAAAATAAACTTGGTGGTAGAACGCGAAATAGAAATAACACGATTACGCTGCTATAAGTCTTAATCAAAGATGTATATATGTATAATTTCAAATTTGTAGCTATTTTATAAATTTCTACGATGTATTTATATAGAATATATACCGTACAAATTAAAAATAACTTTAAAACTTCATGCTAACAATTGTAATTTTATTATTTAAACGCGATCGAAGTTGAAGCGAGCAAAGAACAATTGTGATCCGGAACCGTTGGAATACGTTTCGATACGAAAGCTCGATAATAAATTATAGAATCGGACTTTATATGCAATTACTTTGCTGAGCTTTACGGTACATTTTGCGGAATTCCGTTCACGGTTGTACATCAAACTCCCTTCGGAGAAATTTCCAGCGGACGTTCGATATCGACGCGGTTCGCTAGGCTAGGATATAATGGCCGAGCAAATTCCAAATTGTGACATCCCCGAGCGCGTGTTACGTCACATGTCACATGTCCCGCGATAACCGACGTACTCGTTATTATATCCGCGTTGGTACGAAATCGACGGGCATCACCGCGCGGCGATCTCAGAGATCTATCCAAATACCGTAACGAGACGACGGGATGCGCTAACGACCACGGTGCGAAATTAATGATGCTCGTCTGAACTATCGAATAACAGTACTTAGGCTCTCATTACCCGAAGTGTACCATTACTGGCGCGGTAGGTTAACGAAGGGCGCCACAGATTATCTATCTTCCGTTATGTTAGCATCACGTTGTTGTTACATGCCCTTGTTGCGCACATATTAGCATTATTCCTCTGGAAATGCGTAAACAGTCTCTTATTTCTCTGTTACACGAGATCGTGAGCGTTTGCGTCCGATACACATCTGGACGTGTAGTCGCATCTCGAGCAAAATATCTACATAATAGCTAACATATACATATATATATATGTGCGGGTGTAAATGTGGGGGTGTATGCATATATATAATTCCATTTTATATAATAAATTCGTAAATCAGCAAGTCGCGTTGGAAATTAACTGCTAGTTTCGCTAAATTTTTCACCACCAGCCGACGCGCGACGTCGAGCCGCTGTCAAAGCCGGAACAATTTTTCTCGTTCCGACGCGAGGAACTCGTATATTCCGAGTGCGACCGCGATAAAATTTAAAATATACGACACTACTGCGCGCCGCCGCTGCGAAGTGGCTTTAAATTTCCGTTATGCGCCTATCCAGGTATTTCGAGTTATGGACTCCTTTCTGATCCGCCTTATGCCCATCATTTTTAACTCGCCTTCATCATCCCTTCCGGACGGAGAGTGCAATGCTCTTTTAATATATATGCGTCTATGTGTAAGCACATAATGTTACGCGCGATAGCTATAGTGCACGCGATACAATGATGTATCGATCTCACGTAAATTGTAAACGTTTGAAACATTTATTGAGAGTTTGGTTCATTTATCATACAAGATAAATTAGAATTTTGGATCTGATATCGTTACACAGAGAATTGTCCGTTTTGTTAATATTAAAAAAAAAATTATTCTCGCGTATAAGCAATTTGAAATGTTAGCCATTTGACGATATATAACGGCGGGAGGGTAGAAAAGTATTTAATTTTTCCAATATTCAGTGAGTATCAATTTAGTTTAATAGCATATTGAATAAGCGATAGCTTTACTTTCGATTGAAAGTATAAGCGCACATATCTGGCTAAATATAAATCAGAGCAATCCTATGACGAATCCAGAGGTTCGATCTGCAATTAAACTCGTATCGGCAAAACTCGTTAATATGCGCTTTATCGCTGATATTAAATCGGGTAATTTCTATCGTTCGAATATAATGTCTTTTGATTATCATTTTGTTCCGTTTAATATTTAAAATAGAATGTGTGCGTGTGTGTGTGTTCACACACATGAGACTTTAGAAAATTATTTCTATAATTTTATGATAGCATAATTTCGTCCATGTGTGTGTGCATAACAATGTGTGTGTGTGTGTGTGTGTGTTGTGTTTGCGTTATTATCATACTAATACTTTAAATATATTTTTTATCAAAATTACTAACAAATCTTGAAATTATTAATAAATTTTAATAATGAATATTTGCTAATTTTTCAGTATTTTACGATAAAATTGGTGATCTCTCTTGTGAGAGATCACCAATCTTCTCTCTTGTGAGAGAAAAGAATTTTAAATATTGTAAAATAGAATACATTCAATAACAAATTGGAGAAAAAATTTAAATTGTTCAATTAAATAACGATATTTGGAAAATCAAATAAAAGTAACACGATATGTACGTATATATCGTGTATATATATATACATATACATATGTGTGTGTGTGTGTGTGTGTGTGTGTGATTATTATTGTTTTATTATTATTAGTACAAGAAATCCAGACTTCCTTGAGAAAATTAATAAATGATCGTTCTGAACACTCTGTATATGTGAATGCTTGTGCATTTGAGTGTCATGCGCAATGTCGTCTGAATTGATTTAGTGTCGAATTTGTTACTATCGCAGACAGACACATCACTGATTGGACAACATTTCTAATTAATCCCGGAATAAACAAAATGCTTCGTCGTTTCGCAAATATGCGTTAGCCCTAATTAACGATCAAAGTTAGACGCGACAATTCGCACATGAGAGAAATCGAAGCCGACTGACAATGACTTGTGGGTGATCAATAGATGTAATATATAAAAATGTTTAACATTGTTAAAGACAACACTATACACACACACACACATACATATATATATATATATATATATATATATATATATTTAATATTAATTATTTAATTGATTTTTCTCGATAATTCCGAAAATTTTCATTAAATCTGCATAGTTGATAGTTTCATGACTTGGGCTACCTGTATCCAATTTAGTTTAGCGATTATTAAATATTGTAGTTATTTACATTAATAACGGATACATTAATGCGGAAACATCAATAATAACACTCTCGATTGCAATGAGGGCGAATAGGGAAAAGGGGAAAAGGGGAGGGTCACGGGAATCAGTTTCGCACAAGCAGATCGGACAAACCGCGACTCGCTTTGTTCGCGATTTATCGATGGGTCGAGTACAAATGGGGTCGTTCCTATCGCGCCATTCTGCGCGCGATGTAGTGCGACAGCACGTTCAAAAGCGTCATTTCGATTTCACACCGTCGATTTCGACTGGCGAAACGATCGCTAGACCGTGCTCGCGTTACAATGTGCCCAGTTCACTGTTTACCGACGTTCGTATAAGAGCGGATAGATAGGGTTTGTGAAGGGCTGGGGAAACTCGTCAACTTGGTTTTGTTCGGCTAACGAATTTGAAAAACGACGCGAGTTGTCAGTGGAAAAAAATCTAGCGTCCTGCCCGATCAGAAACCAAAAATCCTTTCTCCGTGTCGCAATGCCCAGCCAGTATCAAGTGTTTCCCGAATTTTTCCGTTCTAACGTTTTCTGTAAATACGAATTTTCTGTAAATACGAATATGATTACATTTCTCTTGCAACGATCGAATAATGTTTTGCAAGGGGAATTCAGCGAATTAGATTCCCGACAATACGCTCGAGTGCTCGTTGCTGGATGTCACTGTAATTCGTGCACGACAGAAACAACGTGATAATCCGCGAGCGGTAATCAGCAACAAGGTTGTAAATAGTGAAAAGGGGATCTCCCTCTCTTCCCCTCCCCCCCTCTCTCTCTCTCTGTGGCACGTGTTTCTCTTTAATGGCACCGATATACATACATATGTATATACGTCGGTAAAGGATGAGAACGGAGGGAAGAAGAGGAACCACATAGTGCATTATGCGCCCTTATTGTACCCTTGGCTCTCTCCCTTCCACTGTGCCTTACAAATAATCCTCGCAACAGCGTAACCCCATTAATAATCGCTATAAATATTCATCCGGCTGGTGATTTACGGGTTGACCGCGGATATATGATAAAAAAGTGTTCTTCCCGAGAAATTTTAATGCCGCCTCCTGCGGCGACCATTACGGCTGATCCGCGCTCTTTTCTGCTTTAGTCGATATATTTTACTTTCGCGGGGGCAAAAATTAAAAGGGGTAGAGCGTACTTACTCCCCAAGTACGACCGATATATATATGTATATATATATATATATATATGTATATGTATAAAAGCGTATACATGTATATACGAGGGTGCGTTCCTTTTAATAACGGCGTCTGCGACGTAATAAGGCATTTTAGGCACCTGAAACAGTATTTTCGGCTGTAATATTCTTCGCGAGCCAATTTCGTCTTGGGCTTACGTTGCTAAAAGATCCTCTTAAATCTTAATTATAAGCCACGATAATACTGCTGGGTTTTTTAATACGGCCAACGTCCTCAGGTTATAAAGTAAGCCCACGATATATCATGAAGAATTTGCCCTAAAATTTATCGTGAAAATGGTTATTAGGTTGGAATAAATTTATTTGTGTGATGCTCGCACACATACACACATTTACAGCCGTTGTGTAAAATTTGTTATCTGCGAAATATATTCCTGCTGTAATTAATATCTCTCATATAGAGAAATTAATACCGATTTTACGAGATTTTAATAATTGATATTCTTTAAAATAGTAATTGAAAATACAAAGAAATATATATATATTTTGACGTTTAAATTTTAAGCTCTTAATACAATTTAAACGAAATTATCATTTTTGGTCGAGACACAGAGTTAGCTTCATTATCTAATTTAATGACGCTTTTAATATCAAACGCTCGCAACGTCGTCACTGCGCGAACGAGCACTATTTGTATGACTAAATTGGTTGGGCGTTGCTAAAAGGAATGTCGAGAGAAGCAAGATGCTCGTTCGTACAATCCACCCTCCACGATGAGAGAGAAGAGGGAAATTCTCCGGTGGGGTTGGGCGCTCACAGAAGTTGAGTTTTCTGTTATTACCGTCGTGCATCTATGAAATTGCACGTTACCCTCAAGGAAACTTCGCACGAAGATTGAGGCATTCATAAAGATATTAATAATTGACTTGCGCAGCGCGCTCCGACATGGCTGAAGGCATATCTTAGCCCCTTAGCTCGACAAATATTCGCCGATACAATTATCTTTTGTCTATCTAAAGGTCTTCCCCTTCGTAATACATTTTCTTTGCCTTTAAAGATTCATACAAGATATATCTTGGAATTATAATTAATTAAGCGAACCGCTTTAAGCATACAATGTTTCCAGCTATGTCTTTTCTACGTGAGGAGAATTGAAAGAGGAGAGGAAAAAAAAAGGAAAAACCATTTTATATATCGCCCAACCAATATTAAT
The DNA here is from genome assembly GCF_025532165.1 of Camponotus vicinus. NCBI lineage: Eukaryota > Metazoa > Arthropoda > Insecta > Hymenoptera > Formicidae > Camponotus > Camponotus vicinus. The sequence goes on along the minus strand of NW_028141976.1, from coordinate 23,678,765 downwards.
TTCCCGGCAAAGTGCGCGAGCTACATTCTGCACGCAGTTAAATCCGACAGCGAACATTAATTACGGTCGAGCTAAAAAGCCCTTAATCCGGCATCGCGCGAACGGCCGAGGCGATAGGGTAGGAGAAACGAGGACATTCGGGCTAAAACTCTTCGCCCCGCGAAGCGGAAGCGCCGTCGTCTCTCGAATCTCGTTTAATATAGCGATCGCGTCCATATACGCGGTATACCTATGTACGAAGGGGTGCACATACGAGAGATGCACACGCCCGGATACACGTGCGTACACGGACGAGCGCGCACGACCAATCGCTTTAGAGACGGTCGGCCGACGATAACGAGGCCGCAGCGGCAAAGGAAACGGAACATCGCGGGATATGCGTGCGGAATTTTTCATGCAATCCTATAAATGGAGACCGGAGAGCGCGGCGCACCGCGGCCATCCTACCGGCTCCATATCACCTCGGTGGAGTCCGGGCTCGCGCAGTTCTGCCCAGGGTTCTGATCGCGACCAGCGTGACCCAGCGCCGGCTGGGTATGGTATACGGCGGGTACGCTCCTCTCGTGCATTGGTTGCACGTCCCATTGCGCAAATGCGCCATTTGGATTCCCACCGACGAACGCGCGCGCAAGAGAGTTGTATTTTATGGACGGTTATACTCTCCGTATATACTGGGTGCGTCGGTATTACCGGTGATACAAAATTCCGAGATAGAGATTGTATAAGACAAGTTAACCATCAGTTTTCCCTAGACAAAAATTACGAATATTTGTATTAATTGTAATTAACAATCACAGTCAGACGCGACGATTCCTTGACCTGAGGAAAATTAAAATCGACAAACGATAATCGAACTTTTAATCAATAAATGTATAATCTGTAAAAATATTCATTATCGGATAAATGTATTAAATTATGATTAAGTGTTAATTTGCAAATTTTCTTCCACAAGTTTTGCATGTGGTTGACATAATGTAATATAATTTTGTCAAAGCTAAATATCTTGATAAATTTCGAATTTAATTTGTGATTAAACAAGATTGAATTAAGATTTTTCGCGTATTTATGCGATTTAATCTGATAATTATTAAAGTCTCTTTATCGAAGCAATCATCATTTCTCTTTGACCTGTCCTTTAATATTTATGTCTAGTTTTGGGACACTCTGTATACATGCATGCTTCTCTCGAAGTCCATTTGGATAGAGGTGTCTGGAAGTGCTTGGTCTCTTCGACATCTCGTATATTTAATTGGTTATCGCCCTTCGGCCACCGGAGGATTGCGCACGAGATTTCGGTCGTGTCGACTCAAAGAGCCTCTTCTCTTTTGAAGAAACAAGTTGCGGAAGCAATGTTGTGTGAGTATCGCCTGCGGTCGATGTACATCTGATATTATTCCAACGACAATTTGCTCTTCGCATTTATGATACATATGAATCTCATCGCAGCGAGCATGAAACGAAATGCCAAATTACAGTTGATCACGTTTTGTCAGCCGTCAGAATTTTTCGTCACTCCTTGCGTTTACGCTCGCTATTCTTTGTGGACCGCGTAGTTAGTCACTCATTGTCCTGTCCTCGGGTCTCTCGCTAAAAAGTTATAGTTACTCGTCGCGACGACAGCGTATATATACGGCGTCGAGGTGAAAAGGTTATCGTCACCATAAAATCGAGGTAACTCGATTCCGTGATTCGTGTCACGATGCAGCTCGCTGCATTCGACTGCGTCCATGCTATAATTACTTGAATTCAGTGCTCTCGTAGAGGGTGTCGCTTGAATCCCGAGCTTTATTGGCTTGTCCTTTAATCAATGCGACCGAACCCTCGCAATAGACTCTGCGGGTACAGCGATGCGCGACGACAGCGAAGACAGCGATAGCAACTTCCGATTGCAAGGGTTGTCGGTTGTCGACAATGCGCATGGCACCTGACTGTCGATTGAAATTATGGGGCTGCAGCGAGGTTGGTAATCACCATAAGCGCAACCGTCTGCGGGAATTAGCAAGTCTATTAGTACAAGCGCCGAGACGTACCATCGCTAAGTGACAATTGCTTCCGTAATGTTTGCGAGAGTGGCATGTTGCGACATTGAGAGAAAACGTTTGCTTTATTTATTTATTTAAGTCTCTCTTATTAACTATACTTGCTGATTAACACAACTAACAAAACTCTAAATTTCACTTAATAAGAAAGATTAATTCAAAGGATTATTTTTATTTGATAAAAATATTTTTCCATGAATGGGAATCGATCTGTCAACGGAATCATCGAGCAAGTTTTGTTGAACAAGTCTATGCGAAAAACTGGCCGAATTTTCAAACCCGCGAATAAAACGTCTTCTTTGTGTTAACTCAAGATCGATTACGATGGCGATAGCGTCGTAAAAAGAAATTTATCAAAGTATATCGTGATCAATAAAAACGATGGTAAGTAACATCTCGAGGATGTGCGGATAGTATGTCACTACCTGAGGTCTTTAATTAAAAGAACACTCGTGGCATAGTTTCATCTTAAATTTTGCAATGCAGCTTTTCTAATTAGGAAAGTGTATGTGATACTTTTCTAATTAAAAAAGTTTTGCGTCGCAAAACAGGTCGGTGCTCTTGTGCCGTAGACTCTTTCACATCGAAGAGCAAGCGTGTGCGTGTTTGTATGTAAATGCAATCCAAGATAAATGTATTTTTCGGAATTAATGACATTCATAAGGAGAGATTTTTAGCAACTAAATTGTTGCGAAATCAGATATGTAATTTTCATCCAAGTTTCGATCGCGACCATTTTCTTTGTTAAACGCGGCCAATGGCAATAGCGGAGGAATCGGGTGTAAGTTAGTTGGCATTCCTCTTCAGCGATACTTAGTGAACAGGATATTTACGGCAACATCGTCAGAGTGATCCGAAGAGGGTCCGGAGTACAAGGGAAAAAGAGAAAAACGAGCCAAAGTGGCATTTCGAAAGTTTCTCATTCTTGAAGTCGAAGTTTGCCTTTGAGGATGTAATGAAGCGGGAGCGGGCGGGCGCGTCGAGGGAGTCTCCTCACCTGTCAAGTGCAACCTGTTATCGAGTTACTTAAAGCGGCTCCCGGCCTGGTAAACGTACCGCGATAAGCTCCGCGCAGTTACGTCAAAGTGAGGTATGGAGCTTGAGAAGCGCGAAGTTTCGCGTATATACTTACTTCGTCTGCGTTCTCAGGTGCATGCCGATACGCGAGGATCGGAGAAGAAACCTTCCGTTTACTTCAGGCGCCGATTTTCCCTTCATTCACCCGCGCGTCCTTCCATTGCAACTCTCGACGCGGAAACTTCTCCGAGATCTTAATTAAATCTGCGTTGCAAAAGGATACTTTCGACGTGCTAGACGTACACAGCGGCTAATGTCTATTAAATAACGGTTAGAGAATATAATCCTCCGCTAATTGCAGAATCATCTTATGAATTTGTATTCTGAATACATCAGAGATTTTGCTAAATATCGCAAATAAAGCAATGTTTCTCTCTCATATGACATTTTAGACGTCTCGCATATTGATAGTGCGACGTAGTAGTACGTTGTGTAATCGCGATAATTACGCAATGTCGTTTTTCAAGAGTGTACGTTTCGATGGGAATGGCAGTGCCTATCAGACTCAAAGAGACAGACAGACAGACGGGGTTGCGCCCGGAGATTGTCAGCTAAATGAAGCAGGGATGCGCGGGAATGACAGCGAGCCGGCGGCGGAGAATAGTTTGCAAAGTTAGGAGGCAGTTAGATAGCTATGGCGTGACGACATTAATAACACCTTATTAGCCCTAGGCGCAGCCGCACACCGTCTGAAGATAAATGAGATCGCGGTCGACTTGCCACCAGGCACAGCTCGCAGTCCTATCGAGGGCAAAACCGTGGATTCCATTGTGACGGTCGCGAGGATCAGATTTCTGTTTTTCAAGCGCGTGGATTTTCAAGCGACGTAAATTTCTTTTTTTATGAAAAGCATCATATACTCTCTAAATTTCTTAGAGTGAAGCTTGCACTCGAAAAATTGAGTGACTGGTCAAATCACTCTAGTTAGAGTGATTTTTCACTCCTATGAGTGAAAAATCACTCTAACTAGAGTGATTTGACCAGTCACTCAATTTTTCGAGTGCAAGCTTCACTCTAAGAAATTTAGAGAGTAGGATACGAGGGTGTGTCATAATAAGCTATAACTTCGAGAACACGTACATATTATTCTAAATTAATATTCACCGATCGATTCCCGTTAATTATGTCACAGGTAATTTACGCGCCAGGCACAATCTAATGAAAAATTAATTATTATTTCATAGCCTACGTAATTGTGTCACTTATGTATATTTGCACTGAATTTATATTGGATGAGACATTTTATTTCGATGCCTTTATTATTTGATTGATTGTTTGCATATTGTTATTGTCATACACATGTACGGATGCATTATTATATTCGGATGTTTCGATCAAATTCGCTGGATGAGGCTCGTCACATATGTTTTATGAATAGAATATAGCTCGTCAGGCTTCCATCTAATTAATGACAACAAATTAAGCAAATAAATGATGTAATTAACGTTACGTTGGTTGCACCGGTATACTACGTGCTATACTTGTACCTTAATTAATCAGGCTGGTTTGCGCTGATCACACATCTATGAATGTATCTCCATCAGTGTAACTGTTTACATTTCATGTCTATAGACACTGATTGTTGATTGCAGAATGCAGAAACTGTGTTACGATAGTTTCTATAGCTCGTCAATTCATGAACGAAGCCGTGCGCGTTCAAAGAAACAATAAACTTTTATAATTAAACAGCATAGCTTCGTAATTAAAAACAGAACTTTCGTAATTAAATATGCGTATCGCACTAGCGTGAACTGAATTGCAAAAGGTTGCTTTGCGAAGCAGATTCCGCATGCGCTTTTTATCTCGATTTAACATTCTCGCGATCCCAAGCTTTCCTAACATTCCGAAGGTAAAATCATAATGCATAATTTCATAATTCGTCGGCTAAATAAATAAAATGGCCGGGTAATTTACATTTCTCATTTTATTTATGTAATCACAGTTAAAGTTTAATATGGAATATTTTGCAGTTACGAACGCCGGCGTGTTAGTCGCGACCGATATATCCGGCTTGAAAAGGTACTGAACAGCGCCCCGTGCGAACGGACAGAATCAAATAACGGAACGCGGTTTGTTTGCAAGCCACCCCCGCGAATGGCCGGCAGAAACATACAAACCATTCCCCCGAATACGAATACGAGCAATTCTCCCCCTCGCGCGCGTTCGCTCCAACCGACTACGACCCTGCAGCGCCTATCTTTCTCTCACTTAAATGTACACTCTCTCTTTCCTTTTCTCGCGTTTTCCGCCCTCGCAATCTGAAGGTCAGCAGGACACGGCAATCAGCACGAGCCGCGACAGAAACGCACCCCGCATACAGATTTCTACGGTTTTATTTAGGGCTTCTAGTTAGAAGGCGCGCGCAAACAACAGTTACCGGCGCGCCCGTCGTGGAAACTCATTTTAAGGTCGGCGGGTGTGTCGCGGAACTAATTCGGTTCTTGAGTGATTTTGCAAACTGGGGAAGGAGGCTAATTAAAGGTTTTCCCTATGTGCGTGGCGAGTCATTTGGATCGAGGGGACTTTCGTCCTGGTTGCGGATTCTCGAAAATGAGTTGGTTAAATGAAAGCAAAACGCAATATTTGTCCCCTTATACTCGGTTTCACGGTTTGATACAAATTCGAGATTTCGTATATCTTGATGCGATGTTTACGGAACATTTATTATAATTTTCTCAAATATTAACATTTCATACGTTCATTCAAAAAAGAGTTTACTTGAAGAGAAAAACTTTTAGATGAAACATTAATATCAGGACTCGCGCTTAGATGTGTTAGCTAGAATAAGCGTGTAATCGTACCGTTACGTTTATCAAGAATGAAAGAGCAATGCTCTTTTTACTTTTAAGAACCATGAAGAGGATACTCGCCGAGAACCGAGCAATGTTAATCATAAAGCGACAATTTTAATGAGTCGACTCTTCGCTTAATTATGTCTCGCGTAACGCGAATGCGAGTACGAGAGATGGATAACGAGATCGCTGTCCTTGATACATCCGGTGATCCCGTCGCACGTGTTCCCAGTATCAAAGCCGGCATTTTTCGCGTAAAAAAAGGCTACTCGTGTCGCTACCGAGCCGCGAAACGACCAAACTGCGCAAAAGAGTCGCCGGAGTACAAGCGAAAGCGCGTATCTGCGCGTTATTCGGCCTTAAAAAGTGCGTGCACATTGGAATGCGGTGACATATGCACGTCGGACGTGTTTGCCGCAACAGTGACTGTCCCGCGCTCGCATTGCCTGATTGCGAGCGACTTAATGAAGACTGGCGGGGCGCGTTCCAATTTGCACGTATGACGCTCGTTTCGCTGCTGTGCGACGAGAGGATTGCGTATGTGACGAATGTCGTCGCTGCTTGGCTAATATCGCGGATGCGAAAAATATTAAATTCCTATCTCTCATTTCCGTCGTCGCATTCTTCCAGCGAGACTCGAAAATAGATGATGCATAAAGCGCGTTTCTTCAGATAATCTGAATGTTTGAGAGACATCGCAAAAACGTCCAAAAATCCTCTAATTGTGTTATTTTTTTACAGGTATATATATATATATATTTATTTTCTTTTTTATATTAGAAATAAATGTATATATGATACTTTAAAAAATAATATTAAAAATTAAAAATTTATCTACGAATAAAAATTTTGATCGATTATCGATCGATTACTAATCGATTATTTATTTCTTTATTTATTGATTCATCTGAATCTGCATTATATTGTCAGGTGATTTTCAATCTTTCAAATTAAAATATTACTTTATATAATATATAAAATATTACTTTATAACATGTTACTTTATTACACTTTAAAATGTTTGAGATGCTTAAATATAATTTTTCCGCTAAAATTAAAGTTACCTTTAAAATTTGTTTTTAATTATTTTTCAATTTTGTATCTTGTCCAATTTATGCTTCATATATACCGTATATTTATTACGTTGAATCATTCTGTAATTATATTACTTGTATTTTTCTTTTAGCACAATCAGTCACTTCGAAAAAATTTTATCTTAGAATACATGCATTGGCACCTCCTAATAGCTCTATGTATTCTTTGCCTATCTTTGTTTTCTGCAACCGTGCTTGTCTCCAGAGAAAAAATATTCACTTTTCTCTGCGAAGCAATTTCAGATCCAACATTGAAGAAACGGCTTATACGGATTCGAAAATGAAATGACGAGCCATTTAAAAGTTCTTCCAGGATGTCGGCGGCTATCTAAAAGCTAAGTGAAGGCATATGAAAAAAAAATATACCATTTTTTCAAAACGTCGTCGTCCTCTGTATCATAACGTAGAATTTACACTGCATTTGGAAAATCGGGATACTTTTTCGAATAATCTGTGACGAGTATAGTGCGAGGAGACTCCCGTCGTATCCTTTTTACTCGAGTTTAGCCGCTTTCTTTCCACAGAATTCGATTCTGTGGAATCGCTGAAAGCAAGGCGCATCCCGAGAAGCAAGCGACTGAAAAATCCGACTGTGGCGCATTATATTCGATTCGCTAGCGGATTCTAGCCGAGGATTCGCCGCACCGTAATAACCTGGTAAAGTGAAAAATTCCAGAATGCTACGCCGCCGAAGAAGATTCGTATGCACGGCATGGAGCAGCCAAGTTCTTGGAACTTTTAATTGACTCCTTTTCGAAACTTAACAGACGTGACTTTGATCGTCCTCCTCTCATCTCTGTGATCCCCTTAGAAACTTTCAGTTTCAACAGCGACGAGCGAATGTTTCCTGACATGACGTTCGACGTTCTTATTCGAGAAAGGATTGGCAGTTGAGGAAAATCTCAGGCAAATTCTCTCCATGTTGATATTCCGTATACCTTCGCCTCGCGGCTTATCTGCCCGACAGTCGTACAAGCTTGCGTTTAGCAATCACACAATCGACGTTGCGAGCAATATTATTCCCGATGCAATCTCTGATCGCAATATCTCGAAAATTACTTGGTCTATTTTCTGTCCTTGTGTTATATCCAGAGTTCCTCTTCGATTGCTCGATATCGAATGATAGTTCTCGTCATATCGGTTTTTTTTCGATAGCTCGACGATTAAAAGCGATATTCCGTGGAAATAGAAAATATATTTTTTTGTTACAATATTTTTAATGAAATCTGATCCCTATCGTGAAGATAGATTTTACTTAATCATTATCATAGTCCATGTGAAAACTCCCAAAAGCAACACGATATATTATTTCGCAGCAAATTCTAAAGAAAATATTAATCGAGATAAAATTAAGATATGTTCTAGAGTAATTCTGTTTTCCTGCATTCATTACTTAATCATTGCAATCTCAACGTCAATATATTATTTAACGCAGCGAATATTTGAGATTCAATATTTCTATTATATGCCGCTTGCAATCCGACTCGATTGAATTTTTCACAGCAACGCGATGAACATATTTCTACCATCTTCCTATGTCGCTGTTGCTTTAAATGCTTCAAGATCGATGTGCAGACGCCCGTGAAAGCTCCTTTTATTTACTTGTCCTACAAAGGTTCTCGTTGCAACGTGTATCACTTTGTTAAAATTCCGATAACGTTGCACGTGTGAGAATAATGAAAAGGAAAAAGAGGTTGGTGTGACATGAATAAAAGGACTGTAAGAAAAAAGAATCTGCGAAAACGCGCTGAATAAAAAGACAACTGGAAATTAAATAATAGAAAGCGCAAATTTTTATATAAAATTAGTTTATATCCGTATCTACTTTGATTGCTGTACAAAAAGAAATTAACCCGCGAAAATTGTATAACAAATAATCAATATTTTTCACATTAATACAGTTTGTTTTATTCTTAAATACTATACATATATTCCTAATCGTGAAAATTGTAACATTGTAAAAATAAATCACACGTGGTCTACGATTTCAATCTGTAACAATTTTAATAAATCGCGATTAAAAGGAATTTCTGCAATAATCATCGAAAGAGCTATACAGACCGAAGAAAAGTCACAGAGAGAAGAACAGAGAGAGAAAGACAGATTCGAATAGCAAAGATATCTTCCTCTCATGGCTTCACATTATTACTTGGACGTACTTTAGCGACTAGGAACGCACACTAGGAATACGACAATGTAATGGCAGGAGAAGCTAGCGAAATATATGAGCGACTCGTGCATGATCTGGCCGCACTCGCGCTTGCATGCTAAAAGCATATACTATGAAGCGGAGCCGCGCGCTCGTGCCGCAAGCCCGTAAGGGCGTTTCGCTTTTACGGGAAAGTCGGGCGCGTATCCGCATGCCTTAACCCGTATGCGAGCGAGAATCGCGTTAGCAAGCCGCTTACAGCGTTGCATCTGCGAGGCAAAGCACAAGGCGGTTCCGAGCCGACAATAAATATAGGTTCACCGAGCGGCTCTCCGAGCAGTTCGGCATATTGAATTTTGCTCGTAGCAACATACGTTCGCGGTTTCGCGGCGGCATCGATACACACGCGCGGCAGTAAATTTGATCGGACCAATGATGAGTTATCGGGATACGCCGGGATATCGCGCTTCCTCTCATCCCCCTCTCGTATTTGCGTAATTAAATCTGCGTACGGCGCGCCAGAAATATTGTAAGTTGATCGTTAAAATATATATTAATTTGCCTCGTTGCGTCACGCATCATTTTCTCGATTTCGCGGCGACCGATAATGACAAACGATTCGCGCAAAATCTCGTTTAATTTCTCCGGCGGAATTCTCTTACCGATTAGCGTTCCACTCCTCGACGATAGGACACGTCTTATTGCGCAACAATGTAACTAGAATGGCGAAGATCCATGAAAACGATAAGAGACTCCGCGCGTGTAATGATCGCAAGAACGTTAAGCCGTTGAGAAAGAAAAAAATACGACATGCTAACGCCGTCATAGCAGCGATAATGCTCGCTTAAAAACGATTACGCCGACGACTTGGCATACGAGAACGTGTACGCCACTGGTCGGACGCGTAAAAAAATGCTCGAGTTAAATATGTGATATTAAATTTCGCATACATGTGTGTCATAAAAAACTGGACCGCGGTCTTTGGATATATAAAGAATTTTTTAATAAAATTTTGAAAAGCTAATTAAATGTGAAAAAAATGTTAAATTTAAATTATTTGCTTGTAGCAGGAGAGTTTCTGCGTCCAGTTGGCTAAATAATTAAATTGAAATTTGAACTGATTAATTCAATAGCAAAATAAATATCCATGATAAATTGCAAAGCAAAAAAAAGGATTTTATTTGCGTCCTTCGACAAACCAGTTACATTGTTACATTATAAACGATAAATTTAACCTTTGGTGCATTTAGATTAATATTTTCCATGACGTTTGTCGCTGTACGGCCATGAATCGAGTGACGGGAGTGCAACCGCCAGTTTCCGACAATATTGTCATCGAAATGAGTTTCGATCGTGGGAGGGAGAATATGCATTTTAACGACTTTTGATATTGAATCTACGTCCAAAGCAATAAATATTATTTCGCTTGTTCATTACTCGGCAATATTTTGCGTGAATAAATGATTAACGTACATGGGAAATTCAATTCTTCTCCAATTTACATTTAATACCGATTCGCTTTGAAATTGCAATTGGAATATGCCATTTGCCGTTGCGTCCATCTTGACTTAATTCCCGTTTTCATTAGGAGAGTCGCGCGTATTAATCTCGCTGATAGTGGCGCAGCCGGTGGATCGAGTTATACCGCGCTCGGTTATATTCCCGGCGAAACAATTCGCTTATCAGTAGACGGCAAACCGGGGGTGGCGGGGTTTGATAGACGTCGTCGGTGCCGGTCCGCGCCGCGTCACGACGAATCTATTCGGTTGTTACAGCTGTCGAAACTATGAAATTCAATGCGGCAAATTTGCATGCTAATCCGCGCGGCGTAAACCCGGCATCCGTGTACTTTGCGCTCGGATGTGTCTAAGTTGTAATTCAATAAAGACAGGAGAGCGCCGCCGGTTGTAACGCTGTGACTCGGTTAACTCGCGCTGCTAACGACTTTAACAACGCACACACGATCAATCTCCGGCGCGGGCGCGGGTGCAGGAGCGGGTACGCACGTGTGAGTGTGCGTGTGCACCCTTCGTGCGTGACGAAAATTTTCAGCTAGTAATGTTAGGCACTTGGAAACTATGCTGGAAATTGTTCTACTGCCACAGCGCGCTGCCGCTCGGATAAGCGCAGATCTCTCCTCGTCTAATGGCCTCGAAGAACAACGCGCATTTTCAGCGCTATAAATTGCGAACGTAACGATCCATGATGTTGGCGCGATTAGTTATACGCGGAAATTATTGTTGTAATTTGTAAAATCTAGTTCGACGAGGAACAGTTTGATAAACCTCTGCGAATGAATCCTTGGGCGGAATTGAGGAAAATTAAACATTAAAATAAAAATTGGATAAATAAATGAATAAATATAAATTTGTGTATGAAGCTTTCTCTATGCAAATTTTCATTTAAACGTATAAATCCACACGTGTAAAGCGCGATATAGTAAAATTCATAAGCAAAGTTGCCGGTTTACACACACTCTCGTACGGCCTCGAAACGCTTGATCGATAGTCTCGTCGACGCGTCCAAGTCGAATTTCCCACGCCGCGTATCGCGCGCCCGTCGGCGCTCTAAAAACAAGGTAACGATTGTGATGATTCATCTATCACGCTATGCTCGTATTATAACTTCTCTACGGCACGATAAAGCTCATTCCTCGCTAGTTCGCTTAGCATAGTCTCGCTATGGCATACCGACGGAATTCCATTTAATGTTAAACGCCTAGCGGAGGGAAAACATTGCCATGGCGCGCGCGGAGAAGCGAGATAGTCAAACTGAATTATGTCTTCCAGCAGCAGTAACAGAGGCTCCGCGAGCGATAAGCAATTGCAAGAATTATAATAGCACCTAATAAATAAATTTAGATAACGCGCGATACTTCGCCGCGCATACGCGGCCAATGGGTCCATCGGCTATCTTCGAGAAATGAATGTCTCGCGTATTTTTCCTTTCGCGAGCTCGGAAGTTAATAAATGAATTCTCGCGCGCCGCGATATTTCAGAGACGATATCGTCGCGCAACACGCGGCCAAAAAATAAGTAGTTTCTCGTAAATTAATTCCGCGCACGAAATATATTTCTGATATATGTGTGTGTGTGGGTGCAACATTTCTCACTTAGGAAAAAAAAATATTTCTTGAATAACAACTGATAATAGTTTCTAAATTACGCAAAGCACACTCTCTCCTTATTGCTATCTAAATGTGCACTGAACGAATAATGATTATAGTTTCCTCGCCCTCTCCCAACTTGAAGATATCAATAAAGAAACAGCAAAGATAAATTATTTTTCTATGTTTTGCAAAACTAGGAAATTTAATTTAAATGTTTAATTCTATTCTTCCAATTTTAACAGCTGGTTTTAGCACGCTCTGTTAACATTATTAACATTTTTGTAATTTTATTTCACATCTATAGCGCGAGGGATGAATTTTTCGTATTCTTATCATTCGGATAAAGCCCTCCGCAAAGACGATGTTTGTCCGCGCACGAGGATCAACCTGACGGGGGTATCAGCCCCGCGAAATTCACTTCGGTAAATTCGAGATAGGACGATAGTAAAACGGAAATGTCTTTGAAATAAAAGCCAGGGGATACGCGCTCGATGGCGGTTTACGAGTGAACACGAGCGCATTGTAGACGCGTCCTCGTCGTCCCGCCAACGTAATTTCCACAGGCTTTGATCTTCGATTTTTCCGACGAGAGAGTCACCGCGCGAGAATTGACTCTGCGTCTTTTGTGCACACATGCCACCTAGCACCGCGTGTAATTTCGATCGCGTGTTCGGTCCATTATGGGCAGTGTCGGCTGAGCGAGAGACGATGCTTCGCGAAATGGAAAAGATCCATTGAAGCCAACTCTTACGATCAAGAAGGAGCGATGCCTTTTGTCTGCTCGCGATTTTATTATTTCGTTCGCAACGAAAACTCTTCGAATGCTTTCTTCATGTATTTGGCTCTCTGAAGTTATGTTTCATTATTTTATAAGACAGCACACATACAACAACAAAATACAACTATTAAAATATTTGACTTAAATTCAAATTTCAATTTTGCCTAAGAATAACGAACGCTCGAGGTACACAAGAAATGTATATACAATATAAATATATATAATACAAATGTATAGAATAAAAATTGTTTGTCGAGAAAGCCGTTCATCGGTCATGCTGTTGATCCGAAACAGTTACAGTTCAACACTCGTTTGAGAAAGTAAAAATTTGTTATACTATTAAATATTAGATACGTATATCAAAGACAATAGTGTAAAATTGGCATTTCTATTACTTAGAAGTTAATTACAACTATATTTGTTACATATATCTTCGAGAAACTTGGTGATCAAGAGCGCAATAAAATTATAACAAAAGAATAAGATACGCGCGAATGTGAAAATATACAGGTAAAATATAATAGAAAGCAAAATTTTTAATTACTTTAACTAAAACGTATGATAATATGGAAATCTGGTTATAAAATATTTCTTTGTTTTAAAAGCTTTTACAACTAAAAAATAAAACTAAATATTATATTTTTTTATTTGGTATTTCATAATAATGCTGCGAAACAAATTTTACTATAATATAAAAGCAATTTTTTTGCAAAAAATGTATTTAGTCTTTTCGTAAGGTATCTTTTTAAAATGCGATTATAGTTTTTCATGTTACTTTGCATTAATCAAAAGTAAAAAAATAATACATAATTAAAATATATATACATATATAGGACAACAAATGTAACATATAAAATTGAATAAAAAATGTATTATTTTTTCACATAAAAGTACTGGACTTTAATTAAAGAAAAATTTCATTTTTATATAAAAATTATTAAATATTATACTCAAATATAATATATTAAACATGTGTGTGTGTGTGTGTGTATTTATATACATTTATATACATATTTAATATATTATATTTGAGTATAATTTTATAATAATAAGTATATATAATTTTATGATAATAAATAAATTTCTTAATGTATATAAAATATTCTTTTATAAAATTAATTAATTTATCTAATTTTTGTAAGGAGGAATGTATTATTAAGTGCATATTTGTTTGCAGAATTGATAGTGTCACAGAATATCATAGACGAATTGATAATGTCACAAAATATAAATGAACCAACAGAAAATGATGAAAGTATAGAAAATATAGAAGATATAAACATAAAAGAGCGTATCATTTGCCATTGTCGAACAAAATTAAATTTTAAAAATTTCGACTATACATGGAATATTACTGACTTTTCAGTAACATGTAGAGCTATGAATAGTTTACCGATTTGTAAAACTAGAGACCAGCCTTTTATTATTACTGCATCTTTTAATGAGCAAACTAATACATTGCGTTTTGGTAGTTTGTTTGAGTCAGGACTTGAGAATGGAATTAAGGTTAACTATTATTGTTATATACAAACTACTGAAGAAATAGGAATGCCTTTAAACAAGAAAAACGTTTATTTAAAACATAACCAGATGATATATGAAATATCTTTAAGAAAGCTTTACGAGCAGAAATCAACATATTTACCTAATGACACGCTTACAGTATGTTTTCAATTCGAAATAATCGAAAGTTTATCGTACCACTATGTAAATCAGACTATACTAGAAATGGAAGAACCTACGTATATAGATATGTTTTTATATAATGGTTTTAGATAGAAAATCAAATTCATTCGTCACCTTTGTAATAGACGAAAAACAACTTTATATAAATAAAGAGTTACTATGTTTAAATAGTGATGCTTTTAAAGCTATGTTTAATAGTGAAATGAAAGAAAGTAATACCGATATAGTAGAAATAAACGACATAAAGTACGATGTTTTTAAATATTTAATATCCTATATGGAAACTGGTAATTTAGCTAAACTAAAAATGAATGCAGATATTAACTATACAGAAACGTTATATGATCTGATTGCAGCAGCTGATAAGTATAACATAAAAGATCTCAAATTTTTATGTGAAAATCTTTTAATAAAAAATACCTCCAAAGACAATGTTATAGGACATTTAAATATTGCGCATTTAAATAATGCATCATTTCTAGAGCAATATGCCATAAAATTTATCAAATTATACGAAAACATTGTTGCGGAAACATCAGATTTTAAAATTTTAATACAAAAATTTCCTGAGTTAGTAACTAAGATCATGAAAGTTAAATTGGATAGCAAGATATATGTATATGAATAAATAAATAATCTGAATTTATTAGCAATTAGATTATTTTTAATAAAAAAATAAGTTAAAAACATCTTAAAAATATTAAATCTATCAAATTTATATATAAATATTAATTTTACTAAAAACAGATTTAATTTATAAGAATTAGTTAAGAATTCTGTTTTAGTTTAGAATAAATTTAATACATACACAGTTTCCTATACAATCAGATTATTTATTCAAATCATTTCGTTATCAATATATGTTATTTCTGGATATTTTATTATATTTTATCATTCTAGAAAAGAGATAATGTACAGGTATATTAAAACAGTCTTATTACAATAGCTTATATTATTAGCTTTTGGAGTATTTGTTTTTGCATTATAATCGGAAAGAGAAAAATATAACTTTCTTAATTAATAATATATAATATTTTTCAATATATTGATAGTAAAAAACATCTTTTGTAGTAAAAATGTTCAGTTTTGCGTGAAGAAAATACTGTAAAAATATAAAGAAATATTTGTTTTGCATTAGATCAGCGACTTCATCCCATTATTATTTAATAACAGATGATTTAACGAATGTTTATAAGCAAGTGTTATTTCTTTTCTAAAATTACAAATGTATATATATATAATATTATTATATATATATATATATATATATATATATATATATATATATATAATATTATAGCAGTCAATAATAATCAATTATATATATATAATATTATATCAGTCAATATAATCAATTATATATATAATAATATATGTAATATTAAATCAGATACATCCCTATATACTTTATTGTGATATTAATAATATATATGATTAGCATTTTACGTTCATTTTCAATTTTTTTTAACTCCTCTGTTCCTCAATTATAAATTCAAATCTAAAGTTAAGAAATAAGCTAAAAATTACTAAATAATAAATACGTACTATAAAAAAAGTATTTTATTAAATTTATAAGTACATCAAATATAAACTTTTCAAATTTCCTCTTTAATTTTTTGTTATTCTAAATTTTATTTACAACAACTAAATACAACTATTAAAATATTTGACTTAAATTCAAATTTCAATTTTGCCTAAGAATAACGAACGCTCGAGGTACACAACATAAGAAATGTATATACAATATAAATATATATAATACAAATGTATAGAATAAAAATTGTTTGTCGAGAAAGCCGTTCATCGGTCATGCTGTCGATCCGAAACAGTTAAAGTTCAACACTCGTTTGAGAAAGTAAAAATTTGTTAAACTATTAAATATTAGATACGTATATCAAAGATAATAGTGTAAAATTGGCATTTCTATTACTTAGAAGTTAATTACAACTATATTTGTTACATATATCTTCGAGAAACTTGGTGATCAAGAGCGCAATAAAATTATAACAAAAGAATAAGATACGCGCGAATGTGAAAATATACAGGTAAAATATAATAGAAAGCAAAATTTTTAATTACTTTAACTAAAACGTATGATAATATGGAAATCTGGTTATAAAATATATCTTTGTTTTAAAAGCTTTTACAACTAAAAAATAAAACTAAATATTATATTTTTTTATTTGGTATTTCATAATAATGCTGCGAAACAAATTTTACTATAATATAAAAGCTATTTTTTTGCAACAAATGTATTTAGTCTTTTCGTAAGGTATCTTTTTAAAATGCAATTATAGTTTTTCATGTTACTTTGCATTAATCAAAAGTAAACAAATAATACATAATTAAAATATATATACATATATAGGACAACAAATGTAACATATAAAATGGAATAAAAAATGTATTATTTTTTCACATAAAAGTACTGGACTTTAATTAAAGAAAAATTTCATTTTTATATAAAAATTATTAAATATTATACTCAAATATAATATATTAAACATGTGTGTGTGTGTGTGTGTGTTTGTGTGTGTGTATTTATATACATTTATATACATATTTAATATATTATATTTGAGTATAATTTTATAATAATAAGTATATATAATTTTATGATAATAAATAAATTTCTTAATGTATATAAAATATTCTTTTATAAAATTAATTAATTTATCTAATTTTTGTAAGGAAGAATGTATTATTAAGTGCATATTTGTTTGCAGAATTGATAGTGTCACAGAATATCATAGACGAATTGATAATGTCACAGAATATAAATGAACCAACAGAAAATGATGAAAGTGTAGAAAATATAGAAGATATAAACATAAAAGAGCATATCATTTGCCATTGTCGAACAAAATTAAATTTTAAAAATTTCGACTATACATGGAATATTACTGACTTTTCAGTAACATGTAGATCTATGAATAGTTTACCAATTTGTAAAATTAGAGACCAGCCTTTTATTATTACTGCATCTTTTAATGAGCAAACTAATACATTGCGTTTTCGTAGTTTGTTTGAGTCAGGACTTGAGAAAGGAATTAAGGTTAACTATTATATTTATATACAAACTACTGAAGGAATAGGAATGCCTTTAAACGAGAAAAACATTTATTTAAAACATAACCAGATGATATATGAAGTATCTTTTAGAGACCTTTACGAGCAGAAATCAACATACTTACCTAATGACACGCTTACGGTATGTTTTCAATTCGAAATAATCGAAAGTTTATCGTATAACTATGTAAAACAGACTATAGTAGAAATAGAAGAACCTATGTCTTTAGATACGTTTTTAATGGTTTTAAATAAAAAATCGAATTCACTCGTTACCTTTGTAATAAACGAAAAACAACTTTATATAAATAAAGAGTTACTATGTTCAAAAAGTGATGTTTTTGAAGCTATGTTTAATAGTGAAATGAAAGAAAGTAATACCGATATAGTAGAAATAAACGACATAAAGTACGATGTTTTTAAATATTTAATATCCTATATGGAAACTGGTAATTTAGCTAAACTAAAAATGAATGCAGATATTAACTATACAGAAACGTTATATGATCTCATTGCAGCAGCTGATAAGTATAACATAAAAGATCTCAAATTTTTATGTGAAAATCTTTTAATAAAAAATACATCCAAAGACAATGTTATACGACATTTAAATATTGCGCAATTAAATAATGCATCATTTCTAGAGCAATATACCATAAAATTTCTCAAATTATACGAAAACATTATTACAGAAACATCAGATTTTAGAAGTTTAATACAAAAATTTCCTCAGTTAGTAACTAAGATCATGAAAGTTAAATTGAATAGCAAGATATATGTATATGAATAAATAAATAATCTGAATTTATTAGCAATTAGATTATTTCTAATAAAAAAATAAGTTAAAAACATCTTAAAAATATTAAATCTATCAAATTTATATATAAATATTAATTTTACTAAAAAGAGATTTAATTTATAAGAATTAGTTAAAAATTCTGTTTTAGTTTAGAATAAATTTAATACATACACAGTTTCCTATACAATCAGATTATTTATTCAAATCATTTCGTTATCAATATATTTTATTTCTGGATATTTTATTATATTTTACCATTCTAGAAAAAAGATAATGTACAGGTATATTAAAACAGTCTTATTACAATAGCTTATATTATTAGCTTTTGGAGTATTTGTTTTTGCATTATAATCAGAAAGAGAAAAATATAACTTTCTTAATTAATGATATATAATATTTTTCAATGTATTGATAGTAAAAAACATCTTTTGTACTAAAAATTTTCAGTTTTGCGTGAAGGAAATACTGTAAAAATATAAAGAAATATTTGTTTTGTATTAGATCAGCGACTTCATCCCATTATTATTTAATAACAGATGATTTAACGAATGTTTATAAGCAAGTGTTATTTCTAATATATATATATATATATATATATATATATGTATATATATATAATATTATATGTATATTATATATATATAATTATATATATTATTATATTATATATATATATATATATATATATATATATATATATATATATTGTATGTAATATTAAATTAGATACATCCCTATATACTTTCTTGTGTTATTAATAATATATATGATTAGCATTTTACGTTCATTTTCAATTTTTTTAACTCCTCTGTTCCTCAATTATAAATTCGAATCTAAAGTTAAGAAATAAGCTAAAAATTACTAAATAATAAAAAAGTACTATAAAAAAAGTATTTTATAAAATTTATAAGTACATCATATATAAACTTTTCAAATTTCCTCTTTAATTTTTTGTTATTCTAAATTTTATTTACAACAACTAAATACAACTATTAAAATATTTGACTTAAATTCAAAATTCAATTTTGCCTAAGAATAACGAACGCTCGAGGTACACAACATAAGAAATGTATATACAATATAAATATATATAATACAAATGTATAGAATAAAAATTGTTTGTCGAGAAAGTCGTTCATCGGTCATCGGCTGTCGATCCGAAACAGTTACAGTTCAACACTCGTTTGAGAAAGTAAAAATTTGTTATACTATTTAATATTAGATACGTATATCAAAGACAATAATGTAAAGTTGGCATTTTTATTACTTAGAAGTTAATTACAACTATATTTAATACATATATCTTCGAGAAACTTGGTGATCAAGAGCGCAATAAAATTATAACGAAAGAATAAGATACGCGCGAATGTGAAAATATACAGGTAAAATATAATAGAAAGCAAAATTTTTAATTACTTTAACTAAAACGTATGATAATATGGAAATCTGGTTATAAAATATTTCTTTGTTTTAAAAGCTTTTTCAACTAAAAAATAAAACTAAATATTATATTTTTTTATTTGGTATTTCATATAATGCTGCGAAACAAATTTTACTATAATATAAAAGCTATTTTTTTGCAAAAAATGTATTTAGTCTTTTCGTAAGGTATCTTTTTAAAATGCGATTATAGTTTTTCATGTTACTTTGTATTAATCAAAAGTAAAAAAATAATACATAATTAAAATATATATACATATATAGGACAACAAATGTAACATATAAAATTGAATAAAAAATGTATTATTTTTTCACATAAAAGTACTGGACTTTAATTAAAGAAAAATTTTATTTTTATATAAAAATTATTAAATATTATACTCAAATATAATATATTAAATATGTGTGTGTGTGTGTGTGTGTGTGTATACACACACATATTTAATATATTATACATACATATTTAATATATATATACACATATTTAATATATTATATTTGAGTATAATTTTATAATAGCAATTTATAATAATAAATAATATGTAAATTATAATTTTATAATAATAAACATATATATATATATATATATATATATATATAATTTTATAATAATAAATAAATTTCTTCATGTATATAAAATATTTTTTTATAATAAAATTAATTAATTAATTAATGTAATTTTTGTAAGAGAGAATGTATTATTAAGTGCATATTTGTTTGCAGAATTGATAATGTCACTGAATATAAATGAACTGACAAAAAATGTAGAAGATATAAACATAACACAGCATATCATTTTTCATCATCGAACAAATTTAAATTTTAAAAAATTCGACTTTACATGGAATATTACTGACTTTTCAGTAACATGTAGATCTTTGAATAGTTTACCAATTTCTGAAACTGGAGACCGGCCTTTTATTATTACTGCAACTTTTAATAAGCAAATTACATTGTGTTTTGGTACTTTGTTTGAGTCAGAACTTGAGAAAGAAATTAAGGTTAACTATTATATTTATGTACAAACTACTGAAGGAATAGGAATGCCTTTAAACGAGAAAAACATTTATTTAAAACATAACCATATAATGTATGAAATATGTTTGAAAGATCTTTACGAGCAGAAATCAATATATTTACCTAATGACACGCTTACAGTATGTTTTCAATTCGAAATAATCGAAAGTTTATCGTGCAACTATGTAAAAGAGACTATAGTAGAAATGAAAGAATCTACGTATCTAAATACGCTTTTAAATATAAAATCGAATTCATTCGTTAGCTTTGTAATAGGCAAAAAACAACTTTATATAAATAAAGAGTTACTATGCTCAAAAAGTGATGTTTTTAAAACTATGTTTAATAGTGAAATGAAAGAAAGTAACACCAGTATAGTAGAAATAAAAGACATAACGTACGATGTTTTTAAATATTTAATATCCTATATGGAAACTGGTAATTTAGCTAAACTAAAAATGAATACAGATATTAACTATACAGAAACGTTATATGATCTCATTACAGCAGCTGATAAGTATAACATAAAAGATCTCAAATTTTTATGTGAAAATCTTTTAGTAACAAATACATCTATAAACAATGTTATAAGACATTTAACTATTGCGCATATAAATAATGCATCATTTCTAGAGCAATATGCCATAAAATTTATCAAATTATACGAAAACATTATTGCAGAAACATCAGATTTTAAAATTTTAATACAAAAATTTCCTGTGTTATTAACTAAGATCACGAAAGTTAAATTGGATAGCGAGACATTTATATATGACTAAATAAATAATCTGAATTTATTAGCAATTAGATTATTTCTAATAAAAAATAAGTTAAAAACATCTTAAAAATATTAAATCTATCAAATTTATATATAAATATATAATTATATATAAATATTAATTTTACTAAAAACAGATTTAATTTATAAGAATTAGTTAAGAATTCTATTTTAGTTTAGAATAAATTTAATACATACACAGTTTCCTATACAATCAGATTATTTATTCAAATCATTTTTTTATCAATATGTGTTATTTATGGATATATATATATATATATATATATATATATATATATATATATAATATTATATCAATCAATATTTTATCATTCTAGAAAAGAGATATTGTACATGTATATTAAAACAGTCTTATTACAATTACTTATATTATTAGCTTTTGGAGTATTTGTTTTTGCATTATAAGAAAGAGAAAAATATAACTTTCTTAATTAACCCCTTCACTGTCAGGGACCCCATATGTATAGGGGCCAAAAAAATTCGTGCCACTTTTGCTTCATGGCCCCTATAGGGGCATCTTGAAAAAAACATGTTATTACTGTTACGATTTGATTGTCCTTGAGTATTTTAAGGTTTCTGAGGTCGCTGAATTCGAATCTGAAATCAGAATTTCGAACTTCAAAATGGCGGATCAAAATTCAAAATAATTTTGGGTTTGAATAAAAATGGGTTTCTTATCGTTTTTGGGGTCGCCGAATTCGAATCTAATATCAGATTTTCCAAATTAAAAAATGCAAATTTTATATGGCGGACCAGAACAAATAGTTGCCATACATAAAAGATGTACACTTTTTTCTTCAATTACTTATAAATCCCGCTATCTGCTGAATCCAGAGTCACGAATTATCAAATCAAGCTGTTTGCACAAAAGTGGAAACGTATACCAGTTTTCAAGAAATAAAAATAATAAAAAAACGGAGTCAATAACCGCCACGTTCTCGATTCGTGACTCTGGGTTCGGCAGAGAGCGGGATTTAAAAATAATTCAAGAGAGAAATATACAACCTTTATGTATGTCAACTATTTGTTCGAACTCTGGTCCGCCATATTGGATTTGCCATTTTCAATTTGGAAAATCTGATATTAGGTTTGGATTTCGCAACCCCAAAAATGATACACATTTTTATTGAAATCCAAAATTATTTTGAATTTTGATCCGCCATATTGGATTCACCATTTTGAATTTTGTAATTCTGGCTTCAGATTCGGATTCGGCAACCTCAATAATATTTATACTGACGTATTCATGCAATTTTAAAAACTTTTTTCTTCAACACACTTTTGGCACGGAAAGTTTCTTTTCGCTGGACTGTGAAGGGGTTAATAATATATAATATTTTTCAATATATTGATAGTAAAAAACATCTTTTGTAGTAAAAATTTTCAGTTTTGCGTGAAGGAAATACTGTAAAAATATAAGGAAATATTTGTACTAGATCAGCGACTTCATCCCATTATTATTTAATAACATACGATTTAACGAATGTTTATAAGTAAGTGTTATTTCTTTTCTAAAATTACAAATATATATATATATATATATATATATATATATATATATATAATATTATATCAGTCAATAATAATCAATTATATATATAATATTATATCAGTCAATATAATCAATTATATATACAGGGTGTATCAGACCACCCGTGCCAGCCAAATATCTCGAAAACCAAGAACGACAGACAAAAATATTTCAGACAAAAGTTGTAGGGTTTCAAGTAACGTATTATATAGTAATATTGGTACGACCTTGAATAGTGTTGTCAAGGTCATGTGAAGGTCATCTTAAATTTCTTAAATGGAACCCCCTATTTTTCATTACATATTCTTGTAGCTTATCTCGAGGGCTTTTCAAAACACTATAATAAAGTATTTTTTCATTGAGTACTTTTCGAGTTATGAGGCTTGAAATCATTTCTTAATTTTACATAAACCGTAAAATATCTTGTAAAATATTCATTTTTCGATTATCTTACCTTAATACTTTTATGTACAAAATAATGAGAGGAATAAATTGGTGTAAAGAAAACACAAAATTGTTTCGAAAAAAAAAATGTAATTGTTAATTGCAAATTACATTTTTTTTTCGAAACAATTTTGTGTTTTTTTTACACCAATTGATTCCTCTCATTATTTTGTACATAAAAGTATTAAGGTAAGATAATCGAAAAATGAATATTTTACAAGATATTTTACGGTTTATGTAAAATTAAGAAATTATTTCAAGCCTCATAACTCGAAAAGTACTCAATGAAAAAATACTTTATTATAGTGTTTTGAAAAGCCCTCGAGATAAGCTACAAGAATATGTAATGAAAAATAGGGGGTTCCGTTTAAGAAATTTAAGATGACCTTCACGTGACCTTGACAACACTATTCAAGGTCGTACCAATATTACTATATAATATGTTACTTGAAACCCTACAACTTTTGTCTGAAATATTTTTGTCTGTCGTTCTTGGTTTTCGAGATATTTGGCTGGCACGGGTGGTCTGATATACCCTGTATAATATTATATGTAATATTATATGTAATATTAAATTAGATACATCCCTATATACTTTATTGTGATATTAATAATATATATGATTAGCATTTTACGTTCATTTTCAATTTTTTTCAACTCCTCTGTTCCTCAATTATAAATTCGAATCTAAAGTTAAGAAATAAGCTAAAAATTACTAGATAATAAAAACGTACTATAAAAAAAGTATTTTATAAAATTTATAAGTATATCATATACATATAAACTTTTCAAATTTCCTCTTTAATTTTTTGTTATTCTAAATTTTATAAATTTTGATAAGTTTCCGAACAACTTTGACATCGTTATCGCGTGCGGTAATTGCCACCGTTAATGAAACGTTATCGTCGGTGCTGTAACCGCGAGAGGGTTAATGTGAGGTGCACGTTTATGCTGTATTGCAAATGTCATCGTTTGAGATATCTAGTCTAAGACCGCAATTCACAGAGAAGGCGAGAATGTATAGCGCATCAGACTGCAGTAGTTAGACGGATTGCAAGCCTACGGAGTAATGCAGGATGCGTTGTAGTCAGACCGCGAGTAGTGCCGACTACGAGCTTGTCAGTGATAGAGCAGATACTATGTCAGAAGAGCGCGGAACACGATGTACATATCGCTCTGCCGCTAAGTGACGTCAAAATCATGTATATGCTGTTATGTAACTATAATTCATTGCATCATTGAAAAACGATTGTAACTCAGCGATTAATTACTTTTTCAATCAAGTAAAACGAAGTGCCACTCTTGTGTTTTCTATCTCGTATTTGCGGAACGGCTTCAACGCTTTCAATGCAATATATTTGTAATTCTGTTGTTATTGTCGAATATCGTTTATTTTACGGACGATGCGAATTTTTCAGTTCGTCGAATTGATTTGCATCTCGCGGAAATCCCGGTATCTCGTTCCGGTTTTCGAGTTTCCTTTATCGGTTTCGCGCGATATCCCGGACGTCCGGAGTATCAAAGTATGTTGCGCTTACAGGAGCAAGGAACTACGCTATTGTGTATTATATAATGTCGTCTACTTGAATACGCCAGAGACTACCAGAGTCTCCCACCTGGTATATCGGGTTTTTCTTTACGGTTTGTTTATGTCGCATGCGCACAATCCGCCCCCGAGAGCCGTCGACTCTCGTCCACCCTTCCAGTCGCCGGGTAGCGTGCGGATGTTTTGCATCGCTCGTCGCTCGATCGCCGGGTTTTTCAGTCAGTGGAGGTGAAGGATTTTTTTCATTTCTGTCATTCGCGCTTAAGAAAATCGATCGATTCAATCGTGCTTCGAATTCCTCCAGACTTCGAAATATGACTACGCCGCGATAAAAGTGACCGTTGGACGTTTCGAAGTTGACGGAATGGCCTCGGACAATCGAATGCAATTAAAAATAAATATCAGTGACTCGAATACGCGAATTTTGTTTACGTGTTTTATAAACATAACGCTTTTAGAAATGTTTCATTCTCGTCGCGATATGCGCGAAATGTAACGTATCCGAAAGAATTGTAAGCAGCGACGAATCTTGATTTCGAGATCAATATCGAGTGATCGAAATGTAAAACAAGATGCAATAGATTGCTGTAGATAATGTATCTATGTTCAGCTAAAATTAGTTATTAAGATACTGAAATCGATGTCAATCTCTAGAAGAATATTATAAAAAAACCTTCGTTTTTGGACTGGAGCAAATTATACAAATCTTCAGTGTGATAAGAATTTCTGAGCAGGACTTTAACACAAATATATATTAAAGTACGGTGCATCTATGAAACTTGTCGTGAATGAACAACCAAAGTTTCAGCCGTGAAACAAGGATTACGCGGATTGGCGACGACTCTGCGCACGGGTAAGCATATCTAAAATATCGTTTTGTACCGCATGTTAAGTACATTCGAACCGTTCAATTTCGTTATCAGAAAATACCACGAGTACTTGTACATTTCACACGGAAGCTACTTATTTTATAAGTTTTATAGAGATATCGACGACACGCGACCGTACTAAATTATTGCTGTAGCACTTCGGCCAGACTATCTAATTGATTTTACTCAACGGCTTAACGTATGTAAACGTCAGGCAAAGTTGGTAGATGTAATACAAGTACTTAGCGACTTATCTTCCTCTATTACATATAACTAGAAGAAAAAAGCTCGCGTTAAAATCTTACCACGAGCTCTTTGCCGAGATAATCTGGCCCTTGATAATCCTTGGCGGACAATTCGCATTTATTGTGTATAAAAGTAAGAAAAAAACTTAATACTTGCGCGTCTCGTAATCTGCGTTCTTTCATAATAATTCATCAAAATAACATTTCGTCGTGAAAACTTTTTTTTTACAATCTTGCACGCAAGAAGCGTTTCACTGATGCACATCCTTTATATCTTACACATTCTATATCCATTTTATATATCGCAATAATATAGACTAATTAAAATTTGGAGCGAACCGATAAATGGCACCATCCGTTGCCCCCCAAAACGAGAAAAATGTTTTTGTCGAAGTCACTCGGTGAAAATTCTCATTTTCACGGTTCGTTAAGATTATCTGATAATACACGAATGCGCAGCGTCGCAATATCTCTATCAAAGATGGGCTAGTAACGATAATCCAACCGGGCGACGCTGCGTCACCCTGCGAATATCGTTAACAATTGGTTTTAGCGGTAATGGATATTCATTGACATTGATTGGATGCCGGTTAGATGGGACTAATTGACCATTAGACGAACAAGGTCTTTCCTTGAGGGCTCGATATCGCGAAGGTCTCTAGCCTCGTTAGCACATCGTCGTTAATATACTATCTACCCTAAGCGCGCGCGCGCGCACTTTAATAGATAACCAAATTTATATCTATATATATATATATATATATATATATATATATATATATATATATATATATATATATGATAACGACAAGACAGAGGAAATATATGGAGCGTAAGATCGCATTAATGGCGATGCTGTACACCCGAGATTCGCGTGACGCTATATAACCGGTCTACAGCATTTCGAGAGACGCATGCTGGGAAGGAAAAAATTTTAATATCCTATCAAAATAATTTTTCTACTCCTCATATTTTATTCTTATACTTTATTATGTCTCATCCCTTCGTTGGAAACCCCAGAATCACTCGACTGTACTTTCATCTGATAATTTAGATTCGCTCAGCGACTCGCGTTAATGATGACCGCATTATTAATTGCTATGCGCGTTCACGTCAGCCCCCGTTATTTTGTTCTTGTGTACATAAGCGGAACGAGAACACCATAGGTGATCGCAAGCGTGCTTCCAGCCGAACGATCGTCTTTCATCGTAATAAAGAGCTACATAATTTAAAGTGACCCGTCGGAGATAACGACTTATAAATCGTTGCGGTTGCTAGGGTGGTCAACATTATCGCGTTATCAGAATTACGAACGACGGTCTCATTGCGCACACCCTACATGACATCTTTATTGTTTACCACATTGCCGCGGTATCATCCCTCGTGCGTGAGTCGTATTCGAATGCGAGAGCAATAGCTTAGCCACTCGAGGCGAAGCATCAGAGATCGAGATATTTTAATCAATGAGAATAAAAATGAGAATAACGTTATACCCTTTCAGATTGTATTAATATGTGCAATGCGAATCTGTATTTTATAACATTAATTAAAAGAAATACTATTTGACTTGCTGCATGAAGAAATTTGAATGTATATACAGGGTGTCCCAGACCACCCGTACATCCCTTTTAAAATGAAAATAAATGGCTTTTGTCAAAAATCGCGAACAATTTTTAAGTAAATCGGATACGCTCTATCAAATGGTGATATTTTCAACTTTTGATTCCGACCGGAAATACGCCTTCCGGATCGGAAGTTGAATTTTTTTAGGGGAATATGGTACTTTTTATTACAGATTCGAATTGTACGTGAAAAAATAAGAAACTTTTGTATCAAACGTTTTTTCTGAAAGTGCCTCTGTCAATCTTAAAATTGACCTTGAAAGTAACTGTGATGAACTTTCAATAATTAATATTTCTATTATTATTACAAAAATCGTTACATGGAACAGGATTTCTTTATTTAATTTACTGCGCTCTACCTCCTCACAAGTGCGTGAGCTCATGCTCAGGGACACCCTGTATATTGAATACATAGATATAAAATTACTTCTATCTCTCTCTCTCTCTTTCTCTGTCGTTCCCATTTTCTTCATAAATGTCGATCTTGACTGAGTCCGAATCGTCAAATATCTGTCGATAAAGCATGAAAAAGGATTTTATTATTTCTATTACTAGTTTATTTTCTCATACCTTCTGGACGAGATGATCGATCTGAAAGATAAAAGGCACGATTAAACTATCCGACCAGTGTGCATATCTGACGGAAGGTTCGCAGATCGACAATCGGTTTCTCGATTTGCGAAACGAATTAAAGATGGTCAGCGTCCGTTTGCACAAATCATTGCACGGCATAGATAGTCCATTTGATTGCATCGGCCAGGAGGGGAACTCGACATTTATAAACGATGGAGGAAGCGAGTAAATAATATATCGGTATCACATGAAGCATCATTTCAACAATCGCGCATGATTTGGCTGTATAGCCGATTGCAATCGATAGCCATGCATCATTCCCGATGTTTCAATTATTCGGAAATGATTCCACGTTGAGCCGGACAATATGTCCATGATACGCGCGCTGACACTGAGTATTCCATTTTGCTTTACTAAAAAATTCCAGATTTACCAGCGAAACTTGTAATTACACGTTTGTGAAACATCAACTGGGATACTCGAACTATTGCGTGCTACATATCCGCGTTACATGCAATCGCTTTAGATTAACAACGTATTCGAGAATTACGCCGCTTATACGCCAATCGATCGCTCCGCACGTAGCGCTGTTCATTTATCATTTTTACAGACTACGCGCGGAGCCCTTTTTCCAGCCATTCAAAAATTCACCATGAGAGCTGCTCTCTTTTTCATTCTCTCCGCCTCTTTCTTTCTCCCTGTTTTTTCCTCGCTCTCCTTCTCTCTCTCTCTCTTTTTTCCGTCTCTTTTTCTCGGGATCAGTCTGTCAGAATTCATCGGACCGGCGAGATGATCGAGCGCTTAAATATGTAGCACCGACCGTCTCGCACCCTCGCTTCTCGCCGTTCCTCGTTTTTCGCACCCGAAACTCCGTCCGGAATTCCGCAGGGTGGAAGGTATCGTCATTGACGATATCGTGTTGCGCGGTGAGGCAGCGAGCGATAAATTTTTCAGAATTTTACGATTCTTCGCGCCAACGGTATGCGCGATTCACCGCGAAAAAGGAAGAGTAGTCGTTCGTTCGCTCGTTCTCTCGTTCGTTCGTTCGCTCGCGGCGAGAAGAACGACGGATCCACCGACGGACGGATGTGCGGTGCTCCCGCGACTGCGAATCGATATGCATTGTCTCTCCTCTTTCTATAGCCTCTCTTTTTCCCGACGCTTTTCGACCCCCGTTCGTCTCTGTCGCGCGAGGCGTTTTTCCTTGCGTCGATCTTTCGCCGTTCGCACTCCCTCAATGCGCCGGCGGTTTTATTTGATCGCTCTCTTATGTTTTATTGAGCAGCTCCTTCGCTCGCGCGCAGTTTGTTTTTTTCCCCTTCTTTTTACGATTACTACCGGAAACAGCTGTGCCCGTGATTTCTCGGTTTAAACGCCATCGCGTTGCCCGGACTCGATTCCCGATACACTGCGCTCGCGACTCGCAACTGTTACCGATGGATTTTTATACGGCCACCGACGTGGAAATTTGTCAGCAGACAGAAGAAGTAAATACGAACGAGGAATTCGGGCGTGAGAGATTATAGCGAGATACCGATGGATTTTTTTACGGCCCGATACACATTTGGAGGAAGTAAATATCACCGAGGAATTCTAGGGAGAGATAAACACATAGATGGTACGTATAATTTCGTATAATATACCGTCAATAAAAACTCTGCGCGCTTGATAAAATCGTCAACTGTTATTCCAATCGATACACATATGTAGTAATCTGTCGGATTTAAGCTAGTCATTAGTGTAGAGAAAAAATTACACGTTTTTTGCGAATTAAGGAACGAATATAACTTACGATGGTGTGTGATGACAACTATGGCATTTATATTCGGTGTCGCAATATCTAGGAAGTTGCGATCGTTTTTTCGCCGTCCCTTGTTAAAGACAATATTTATATATTCCGAGCAGAGCGGCGAGCGTAGTTGAAACACATTTTTATGTAACGTGATATACTAGTGAAGTTGCTTAGCGTGTAGCGGGATAAACATCATAATGTAAGAGGCTGCATCACTTCCTGTTTGCGAGTCTACATTAAAATGCACGGTCGGCGATTTTTTAAAGTCGTCCTGCGCCTCGCCGCGTTCCAGCTGCGTCCTAAGCGATGCGGCATAATATTTCAGGCATACTGCACGTATACTGCATCCTCATTAGAAAATGCTCGGGTTCCGAGTATAAATGTAAAATAAATGCAGTTCTCACAGTACTTCCGTCTTTTTCACGCCTGCGTCGACGCTTTTAATAATAACGCCGCGTATCGCTCGACGTGCTACATTGTTGGCCGCGTATTAAAGGTAATTTAAAAAAAAGTACTAATTACCGTAATTTAATGCGCGCAGCAAAAATCCCGGTTAGAAATCTCATTTCTATGACGCGCGGCATGTCCGAGCAGCATCATGAAATGTTTCTTTTCCACAGAAATGGCGCTCACAGCTTTACACCATTTTTTACATTTTCACGCATTTCGTATGCCTGTAGTGGAGAAAACGAGTTTGACAGAGTCAGAAGGGGAGGAAGGGGAGAGAGAGAAAGATGGTTAGGTAACGCGAAAACTTCGCCGATTCGGTATCGTCATTGAATCTGCTGGTTCTCGAGAGCGAGATGTACCCATTGAAAGCTTTCTTTTCGGATCGTACCTGACCGATCGACTTATTGTAAGTTTCAACCTTCCCACACCGGAAAGGCAGGAAATGGACGGCGGGACGCATAGAAAGGAACGAACGAGTTCGGCGAAGAAAACAGCGAGTCTCGCGGAATACGGATTTCCTGAATAAGAATGAGTTCGGCGATGCTCAAAGACACGGCCGCCTCTAAGAATGAGAAATA
Source organism: Camponotus vicinus (assembly GCF_025532165.1). Lineage (NCBI taxonomy): Eukaryota > Metazoa > Arthropoda > Insecta > Hymenoptera > Formicidae > Camponotus > Camponotus vicinus. The sequence goes on along the minus strand of NW_028141976.1, from coordinate 23,647,267 downwards.
GACTTATCTCGATGTTACAAGGAAGATCGACAAGTTTGCGGCGGAGAGATAAAGTTTCAAGACACGACGAGGTGTGCGCGCATGATTTTGCGCAAGATCTTACGCGAAAGTGACGCGATTCAATCAGATTATCGATGAATTCGCTGTCGATAAAATATGATTAAAAATAATTTGCTGCGATTATAATATATAAGCTGATACACAGCGAGAGTAATAAAATAGCATGTAAAGGACTTTATTATACTACAGCAACACGTGCGATTATTCCGCTACACGCAAACAATCGTTCATGAGACCGACATTCCCCGATTATACCGAATATGTCCACTGGGTATCTTACTCGAAGGATATCGATCTCAAGTTTACAACGGATCTTCCCATTCGGATCCATGTACCACGTGCGAAGATCTCAAAGGTCTCGCCGAACAGTCCCGCCACCTTAGTTTCATCGTAAAAATGCAAAGCGTCCCATGCGAATAAAAAGCTCCCCCCGATCGGTGGGAGGCTCATGAAATTTTCAGAAGCTGCGACTACGGTGGCGGCGACGATGGAGGGATTTTGCGTACGGAATGCGTTCATCCCTCCTCTTTCTTCTTTCATTCGTCGTGCCTATTTTTTTCCTTTCCTCTCATCTCGCTTCCGGCGGAAGCGACGCTCGTATATGCTTCCGCGATGTGACGCTCGAAGTGACAATGTTGATAGTGCCTTGCCCGTGTTCAAGGTATTACCCTTCGTGCCCTTTCCTTTCACCTGCAATGTGTGTGTGTCCGCCGGGCAAGTTCCAAAAGTCCTACAATCACTCGCGACTTCACGGAGATGGAGAACGTGCGAATATCCGATTTTCACGGCTTCCCACTTTCCCATCTCCTGCCTTTATTTGATTTTCTACGCGGGTCGCGCCATTCGTTTCTCTTTCGATTTTTCTCCGGTATTTGTCTTTGCTTGAATTATTCAACTGCTTGTTCTCTTTTTTCATCTCCATATTTTCTGTTCTTTTCTTTCTCGATATCTCTTTCGAAAATTGTTAATCATTGTTGTTGGCCTCACACGTAGATTCTATTTTTCTATTTATGCCTGACGACTCATTTCGAATCACGAATATTATTCGCACGTCTATTTTCACTCGTGCAATGCCTCTTTTGCAGCTTTTCCTCACTTTACTATTTCCTTGCTCTGTCTTTTCCTTTTTTCCAGTTGCAGTTTCGACTTTATCGATCCAGGTTCGTGGCGAGATTCTTTTTTATTTTCGAACGTCATTATTACTTGCTCGGGCTCGCCATGTAATTCCATTTGAACTTCCGCTGTGGCAAGCTACGTGACATCCTAGAGATTTTTTCAGCGACAATTTTGCAACGTAGGTCTTTTTTATTTCGAACGGTTAGTGTCGAGACGCCGGAAAACTTCTGCCTCGATGAATATGGTTTACGCACGTCAACGTTCTTTTTCACGATCATTATTTATTTTTCTTCTCTTCTCGACGCTAACATTTCTTACCATGACGATAACCATCGAGTAATTCTTCTTTGGGCAAAAATCACAAGTGATGCCTACTGCAGTAACGACTTGAATACGTATATAGATGTAGTTTTCTTATCCTCGATCCTTTGAAAAAGAATGCGCATTTATAGCAACCAATTACGTAACACGATGTTTCCATCTTTCAGTTCAACGAATCTCTTCGCTCTTCTTATTCAGCAATTCCACACTGAAAATGTAGAGTGAAGCTTTGAGAATAGACAATCAATACACAAATTATTGCGTTTACATGAATCACTTTATAATAGACACTCTTTATACAGACAAGAAGATTTATTGTATATTTTTACGAGACGATAGTTTTTTTCTTAGTACTTGTAGATTTTAAAACTTCTTTGTATTTCGTATAATACGCGTTCAAATCTTCATCTCGATTTTTCGCTTTTTATTTTCTCGCTTATATTCACAAGGCACAGTCTCTCTCGCTGTACCGTATAACGTCAAGTCGTTTGTACTTTTTCCTTTTTTTTTCTCAAGTAACCGTTCCGACCAAGAGCAGCTCTCCTTTATTTTGCGAAATTCTTAGCAGAAGTCTCGAGAAGTTGTCACAGCTCCGCGCGATAACTTCTAAGCAAGGAAGCGAGGCTGGAACTTTTTCCCCGAGAAAGAAACAACCGCGACGACGGAATACTTCCCTTTGCACTTTGTTCATGAGAGACGTCCGCTAATTCCATTTTTTTTCTTGACATTTAATGGAAGCGAACGTCTCATCGGCCTCGTATACTTCCGTTCGATGAATCTTGTCCAGAATTTTTCTTCGTTTCACGGGGTTTCGGACAAAACTTTTAAGAAGTTCTAAGCTTTACTACTGTGTGAATCCTCAAAGGGATAAGTGAGAACTTTTTCTTGTTTAATGAGGTATAATGAAACATACACCATCACGTCAGCTTTTTCTTTGACTTCAATCTCATTTCTTTTCGATTGTATTTCATTTCAATGTAAACGCAGCTATTATTATCGAGTGTTATAAACAGTATAATTTTTCAGAGCGAAAGATCCGTGATTTTATTACATCATTACAATCACTATTTTAAATTATGGATGTTAGTTTTTTATTTGAATTACGTAGATATTTGTATTTTTTCCAAGATTCTTATTGCTAAAAATGTTATAATTGCAATGCTACCGTTTTTATTTGATAAATAAATAAATGTTAAATAAATTATAAATAAATAAATATCTGTTTACATTATTTTATTCAATTCTTTTGATATGAAAAGACTGAATATATTTTCAAGTTAATAGTGTCTATTTCAAGACAAGAGTCATGTCTTAGAATCGTTTGCCAAGAAAACCGATTATGCCGCAAACTATCACAAAACTTGATAGATTTCTTTACACACAATATTATTTCCGAAAATAATACGTCATATAATACATCTTGCTGCATTGTTCTTTTCTTAAACATTACCGATAAAAACGTGGCTACCATACAGAAACGAATGAGCCGTGTTTCTTCTGGCGGCGCCTTGTCACGCAAAAAACGATTGAAAGAACGATGATAGAAACATTGCGTGCAAAATGTATATGTGTGTGTTTTCTTGTATATTTTTTTCTTCCGCTTCGTATCTCCTTTCTTGTCATTTTTGTTGGATAGCGTGCCGTTGCGAGATGTAATAATCTCGTCCATTTCCAAACGCACTTCCTTGTATATATCTTCCTTATTTCGCGAAACTGCCACCGGAAGTCCTAACGAGATAGGGTTGCCTTACATCAAGGACGACGCGCTAAACCCCTCTTGACAAGCTCGACCGACCCACAGGTGGGATTCAAGGGGCTCGAGTGTAGTACAGTCACTGTAGTTAAGATGTTATCGTATCTCACCATGGTGAACTACGGGGGATTCCCCATGGTCAGCCTGCGGGTATATTTTACTGATATGTCTCTCCCGTCCGCTTCCCGTTCCTTCAGCTTTCCATCCATTTCCCCGCTCTTCTTCCACTTAGCCATGATCCCTTCTCGACTTCGATTTTTATCGATTACCATCGTTTCAATCTGTGCACAAGTTTTTCCTCTCGTTTCCATCGTCAAATGGACACTTAAACTGTTCAGAGCGACTAGTAACTATGGATTAAAACGATGATTCAAACGGAATAAAGTCGACGGAAGTCCCCTTGGTCGACAAAATTCCCCTATTTTTTATATCAAGATTCTTCTTATCTGCAATCTTCTAACTGCTGTTACACGGACACCGCCTGCCTTCCGGGTGTGATAGATAGCGCTGCAGGGGACAGCGGTCAATGGTCCATAGGTCTGATCAAAGGGCACTGCTGACTTTGAAGGTGATAAATCCGATTTTATGGAGCAAATTTCAATTCTTTATCGGGAAAAAATTAGGACTATCGAATAACATTAAAGGGAATCCGATAGCTCTTTGTCTAACAAATTTATCTTTGGAAAGCACAGTATCCTCGATGTCGAATTGTATGACAATGTAGCGGAAAATAGATGATCAAACATTTTCTTGTGCAAACATATTTTCCTTTTTCCTTCAATTAATTCATTTCCTTTTTATTAATATTTTCTTTTGTTAACATTATACTAAATTGGACATTGTTAAAACAAATATTGAGAAACAATCAGAAATAAAGAGAATAAAAGAATTTATTGTGCGTGCTTTTTTATCAAATGATTTTTTCAATTTTTAAATAGAAATTAAGTGAGTTTTGTACAATATAACAATCAGAAACATATAAACAATTAAGAATTTGTGTAAGATTTATAAAAGATGCACGCACTTCGATGCTTCGTAAAATCGAAATTAATGCATAACTTGAATCAGGCATTGTGCCAGATTTCTAGAACCGACGTGATTCTCTTGTCGTTAACAACCCGCAGTTAACCGGCTCGCTAAATCGATACAACCGGCGAGGGGAAAAGGCACAACAATTAGCGTTCTGATACGGGGAATCAATCGAGAAGGTAGAAAGAAAGAGAGAGATCTTGGTTCGAGGTAATTGGTCTCGGCTCTCGAGTTTGCGCGACTAGCTCGTCAAAACAGGAACAAATCCTTTATGACGAAGGGCTTCTCGCTCATTGTTCGGGAGATGCACGAAATACAAGAAATAAATTCTCCGTTCGACACAAAAAAAGATCTTTGCAACGATGCAATATATATATTCCAATTTTTCCTATCATTTCTAAATATTTTTTCACACACACATATACATACATATGATTATATGTATGCAAAACTTTTGTATTCTAATAAATATATATATCTATAATTTAAGGATTGCGATTTTTTCAAGATTTAAATGAAAGAAATGATTTGTTCGACAATGAAGAGAAGAATTTGAAGCAACCTTGCTTGTCCGTTTTATCGACCTGCCTTTTTTCGTTTGGCTTTCGCTACCCACGTTGCGTACCGCCAAAGTACGTGGCGTCAATCTTGCATAGAATCCTGCAAATTTACGATTCTATGCCCTCGCGCTGAATTACATTCGACGAATGCCGTAGAATGGGTCGCGACTATCTCCACGTCCGGTATCCATTCGCGTTGCTGCATTGTGCACGTCTGTTTTATCGCTCCTCTTGTTCTCCGTCGAGGCGATTTCAGAGCGGCGATGAGATTAGCTCGATACGTGCGACACGGCCATGGTTAAAATGAAGCGCGCAATATTTCGGCCGCGTGCGACTAATCGCGCGGACTTGTAAGAGGGAAAACAAGGTAATCCGCGCGCGAGTATAAATATATAATTTTCATCAACACGTTAATGCTATGTCGAGACTGCTCAAAATCGTATAGCTCTCGGCATCATTAAATTTCCCGAACTGCGTAATCACGCAATAAGAGACAAAGAGAGAGAGAGAGAGAGAGAGAGGGAAAGACAGTTGCGTGTGTATAGCATCATGAATTTTTTAATACATAATCAGCAGTTGTCAGTAATCTCTATCTGCAGGAAAAATTTGCACAACAGAAAAGTATCTTAAAGTGCTGTCATTTCATGCAGAAAGTCTCGTTCGTTTCTATATTCTCTTTGTCATTTTTCCATCCATATCAACTATACTCCAATAGACACTCGTGCGATAACATGCGATCAACATGCATTGGCTCAATAAGTTATTGTTGTATCATAAAGAGTCAATTTGTATGTAGTGTAAAGAATATAGAGACGCTTTGCCATGCAACACTTGTTATCGAATATTTCATGGGTAATTTCGCAGACGTTGTCCGCCGTATTGAGGCGATTTTTCTTGTCGGGCAATACACATTCACACGCGATAACAGCGCAATATCAAAGGAAAATCCTGCCAACCGTAATTTAGATTTTCAATCTCGTAACGAATCATATTCCTCTGCGGTTAAACAAGTCATTTATTTTACTCAGTTTAAATGTCATGTATTATAAAGGAAGAGATACGTATTTGCTTAACATTTCATGCCTTGCGGATATAGTTTAAATAAAATTACAGATGAAACGGAACTTTTATCATTTATATCACTTTTAATAAAATTGATAATTTTCAATGAGAGAGAGAGAGAGAGAGAGAGAGAGAGAGAGAGAAACGCATCTCTTATAGAAGATATAATTTTCTTATCATTCATATTTTTAATAAAATTGATAATTTCAAATAAGAAACACATTCTCTTAGAAGATCTAATTTTCTTATTTCTCTATCGCCAATTTTCAACATTAATATGCATGCGCAATACACCGTGCGTAATACAATGAACGTATATTGTATACGAGTATAATCGCGCGTATGACTGTCTTACTTGCATTTCAGTAGCGCATTTGCCGCAATGATAAATAATCGCTATACATACAAATGCAATACGGAGAGAGCATCTCCCACATACCGCGAAAGAGGGCACCGATATAACTATCCGCCTGGTTCGAATTTTTCATTCGCGAGACTCCGCTGCGGTATATCTCGCCGACAATGGCGAATACCGGTTAAAGCCGGGTCGCGTCGTTGCATACGCGATTCACCGCGTGAATAAAGAAACGGAGCAGTTGCGATGTATGCGCGTCGTAAAAAAGGAGATTCATCCGTCCCCGGCAAACATATACGAAGAAGTCACATCGAGATTGACCTACATTTGACTCTTTATTTCCTCGCGAAAAGTGATAATCATCACCGTCGACTATTCTCGCCGAAATAATACCTGCACCGACCGTAGCTACTGCGGCAAAGCATAACCGCTTGTGAAATTGGAGGTAAATTAATGATCAGTTCGGGCCTCGTGTTCGGCGAGTAATTACCGATCCCGTCGGGAGCGAATCCTACGAGAGGGTGGTGTCGGGCGTGGCAGGCGAAGAAGGAATTTAGCCAAACCTCCCTGTAATTTCTCGTTCATCCCTTCGCAAACTTGGCAGTGCCTAGGGTTATTCCAAGAGAGTCTCGAACTGACGGCGGGGAGGATGCGGAGAAGACGAGGTGGCGGTAGAAGCGGCGGGCGAGGTATAAAGAGAGATGCGTAGAGAAAGATGTAAGGGGAGAGGGTGGATGGTCTTAGTCGGTGCGAAGGAGCAAGTTGCGCGCTCGCTCCTCCGCCCTTCCCTTTTTCCCCTCCCGGGAAGGGCTTCCGTGTAGTAGGTGAGTTATTGGCGTTACGTTAGACGTCACATGCAGCGTCGACCCGGCAAGCCTCCGCACTCGAGAGCTACTCGCCAGCTTCTCCCCCTATTTCACTGCGAGTAAGACGCAATGTCAGATGCAAGACAAACGTCTCAATCCTAACCAGAATGACAGAAATGACGCCGACGATGACAGCATATGAATCCTTCCGCTACGTTTGGCGAAATCGTCGGAAACAGGGCCCGTGTACTCGTGACGATCTTTTCAAAATCTGGACTTGAACGATTTACATCGGTTATGATTTACGGTATATGATTATCTCTTCCCATTGCTTGTCACGCAGATGATGTGTAAACATACTCGAATAAAATATCGGTGAGTTTCAGGGGACCTTATACGTATTACATAAAACGATTGGAAGTAGTTAAGAAGGGAAAGAATGCAAATATATTGAAATGGGATTTTATTTCTTCGCGGAATATACAAATATTCAGAAAATCGTGAAGCAATGATATTGTATGATATATATAAATAAATACGAGATGAATCAATGATTTATTAATTTAAAAAATACAAAAAACTTAATTACATATTTAATTATTTATTTAAAATTTAATTATTATTGTCGATTTTGTTCAAAGATTGGAATATACTCTTATATATTTGTAGCTTTAGTATATACTCGCAATTATTGCGTTGTATAAATTTGTCAAATATTTAGCTATCGATCGCAAAAGAATGTATATTACGAATAATATTATTTTCATTGCAAACTTGAGCTTGTAATATCAATTTGATAGAGGACATTTCAATATTACAGAGCAGCCATTTATGTCAGGTAGCTATCTTCGTATGACATCCCTCAAAGAGCGACATATTGTTCACCATTGACTATCTAATGGCAGAAGTCATACACTCGTATCGCGTGAGAAATGTCGTGTTGCTGGGTGAATAACGGAAATGGGCAACCGTAGCAACAGCGATTTCTTTCCCGTCGTGGAGAACAATGTGACATTGCCAGCGTGACGAAGAAAATATGCGGAGAATCGGTGTACTCGATCGGGGAAGAAGATGGCTGTGATTTGTCATCGTAGTCCGCGAGCAGTATTTTGTATGCGCAGCACGTTATAATTCGAGATTATGCTACTATCGCGTTATAAAACAGTATCTATTTTTTTTCCTTTTGAATTGATTTTATTTATTGAGAAAAAAAATTAGAGAGAAATAAAGCAGAATTAATACAAATTTATTTGCTGAATTAGTATAGTATTTTGATGTTGAATTTAATTTAGCAAACGTCTTATTACATATATGTATATTATTCTTATTAAAAATACAATTCTCAATAAGCACGATAACTTGTAGGGATATAATAGTTGAGATATATTGATAATGACATTGATAAAAGATGATCGATCAAAGTCAAAGGTCAATTGGGAATTCCCTTTACCCCGAAACTAGCTTGCGACGCTTTATTTGTTCTGGCCGATATGGAAAAGTGGTTAGGTGGTTAAGTGTGTTACGATCAACATCTTGTCGTTACTATCGGAGCTTCTTGTGTAAACTTCTTTCTTTATGTATAAAAGCGTCTTTGCGACAAATCTTTAAATTCAGTTTTTACCTCGAAAGATGAGCAACACAAAATATTGACACGATCATAAAATTAATAAATCATCGATTCATTGGTTCTCATCTCGTATTTATTTATATATATAATATCGAAAAAATAAGATTCTTCACTTCAATATATTTGCATTCTTTTTCTCCTTAACTACTTCCAATCGTTTTGTGCAATACGCCTCGTATAAGGCTCCCTGAAACTTATCGCGAAACGTCGATCTAAATCGCACCGAATGTGACCGATAAAGGCGGCCTTAATGACATTGGCCTTCTCCTCGAACGCCAATCTCGAACGAGAACGCATTCGATTCGGAGTACATTTATCTTGGCCCCACCGTGGCACGCCGTTGTAAAGTATGGTTCGACGACCCTCTTTCGACCCTTCCGCCAGCTTCCGGGCTGTACTCTTGATGGAATACGTGCATGGACTGCGCCCATGCTTTCGCTTCCGTGGAATTCGCGTTTTTACGAACACTCGGCAATTTCGGCAAATTCTTCCGAAATTCTTTCGGAAGAATAAACCTGTTTGATATTTGTTCAATTCCAAAAAGTATTTTTGCTTGAAATATTAGATACACAATATAAATGATCAATCCAAAAAATTGTTAACATATTTATTTAAATTTTGTGTTAAAAAAATGTAAAAAAAATACGTTAAAAAATATGAAATATTTTTATATCTAACGCGTTCGTGTTAATGCAGGGATAAAAAATATCGGAATAAATCTATTATATTGATACACAAAAGCAGGATGGTTAATCAGCACTCTTATACATATTGTTCGGAAACCATATATTCTTCAGCGTCACGAACGCAGCACGATGGAATACTTGGGTGGCGGGTTCGGCGCCTCGTCGGTAGCGAAAGCCGACTCGCAGTGATTTGTTATCGTAACACCACGATGGTGTTTGCCTAGCAAATCCTTAGCCACGTCTGCCCGCCGCATCTCATCCGATCCACCGCGCGGTCGACCCTCGCTCAACCCTGAGTCAACCCCTTGTAAAAACACGAGTTCACCTTGAGTCGGAATCGCGTCTACATGCGCATTTGTACGAGTCAACATCAACTAATACCAGTAACGACGACGGTAGTAGCAACATTTGAGCCATGATGGTAAACGACGAGCCATTGGAATGAGGTAGAAGGCAAACTGTGCCATGACCTGTGAACGCGCCAGGCTTTCATCCTTCCGGCGAAGCAACCTATATTTCAAGCGGTGATAAATCAGCTAAGATTCCGGAAATTTACGCGCGACCTGGATCCGCCATGGCTATCATTCCTGCCTGCAGCGAGGGAGGAGAAGGTGGAGAGAGAAAGAGGACTCGTCTATAAGAAGGCGCGGCGCAAAACGGCGAAGAAAAAAAATCGGGAGTGGAATAGCAGAAAGAATAAAAGAGGTCGTTAAAGGTGAACTGATCGTTCGATCGTTGTAAATAACTCCACGGGGGATCGAACCGTAACTTCGAAAAACCTCGAAAACATTTCGTGGATACATCGCATCAATATCGTTTTTATCGTTACAGATACTGCATTGTCTTCTGATTAGATCATTTGTATTCATATTGTATGGTTGGCGTTAGGCGTAGCCATCTACGGCTGGTGTTAATTTCACTATATGCAGCGCACGTAAATAGCAATATACAGTGTATCATAAATTTCGCCACGTCTTTTCATCAACTATATGGTAGGAATAGATTTGCGTATATCTGTATGTGTGATAGTAACGTAGCGATCAAGTTTGATACCATATGCGTACTGTATGTAACTAACTATACTTCGAACAGAACTACTCCATGAACTTATCGAGAATCAACAAAGTTTAATAATCTACGATGTGAGATCATCAGCTGACATCAGAGAATATGTATGTTATCCCTATTTTCTTTCATTAAAAATTATATTATTCAAATACGATTCGTTGGTAGAACATGGAATCTTTTAGAAGCTCGCGTGAGTCGGAACTATCGATTTCTTCATACTAATTGGCAAATTATTCCGTCTGCACTCTAGTAATAATCTACCGTTGTCTTCCGAGCTCTAGTTTCAAGTAGATGTTATTATAATCAAGAATACATCATCACCGCGGGCGAGAAAGTTTCTCTATAAGCATGAAGACTCGGAATAATTAATGCGAGGGACTTCTCTTTCGATATTCATACCAGTGAGCGTAACAACCTCTCGGTCTCGAGCTTTCATTTAAAGTATGTTGATAAAAGTTACTTGGAAATTTCTTAAAGATCGACTTTGGCAAACAAACATTATTTTTGAATGAGTGCATTCTCTTCGGTAGATACAAATATAATTTTCTTCCTTATAATACATAATTGAAAATTATAAATATAATATATTATATTATAAAATATTAAAAATGTTACACACACATGTGCATGTCTTTAATTATATTATAAAATTAATAATGACAATTACAATGAGATGAAAGAATCATAAGTTCCATTTCAATGTCCAATCTCTAGTTGATACATAATTATCATTATGTAATACGTTAAATTTACTTCGATAAGTTTGGAGTTTAACCTGCTCCCAATGTAACTACTTATTAGATGCAACTGTTAATTATGTCCTATTAATTTGGAGTTAGTGACAAAGTATTAGATAGCGTTATCGGAATCAGCGTCAGCTGTTTTCATCGGTTGCTCGGCAACGAGAATCTGCGAGGGCGGGGAAATACGTTGGCGTTTTCAATTTGTACGCTTTATGAGCAACTTTGGAACATAATCCACGGAAAATGATCGTCCAATCATTCGTAGCAATCATACGTTAAAATGTTATTACTGTTTGATCAATACATATGTATTATTGTGTCGTTATCGATATATATTGCGATACACAAAATCTCGTATTTTAAATATTTACATTATAACATTTAATATAATTAATATAATAATATAATATAGTAATAAAATATGATTATATTTATAATTTACGGCAACTTAATGAATTGTGTGGATGATATTGTATTAAAATTTCTTTCCCTGATGTTTATATTAGTTTTCTCTTTCTAAATAGAAGATAAATTTAAACTACACGTGCATTACAAATACACATGTACGATCGTTTATATTAAGAAGTACACCGTATCTCACACATCAAGTTTACGCACAGTAAACAGTAGATCATATCTATACATGGTCTAGTTGAGGGTAGTTAAATTATCGGATCTCGAGCTTCACCTGGATCGATTGAATTCGTAATAGATTTAATCGATAGCTCGAGAGAATATTCGGAAAACATTTAAAGAAAGTCGTCTTGACAAAAATCTGATTTTTATTGTTAGATATGAAAATGCAATTACGTATCAACTGTCACAAATATATGTCGAGAAATTTCATCAAATATAGGAATACAAGCCCGAAATCGTAATTTTACAAGAATAAGACAAAACGTTTTCGAATTTTATACATAGGAACATAATTCTTACATGTTTTGGATAAGAAAGCATTAGAAATACTAATATTTATCTATTTTTTTAAATATATAATATCTTAATGTCTTATTTTAATTAATATCTCATTTTTCAAAAAATTAAGGATATGCTCTTCTGTTATAAAACCCTCGGTATATTTTACAATGACTAATAAGCAAAATTAAGCGTAAAATATCATGAATATTTGAAATAAAAATTGTAGATACACATAAAAGTTATGTATTCAAAATAAAGTAAACATTTATTTTCAGAATTTTATAATGTAATAATTTATTAAATACCGGTATCAAAGAGATATCATTTTCCAAAAAAAAGATGACTAATAAGTTCCTGTCCATCAAAACATTTGTTGAATAATAAAATAATGTTTTTTCATTACTTATTATTTAATTTTCATAAATTTATCGTATTAAAATTAAAATATTAAAATAAAAAATGATTTAAAACTCATTAATATAATGCGCAATAGCAAATTGTAGTACACAATGTAGTAAAAAAAATACAAATAAATGTTTTATATAAATATTATATTATAATATATATAAAGCAGAATGTCAATAATTATATTCAACACATTTTTTGATAGACACGTAAGCCTATTATTCATCTTTTTTTTGAAAAATGATTATTTTACAATTTAATTTTCTAATTATTCTTCAAATAAATGTATTTCATAAAATTATATAATTCCTGAAAGAAACTTTTCGGATTAGAATAAAATAAACTAGTACAAAAATAATAAAATTTTCGATAGAATCAACTTTTATAAAATATGGTAAAAATAAAAATTTAATTTTTTCATATCCGTAATATAAATTATTAATTTTTATAACTTATAAATAATTATGCCAATAATTAATTTTTACATAAATAATACAATTATCTAACAGAGATAAATATTCTAAAAGAACAGCATTTTAAGAGAATAGTTATATATTATATATATAATAGTATATAAATGTAAAATAAATCATTACCGCGAAAAAAAAATAGATTATAAATTATACTTACTTTTACAGTTGCCCTACCATCGCTCGATGTTCCCTGAGCCTTCTCTTGTTCCTCCTGTTACTTTATAGCATACGACATTTATAGAACACTACACTCACTCGCGATAATTACAATTTATTTAATGATGATCGACCACAATATTTTGCACAGCATTTCCGACATCAATCCCATGTTATATTTCATCACATTATGACGGAAAATATATAATAATATGAAAATTATATTCGTTACAAATACTCGACATTCAATAATCATTAATTATAATCAAGTAATAGTAGGAAATAATCGTGTTTTGCTCTCTTTTAGTACTTATAATCGTAATTCATAAGATAATGTGATGATACACGAAACGGCTCACACCGTTACCTGCCTGAATAATAAGGTTAAGGTATGTAAACACATATACATACACACACATAATTGCGCGTTATATATCATAAGACGCTTCGTGTATCATCACATCTCTTGTTTACATTTATAACATGGCCTTGTCATTCATAAGATGGGACTCAAACCGATAGTGGCGCGATTTGCTTCGTATATTATCTCGCATATCGATGATATATGTATATTAAAACGCGAATTCTATTATGTATTTATTCGATGGAAATCTACTGCGCGAATAATCGACAAATTGACGGTATATATTCTACAAATATTTATCTATTTTATAATTTTACCATGTATAATTATTTACATTATAACATAATTCTACAGGGTGTCTCGAATTTAAATATTAAAACTTCAGGAGCATATGACGGATCAATAAACAATAAAGAAAAAGGAGAAAAATAAAAACTTTATTTTGTTTTTTTTTTCAATTTTCACCAAAACGAAACAACGAGTAAATCTTTAAAAGATTACTTAGTTTCGATCGATTTTTTTCTTATATTTAAATTTGGAACATTCTATATATTATTTGTTAGCAATAAAGAATTGTCACGGCAAATAGCGCATGAATTTGATTTGCGATTTTGAGTAGATTGTAGCAAATGTAATTTTTGCATCGTTCTTTCGTTGCAATATAATGAAGTGTATCGTAACTTAATTACGTCGAAAGTGTTAAGTAAAGTGTCGCGCGATTGTTTTACATATTTTACCGATCAATATATGTGTAATTAACCACATTTTCGCAAGTGAATGCTATAAGAAAGCAGCAAAATATAAACAAGAGAAAAAAGGGAAGCCCGAAAAAGTGTCGAGCGATGACGGAACAACTATATGGTAAATAATTTATTATTTTAATTTAATATTTATAGGTTTATTTTCGCGGTAGTGAAATCCGTTTCACATTATTGTATAATACAATGTTTATGAAAAAATATTCTAAATTTATTTTAAAATATTTATATAATGAGTTATATATAATTGAAAAAATGGAATAAAAATTATATTTTTATTAATTATATTTTGTTAAAATGCATATTAAAAAGTTTTTCTCAACGAAAAAATGATTACAAAATGTAATTATGGGAAATTATTATTTTTTATAATTTTAATTGTGTATACTCTACTTTACATAGATATAATTTACATAATTAGAATTTGTTTATATTTTACAGGTCACAACATTATATATTACAACTTCGCATTATATCGGTGAGTTTTGAACTATATTTTATATTATAATCTCAAAATAATCTCACAAAACAATGTATGCAGCTTTTATGACGGATTATCCGATAAAAAATGATTCCAATCATATCAAATAAAATTAAATGTAATGAAAAGTTGGCGTTCGTAAGCCCAAAGATCAAAAGTTATCGACTTTTTTTTTTGGCGAAAGAGGGGGATACGAATGCCCGCTTCGATGAATAAAGGTGTGTTAATTAAAGCTTCTCATTAACGAACTTGCCTTTCGCAATCTCCAGCTCCTGTCGACCTTACTCCCCTATTTAATGTAACAAATCACGATGAAATAAATCAACGACCTACAAATGTCTCGCCAGTACTCGAAACGGTAACAATGGCAATCGGCTAACAATGAAATCGATATACTCCGTAGTCCCTAATTAAAATGAACGCTAAATTTCTCGGCGGTGAATGTAATATTACAAATTATTGAAGCGACCGGAATTTATAAATTAATTAAAGCTTATAACAAAGTAATAATATACATAGATAGCGGAAAAAAAATTCTCAGGATAAATTCTCAGGCACGTTACTGTTAGAGATGAATATGCTAACGAATTTGCCATTTTCCTATGGCAAAAATAGTATAATATTTTTTAATATTGCGCGGATCAAAAATATATGCACATTATTTATACAAATGGCATGATTCCGTTTCTAAGACTTTCCGGATCCGTCCAATATTTCTGAAATGTACAGCGCTTTTGTTCGTTATTTGTTCATATTGCGAGGTAAAGCAGACAAATATCAAAATCGGGTTTTGCCAGGATCGTCGCACGAATACAGGTCGAGGAGCGATTTTGCATTTTCTCGTCTCTCCTTTTGTCTCAGGTGCTTGGAGCTACGTCGAGGAACGCAAATCGAAGAGTTGCAGAGAGGCACGATAATTTCGCACGGTGAGAAAACGTTCGCAGTCCTGAGACGGTACAGGAGGTGGAGTTTCCTTGTTCGACTCTCAATTCGTCGGACGAAAATGGAGCGCTATAACAACCTCTCAGGACTGTTCTCTCCTTGCGTTTACAATCGCGCAAATTACTTGCATTTTTAAGCCATTAGTGCAAGAATAAATGTATTATAGTGCACTTGGCGCAGAGAGATTTATGTGACATATCTAACTTAACGTAACATAACACTGTCGAAAACATCGCGAATATTCGTGCTCTCTACAAAGGCATTCTCATGATCTTCACAATCAAGAGCGATCGATTGATCGATCAGATTACGGCGCTTTTATCAACAAGAACAATCTACCATCCCTTGCGAAAGGGGTGGGACGAGTGCTGTTTGTCGCAAACTCTAGTGGCGAATTGATGCTATCGAAAGTTATCGCTACGCACAGCGAGGCTGTAATCCAGCCGGCTTGTATTGAGTCCGTGCTTGTTCGACACCCTCGAGGCTTCTCCCTGTTACTACATTACGTGTGTGTCTCACATGTATGCAATCACGCATACTCACGCACACGGATGTGTATTATCGCGCGTGAGTATTTTTGGAGTCGTTCGCGCCTCGTACCGTAGGGAGGGAAATCTGTGATCCCCGATACCAGACGCTTATGCAACATGCAAGGGTGTCTGAAGCAGTCCTTCAGTCCGCCCCAAACGACCGCCAGCCACCTTTCTGTCGCACCTCATTATGCCAGCGCTTCGTTAGCGTCGACGAACAAAGGGCGAATTCGTGGTGATCGGCATCCGCGAATGACACGTCGCGTCGAGTAATTGAAAATTTTACTATACACTGTCTACTTGCGTTTGCGTGCGCTTGACGATGGTTGATATCGAAAAAAAAAACGATAAAAAAGATGCACGTGCATTGTGAAAAAAAATCACCGCAATATATCCATAGAGTCAAATTAACATATTCGCCCGCACGATCTGCACATTAATGCTTGCGTAAATGTGGTAGCGTGACAGTAAAGATAGAAATATCGCAGATAGATAACCCGCGCGACAGTCCGCACTCGTAAACCAGAAACTTGCGCAATCACAAGTTGGCAGAAGTCCGCCGCGAGCTCGTGAATCTGAAACTCATAAAACTACCGTAATTGTAAAACACAAAAGAGCATAGGCGGGGCCAAAATATTGTAAGATCGACTAGAATATGCTTTGCGATATGAATCATTTTTCACTTGTTGAAATCTCTCTTTCTCTCTCTCTCTCTTTCTCTCTCATTATTTTTCTACAATCTTCCAAATATTTTTCTCGTTACTTGTTTTTGCACCATACATCTGTACAAAAAAGAGAAACTACGAAATAACAAAAACACGGCTGATGGTCCGGAAACTTCAATAAATACGGTGTTTTTCCGAAAGAGTCACCATTTCAGCTTCGAATTGCTTACGTTAAAGCGAAAGATTCTCAAAGCGTTACTTCCTTTTATCGGAATTCGATATTCGCTTTCGTCCTGGGAAAGGCTACTTTGATGGCTCTCGCGGATCTTCTTTCTTCGGCAAAATCTGGCTCCGGGGTAGGTTAGATAGACGTGCTACCGGATGACCTTTGGGGAAAATATCATATTCCTTGCTCGTTGTTGCTGCTAATACTGACTCGCTCTGCGGTTTCTTTGAAGCGCCGTTATCCGGAAATCGTTTGCTTACCCCCGATGTATGTTGGTAAAAGTATCCATAAATATCACGAAAAGTGGAAACCATCAACTTTCATCTACGAGAAACCGCCAACCTTTCTCAAAGGTTCTCTCATAAGCTACATTATTTCTTCAGGAAAATTTCTTCCAGTCGCTGAACCTTATTATGATGTCTCGAATGTTCTTTTTCTTAAATTATCTATGTGCACAATACAAAGTAAACATTATGCATGAATAAATGTTTCAATATCGATGAGTCTCTGAATATCTGTCAACATTATCAGACGATATATTTTATATCGCAATACACACGACATAAAATGTCACGATATAAATCATGAAAAAGTTAATGTGTATTACAATTTACTCATTTTTCTTTTATTATACAGGGTGTTCCTAAAAGGTCTCGTCAAACTTTAACTACGTATCAAAACAAAGCAAAATGTCCATATAAACATGGGTCCAAAAATGCCTTCCTTCTGAGATAACACAGGGTGAAGTCACGTATCTTCATAGGCCTATTTGGCTCAATCACTGTAGTAATGATTTGCATCAGATAAGATGTTCAAAGTGGCCACCATGAGCAGCAATGCACGCTCCACAGCGTCGCACCATGGATTGTCGAACATGTTCGAGAATTCCGGGAGTACCCCGAATTGTGTTACACCCATCAACAATACGATCGCGCAGAGCCTGTCGATCAGGAACTGGTGTAGCATAAACAAGACTCTTGAGGTATCCCCAAACGAAAAAGTCCAGAGGATTTAGTGATTGAGCCAAATAGGCCTATGAAGATACGTGACTTCACTCTGTGTTATCTCAGAAGGGGGGCATTTCCGGACCCATGTTTATATGGATATTTTGCTTTGTTTTGATACGTAGCATCTATGGTTAAAGTTTGACGAGACCTTTTAGGAACACCCTGTATATTAGAAATAAATACATGTTAGAAATATTTTTATAGTCCTATTATATTGCTTCGAGTAATAATATTCGAGACCTTTCTATGTGTGTGTAATTCATTAAAGTCTAGATTAACTCTCTAGCCGCTACACACATAGTTAATCAAATTCATTACGCTTTTGTGAGAACACGTATTCGAAAATCACTATGATTTTATTGGCGCGCTAAAGTCTACGCTCTAAAGTCGGTAATTGAAAATTGTCGTTATAGTTACTGATTACTACTGACTCTCGTATACGACAGCGCATTTTACCCAGGAATATGATATATTTTCTAGTAAAATCTTATGTACAAAAAAATATTAATATTAAATATTAAATATTAAAATAAATATAAATATAAAAATATTAAAAAATATCAATAGTTTAAAAAGCGAATCATAATAATTGATGATGCAACGAAATGCTGCGATATTAAAACCGCGAAGAGATTGATAATATATTTTGCCTCATGTTATCTAATCTATAAATTGTCTATTACTTAAAGCCTCGGTGACTTAGCACTCATTCTCCAACATCAGTGTAAATGGAGTGAATAAATGGGTTTGTGGAATTAAAGATTAGCAGGGAGGGTGGTAGAGATATCCCGTTAAGGAAGATCGACTGTTAAGGAACATTTCAAGGATTCTCGTCTCGATAAGCTCCGCACCGATCTTCGAGCTTCTTAGAGGCGTCCTGGAATTATTTAGTGGTGCGTAAGCCGCTTCAGAGTTGCCTCCAGACTGAGGTTAATGGCTTCGATTCCCAATAGTACGCTCGCCAAATCCTTGGAGTTAACGATATCTTATCGACTGTTAACTGTGAATATATAATTATAGAGTTGAAATATAAATCGGTATATGTTATTCATACATATATATAGAGTCTTGTTTTGTCGTTTAAAAAAAATCGTTATAACGAGAAAGAAGTCAATAAAGAGAAAATGTCGTGCGCGTTATCAGAAAATTGCACGCGAAAATTTTATATTTTACGCCATAATGACAGATAGTTGTTCGATGAGCAAGTATCGATAACAACGCACCATGTTAGTTATATCGTATATGGGGATATATCACGTCGGGAATAGCTTCGCAGTGAATATGAAATTTCCTGGTTGTGCAATTTTCCTGCATTGAATTTGCTTTTCCGGCTCGAAATCGCCTGACAGTCAAGAGCGCAAATTTCGATATCGGAAAGAAGGGAAAGGGGACTGTAGGCGGACTGCGTAAAAAGGAGAGGAATCGACAGAAGCTCGAGCGGCATTACGTTTATTTATTGATCGCATTTTGCCTTCCAGCCAACTGAATCCTGGAAGAATTAATCCCACTTTTGCTCGGCCGAAGTACAACATATTCGCGAAATAAACTGCTACTCATATTCTGTATTGTATTCCAGTGGAATTGTTATTTCGAGATAAAATTGAACAATGCGAGTTGATAAAACTCCGTAAAGCCTCGATGAATTGCAATTACATTTTGTCATTTTAACAAATGAATTTTTTTCTATTGTGTTAATATTTAATTGTTAGACATAAGCGGATTTCATCATTGAATATATATAAAACAGAGATAATTCGTTATTATATTCGGCAATTTTAAGTGCAAATACAACATGGTCAAAATGTCACAGGTCAGTTATTGCATTTTGATTAAATCTTTGAGAGCTGAAACGCGAAAGGTCCTTGTATCTTGTCGTGTTGGCAATTTTATTCCGAGATGAACTCGGTAAAATTAGTGGAAGCATTAGAGGGCCGCAGATAGGAAGTCGCTCGGCCAAAGGTGACAGAGAAGAACGGAAGCGGTTGGAAGAGGCATTATATTATGTGCCACGGGGGCTAAATTGAATTCTCGCGCCGCCGCTTTCCGGAAATAATATTATGTTTTATGTCCCCGACACCCGCGCGCGGAGAGCCTTATTGGAATCCCTTAATAGGAATTTTTCACATTTTCCGCCAGCTCCCGGCGAATAAGATCAGCGAGAGGTGGCAGCATCCATTGGCACAGATTCCGATCTGCCGGGGATGGAAAATGGCGGAGGCAAGCCAGGGAATCGCCGAGGCTCTCTCTTCCCGTTCAAGCCAGAGGTTAAAACGCGCGATGTGATGGTAGTAGTGATGCGA
Organism: Camponotus vicinus; assembly: GCF_025532165.1. NCBI lineage: Eukaryota > Metazoa > Arthropoda > Insecta > Hymenoptera > Formicidae > Camponotus > Camponotus vicinus. The sequence continues at coordinate 23,626,856 of NW_028141976.1, read as the reverse complement.
TAGGGTTCGTCGGAGTTCTACCCCTGTTTGCTTTTGCTATTCGCTTTCCAGCTACAGTGGTGGGCGCCAGGAAAATTCCGACACTGGCTGGTACCATCGGCGCGACTACCGCCGACCGATATCAACCGCTAACGTTACCTTCATCTTTCGATAAAAAGTTCAGGTTCTTTTGAGTCTCGAGATAGCATGACGCACGCGATGCTTTCGATGATCTTTAAAAAGATGTTAATCAGGGAACACACCTGCACCGATGCGATAATTTATATTCGACTCGAACGCTAGAGAGAAATTCGATGACATCGTTATTCGATTTTTTCCTTGAAATTAAATTTATACACGTGTTTCTCATTTATGTGGATTTATTTAGTAAGAATACCTCAAAAAAAGAAAGAGGGAAAGAGATATTTGAACGATCGATTAAAGCGCGTGATCCGTTGAAAGAAAATCTGAAAAATTCACTTAACCAGGAACGCACGTCAAAGCAATTCAACGTTGAAAAACGTTGGGAATTAACAGCTGATCTCTAGCATTTTTTGCCGTTTCACTTTTTCTTTTCTTTCCCCTTTGGATCTAGAGCTCGTTCGTTCAGGGCGATACGATTCATTCGTGGTTGCCATGATCGGTAACCAACGAATTTATTTGTTTGACGCGCCGCGCATGCTATTTTCAGTTTAATCATATATACCTAATATTTTCTTGTGGTTAAACGCGCCGTGATCTATCTCAAACAAATGCGCACGTAATAAAGTTGGCAAACATTCTTCCTACCTCTACGGGTTATATCGGGAGATATAACCTTTTTTTTAATTGCAACGTGAATTTTTTAAACCAGACAGCAACTTTAAATATTCATATCTCGTCCCGAAGCGGCAATCCATTTCGCGGGGCGCAAACTGCCGGTTATTTCTCCTCGTTATTGCGTACGCACGGTATTCACGTGATGGCGTAAGCGTTGATTTACAAATAATTTATTGACGCTCACTCTGCCGAGTTTCACATGTATTTAGCATAAAATATATTTGTCATACGACTTGCTCTTCCTCGTGTAATTTCTAACGGAGATAAATAAATAATTTTTGCAGCTTTTATTTCTTCCGGTTAGAATTAAAATGCGATATCTCGCACTGCTTTAGGGCGCTGCCATGATTCTTAATTACGTACCGTAATAAATTCTCAGCATAATGAAAAGCTTGTACATTTTTTTTCTTTCTTTGTAGAATACAAAGAAATATTTAAAAGTTAAAAACATTTTCTCGCGCGACAGACTCTGTCCGGATATGTACAAAACTTATCTGTAACCTGGGTCAAGACAGTTTTATCGTCGTCGCGAAATATATGATATGACTTGGGCGCGCAGGTCTCGGAATCGATTTACTACGCTCGTGCTTTACACGCAAACAGTTTAGTCTTACGGTGTACAATGGATTTTTTGAGCGGTTTGTACGACGCAGTTTTTAAAAATTACGATCACACTTTAGACGAGCAAAGGCTCGGCTCCTTTTCTCGTCTAAATTCGTTTAACGATATCTCGTCGAGATGTATTAGCATAAACGCGTTTGAGTGAAATAGGTACAGGTGCTCGGCTTCTTCCTCTTTGAGTGTTATTTAAATGTATTTCCGGGAAAGATGTATCTTTTTAACGCGAAACAGCTCTTTTACGAGCTCATCTACGCCGATGAACATTTAATGTGTTTTTTCAGCAAATAATAAAACGAAGCGGAAGATGTTATTGCCAATAATGGCTGATTTGATTCAGAGCTCTCTGAATCGTGTATTTTATGAGTTGAGTATATTTCCTACTTGACACAGAGTATCGATATCCTTCTGCGAGAGATACTAGCTTAAGTCAAACAACGTGATAGCAGGATTCGACCGGTTTTACCTCGTAAAAGTTCCATTCGCACAGAACCTCGCGATTGCGTGCTAAGGTTCCGTAAGGTGCGCTCGTTGTCGTGGAAGTTATCGAACTATCGACTCGCTTCCGAACCATTCGGCTCGCTTTCATTGGCCCAGATAAAAAAGCTCGAAGCTTATTTGTCGGCGAATCGTTCCTTCCGAAAGAGCACGGCATTTATCGCGCCGAGATATATGGAAATTGCACGCAAAGATAACGATTCTCTTTTCTCTTCCTCTAGAAATGCTGGGCCCTAACGAGCCGGTGAGATCTTCTAAAGATCGTAGATATCTTGACGTATCTGGCGATTAATGAGGATTCCACGTATATAGGCCAAGGGATATTTTCGTTTGTTCGATGCGAGCCGTTGCAATCTCCGCCGATTCGGCAAGTTTTGCCGAGTTTTTGACAGCGAATTTCAGCGAATTTATTTAAATTTTCTTTGTTCAGAGTAATTTATCCCATTTAGCCTTTTTCTTTCGCTCCCTTACGCGATTCAGATTCTGATCTATTAGATCGATCGCGATTAAATAAAAACAACCTGTGCGTTTGTCGACTTTATTTACGCATTATTCTGTATAACTTTCAACAGGCGTTTATACGACCAAATGAGAATATTGCTACGATCCATGTTGCCGCTTCAATTGCCTCAATGGTGAGAGATATTTTTATTGCATCGTGTGTGTGTATATGTGTGTTGATAGCTCTGAAGTAAAATGTTCATTAAGCAGAATCAATATTGCCGTTTGTATGTACAAAATAGATTTACATGAAATTTTATTCGACACGAAGTGTACTATCTGTTTCGATATTCTGTGGTGCAAATAGTACTTCGGGCATCAACGAAAAACACAACATGCTTTCACGTATTCGAATTTCAATACTTTTGCGATGGAGTACGATAAAAACGCATATTTCTTATAATTTGCACTACTAATTTTAGCGATGTATAAACAAATTTCGCACATACAACGCTTTCTAAAACACGTTGGAATTTATCGATAACTTTCAGCAGCTATTCGCTTTTGAAATTTTTATGCACACATGCCGAGCGATAAATGGAAAATATACTACGCGACGTTTATTACTTTTACGGTTTTATGCATATACTCCAATTCTTATTAACAAAAAATAATATATGCGCATCACATTTGCATTCGTTATGTCATGAGCAACGAAATTTCCATATTTAAAGGAAAAAGAGACCACCGTTCGTATAAAATAAACATAATAACACACGATCGATTTTTAAAATAAATATATAAAAATTATAGAAAAATAAACACACGACAGATATCGTAGAATGGCAATGTTTGCTAAGCGACTTGCCACTCGTGGAAATACTCAAAGCCCCTAACTCCCATCGATTTTGATCGCGAGAACACTCGGTACTTCCGAATTAATTTATCTCGATGCTATACCGTACATTTCACGGCCCTTCTCTCGATTCATTACATCTCCGATTGCGCGACGTTCTACTTCCTTTTTCATCCTTTAACGACACTTAAAGTTCGTAACTCGCCGGCAGCTTCGATTCGTGGAATAACGACTTGGTAATTTCTGTGTGACATTATCGCTTACGTCGCTGGATTCATAAAACTTTAGCGTGCACGACGAACGCGTCAAATAACGGCGTGAAAATGAGTTAAGTCTTGCCGCGATTGTGTCAAACTGGGTCGCTATCGATTGCGATGCAATGCCTTTGTGAAACAATATCGAACAAAGAGAGAGAAATTCTGTTTAAAAATTGCAGGCGCATGATTATTACAGGATATAATGATAATTCACGATTTGTACGTGAAAACACTTTTGAGATAGTGATATCAAATATCTCTTTGAAAACGTTTCTATATATTTATACAATGTGCATAAAATAAACAAATAAATATACATGTCTCTGCAATAATAATTATCAGATTCAAAATTATTTATTTATTGAAAAGGAAAATTATTGATTATCCGAAACATAACATAGATTTAATGAATTTGCTATCGTTATTATCTCACGACTGAGAGTCTCTGATAACCATAGATACCGACAAATATCGTTTACACTCGATTGAATGTTGTTATTGATAGGTACGATGTCAACGCTTTGAATGGCAGGCGAGTTGCGTCGTGGAAACAACAAAGCCGAATATCGATTAAATGGTGGCGCGCGCAGAGTCTACGTGCACCGCAATTAGTAGATGCACGGAGAGTTTTAATGGCCCTTTAATAACACGCAACATCAAATTATAAAGGTGGGTCGTAGACCCTCACCTATCTGGGCCCCGGTCGCGGCGTTTCTCCACGCGAAGCACCTTCCCCGAGTTATATGTGTTGGCGCGATTACCGTGTGGCTGGTCTGTAAAGTAATTTCGTCCCTCTGGCTGAGCTTATAACTTTACCTCTATCCAGGTAAAGAAATACATTAATACTCCATCGAAGGTTGTAAATTGCGTAAGGACGGAATTACGAAATGGCGGAGCGATATCTGCGAGATCGATGGACGCGCGAGCAGTGACGAAAATTTAATAACGTACGTGCGCGAGCTCTGATTGCGATTTAATTAATTACACGGGGATATTTGTTAATCGATTGTTTTCGAAGTCGCTCGTGGTGTCAGCAATTAATTCACTACGCGTATTAAGCGCGAGCTGGCGCTTTAATTTATTCGTCCCTGTGACTCGATCCTCGTTCCTTAATCATGTTACTGCTCCATATTCCTATTTTGTGCGATAAAAATGGATTTTTCAATCCAGACAAACACGTTTTTAAATCCTTTACAATAAGAATCTACGCTAAAATCATCGACATGAGCTTGCAATTCGCTTGTATAAAAGTTCGACACTTTCGAAATCGATACTTTCCTCGTTTCTATGGATTCTCTCTCTCTCTCTCTCTCTCTCCCTCTCCCTTTCTCTCTATCTGGTAATAGTAACGGGGTCAAAGCGATTCCGGAACCGCCTGGAAATCGACTACGACCGCTGTGGATCCGGGTTACCACCGCTCGTTCTCAGATATTGGAAGTTTCACGGTGGTCGTTACACCACACGGAATTAATTGGTTTAATTAAGTCACCAAATTACTCTCGCGCTCACGGATTCTCGCCGGATTAATGCGTGATCAGATACGGCGCACCTGTTTTCCATCGGGATGCAACGCGGCGCGGGAACGTTTGAGCTATCATCGATATACGAGAGATCGGTAGCCGCATCGATTATAAGCCGGCGATTTATTTGAGCGATCATGCGCCATTCTATTTGCAGAGAATGATGTTCTATTACACCGAATCCGGAAACTGGACTTGTGCTATCGCGTCAACGACGCGGATGCACAAACGGATTTCGATTTTATGGGAGCGTCGCATAAAAATTACAAGACTTTTATTAATGAGTGTTAATCGCGTTGACGAACGACATGAGAATCCTTTTCACTTTCCAGTAGACATTTTTTCGGAACAACACGTTCGTAGCTAACGCGCGTATCGGATATGCTCGAAATTATCGCACGTCGCTTCTGGAGAGACGTAATTGTAAAGAATGACCTCGTTTTTCATTAAACTGCCCATTAGCCCTTCCTGCCCGGCAGGAGACATTAAAACCTTGAAGCGAGAGGGTAAAAGGGTTTCTGAAAAACACCCATGGGAGACCCTTTCTCTAGCGGAGAGGACGCGTCCGCTCTCACAAGGACTATTATTCACAACGCAAAAGCCACCGCCATGTAACTGCTTAATTGTCGTTTTTATACATCCCTCCAACTAAAACCGGGCGCGAATCGATATCGCGGACAAATACTATTTACATTCACCGGAAATATTAGCTATATATCGCACAGTCGACCAAGAATATCTCGCCACCATCTTCGGTGAATATTAATTCACGAGCGCCAAGGGGCCATCTCATCTTGGGTAAAGTTATCATACGAAGTAGCTAAATAATTGCCATAACGTTGTTAAAGATCGAGGCTGGCGTAACATTAATTATGATTTCTCAAGATCTTTGAAATAGAAATGACTGAAATAAAAATTTACATTCACACGGCCAAAGCTCTCCGTCTGCTTTCAGAATTTTATTCTGATTATTATAAAATGGGGTTTGCGGGAAAAGATAAATTTCATTGTGCGAGGAAAGAGAAATATCGTGTTTTCGTTTTGGAAATGAGCTCGTCCGAGTTGACAGACATTTCAGTGTGCGTCGTGATGCTATACTCGCGGAGACTGTCAACTCTGGGGTTTGCACGTCTGCATCCTACAGTTTTGACGCGTGATTCTGTCTCTTTGCGGACGGGGAGGGTAGAACAGGGCGACAGTGGAGGGAAAAAAGCAAAAGAAAAGGAAAAAATAGAGAAAAGAAAGGGAAAAAATAGAGAACAGCCTAGGCGGCGAGGGATCGAGAAGAAAAGACACGAGGAAGAAGCGTCCCGGGAAATAAGATTCTGACTTTACTTCTTGACGTATCCGTCTTTCTACGGCGGATCTTCCGGGATGCTGGAATAGCAGGTAGCGATGGTGGAGAATGTGAAAAAGGAGCGACTGCTGGAAATATCTTACGGACGGCTGATGCGATACATTGTCTTTGCTTATCTCTTGCGGTGTACACACATACGCGCATACACGTCCGCGACCACCGGCTCGAATCAACATATGCATTACGTGCCTGAAGAGTTCTCCAAGAACCCGATGTACGATAGGAGGGTATCGTACGATATTATAGCGCAGTATTCCACTAGCTAGATGCATTCTCCTGATGCAACCGGCCGATCGATCATACGAATCAGATGCGAGGTGAGAGAATCGATACTACTGTAATTAATAATGTACATCAGCAGAGGACAGTGACCGATTGCTCAATAAGATCACTCTTGATGCGCATCCATTAGATTTGCTCAGCGCGATATTTACAAAATAAATTATGTAACGATCCTTTTTACTCATCGCTCAAAGAAAAACTTATAATTAGAAAAGTTAAAAAGATCGCAAATAAATGTTAAATCACGAAAAAGCGGATTAAAGTAACATGATTCGCACGTTTGCTGGTATCTCTCTCTCCAGAGAGGTATTCTGTTTTAAGCATGACGCGGCGGATGGCAAAAGAAGCGCGAGAATTATCGAATTTCGATCACGTTCCTGCGCCATGTACTTTCTGTGGATTCGTGCACAAGTGTCGCGTCCTGGAAGCTTGTCCGCGGTATTGCGTCCGCAAATTTTATTTCCCGATTGTATGCGTATCGTGTGCAGAAACGAGTTACGCGCTGTCGTGGACATGAAAAAAAAGAGACACAACCGACTCTAATCAAATAGAAAATGCGACAAATAAGGGTGGACGCCCATGTTCTCGTAATTACGACCAACTCCCGTGTCGCGTTCACCGCAGACTTCTCCAATCAACGAGCGTTAATTAATCGAGCTATCCGTCAGATGACCTGCGAAAGGCGGGCGTATCCTTTGTCATCCAGCCACGCTCTCCGTTTGCGCTCGGGTGCGGAACACGCGCTTATGCACCTGCCCTGGGTTAACCAGGGTTGATGTATTGAAAATAACCCTCGTCCGCTATCTGGACAGCTTATCATATCCATCATTCCGTCCTATTTGTACAGCCGACACACCTCGCGCGTGCGAAATCGCTCGAACGAGACAGACTTACGATTCGCCTATTCTCTTCTATTGTATGTAGTTTCATGTTAAAACGATATTGTTTCGTGAATTCAATAAAATTGATTACTCTGCAAGCGCTTAACTGATTAAAAATATATTATGAAAAGTATATCAAACTACACGTTCTAAAATTGGCAAATCCAGGAAAAGATTATTTTAGAATGATGTTAAAATAACGTAGTCCGTGGAAACTACCAGTAAGTCACTCTGGGATTAAATTCAAGTCGAGCCTCACATGCTAGCGCGTACATGATAAATGTATATAGCCGGAGGGAATGCGATTACGGAAAGCTTCGTAAATAATAACGGCGCTTTTTAATTAAATCAACGAAGGAAGCATCTGTGGTAACCACCTAACTTTGAAAAATTCACTTGCTGCACTGATATGACGCTACTCATATAAATGAATTTAAAAGCACACAAAAAACTTAGCATTACTCGTATCTAGATTAAATGTAAATCATTTTTAATAAAAAAAGCTAAACACTTGGTACATGTGCACAGAGTTATGTAAAAAATTTTGTACTGCACCGGTCTTGTTTATCATGTTTTCCATATGAGAATTTTTTTGTTTTTTTTCTTTTTTTTTTATACACACACACACACACATACGCAAATAACTTTTTAAAATCAAGTGAGCGTATAGTTTTACGCTTATTTACTTGCAAAAATCGAGGGGCTACATATGTTCGCTTATAAATATTAACAAGAACATTTCATTATTTCACATTTTGAGCCCGTAAGCCATATTTACGGGCGATGTTCCTTCCCAGTTTTAAGCATAGAGATCCTGGCCAAGCGCGGCCGCGCGTATCACGGCGAATCCTTCGAAGGGACGCCTTTGTTTCGCTATCAATTCAAGACTATAAATTTAACGCACAATTTTATCCCGCACGGCGGCGTATTTCGATTTACTTGCGCATCTGCGCCGGTGCCCCGGGCGTCTTTTCATAATTTTCTTACGCGGTATATTTCACTACATAATCCCGGGGTAATGTAATTCATTTACCCAGAATGCACCCGCTTTACTCGGCAAATGAATTGCAGCAACGCTCATTACGCTTCGCGGGCGAACTAAATCAGAATGCGGAAAAACCCCGACGGTTCCTTCAATATGAAAGCATACGCACGATTTGCTGATGGGCTTGTTGACTCGGCTCGCTTACGACCTTTAATTTTTCGCACAAAATAATAAAAATGTAATGCGATTACAGAGACAATTATATAAGCTTCTTTATAATTTTACACTATGCATAATAAAGCTATATACGTGAAATGTCAATACATTACAAATTCAATTTATTATAGATAAAATAACCAGAAAGGTTATCAGATACATCGTAAGCGCCAGGTATACTGTAATCGACAGGATCTCGAAAGCCGAGCGTGCAAAGCTATTACCTGCGGCTGATGGCTTTCACCGTTGCTTTTAAGCCGGAAAAGGTTTTTGCATGTTTAAAATAAATAAATAAATGTGATAGGGGACATAAACGCAAAGTGCGTGAGAGCGTTTTGTCATATACACATATCATTGCGGATAGACCGAGCATTTTCGTTTGTTAAACATAAATATCTCTACAGTAGACATTTTATAAAATTTCCGTTCGTTATTAATATAATCTGAATGAAATAAAACGTTCATCAACTGAGAATAATTTACAAAAGAGATAAATCGCGTTTCTCTCCCAGAAATATTTTGTTTCTGCTAACAATTTATCATTGATATGCTTCAGTGAAGCGCTAATAAATCAGACAATTGCTATACCGTCGACTAAATAAATATGCATCAATGATACGTCCCAAATTCGCAATCCGTGAATTCGTGAAAATGAAATGAAATTTAACATTTATTCGCGCAAAAACTTTATAAAACTCATTCACGCCAAGTATCATATAGGTGTGCATTCGAAAAATCTCGCTGACACGACAGATATTTTCAATAAGCAAATCCAGAATGCGAGTTTTGCGCACGAATAAGTAATAAGATCGGAAATCGAATTTGAATAGAAACACTCGACCAAAACAAATTTTATCGCGAGCTTATGCCAGTCGCTCGATGAAAGCTCAGGTTTATTTCGATGGCGTATAGTGGGAGAGAAGAAGGCTTCGTAACTTTTAAGCTCGCACCGAAGAGACGTGAAAAATTAACTGTTCTCTTCTTCTTTTATCTCTTTCTTTCTCTCTCTTTCCGCTTACGCCGCGGATTATGCTACATAATAATTTCCAAGCCGCGAGTAGTCCGCCTACGCGTTATCTCGCATATCTCTCGTCGCTCGCCCTGGAATTAAGACGGAAAATATAACGAGATGAAGCAGCGACGGCGATGGTCGTTCGTGCACAACGAGCGAGGAACAACGACGTACAGATAATCTAAACGCGGGACGATGGAGTGGTGGCAGCCTGGGCTACACCAGTTGTCAGCTTGTGATGGATGGACGCGGAACACGTACCCGGTGAGAATTCGTCTTCCTTCTTTTTCATTTCGCGTGAACTCCGCCTTATTTTCCGTCGCGCATTTTCCGCCTTCGTCCGCTCGATATGTCCACGACTGATATTCCTTTTCTGGGCTCCACGATTAAGTTTCACGATTAAGATCTTCGACGGAGGATCGGGATTCTTCTATCTTTTGACTGCCAGTTTCGCATTTCAACGTACTCGAACTAACTGAAAATAACTTGCTGCGTATTCATTGCATGTAGATCCGATGATCACGGTTACGTGCAGAAACGTGCAATTTGCGACACGTTCCTTTTGATTAGACAGTCTCTTGGAATTCTGATACTTCTTATTGGACGTGCCGGAACTATGTGGATTACCTCGCTATCCGAGATGTTCCCTTGCAGAGTTGTCACAGGGCGTACACGTTTCTATACCCTTCAAGGCATGCGGCATCTTCACGCCCCAATTCTTTCGTCCTCCGGGATTCAAGATGAGCGAAACGAGATAGATAGAAAAGAGATTAAAACTTATCGGTTATTTATGATAAAATACACCTAGCGCTTTCACGCTTATTTTCTCCTTTCCTTTTCTTTCTTCCTTAATTATATTATCTGATTAGAACAACATGAAAATCCTTCATTTATTCATTCTTGTATCGAAAAACACATACATTTATTATTTATTTATATTTGCAACGATGCAACTTGTTCTTTTATGAAATATCACTACATACGCAACTCTGATAATCCAAATGTAATACTTAAAATGTACAGCTCTGATTAACGTTGGCGGATGAACGCGAACGTCTTCTTTTTTAAAATTTGCGCGATTTCTCCGGAAGGCGAGTAATGAAGAGTTTGCAATGGTATATTCATGCCACGTACATGACAAGGAAGAAAGAAATTCTACCTTCCGCGCGATTCTTCACCTGCTACTTACGTTTTATTCCACTCATCAGCTTTTCTACCCTCCGCGGTACGTGCACGTTCTAATTCTCACGTTCCCAACGGTACAGACAGAAAAAGGAAAATATCCTGTGTGAGAGATGTGTAATCCGCTTTTTTCACCCGACTAGGATAAAATAAAAAAATATAATGCGTTGATGAATTTGAGAAAATTAGCTTTGCGGGTCAGCGGTTATGAATTGTAATGTAACGCAGGTAGCTTCAAAATACGGAGAGAGTTCTACGCCTTCCTTTATTCTACATTTCATACAACCACGCCTCTGCTGACAGTTTTTAGATGGAGTAACCGCATTAATATAACATCATGTATCTTTTCAATTTATCTTTTTTAATACAAATTTAGATATTTATTTAATTTAATTACTTATATAAATATATGCGTACAAGATTCTATAGAAATAAAGATATCGTTATATCAAAGCAAGATAATTAAAAAATCAAAAATCTTATATCTGATTCTTAGCGAGTTTTATTCATTATATACAAAATGGATCAAACATTTCTCTATTTATCTTGATCTTCTATTTCTTCGACATAGCCTAAAGAAGTAGCTTTCAAGTTATTCATAAAATAAATAGCTTTGGAACCAGTATTTCATGAAGATTCTTTATTGTACAGTATTACATCGCTCCTATTCAGCTCTTTAATGATATTTAATATAGACAATTTCTGTCAAAGCTTTAATTTCTAATGCTACGCGAAGAGAAGAGAATTTTCTCTTAAAATTTACTTTAGAAATCATAATCGTAAGATATCATGGCATTTTAAAATATTTTATATAGCATTTTTTATTCATTAATACCTACTATAATCAAATATTAAATGCATTCGGTTATATTTTATCAAAGTATTTTGTAAAATCTCAATAATTATAACAAATGTTAAAGAGGTTATACAATTTTATTTTTCTGAATAGGAAAAACGTGAAACATAAGATATACTGCATAAATTTTAAAAATAAAATATAATATTTTAGTTGCTTATTGATTATATTAAAAAAAATAAATCGGTATTTAATAGCGTTTTTCTGTGCGCTTAGACTATGATTGAATTCGTATGTTCAATATAAACGTATATGTATATATCGTGTGCATCTTTAACACTTGTTGTTTTTGATATATTAAACGAGAATACAATGAGTATTGCAAACTAAATCTAAACGAAGCTTTGAGCCTGAATGGACCTGCAATTCCGCTGGATTCTTACATATTCATAGCTGAATAATCAAGTAATGGAAGCTCGTGTAAGATGATAAAGCATTGTTCATTAATTGATTAATGATATTAGCATGTTATTGAGAACAACCGAGAGTAGATGGATCACTTGTACTCACAGGAATAACTGAATCTTTGCAAATCTGTATTTTTAAAAGAAATTATTGATATAGCATATAGAATGATAAAAAACTTTTTCCGAACGGGATAAAAATAATAATGGAAATGAGAAATAATAATGAAGATAAGTAAAAAGAAGAATTATTATTAAAATTTTATCAATATAATAAAATATATGTGATAATTTGAAATATATGTAGAGAAATATGTTTGTTATTACAAAAGCGCTCTTCGCGAAATATGTACACCTTTAGAGCGTTCTTTCTGATGAGCGATTTTACGAATTTTTTAACAACGGGATTTTATCCGCGCGTCAAACATGCGATGGAGCATCGTGTGGGTTATAATCGTTCTCTGTCAACTATGAGACGAATATTCACGTTGGTCCCTAAAAAACTGGGAATAAAAATCCGACGGAAAATATTCGCTTGAAATCCAAAGCATATTCAATTTCCATTTCATTAATTACAAAGTCAAAGTTACATCTGTCATTAATTTTTACTCCCTCATATATTATTCTTTAATTCACGAAAAGACCGAATTTTCAATCACTGATGATTTATAACTGTAAATCCTTGTATATGCTTGTCATGTTAATAGTGATGATAATTATATCTAGCTTCTACTATTATAATTTACATTTGTATTTCACGTGTGCAGAGGGAGGAGAGCAGAGGATAATAATGATAATCACATTTAACACCGAATAATCCATAAATTTGTTATATATTTCATTGTTATCACAATCGCATATCATTATAGAACTAATTAATGGTATCTATTGACTGAATATTTCGTTAAGCGTAACAAGCATTACTGTAGTATATAATGAACACAGATGTGTTTTCACAAGGAAAGAGTTATCCATGCTCATTAAAAAAGAAAAATCTAAAAATTTGCATGTATTATTCAACGAAAAAGAGGCAACCAAAATAATCATGGGATGTGCGAAAATTCTTCTTGAATTATATATTCGTATATTGATCGTGACAGGTTTAATGTTTTCACGATGCGGGAGAAACAGACTTAAAAATACAGGGAAATACATATAAATGTTCACGGACTAGACTGGAAGGGTGTTATGCATTTAGACAAGGCAACGAGGGAGTTGGCAGAATTTCTATGCAGAGATATAGGGATGGGGGCGACTGCATGTCAGTAAGCGACGTGTTCGCGATCCTCGGCGCGTAGCAATAAATTTTTTTCTAAAAAGCGCTTTTGTTCATCGCCCCGCGCACATGTATTATGCGCGCCCCTGTATGTGCAAAAATGCTGAAAAGAAAAAAAAGAAAAAAAAGAAATAAAAATCGAGAGAGGGAAACATTGAATCTCGGGATAAAATGCGTCGGGGCAGTGCGACTAGGGACGGTTACGCGTCGGTAAATTGACGATCAGCATACGTTGAATTTCAACCGAATCTCATTATTCCGTAAAAACGAAGTTACGCCGCGCGACGCGAAATGTTGCCCTAATGGCGTTCGTTTGGAGGATACAAGGGGGATGATGACGCGAAGCACTGGTGTCAACAGCTATAACGCTCGTGACGAAAGTGACTATGGAATTTAAATCCGGGATTGAAAATGTCCGAAATTATTTTCACTTTCTACTGAAATAAAACAGCTTTTATTTCAGTAGAGAGAATCCGATAACACGTTTCAAATATAAGCGATGTTCGAAATTATTTGTACGATAGAATATCGCTTCTCTAGATCTCTCTGATGATGATAAAAATGTGTATTTAATATTGCGATTAGAGTTTCTCCTTTCAGCCCTTTATTCAATTCACCGTTTTGTACAACCACAAAATGTTTGAGTAACTTTAGGCTTAACCAACATGTCCATTTTCCCTTTCCGAGATAATAATTTACGAGCATGTAACGAACATGTTTCGCCCATTAAATAAACATGCTAAAAAGTTTACTTCGAAGACGTGTCTTGCGATCGCTCAGATAGATAGACTGTCGCATATTTTATTTTATCTTTTAATAAAAATATTTCAAAAGAAACACTATGTATTTATAAAAACTATGTTTGCTAGAAAACAGGAATGAAAAATAAAACGAACCGTGAAAGATCGTGCAGCTTTTATTTAATAATAAAAATCGCTTCGACGATCAAGCAAGACAAGTTTTGACCTGGTTTCTAAATCGGATCTAGAATAGATGAGAAATTGCTAAGATGGACAAACACAAGAGGGGTGAGAGGGAAAACGTAATTGCCCTTTGCGACGGTGACAATTTTTCAATGTGATCGCATTGTGGTTGATCTATCGATGATATGCAGTCCGGAAGGATTTCGTGCAAACATTCGAAATAGCGACGCGCATCGTTTGCAACGGCCGGGATATTAAATTTTCTGTCGGAACGCAGGTCCAGAATAAAACATAAAAGCGTACGCGTGGGTGCAGAGGTTTGTCCAGAAATGTGTATTGTTTATCGTACGATCACGCCTGCGCGATTTTCACTGTGTTTTGTGGCATTTTTTGCTAACGCGTTTTCGTGCCATTGTATGCGCCATTTTCCGAACGTTATGCGCAAGAGATGGACGATATAAATGAAAATTGCGATAACGGGGCAACGGAATTTTTACGGTCTCTGTGTATACCGAACCGGTAGCTTTCGCAAGTTTTTGATCGCACAATGATACACAATAGAGAGAGAAAGAGAGAGAAAGAGCTATCTTGTAATTCATCGATGTTTTTCATGGGTATAGTTCTTGATGGGTATTGTTCGAATTGAATAACTGTCTCATCGAGAGAGCACTGTTACCATAAAAATATTTATTTAGACGTTGAAGGAGTTAACATATATTAAAATTAAAATTTCGAGAAAAATAGGCTGCTGATATTGATTGCTTGTACGAAACTAGAGTTTAAACTTTTAAAATATGAGATGGCATTATTCGTATGTTTTAATTATTTTTAATTAAATTAATTAACAGCAGATTGCCAAGCTTATGTATAGTATTTAATTGTGTGTACATGTGTGCAGACTAAAAAGTCATATAAAATATTGAAAATTTATATATATAGAAAGATGAAAGCTCTACAAGAGCATTCATAAGCATTATGTTTTTTATAGAATGTTTTTAAGTTTTTAGAATATATTTATATATATTCAATTTTCATAACACAATTTCTCTTTTCCTGTGGTATATTTGGATGATGTAATGAATAATGAATTTGGATGATATAATTTATTACTGCGATTTGGGTCGTTCAATTAATTAATATCTACATATATTAAACGATATGATTGCATAAGAACGTCGGGAATTTAATATTATTTGGGATATCATCTGTATGCAATACGCGCAAAAAATCGTGATAATTCATTGACGATTAAACAAACGGTGTTTCAGCATGGCAATTCTTCGGCTAAAACGATCGTTCCGAGGTAATCAGCATAACAAATTTCTCTATGTAAATCAGTACTGTATCGGCTTGCACGAGCGCTGTCGCAATTCGTTCATGCCGGATTAAGCGCATAGGACGCGCTTATGTAACGTATATATCGCGTGCATTTTTCATTAGGATTCATGAGAGAGATTTCCACGAGCTACGTGCTAATGAGTACATATCAGTAGGTACGATAAATTAGTATCATCACGTTTATATTACATAAAATCATCCCATAATGTGTTGATTACTAAATAGAGATTGCGCTATTTGATAATTATAGGGTTCCATAAGCAGAATAATGACTTTACTTTGAATGTACATCCATTTAGAATTGTAAACTTGCGAGTTTGCGAATAAGACTGCGACGCTTTGCTCTATAGCGATGAAAGATAGGCATCTTAAAAAGCTAAAGAGTATGGAAAAACTTCACCCCTGAAGAACGAAAGGAGAGGAAAATCCCATCAAACTTGAAAGTGCCAAAAAGTTAACGTCTCCCGCTCGGTTTGGTTCTTGTATTTTCGCTTCAATCGCTCCGTCTCGCTCGTATCCCGGGAAACAGGCGAGAAAGTCGCGGCTGGAACTTCACCCCGGCAACGGCGCTCGCTCCTTTTCTTCTCCGTCCCTTTCTCTTTCTCCCACGTGAGATGAAAGGGGGAAGAACGGCGCAACGTGCCGCAGGGGAAATAATACGGTCGAAAACTCAGCCCCCATAACACTCGCGGGAGCGAAATAACGCCGAGCCGCTATCGCGGAAAATTCAAAGTCAACGATACGTTATTGTTTTTCAAGAGCTGCCGTCGCGCCGAGCTAAGCGTGCAACCGCGAAAGTGAGAATGGCGAAGGGACGAGGAGGGAGTCTCAAGATATGCAGACGACGATGACATCTCGCTCGCGCACCTGTTCCGAAGTTGAACGACGTCGATGCGACGTACTTGAAGCTAAGAGTTATGGGATGAGCATATCCACCGATCTTCAAATACAGCCTTGCATTGTTATGTAATTATTGTAAGAAATATAATTTAAGATATTAGAAAAGGAATGCGCATCCCCGGATTCTCTTTAATTCTCATGAAAACTTGAAAAGAAATTTAATAAATTAAAGAGTCGCTTAAAATTTCAGGAAATATTTCGCTCGAGTGATTCAATAAAATAAATTACATAAGTCATTTAGTTTACTTAAAATATCTGCGTGCGATTAACAGTACTATTCGCACTATACCATGTACAAAGTTTACGTCTACGAACCGTGACGAGCAAATCAGTGGGGATCGCTTGCCCGTGTTCATGTTTATGGCAATCGAGAGCAGCTTGCGCGCGACTCGTGCCTTTTTTCAGCATTCTGGGAGTAACTCCGGCATGTCGAGCGAGAGATTCTCTGCCTGTCCCCACGGGAGACCGCATCTAATCAGGATGAATGGCCTCACCCAGTAGCCGCGCCGGGTATCCTAACCGACAACTTACGACCATTCCCACCCATCCCCCTTCATTTTCCGCTTCCTTCCCTCTCTCTTTTTCTCCTTCCGACGCCCGTGCCATTTCATCCAGGTTCCGAGCCAAGCCCCAACTATCATCGGTCTTCGTTATAAAGAGGAACCACCTCGGGGCTAAATCTCGTTTGCCTATCTCTCTTGCAACGGAGGCCTCGCAAAGTGCCACGGAAATCAGTCGCCTGTTTTCGTACCGAGATCTCTACCGTTTACAGTCCCCGAGACAATTCGCCGCGGGATACCCGTGTCTTCTCGCCTCGAGTGGCACCTTGTCGATCATCTTGGATACGCAATACGTCAACCACTTTGCCCACGGCGATCGCCTTTCTCCGGGGTCTGGAAAAACACTTCGAAGGGGAAAAAGAAAAGTGGGCCAATGAACACGCAGACGCGTCCGTCGGATCGATTTTCACTTTCGCTTGTCGGAAAATTAAGAGGGAATATATCTCTTCTCTGGAAAAAAGGTGGTGATTTTGCCAAATGGATAATTATCGCGCGTGCTTTATGAAGATTTTGGAATATGTGATCGAGACATAGATCAATGTATAAATATAAGAAATATAAAAATATAAGACATACATATATATAAATTATTATTATGTATATAATATGATAGAATTTGCAAGTGTGTTTTGTGAAATTGTTGATAAAAATTCTCTTATAATCATGTGTGTGTGTGTGTGTGTGTGATTATATTTTTAATATTTCCACAACTAGATATTACTTACATACATATTACTTACGTATATGAATCCCAATCACTCTGCATAATATCAAGAACTTATATTTTAATTTTTTCAAACGAAAGATGTAACAATAAAAGAGAAAACTGAAAAATAATATCGAGCATTACAATAATGTTTTCATATTTACTATATAACGCAATACTTTGACACGCAATGAAATGCTCATCGGATGTATGACACGGTATTCATAAACTCTTCGTATGAGAACCGTCCTGAGAGGGTAAATAATCGATGAACGGAAGTAGGAGTCGATGTCGCGTGACGCTGAACACCCGGTGGCACTCTTCCTCGTCCAAGTATTGTCGCTGATCATTCGATGGCGATGCCTTCTATATTCTATGCTACTCGAAATTGCACAGTACAGTCACTCTATTGTGGAATTTAATTGCACTAACGTGTTCAACGCATATTGCACGTTGCATGTTCTACGAAACGGTTTGTGAAAAGTAGATGATCGTTTACTATCATTTATTACAATTTTTTATCTATCGATCAAAACTTGTTATATATTTCCGATTGACGATATCTTATGAGTATGTTCCATCGAGTTTTGTTTAAAGACAATTTTACATTAAGTGGCTTTTTGGTACATCTAAAAAGTACTTGAAGTCGAGTGTACCCTTTTCCTCCTATAAGTGGAAAGAAAAGCTCTGTCTCTCTCTTTCTCTCTTTCTTTTTTACTCCAATCTCCCCTTCTTTCGCTCTTCAAAGTATCTGTTTCTCCTCCGATAACTTTTTTTCCTTTTTACCTACGCCGACATCTAGTCGGGGCAAATCCTTAAATCGACTGTCACTGTCAAAGAAAGGGAAGCGGGCCCTCGCCAATCTTTATTCGCGGGAATCGTGTGCGAAATGATGTGTTAAATTTGAAAGGGAAAGATAAGATTGTAAATGTACATTCAAGGTTCTTATCTTCAAGTTTCCGAAATGTAGATTAGAATCATCGTTATCGTCCATTTAAAATTGCAAAGCCTATACCATCAATTTTCGCAATTCTTTCTGAATGTTAACAGTACAAGGAGATTGATTTTTCAATTATAGATTGATAATGAAGAAAATAAATGAGAAAAGTAACAATGAGAAAATCAATAAACGCGAGAAAATCAATGTTTCCCTCTTGAAATGTAATAATGACAGAAGATGAGAATTATGGTAAAAGATATCTCAAAAAATGAGCTTAAAATATGAAGTGTCAAAATTAAATCACACGATGCAGCCAACGAATTTTCCGAGGATAGTAATTTCTGAATATCCTATTTCATTCCTTATAGTTCGTATAACGATTCAACACAGCAAGATTTACATGTACATAATTATTTACGCACCAGTACAATTCAAGAACTGAGCGACACTTTTCATGCCGTTCTCGAAAAGCTTACGAATCAAGTCGGTAAATTAAGAGTCCGTCGAAACGATTAACTGTGGAAATTTAATCTCGCTGAAAACGAGAGACGATTTCGAAATGGCTCCTTTAATGGTTCTTGTGAAAAGAAACGAGTGTCTATCCTATTTAACATTTTGATAAATCGAATGTAAAAATATCGTTAATCGATCGAATTGAAAAAATTGAATAATCAGAGATAGAGATAGAAAATGAAAAGATAATATGTGAGAAGTATTACATAATCGATAGAAAATCTAAATCTTTAAAGAAATGCGCGAAAATTATTCACCACATAGATATATACCATCTTACATTATATACAGGGTGTTTCATTTTAATCCGACCAGTCGAATATCTCGAAAACCAAGCCCGGGAGAGAAAAATATTTCAGACAAAAGTTGTTTGGTTTCGAGGGGGCCATAAGATGGTGACAATGATTTGACCTTGAACAGTCATTTGAAGGTCACATAAAGGTCACCTTAAATTTCTTAAATGGAATACCCTATATATTTTTGCACATTCTCGTAGCTGACATCGAGAGCTTTCCAAAACACTATAATTAAGTACCTTTTCGTTAAGTACTTTTTGAGTTATGAGGCTTGAAATAATTTCTTAATTCTACATAAACCGTAAAATATCTAGTAAAATATTCATTTTTCGATTATCTTACCTTAATACTTTTACGTACAAAATAATGAGAGGAATCAATTGGTGTAAAGAAAACACATAGTTGTTTTGAAGAAAAAATATGTAATTTGCAATTAACAATTCCATATTTTTTCTTAAAAACAACTATGTGTTTTTTTTACACCAATTGATTCCTCTCATTATTTTGTACATAAAAGTATTAAGGTAAGATAATCGAAAAGTGAATATTTTACAAGATATTTTACGGTTTATGTAAAATTAAGAAATTATTTCAACCCTCATAACTCAAAAAGTACTTAACGAAAAGGTACTTAATGATAGTGTTTTGGAAAGCTCTCGATGTCAGCTACGAGAATGTGCAAAAATATATAGGGTATTCCATTTAAGAAATTTAAGGTGACCTTTATGTGACCTTCAAATGACTCTTCAAGGTCAAACCAATGATACCATCTTATGGCCCCCTCGAAACCAAACAACTTTTGTCTGAAATATTTTTCTCTCCCGGGCTTGGTTTTCGAGATATTCGACTGGTCGGATTAAAATGAAACACCCTGTATATTTGTTGCAGAGGAAAACTTCAATGCGCGACAGTGCTTTTGTAAATGCATTTTTAAATCACCGTCATTATAACTTTGAAAACTACACTTCCTTCTTGTAACAAGTTGCCCCCGAGATTCGCACATTTACCGTGTCATTATTAACACTGTTATTATGAACTTATTAAAATTGCAATAACCTCCTTGCGTTAGGGGACGTCAGCGCAAGCATGTCGTAATAAATTGGCATTTGATTCTTCACGCGATGGACGGCGTTTACATGGTTACGCAAATTCAGTTGAGTAGATTAAAGGAGAAGGAAAAACATTGTTGCTCCCTCTTAAAATGCTTTACCATTTTGCGTGCAATAAATTCGTTATTCATAAATAATATGTATCTTGCATGATAATATGTATCTTGCATTTATGCATTTTATATGAATAAATAAATATTTTTATATGAATATTTTTATGTGAATAAACAGATTAATTGTGAAATATATTACAATATTTTTCACACAAGCTGTTTTCAGTAAAATATCATTTTTGCAGCGAATGATATTTGCGAGCTTGAAATTTAATACAATGAACTTAGCTATCATCACATTTTAGTTGTGTTTCCATGACGCGATGTTTGTTTGGAGATAGAAATTATCATGTATTCTGCTTAAAGACACTTTTCATAAGGAAAGAAAAAAATGTGTAGTTTTATTTTATTCGCTCAGAAAAACAAGATCTCTATCGTGTGTCATTAGTTCTGACATTTGTTACATAAAAGTAACAAAAGTTTTTCCTTTATTTTCCACCTACTATAAAAAAATATTTATATTCAAATGAATATCTGATCTTGTTTTTAAATCAGAAAAGATTTAAAAACAAGCTGGCGAATTCTAAAATCAAAACGACGGCACGGAATGTATATTTTTACGATATATGAGTTTCTTCGACAAGTAAAAAAAAGAGGAAAATGATTTTTGATACATACAAAAAGTTTGTCATTTCTGAGTACCAAAGAGATCCAATTACGTGCCCGTGATCATGTTTTGCGTATACTTTGAAGCTGTCTTTCGCTCCACTTTGAAAAATTCATTAACATTATGACCGGCCTGCTAATTTCAGCAAAGTGTCCCGCAAGCCATGAATAATTTAAGCAATGCTACGACCTAGTACTCCGAGGATGTATTTCATGCGGACGATGCAGCAGGCTCATTCATCTTGCAGCCACCGTTCCGCCGTTAATACACAAAACTTTTTTCATACTAAACTGCGGTCAGCATTTGCAAATAACAATAGCGGAAGGGAAATAATATTTTTGTCACGTACTCTTCCGCGATAAATCGTCATTAATGTGCGCATTTGAAATATAACTCTCACATGTACATTTTTTATTTTTTTTCCTCTACATATACATGTATATATATATATATATATATATATATATATATATATATATTATTACAAAAATCGTTACATGGAATAGGATTTCTTTATTTAATTTACTGCGCTCTACCTTCTCACAAGTGCGCGTGAGCTCATGCTCAGGGACACCCTATATATATATATAGGGTGTCCCTGAGCATGAGCTCACGCACTTGTGAGGAGGTAGAGCGCAGTAAATTAAATAAAGAAATCCTATTCCATGTAACGATTTTTGTAATAATAATAGAAATATTAATTATTGAAAGTTCATCACAGTTACTTTCAAAGTTAATTTTAAGATTGACAGAGGCACTTTCAGAAAAACGTTTGATACAAAAGTTTCTTATTTTTTCACGTACAATTCGAATCTGTAATAAAAAGTACCATGTTCCCCTAAAAAAATTCAACTTCCGATCCGGATGGCGTATTTCCGTTCGGAATCAAAAGTTGAAAATATCGCCATTTGATAGAGCGTACCCGATTTACTTAAAAATTGTTCGTGATTTTTGACAAAAGCCATTTATTTTCATTTTAAAAGGGGTGTACGGGTGGTCTGGGACACCCTGTATATATATAAAAAGAGAGAGAGAGAGAGACATATACACATACACAGATATAAAATTAATACTCATATAGCGACGATTTTAATTACTAGCGCCAATATCCTGTTTTAATTTACAAAATACATAATTTCTCGCATCAAATATATCCGCCTTTCACTTAAACCAGCCGGCCACGTAACCCTCGCCGACAGGTGAATAGATACGCAACTCCAACGATGAGTCCCTGTCAGATGCGAGGTAGACGGAAAGGTGGTCGAGGGGTAACAGGTATGAGGCTAGACTTCTGAGGAGGGCTTCGTGGTATTATGCTAATCTCGTTAAACTGAGAGCGGGTCAGACGGTACTAGACCTTACACTATCGTATTAAGATAATAACAATGAGAAAGGGTTGCGCCGCGACGAACCACATCGGTTGCCGCCGCGCCGTTGCATTATTAGCTCAACGGCAGCGTACCAGCGTAATCTTCTCTCAGTGCTTACTAGATAGGTACACGAGTACTCATCTCCCTTCCATCCAGAATTTCGCGCGGATCCGATAATAATTCATTTGACGAACTTTGCGTCTGCGGATTTACGGCGAAATTGCCGGCGAAGTCGTCGTCGCGTTTCCGTCGCGCGTGTTTTAATCGAAATATTAATCGCATAAGACGAGCGTTCTCATCGCTGTAAAAAGCGTAATTTAATTCTTTCCTGTATCAAACCGCCTACCTTTGAATGTACGAACGTAAATTTATACGTTCCTTTGTGAAAGGGATGTATATTTTGCCTCTTGAATAGATTGAATTATTTTTATTTATTACATTTGAATTATTTTTATACCCACTTTACGATCGATAAATTGATTGGTAGAAATTAGCGGACTAAATTATAGTGGATCGTGCGCAAATTTGTATAATCGATAAGTTTAAATATTATGTCGTTATCATTGCGACGTTAGCAGACTTTACAACTATATATAATTTCGTACGACATGTTTTCCAACGTGAAAAATTGTTCATCGCGAACTCCTTGGATGCTTACGCTTATGGTACGATATAACAGTAAAGGGAGAATACGCATTTCCCCGTGAAAATGCCCGTAGAAACTATTTTTGGTTAGTACCTGTTTTAGACACGCGTTACAGTTACCGACATCCTTTGAAAAGATATGACATCTAATGAAAATAATATAACAAGTTATATAATGATACATTTATGCAAAAAGATACGCAATAAAATCGAGAAAAAGCAGAATAAAGCAGTTCTAATATTATTGAAAGGAAAGAATAGATCTCGCAATTTGTCTTAATTATACGATTAATCGTATGCGTTTTATATTAATGTTATACTAATTACGAACGCGAAACGAGTCGTAACACGAAAAGAATTCTTTGCGCGAAACCACCGAGCCGCCTGTCGAGTTCCGTTCTCTTTCGCGAATTATGATTAATAATTATGTTAAAGCCGCCACACTTCTTTCTTTTGCAACGGTATGTCGTACCTTCCGGCAGATTATGATAATGTAGTCCGTTCTGAACTTCACGGAAAATTTTCCGAGGGTGGTGCCCTCTCTCCCTTCCCCCCTCTGCATATAAATATGGAAGAGGTTGATTGAAGGGAGGCGAAAGACTGGATCCGCTCGTCTAGACCTCAGTTGACTCAGAAGAGAAGCGTAAAGCAGTATAGAATAAGAAATACAGCAAGAACGAAGCGGAGAACATCTTCGTCTTTAATTTTATGTCTCCAAGAGATGAAAGATCATGAATGAAACTAGGAAACTGCGCATAAGTAAAGTAAACGTGATTCAAATTCAGTTAAATATTTCTGCATCAATACTCGATAAGATATAATTAAAAAACGACATTTATAGTTAATTTTATTTATAATTCAATAAGATGTAATAATCAATAACATTAAATTCTTCAACGCGCA
Organism: Camponotus vicinus; assembly: GCF_025532165.1. Classification (NCBI taxonomy): domain Eukaryota; kingdom Metazoa; phylum Arthropoda; class Insecta; order Hymenoptera; family Formicidae; genus Camponotus; species Camponotus vicinus. Next base: position 23,602,494 of record NW_028141976.1, on the reverse strand, counting down.
TAAAATCATACAAAGTTCCGAATTAGCGCGCGGATTGAATTTCGTTTCGACTGAGCGTCGTTAAAGCTTCTCATCAATTACTCGAAAGTGAAGTACTAAAATTCCGTTGATGCTGGATTAAACTCCGAGATTAAGTACGGCGCCTGTAAAGGGAAAATTATGAAGGCGAAATGTCGGAGAAATTTATCGCCGCCCGGTACACGAGACCGGCATAAGTTAATGATCTCCCGCGTCGATGCGAATGATAGATGGCATTAAATAATAAGCCGCGTAGATGCACGTCATTAAGATAACGTCTCTTTGCGCTTCGAACGAGACAATAAATTCTATAAATGAGATTGGCGAGATTCGCCCGCGTGAAATATTGCGTCGCGATGACGGCATGTTATTAAACGACTCGCGTGCTCGAACACGAAGGTCTTCCACAGGGCACTTTAGCCCATTGGATTAAGTAAAATGTCGGACGGTTCCTGTTTCGATGCAACAGGTGAGGTGCCACACAATTTTTTAATGGACATCACTGAAAACCCTGTAGGAAAGTCGCATGTATACACATTACGACAACATTCGTCACAATTTTAAGCGTTGTGTTCTGGCTCGCGCCAAGACTTTAAAAAAAGCTCTCTATTCTGACGACCTTTGTAATAATGGCGGTAAAGCTGACGTAGGAATGAATTTTTCGGGAGTACAAAATCATATACAGAATGCATGAGACACCAAATATTTTGAGATACTCGTGCAAGAGTGCGAAATCTTAAATTTGCGAATAAAACCGCTCTGCCAATGAGCGAATTGTGAGAAGAACATTAAGACTAATACGATTTCGTAGAAACTAAGACGCGTCGAATAATATATTAATAGCGGAAGAAGCGTCCAAGTATACTCAGAATGCAGGCAGCTTAACGTGCTTGTGTATAGGGATTGCAGCTGGCCTCGCGCCAGTCTGTTAAGTGGTCCACGTTTTCCATTACTATGTTATTTGGGTTGGGCCCGACATTCGTCGACTCTCTGCTCTCTACTCCTGCCCGGATTCGTACGTACCTGCACGTTTCAACGATGCACTCCCCAGATAGAATGATCTCGTATCCTTCCGAGTGCCGCTTAAATCACCAGCACTCTTGTCGGCGTTTACTTGCGAGAACGAAATTATGTTGGAATTATTGTAATTTCATCGCAATTGAGATAAAGTCGTCGTTATATATGACGTCGAGCATAACATACTATCCTCGCTTCGTATATTATCTTAATCGCTTGTACATATATATATATCCGTTGAATGTTTCGAATTAAAGTGTGATGTCTGAATGTTTTGGTTTAACATTATTAATATTATTTCTGCAATAAGTTTAATGCGATGGCTATATTAAATTTATAATGAAAATTGATACTGCTATGACAAAAAGCAATTTAATAATATAATACGGCGGTATATTTTTACACTCTTATATATACAACTTAATTTATTTACCGAATATATGATAAAACTGTATACGACTAATTAAATTTGACAGAAAATTGCAGAATTTTGGACATATTGCAAAATATAAATGCATCAAGCTATTTGCATGTAATGTTTTAGTTGGGGAACTGTAGTAAATAGAATTAGGAATCGCGGAAACAACATGAAATAGAGAGAAGGAGAGAGAGAGAGAGAAATGGAAGCTTACTGACATAGGTACACGTATGGACATAACTAGATTTGGAATCCCTAGTTGCTTGTCGGAGTCTCCACCTATATTCGCTTGCCATTTCACAGTAGTTAAATTTCCTTAGCAGAATTAGTAGTGCGTAGTCGGGTAATTAATTCGCCTCGTAAAGTGCACCTAGTCTTGCAAATAATTATTCGATCGATACAATAACAATGTAACTTAAATAATAATATGTTGCGCGTATAGAAGTTTAAATGTTAAAAAAATTATATAATATTAACGTTCTCGCTGTAATCACCTCCTTCGCAATTAAATGCAACGTTTCATCGAGAGTTTAAATAAATTGCTCGCAACCCGTTTACTCGGCATAATCACTCGGTTTAGATGCACGCGTAAGTAACGGCTCTACCATTGTGAACGAGATTAAATTTCCGTCATCTTAATTGATGCTACAAGTATGCTTAACGGCATTATGGTGTTGCTGTTATCCGCGCATGATGTATCGCCGCGCTAATTAGACGCAAAATTGGTTAAGTCCAATCCCGCAAAGCCGCGCGGGTAAAGCAATACGTATCCTGCACGAAGTTAATCCCGCGGTTACTATACGTCAACTGTAAAATGTAATCCGTGTGTACGTGCACGCGCGGAGATGCATACAGGCGCATAATCAAAGTCATCGAGAGTTTGCGCTTCGGCGGTTTGACTGCGCGATTATGCTCCGGGTAGCAATAATGGCTTCGGAAGTCGGTTAGTTCGGCAGATACGGGGAACGTAAATTCCCCCGTTCTAGCTTGAAAACACGGATTAGCCGGTCGGCAATCTGATTATCGCGAAACGTCCGGAACGGAAAATATTGGACGGTGCCGCGGAAACGAGATCCCGCGCAAGTAGAGCAACTTATTTTTGGCGCGACGCAACGCGTCGCTAGATAAGATCTTCCGCTGCGAGCGTTAAAAGAAAACTTTTAACGAGATTCAACTTATCGTAACGTTGCACGTTCCATACTTTCATGCGCTTCTTCGTGAAAGCATTCGCGAGGTACCCACCATCCTCTTTTCCCTCTTTCCGCGACTCTTTAATCCAACTCGTACAATTCTCTCCGCATTGTACTTTAAAATCGCGGGGAGATTCAGTTGTACATACACACCGGTTGTGTCGGATAAAACTCGCGCGGGGAGAAGTTACTTTAGCATTTCGATATGTCCGTCCGAACTGCGCGCGCTCGTACCTCGGGCTCGGGCTCGCGTTCTGGGAGCAAGCCAGAACGTGCCCGATTGATAATTTAATATCGCACGAGAGTAGCTCGGAAATTAAGCTGCGCTCTTGCGGTAGCGCCGTCTCGGAGTTTGTGCCTATCGGGATTTCCACGTGACGGGCGGTGCGCACCGCAGGGACGATGGCTTGCGCGCAGACTTCACGGTCGAGCGATTGCTCATGATTATGCGATTGTATTTGCGTTGGAAAATAGCTAGATGACGAACGAAAACCCGAGCAAAGTCCAAATGTTCTTTAAATTCTCTTTCGAGCGATCGATAATTTTCGAAACGAAAAATTATCGATATCGCGAAATGTTAAGTTACCCAGGTAGGTAGGTCGCGCCAATACCGAATGCCCAGTCATATTCGTAAAAATAGAAATGACTATGGCTTCCATAACGCGACAGCGTACGCCCGCGGATCAGACGGGAAAATCTGCTTAGCGAGTGAAATGCGCCTGGCAGTTCGGCGGCAGCGATATTATAACGGGTTTACGAATATACGTCGATGTATCGATTTTTTAGATCCGCACTGCTGAGCAAATGGGGTCGGATGAACGGATGGTGCGGAGAATAATATTAGTCTTTGTCGAATATTTGCCCAAGACACTTTATTATATCTTTAATATCTTAAAGTTAACATTAAACTCGCATCGAGGATTCGAACGCGCAATGCGCGTTCAAGAACGTAAGTATTTTCTGATATTGAATTTTCCAATGAGATATCGCTTACGTACACGTGACCGTATGACAGTATTATGAATTTTTCGTATAGTTTGCAACATCATTTTTCACAGTTGTGCGTTTGAAGGTTCTCTTAAAAGAAGCCAGCCAGCAAACGTATAGTACGAGTAAGGTAGTTAAATTCAACGACGACGTTGAAATTTTATCCGATATTCACGTGGCGTAATCAGCTTTTGCGAGCGTCGAAGGAAGATACGCCTTGAAGCTGGAGACGCTCCGTCTATGCCGTTATGCACAGGATTTTGCGGTGCACCGATGCGCGCACTCGAACGAAACTGTAGTATGTAAATACGATATTCTACGCGATGCGTTTCTGACACACAACTACTCAGCGAAGCTGCTCGATAGTTTCGTAGCATTCCGCTTACAAATACGTCGGCAAACAAAACTGTTTTAGCCCAGCTGCGAAATGATGATAGGACGTGAATAACAATAGCGGAGAGGAGCGGTCTTATAGAAGGTTCCTTTTAATTACGGGAATAGAGGGCGGGCGTGGACGAAGGAGATCCGGCCAAGGAAAGTCCAATTTAATTAGAAGATCTTGTCGATCGATTCGACTCGGTCTACCCAATTCGGCCGTTACTTCCCCCCTGCTGACAAGGACAACGAGCTCGATCGTTAACGCAATTCCAACTCCGTAACGTTATTACTCGTTCGAATCTAGCGCTAGATTGAATCGAATTTTGTCTCAACTGAAAGTCGGACTGGACGTTACAACGAAGTGAACTTTAAAACTTATTCTTCTACACAAATCACCAAATATCTCGAAATATCGCGATTTGTTTGTTTATCGATGTTTATCCTCGCGACAGCTTACAAGGATTCGCGTTAATGTTTAATTTATAAAATTTATAAAAATATGGGCTTATATTTTAAGTCATGATTAAGATTTAGATGAAAAAAATAGTGTACTCAGCTAATTTTAATCTCTTTTTAAATAGACAGAGAAAATATTTACTTTTGCACGGAATCAGATGTTCCGAGTAAAGATTTAATTAGAGGTGGATATACCGGCAAGTTAGAAACCAGCTAATACGAGAGAAGTGTATGTAGCAATACACGTGTAATGTGTGTATATATACGTGTGTGTGTATATATATACGTGTATGTACGTATGTGTGTGTGTACGAGAGAGAAACGGACATCCAACCAGAGGCTTGGCCAATTAGGCTAGAGTAAGAGAAATCAGTTTGGCTAACTTAGTTACGTCGCTTTTACGGGATTGAAAACGTTCCGACAAAACACTCAGGCAACCACACGAACAAACCTAATTTGCGATACGTATCGGCGATTGGAAAACGAAGAACAATTGCAATGATCTTTTCTGTGATTTTTTCGCCTCTGTGATTGATTTTCGCAAAAAATGTTTCGATATTAATTACGAGTGAGATCAAATATTCGAATTCATTGAAGAAGATCCTCCGAAAAAATAAATGCAACATTAACAAGAAATAAGAGTCAAACGTTTTCTTTCTGCGATGTATCGTGTACGTGTGTAAATAGCGTAATTCTATACTAAATGCAGCAAATAAGAACAGTATGCGAGATGCTATCGACAAAGCGGAAATAATATTTCAGACATCACCTTACACTGTTTGCGTTCATGTCCGGGTACAAGAACTATAATAATTGGTTAGATTATCGGTAGGATATGGTTATGGGAAGTGCGAGAGGCTTCTGCTTCGTCGAGGTAATCTCGACTCTGATTGCGTTTGACGCATCATTGAGTGGAATGATGAAGGCACTCATGAATCTTGATGCCGACGTAACTTAATAAATCGTTCTTGTCGAACTTATAATCTAGGAAATACTATTGTTATTTCTCACTTTAACATTTTTCCTTAGACTAACGTGCAATTTAACAAATATAAATTCTTCGATTTGCTTATCGTCTAACAAGATCGTCCGAAACGATGATAATCATTGTATTTTTAAACACTTTTACAGAATCTAATGTCTTGTATTCTTATTTAAATTAAATTGGCAGTATTTTATCTATGTGAGTTTTTTAGAAAACACCTGAGAAAGTATCATTGTTAGTAATATTATATATCATAAAGACATGTTATGATAACATATAAATTTTCGACGTTTTCGCACTATCATTCCGAATATAAATGTAGAGCCAAGCAAGTTTATTCGATTCGCGATGTGATTGACCACACATGATATAAATACAAAACTTTTCTACTAATATGCGATGTGTTCATAACGCGTAATACGTTCAATTTACCGTGTTCAAATATTAATTCGCTGTATCGTCATATGGCAATACACATTAATGTCTGACTTTACCGTGTTTAAATTACACTCGTCTCGCGCTACTTTTTTTCATCGATTTTCCTTGGTGCATTCATCCATCTCTAACCAGTCTCTTCTTCATCCATTTATCTACATATATTTCATTCTTTTCCTCGCTCGTTCGTCGGCAAATTGAGAAGTTTCGCAATATTAATAGCCTGCGCGGACAAACTCGGATAACAAGATTGCCAAGCAAACCAGGCAGATGGATTTCTATGCTAGTGGAGCTACTGGAATTGAGTTGGAAGCAATTTTTTGTAGTTACAAGCTATTACATATTGATGTAATGTACGTTGAAGAGGGTCGGCGTGGAAAAAGTGATATTGGATGTTAAAAAAAGTGCTTGTCAGCTTTTTGGACGATAATATAAGAATATCAAGATAATGACAGAATGGACGAAATATCAAAATATTATTATAACTAATATTTCATGCTTGTGTGCAGACAATAATTTCCTTTTATAGCAAGGACAATTAATGTATTGATGCAAACTTAATTAAACCTTAATGGGGAAGTTACATTACTTTAGAATTGAGAATGTCACCTCGAGTAACAATAACTTAGGAACGGTTTAAAGCTCTTCTTCATTAGGTTCCGCCAAAGCCAGGATCGTGATTTGTGTTTAATTATCTCGATGAGGTATAGATTAAGAAAAGAAGAAATATTTCCGTAGAAGTTTTAAACAACTCTGAATAAAGAAGAAAAAATTATCTCGAGGAAAAATTAACATATTAATTCGAAATGAGATTATAATACAAAAGTTTTCTGAATGCCCTCAACTAAATTATATTTCTAATTTAAAAAATATATAAAATTATTTAATTAAGTAAAATTAAACATACTTTAACTCTGTAAAATAAAATAAATGTTTGCTTTGAAATGATCATTAAGAAGAAACTACAAGAATAAGCACATTTTCAACAAGAATAAGCATATTTTTACATGCTACTAGTTCACTTCCTCGAGTTCAGTATCAGCAATTTTTGCGGAAACGGCTTTCCACTTTCGATTTGCCTTGTTTTGCGAATCGAGAACGATTGACTGGAATTTACGAGTTGTCGCCTAGTCGGGATACCACCCTCGATAAATGGAGACCTTTTGTCGAAAAAGAGGAAAGGTAAAGGCGCCTTCATTGTTGAATGCTGACTGGTCCTGGTTTTTATCACTGGCCCTAGGGGAGCGCGGAGGCATCTCAGGCTGTAGAAAAGCAGGTTTGCCATCGTTTCGTACGTTTGACGTGTCCCAGAGGGAACATCGGTAAACTGACAGGCCATCTACTTCTATCTTTTATGTCTCTTCGCGTATGCGCCGTATGCTCGAATCGCGTTTTTGTGCATCGAACCTGAAAATTCCCGGGAAAACAGTTCCTGCATGACGCAATATCATCGAACAATCACGCGCGATATAAAAATATATTTCCTAGAGATATACTTTATAAGACGAAAATATTAATATTATCTCGACTTCCTATCTTTAATTAAAATCAGAAAGAAAGGGTTTCGCGAACGTTCCCTTTTTGAGTCCGGAATATTGTAGAAGATAAGTCAAACAAAAAGCGGATAGCTTGTTAATTCTTGTAGGTACTTAAGTCAACATGCTAACGGTCGTCTCGAGTGGCCCTATGATAGCCGAGGGTCTGATACAATCTGATGCACGGTCATGTATGTACAGATGCGTATATGTACGAGAATACTACAATATTACAGTCACGTGTATACATATGCGTTTCCGTTTGTAGAATGAATATAAAGGCACAATAATCCGCGTTTTTATTATTATATAATTACGTCGTCATATCTTAACTTTAGTTAACTTTTGGATCACATTGAAGAATACTGTACATATATATCGTTGCATAAAGTATCATGTCAAATTTTCGCGATAAAATATTTTTGAGATTATTTAAAATATGCAAATGTGTGTTTTATATTTCCCTTAAAAGATTATCATGCTTTCACTGTGACAAGAAGGAATTTAAAAGAATTCTTGTATTCATAGCATGTTTAAAAATGAAAGAGTTTTTAATTATTTTATTTTCAATTTCTCTGTATCGTTGATACTTTGACTCTAACGCCGTGTCATAATGGCCCAATTCATTAAAACATTCCGTGGCACTTCCGCGTAATGAAATCGCAATTAGAGATATGCAAAATACCGCTTCTATCAGCCGTGGAAAGTGGACGACACGAAGGAAAGATGCCATTTGAATTGTGAAATACTTGGAAAGATTCCAATATTAACTGTTGGAATGCTGCTGGAAATAATGGAAAGGAGATGGTCGCGGTGCTGACGGCGGAGAAAACGATTTTTCTGCGAACGGGCAACCGGGGACCACATATCGAAGTATCGATAAAATTCTATTTCGCGCAAATAAAAAAGCAAACAAGAATTTCACAACCCGTTCCGGGAGGTAAAGTAATTCCGGCCCGGGTAAACCACTTCTGACGAGTTTCGAAACGCGTAAGAGATATCGTTCATTCGAGCAAATCTCGGGCAAGGTAATCTGAGATTCCTCCTCGCCTAAGTACGGCGATCCGTTAAATAGCTGGCGGATCATATTCCTTGCTCGCTACGAATATCGATCGAACGCCACTGATGAAACTTTCAACGTGGTCGAGGTGCTGAGAAACTGCCACGAGAAATCTTCACGAAGAACACGGAGCGAGAACAACGCGAAGCACAACGCTGGGATCTACCCGCGGTAAAGAAGCGAGGCAGTTAAAGAGCACGATGAAGTAAGAAGTTGCCGCGTTGAAACCGCAAGCGAGCCCGCGAAGCAACGAAGCGCAGGAGCAGTAATTCCTTTCTTCAAAAAAGAAAAGCAGTAAAAACGGCGATTAAGGCTTTTAGCTGGAATGCCGGCTCCACGTGCTTCTTCTCCGCAATGCGTGTAGGAACAGCTACCCCTCTAAACGCCGTTGGAAGAAACGGTTCATGGGTTCGGTCGCTAGTTTCCATCCTGCTGAGCAGCTTTCCCCGGGACTCTGTGGTTTCTCTATGCTATAAATACCGACACCGAAGACCAGCCGGAGAGAAGGTGGAAGCGGAAAAGAAATGGGAATAACGCTACACAAGAAAGAGAGCAAGGAGACGGGGAGCGAGAGAAGGAGATGCGCGCGAAAGAAATAGCCGGACATGCAAGGGTGGAGACGAGGAAGAAAGATGTTGAAGGTGGTCGAGGAGAAGAGTGAGGTCGAGCGCGCAATTCTTTCTCCATCCGAGTGCTTTTTGTACGAAAAATGGAGTTTCATGAGAAACGTTGCCGACATATATACATACACACATACATATATATGTGCACGCGCACACATACTATGCGAATACGACTAGCTAATTACATTCGTCTAATCCTGGCTCATTTAAGTTACTTGCCAATTCTTGTGACAATAATGTGAGAGCGTATACTCCTTCATTAAGAGATGAATTTGTCTTAAACTTTAGAATGAAATGTTTGTCGATGATCCTGAAATATGTAATATCAGCGAATTATCGTACAATTTTATCTTTTGAACTTTATCGTGATACACAAATCAGGGGGGTCTCACTTTTACACTTCTCTATATATTCCCGTGCACTCGTAAAATACACAGAACGGAAATGAAGGCTGCATTATTTTGCAATGGAACGATAAAGGATGCCCTGTATTTCAACGTAAAACATTAAACTGGCAACAGGATGTACAGATGGCAGAATACTATAATTAAATTGCATTTAATTAAAAGTCGAATCTCTCCACGTGTTCTCGCGTTAGTCATGTATATATAGCGCGTTATATGTACGCGTGTGGTATCCTCCATTGAGGAATCGTGAGACACTTTTATTCGTGACAGACGGCAGAGAGCGTGGGTAAGTGGTACTGATCGTTTCTGTCGGGAAGAAATGGTCGGGAATGTAACGATCGCGCATAATAGAGAGAAAAATATTGAATGACAAGGCGAGAGCGGGAAATGTCACTGTCGTACGATGGCGACAGCGGCATTTTGCGCCACGGATTGACAACGACGGAAATTTCTTCCATTTCTGCGAAGATTACGCGATTGGATCGACCGGCCTCTCGCTCGATTCCCATAGGGTCCCGATAGTGCGGTGGATATTTTATGGCATCCGGAGGAGAGTAACTTCAAATTACGCTTCTCACGCGAGGTATACAATTTCGTTGTAACTTTACTCACGGATTCTCCCTTGTGAAATACGGGAGATCATCGTTATCGGGAGGTCTCGTCGGAATTTTTCGATTGTCCCTTCGATATCAAACTGCGGCTGCGGCGAAAAACTTTAATACTTAAGCGGCATTTAAATGTCAGCATTTAAATGTCATGTGGATCCTGACGTTAAAACGCATCGTATAGGATCTCTCTCTTTCTCTCTTTCCCTTTCTTTCTCGTTTGTCAAATTCAAATGCGTCGGAGTGATAGCGATAAGAGTTTTACGGTGAATAAAGGGCGTCGCCCGTCATACACGTGCCGATATGGCATCATCAGCGTTGACACAACAACAAGAAGAGAAAAATATTACCAGACCAAATAGCGATTCTCATTAACGAGCCGCGATCGCGCGCTGTCAAAAATCCGATCCCGTCACGTCGCAACATATTATTGATCGCAGCTCATTGTCAATGTGAATGTACGCTATTCTCCGGACCGCGACTAACGCTCGAACCTGTCGCTGTTACACGTCCAGTGTTCCAGCGGTTGTATCGCGATTATCGTGCTCATATACACGCTCATATACAAGAGCCACGCGACAACGCGCCGTTGCCGATACCGGTCGGGGCCCTATTGTGGTTCTCGGCCCGACATGTTGGTAACGAGCTGATCATTGTTATAACTCACGTTGTCGCGTATATACATATATATATATATATATATATATATGTTTGTGCGGACACATATATATACCGTACATGCCCCGCGTTCGGTCGTCGCGTTTAGTTAAGACGCAAGTTTGCCCACACGAAGCGAACGGACCAAGCGATACGATCGAACCAACTTTGTTCTCCATTCACTTGAGTGTCTGTGGAAAATCAATCAATTCGTAAACGAATCCCGCGTTTTGTTAGACGTGATAAAGATTCGCACGGAAACGTAATTGATTTCTCTTGTTAACAAATGAAAAGAAAATACTCATGCAACTATCATCCTGTGTGTATATGTTTTAATTATCTAAGGCTGTGTTCGCTTTGGGCGTTCACGCGCTTTGTTGCTCATTATACATCAAAGAAAGATAGAATGACGCTTTTAGCGTGTGAGCGCTCAAAGCAAATGCAGCCTAATATCAATATTATAACACTGTCATTTTTGTTTATGCAAAAAACGTTTGAGAAAATCTTTGATAAGTCTTTTTTGTGGTATCGAGATATATGTGTGTGTTGAGGATTAATTGTTAAACAGAGGATAATATTAAAAAAGATGTGTTTTCTGTAAACTTTAATATTTGTTTACTCGGAGCATATATTCAGCGATATCTCGTCAAAGAAAACGCAAATGCATTTTCTCCCATTCGAAATGCAACGCTCAATGCATCGACTTTTTTTGTAATAAATGTCAGGAACACAGTTCCGCTTGGATGCATGCATCAGAGAATGGCGTTAATCGATTCCATGCTTAGGACATTACGTAACGTCAATACCTATTTTAGTTTAACGTAACATATACATAAAGGAACGAGAGAAACGTTCGTATATTTCCCAAAGGATAATATTAAAGACTAAGAATGGACGTGTGTAATTAATCGAGTATGAAGCGAATTACATAAACTTGAGAGAAACCAGAAACAGGAACTAAATGTTCTCTGTAAATTAAAATCGATTATTGTTTGATTGTTCGATTATTGTTTGATGACGCGACGCGAGAACACGAATAATGCGTAGTAAATATTGTATACATTTTAACAAATGTATTAAAATTCCTTTCGTTGTTGTCTGCAGTCGAGAGATCAAAGCAATAGAACGTTTCTCTCAATGTCGACTCGGGTAATACTTTGCTTCTTCAGATACATATTACTACTTTGTCGTGTAAGATACATGTTATAAAATATAAATACAACGATATGATGTAACATGGGAACGTTGAGATAGAGCATCACCGAAAGTCTCATATAGTCGCGTAAGCGTTTTATCTTCAGCGTACAGAGAGCGTATTAAAATTCCATTTACGGAAGTCGTCGTTTGTAACCGAGATCAAAGCTACAAAATGTTTTTCTCCACGTCTCTGCGCGTGCAGATACGTTTTCCCTCCCTCGGAGATTATTTAACACAGTACATAAAATATAAATTAGATTTTATACAGGGAATTGAAATATTTTAATATCGTTCTCATAAAAATATATAATAAATATTGTCAAGAGCACTCACTGGTCCGCTGCTACGTATATACGAATCACAAGAGCAGTTATTTGATTAACATGCGGTGTTATATAACCTTCACAATTTTATGTTATTACATACAAAATAATGCCAAGCTTTTTTTATTACACGTTCGTACAAGTATATATCAAAGATCTTTTTTATAAAAGTAATATGTAAAGTGTGTTATATGTCGACAATATTGCGTAATGTGTGTGTGTGTGCATATCGACAATCAATTTTGCCAATTATTTATTCATTCTAGAAGGCACAAAGATAGGGAAACATGCCTGTATCAATCTTTCCTCGATATAGCAAATTGATTCACTTACCCTCTCCGCTTACGATGCACTATAATGAATATCTCAATATTCTTTCCGCCGTAACAGCAAACTCGTAACAAGAACTCTATGAACCATGGAATTGCTCGCCGCCATCGTTGTGCTATACAAACAAATTAATTTATTATTTTGCATTATTAAGGTTAACAGTATTCCGAGGAAATAATGGCTTATAATAAAGAGTACCTTGAGGAAGCCGCTGTGTACGAGGAAATCCGTTGAGCGAGAATATAATAGAAACAAGTTGAAGAAAGAAAATTGAGAACAAATGTTAGTAGATGAAAAGATGGTACAGTGATTGCAGGAAAGAACAAATACGAAAGATACATTCGGCGCGTCACGAATATCTTTAGGTACGAAGATAGCTAATATGTGCGAACGTTCTCTCTTTCTCTTGGACCAATGAGCATCGAGTATTATGTTATAGTAACTCAATATGGCGACTTAATACTCGATGCTCATTGGTCCATACGGCCTTATGCTATGCACATGCAACTATGCAATTTCGTGTGAAATGGCCCTTAAACGCGATGCGTTTGATTCGAAAGTAGTTATCTTCAAGCGTGACACACGTAGCGTCGAGTGTATATTATACAGAATGAGAAAATATACGAAAGAATGTGAAAGAGAGAGAAAAAATAGAAAATGTGTAAGAGAGCAAAGAAGACGAGAGAAAAAAAAACAAGGAAGAGACAGACACGATGTAAAGAGAGAATGAGAAAACTTAGAAAAAGGTACGAGAGAGAAACGCGCGAAGCAACGGAAGAGGGAAAAGCTACGGAAGAGAAAAGAATGCGAAGGAGAGGGAAAGTAGCGCAAATGGATTCAGCGAGAAGCAGACAGATGCGGAAGATGATAGATAAGGAAAGAATGAAAGCAAGAGAGAGAGAGAGAGAGAGAGAGAGAAAGAGGAGAGAAAAGAAAGAAAAGACGGGGCAGATGGACAGAGTGACGGAGAGCAGCGAGCGAGACGGGGCGACGCATGCGCGTGGCATGGGTGTATCTTCGGCTTTCCCCCTCCCGTGGCCGGCCTCGCGCGCCCCCCCACCCGCGCTACCCGTGTACGTTGCTCGACTCAGTTACCGGGCCGATTCGCGAGTGTAGGGTCTTCGCGCTTTTTCGCTCCACGACGCTCTCGGTCGTCGTGAGAGCCTCGCGGCGTCGTTTACAGTTTTTTTACGCGATCCCGGGATACAACGTCGTTGCGCGTCGCGACGCGACGTGTCGTGCCGTCGTTCCGTTTCTCGAGGTGAGAGAGAGACACGCGAGAGAGGGGTAGAGACGTGCGCGCGAATGTGCCCTAGTTTCGTGCGGTCACATGTGGACGTGGAGCGGTGTAGCGCCGCGGGGGAGAGACGCACCAAAGTTGATCGCTCTCGTCCAGCCGGCGACCTTTCGTGTGAACTTGTGCGTGCGAATATCGCATCGACTTGCGCGACGAGAGCCTAATACGGAGAAGTATGAAGTGCGTCGGTGTCAGAAACGAGATGAAGTCGGCGATGCATGATCGATGACGATTGTCAAGTCGGCGTGAGCAGCTGCGATCATTCGCGAGACGCGTGTCTCGAGGTCTCTTTCCTCACGAAAAAAGGTTGCCGATCGTCGTCCCGATGACCGACAGGAATCGACGTGCTCTCGTGCGCGGTTGTGTTTACGTGTAACGGTGCGAGGATTCCAAGAATCGAGCGATTCGAACGTGGGTGCTCCGAGTGGAAATCGAACGCGCGCGAGTGGTGGCAGCATTTGTGACGTACTTCTCTCGGCTCAGCTCGCGCGATTAATTCGTCACATTGTTAGTGAGTGTGGATTGAACGACAAGGTGAAAAAAGGAAGCTCACCAGTTTGTGATTTGTCAGGACAACGGCCTGGGACGCGGGAATGCGAGATTGATCGAGGTAAGTGCCTCAAGGTCGACCTAGAGTCTTATCTATATAACAACAATCACAAAATTATTTGTTTACGTGATAGAGGAAGGTTATTTTTATCGAGTATATAAAAATGAGCGATGGCAATTTTTTTATCATCCTCGCAATCAATGACGTACCACGTCTTTTTATTTTGAAAATTGAACATCATTGATGTGATATTATTTTTTTTATGATGCAAAATTAAATATTGTTAATATATTATACAGTCAGATTTTTTTTATCCAAAGTTTAATTTATTCGATGCTGTTAAAATTGCGAATAATAAAATAAAATATCGATACGCACAGAGAATATTTTTGCAATCTTTATACAGAAATTCAGATATTTTTCATAATGAAATTGCCACTCGATGTAGAGATGAAAAAAACATTACCATAAATATATGCATCGGTTGTCTTCTTAACCGTTGGATTTCTGATGATCCTTGTTCAATTTATTTATGAAATGTCGCATTGCGCTTGCGGGCATAGATTGGTACTCGTTTTAATACAGTGCTATTTTGACCAATGTTTATATTGTTCTTCACATACATATATATATATATATTTATATTTGTAAATAGTGTTTATTATTTCACACCTTTCGAATGCCATGAAGAGGGAGAGCAAAATAAAACAATTGTCGCTGCACGGTTTTAAATAATTTCTATTAATTTATTTCCGTTGTGCCAATAGCCGATTCTGATTAAATGTTTACATAAAAGCTGTTGTGATGATATTTCGCGTATGTATAAATACAATATAAATTTCCGTTGTTGATCGTTTATTGTATCTCTTGGAATAATATTTTCGACACACATGGTGCGAGAAAATGTACATATTTCGAATACGAGGGCAATGTGAGATTTTTTTTGTATATTCGTCCCACTGGTTGCACGTAGCATACATATTTCCATGTATTTAAATAGTCCATCTTCAGCGTTTCGAAACTCGTGCACTTGCTGGATTTTTAGCGTGGTAGGAATGCCTGAGAAACCTTCGAACGTGATACGAGCGCGTTTTATACATTGACTATCTTTTGACAGCGCATCTCGGGTCGTTATCCTACGCATGCAAGAGACAGCGTGTATGGAGAGAGGATCGAGTTACACATGAAGCTTCTATTACGTTCCTATATGTGTGCGTTACACTCCAGTGTAATGTGTATGTATGCGTGTGTGTATGTGTGTGCACGACGCTGTGTGCCTCGAAATGACCTACTCGCGATATATAGCGTCTCTAATATATCACGACAAATATTTGTTCTCACGTTCCCTGCCCATGCTTATCCTTCGCAACATTCTCGCACGCGTAATCTGTGTATACGCATAACTAGCTATATTTTGAACCAATGAGGAATATATAGTTTGTGTGGCGCTGTATGCAATATATCGCGTTCTGCAATATCCCGGAAAAAAACATAATCCTTCCGTTTCAATAAACGTACTTGCTTCCAATGTATGGACGAATATTTTCCTCTCATGATCGAATACGTAAAAAACGGGTAAAATAATTTGGAGAATATTTAACATTTTTGAGATATCACTCGATCCGATTTTTCACGAATATTTTCAAAATTATTCTCGTTCATTCGTTCTCGCGTGTGATTATTTTTTCAGCACTTACGTCAGATTCTATCGCATCACGTGCATTCGTTCCCTCTTTTTTTCCTACATCTTTTTTTCTATTCATTTTCGCGATTTTGACATTATGAACGAGACCCCTCTTGTTCCTTGTCAGTAAAAGAAGAAAAAGTTTTCGCGATTTGATTTCTTCAGCAATTACACGTGAGAAACAATGGTTTCGATTCTTCGTTTTAGTCGTTGTTCCAGCCTTTTTTTTAAGAGGCGAATAGGGCGAACTCGGGGAATAGAGGTTGACACGGTGGCGCTTGCTCGATTACAAATGTTAAATCGATCTCTCATTGTTGGGGAATCGGCGTGGCACGTCGTTGTTGCTAAATCGATTCTCCCTAGATAGGTCCGAACGGCTCTTCTCGTTCCCGAGGAAGAACGAAGTCTCGTTAGTCACGCTGGTAATCAAGGCTGGGCTTCGATTCCTGTTCGAATTGCTTTTGGTGTCTGTTTTTTAAAAAACAATCGGACCCTTGCAAAACCCTATCCGCGAGCGTGTTTTACGCAAATCAGCCTTTTTCTGGATGGTTAAATATTCAAATTATTTGACTAAAGAAGGCTTTGAATGTAACAGGTGAAAGATAAATTTTCCAGGTTCTTTTTGTAATTAACGCATCTTGGGATCTTACCGGAGATTAAATACGACATTCGGTCGCGAATTGTAAACTCGTGGCCATAATTATGAGTTCCAGTCGCAAACTCGTTAAGCGTCTTTTCGTTTTTTCAAGGATTAAATCGTGATTCCTCATATTCAATGATATCGAGTTTATTTTCGCGGCTCGTATAGAAATGCGGTGAAGTAGTTGATTCAATTACTAAATTGATCAAAATAATTTATTGGTAAAATTACAGAGAGAATATATTCATACGTTGAAAAAATACATTTAGAATATACAAGAGAAATTTAGTACATCAGTGGACTGTAATACATATGCGCACGTACATACACATACACACATACACACACATACACACACACACGCACGCACGCACGCACGATTTGTACTTATTGGTACGATAGCATTTCGATCAAAGTACGTGCTTCATAATCAATAACGTTTTTTGACTAGCTTGTTCCCTCTTTGTTTTTGCGCGCCAATAACAATCGGAAAGCCGGCAATCTCTAAAGCTCAAACAGACAATCACTTCTAAATACAGTTCGAGGGTGTTTTGATTCGAAACACTCCAACACGGAATTGCTTTGGTTGCTAGGCTATTTAACCAGTGAACGACTTCAAAGTCGCTTGAAATGTTTACTCACGAGCGTGAAAGCGAGAGGGAGAGACAAGGAGAGGGAAGGGGAGAAAAGACGAAGAGAAAGAACAAGAGAAATATAGGAAGAATATGAGAAGCATTTTTTCCTCAAAGCAAAAGAGATGTAGAAAAATTGAGTTTTAGTATAATTATATAATTGTCTTGGTGTATAAAGTAGCGTACAGAAACGTGAAGCGTATATTCAAACCTGTTAATTGCGATATTTTATACATGGTGTTTGATTTAATACGTTTTATATAATAATTCACATAATATATAATAATTCATAATATTTTATAATTTTAGATGGAATAATATCACAAAATTTAGTAAACTATCCTTGCACATTCGTTCTATTATTTACATTTTAAAAATTTTGTTTGCAATGTCGTTTATTTCGTTATTACTTTTTAATTTATATATTTATATATTAAATAATTTCTGGAAGCTTTTTTAACTGCGTTAATTCTCAAGTAAAAATATGCACTATTTTGCATCATTGTATTAAATTTTAGAATAAATAAATAAAGTTTAAATTATACATGTGTGCATTTGCGCTTCTCTCATCGGTGTCTTTAGATATCTATTACGAAAAGTTTGACTAGAACGGATGAAACGGAGAAAGAGAGAGAGAGAGGGGGAGAGAGAAAGGCAATCAACGCGAAAGTTTATTTAATAGGAGTAGTACAAAGCACAATTGTCGCACCAGTTTCCGGACTGTCGCTGCATTCCACTCGTAAACTCGCTCGTACACATGAAACCGGCACTCCTATTCCCGTAGATATCGTACCGAGTGCATAGAGGTATTGGAAAATAATGAAGAGGTTCGCCCTCGCAGCTGTTGAGTCACCGCGCGGTTCGATGGCGGTCTGTCGATGACAACGAGGTAATTACTTTTCAAACAGCAGACGTGCAAATGAACGGCGGTTTAATCTGTCGATAATATCCCAGGCATCGTTACCATTTTTATTTCTCATCTCTGCGTTTCAACGGCAGCGGTAGCGACTGCCAGCCGCGCGCATACGGATTCTCCGCGCAGATTTAATCCGCTCACAAAGATCGCCGTATATGCGAGTAAAACGAAATAGTTTTTTTTCTACCGTGGATTACATTTTCCTCTTTGTTTTTCGGTCGCGGTTTTCGACACGCGACTATCCCCGATTAAAAACAAATTCTGAAAATAATTTATCTTATCTTATCTTTTTGTCACTCGTCATATGCGCCACGTGACTTTTGACGTATTAAAGAGTAATTGTAAGTCTTTTTACCGTGTATTCAAATAGAGAGAATGGGGTATCGCATATTTAATCTAATATATCCCCTATTACTTGTACACTTCGTCGAAGCGAAAGCGCGTTAAAAATTGCATTTACTCATCGATTGATAGACAGTTAATGACTATTGTTGTGTGTGTGTATGAGCGAACTCTTTTAAACTGTCATACGTTTCCTTTCACACTGCACGCCGACAAACTGGCGGTATTATGGCGACAAAAACAATTTAAGGCCTGGCAGTGGCGTACTTTCCGATAAATCATGACTTATTGAACGCGTAGCTCAGTTTTGAAGCTCACCCACGGGGCCACGTCGGCGTTGCTCGTGCGCCGTGATACGTCATAAGTCACAGTTGGTAGCACGTTGCGACGACATCATCCCCTACCTACCTACCTCGGGGAGTGTATTTCATCCTGCTCGCGCTACCCCTGCCGGCTTCCTTGGCCCCCACGATAGTCGGTCTAGACGTAATAGTCCCATTAACCGGTTCTGTATCTTGGCAACACAATCTCCCTCCCCCCTCCTCCCCCTCCTTCACCCTCGCGAGTTCGTTTATTGCGCGCTATGATTGATACTATAAAATATGGCGTGTTCCACGACCGACGGGATGCAGGGCGTTATTGGCGTTGTTTCGACCTGAGGGCCGCGTTGGGGTTAATCTCGATCGCGCGCTCGTTCACCTTCGGCGAACAAGCGGATTTACAGATGTAGGGGTGCGGGAAAAAGCAGCCACGGGGTATATACATCGGCCGAAACACGCCATTTATCCGTTTGGCGATATTTCTTTTGACTACCGTGATATAAGAAGAGATGGGCGATTAATATCGATATTGGTGACGTAGAGTTCATACATCATACACACGTGTAACTTTAAGATCCGGTCAGTCGGGAAATGATTTAATTACCAGAATTCCAAGACAAATGAGAGATTGCGATACAGTCAGTCTCATTCTTCATAATTTTCGGAAAAGTTTCTGTGTGTATATAATATGTAAAATATACGCTTTGAAGTGTATAAAGTTATGTTCTAGTCGCTTATCACTGCGATGGAATATTATTTTTTTTTCTTTTTATTATAACTAATTTTTCTTCGGCACAGAAGAAAGACTGAATGCCGAAAAGGGTGAATAACTTAATAATGTTGTCAACTGTGACAGACGGCGAGTTGTTTCGTGCGATAACGTGCGCGCGAGCTTGCCTCGAGCCTTCGTTTGTGTTTAGCGCGTATTGTCCGCGAATAAATATACGTACAGCTTACATTTGGCGTGATGTGATAAATCGCGATTTGTGCGCTCTTTTTTGCTCGCAGCAGCTAGCGTGTCGTCGTACTTTCCTCTCTCATTCATAAATCATATTCCACGTGGACATTTACCTTGAACCTACTTTCACCGCGAACAATATGATCTTCACGTCGGTCATTAAAAATCGCGCCGGGGGTGCCGTGAATCAGGGGTTGTGAGGACCCCCAAGAGGGTCACGACGCGGCGGAAGATACGGCGGTGTCCCGACGGCTTAAACCGTTCTTTCGATCGCACGCGTGTACGAATACCTTGAAATCCCTGCAGTCGTCGATCAACCCTAATTCCCGCACATTGCGTGGTTATGGGACATTGTGGATAAAAGGGCGTAATGCCTTCTACGAATGCAGGCTGTTACGTCGCTGCAATATGCGGGTAATCCAAATATATTGCGAGGTGGCGTTTGCCAGATGGAGACGATTGACGATCGATACTACTTTCCAAACTTAATCTTTAAATAGTTACTTCTCAAATTTTTTTTTTAATAAATATTTTATTACGAATGCATCTCTCTCCGATGAGGAAATTATTAAAATTAGATGAAAGAAAATAAAAACTTATATCAAGCATTACAAATGGATAGATTCAAGTAAAAAATTATTTTCTTGCAATTCTCTTCTTGACCTAATTCAATCATATCATTTCGCTTGCGGACAAATACACGTATGATTAATGATTTTTATTAAAGAGAGGAAAACGAGGACAGTTATTTATAAAATGAATCTTGTTGAATAATGACGAAACGGATGCGGGCAGTATTATAAAAACGGAGTGCAATATGAACGAAGTAGATTACATGCAAATGAAGAATCGATGAATGTGGATGACAACTAGAATTGCATTATCTTTTTTTCGATAAATGTGCGTCATTATTCAATGTATGCAATAGAACTATATTTCTGCACGCCAGATGGAAAAATGGGAAACCGTTTTCTTTTCAGCCAATACATTACACCATGATGGTCGGCGATATGCAACGGTGACGACTGATTGTCCGTGACATAGTCGTTTCTGTGACTCTTCACCTCGATATCGTAATCATTTTTCACGTTGCCGCGAGATGCGTGCTGCAGTTAAAAACAATAAGATGACTCACATTGGAATATCGCTCTTATTTCTCTTGGCGCGCGTTTATTTTTACTGTGTTATATGACTTTCGATGTATCACCGTTGACCGCGATCGATCATCCTTTAGCATTTTATTGCACAATACTTTTGTGGCCGATAACGAGAGATTTGCAGGAAATACCTGTCCGACCTATCGTCGTTCAATTACAACGTACATTAGCGGGTACAGGGAAACGTTACAGAAACATCTGACGTTATTGTTCATCCTTTGCAATATCCACGGAAATACTGTGATTTGTTATTTTCGAATTCTCAACCTTACGCCTTTGATACAAGATTGGTCGGAAAAATTCAGTGAGTGGAAAAAATCATGGTAAATTTTGGTTTTTACTGTCCCGGACTTTATCCGATGAAAAAACTGACAAAAACTGTACGTATAACTAATATGTAACACTAAAATACATTTATATAACTTTATGCAAAATGATATTTTTACTTTAATTAATAAATCATCATCACTTTAATTTAAGAAATGAAATTAATATAATAAGTCTTTTAATTCAAATTACATATAAAATTTTTAGAATAAAAAACTTTGAAAATATAAACGTTACTAAATTTTATTAATATTTTTAGTTAAAAAAATATAATAGTAACACAATTTTTTTATCAATATAAGTTTGCGTTTACCTTTCAATATCTTCCAACAAAAAAATTGATTTGCTTGTCGATTCCTAATTTATTACGAATTTTATTTTGGGTAAAGTTTGAATTAAAAAATGCTCTTTTAATTAACGAATATGGATAAAAAAATTTTCTATTTATTTTAACATTTTAATAGAAAGGACTAGTTTTTGTCGGCTTTTTTTCGAAAAATATTTCACCACTGGCATAGATTTTACCCAAAAAATGTGAAATTTTGCCAACTTTGCTTTGACGGGCAGTCATGGTAGGAAGCGGCAAGCATTGAAATATTTTTTTCTTCCTTCGCGAATGTAATTCCTCGTACAAATGGAGATTGTTCCAGGCGAACTCTTGGGTCACGTCGACGACCTAACTGTCCTGACACTAACCCAACCTTTTATACGAAGGGTTACTTCGCGAGAGTTGAAGAGAGGGGAAAGAGGGAATCCATAAGCCATCCACCCCCGTTTCGACCCATCTATAATGCCTTCTCCGTCTTTCACCCTCTCTTCGGACTGACGCCTGCACAGAGTTGACTATTTTGAATTCTGTCTCCAAGCTTCCCAGTTGAGAAAACTCACACATCCCACGAGTACGCTATTCCATATGATATCACACATTTGCCGTTTACATCTAAACAAATATCTCTCTTTTGATACAATATGTCATATGTTCATCATATATTCATCATATGTATGTGTAAATTGAAAATACATTTTTACGAATTTGACGTTACCACGAGTACCATTAGGTAATGTACGTTCGTATTTCTCTTAATTAATTAATTATTCGTTATACAAAATGTTGAATATGAAACGAATATAGTTTTTGTTAATTAATTAAAAACGAGACGGAAACACACGTAATCACTTACTATTATTCGTATCTTTTATCAATTATCGAATGACAATCATTATTTTTCAATTCCGAATATCGAATTAAACTTTTACTAATCACTCTTTTTTTGCTTTCATATATGTATTAATTAATAAGCGCCATTTCTTTTTTTTTAAACTATATCACTTAGTTTTCGTGTTGATGCTGCACTGTTATCGCGAATTTTTTCAGACTCGATCGAATGTATTTACAGAGGAGTTCATTAATGCACTTTGTTTCTGATGGAAAAACATGTAGAGTGTCTACACTTTTTATCGATAGCATATTCTATGGAAATAGGATATTGAATCTAACGACGAAGTCAATGCTTTAATGAATATGCATCAACGTATGAAAAAATATCGTTTGAAAATATGCATTTACATAGTAAAAGATTATTTTTCTCAATGTTAGTATGCACAGTTACTGCGTAAAAACTTTATATTCACACACATGCATATTATATTCACACACGCACAATGAATTTTATTCCTGTTTAAAAATAATAGCTTCCCAATGTTATCGCAAAATCAATTCATATCCAACGAATTCGTTTCATTAAATTAGCTATTCTTTATATATCTGTAGAATAAAGATTTCCAGAATATTTGTTTGACAATTTCAAGAATAGTATAGTAAATTGGCAAACCTGCAAACTGTCAAGAATTTACATTCTATTTTCATAAGATAACTAATTTTGGTCTAACATAAATATGTATCTAATTTTGTCTGATTATATTTCCGCACAAGGTTTTTATCTCCATACTTTATTTCCTACGTTAAAGACAATTTCGCTGGATTTGAATAGAACGAATTCACGCTCCTTTCATAAATCTTTGTCTTTCTTGAGCCTGAGAAAATCTGATTGGCGGCAATTTCCTCCGGCTCCGTTCACCGTTTCCTTTCCGTCATCATATAATTTTTCTTCTTTGGTTGGTGCAAAACCGTGTTACGCAAATGTAAAACATCGTCGAAATACCTCTTCTAATTTATGCGCGCGTAACAATTCAACGACATCCACATGTGGTTAAAATATAATACCTTTAATTCAATCATGATTCTCCAAAATTAGCGCCTACGGATTCATCGCCGTAAATATCACGCGCAGATTTCGGTTTATTCAGCGATCTGCGAAGCGCAGACGTAGCGTAATTACAGCGCTGTCTTTCTTATCGTAGAAACTTCACGAAAACGCGGAGCATGTCGTGCTCGTAATGAGCTCTCCGTAACGGCTTAAGGCGGTACGACGGCTCGGCGAAGAAAGTTAGTTATTTACTCGCCAGTGCTCTGACAGCTCGTTTACGTACGCAACGCTATTTCATTTCCTAGACGTTTCCGGATAGGCACTTTCGCGAGCAAACACATTAAGGCGCGTTTGACTATTGCTCCAGTCCTTCGGTGTAGTTCTTTCAGGATATTCTCTGATTTTACGATCCCCATGTTTCTTTTTTCCTAGTCCTCTCTGACCTACGAGCCATCTTCTTTTTCCAGATTTAACTTTGTTTAATCGAGCCACCTTTTGCAAACACATTATCTTTCGAGTGACTTAATAATTTGCTTTATAAAGCTGCGTTTAAGTATGAATCCATTTTTCAAACTTATCTTTTAATTTTTCTCCTAGAGAAGAATAAAAAGTAGATATTTTGAAATATATCAAGTATATATATCACATAAATGTTTTAGCGACTCTGTATATTTCTATTTTTTAATAACCGATATTTCTGACACAGAAGATTTATATAAGTATCGCTTATATACATCGCGAACGTAAAAATATGTTCTTCGACATCTTTGAGTCAGCAAATGTAAACTTAATTATCGAAAACTCATTATAATCTGTTTCTGCGAGAAACGATATTTTAAGAGGAGTCCGAAATAACTTATGTCACTGCGATAAAAACTGTTCTCACTCTTGCATGCGAAAAGATTTGTTCGCCTAATGTGCGTCGAGAGAAGGGGGAAGGGGGGAAAAGCAGAAATTTGAACTGCTCCATTTCCGTCCACGGAATAATTGTCCGAGATTCCGATCACGAGTCACCGGAACTGAGAGCCGTTAAGCCGGAACTAATTGAACTGTTGTTAAGGGGAGACGGTCAGAGGTGAGCGCAAGGGTGCTGTAACTTGGGTATTATAGAGATTCTCTGACAGCGTACCACCAAATCCCCGGTGATAGATCCCGCGACATGATGGCCCGTGATGCTCGGAATCATTATTACATTCGGTAAATTCTCGAGACAGTAAAGAGAAGCATCGAATATTCCCACATTAATACGAAGATCATGTTGAAATTTAAATTTATAAGTTGTATGTATGATTATAACGCCTGTTATCTCTTTTCAATGTAAATAATTATTGATCTACTTGCGTCTCTCCGATTATACGATCGGTAAAGTAAGATATTTTACTTTTATAAAAAGTTTTTTAAATATTTTTCTATTTTTAAATTACTACAACTGAATAAAAAAAATTATCTGAGTTATACGATAGTCGACGAGAAAAAAATAATTATTTTAACCGCGTACATTGAGACTGCAAGTTCTCATCAACGAGTCGAAAAAACCGACAACGTTGACAGAAACGCGGTGGCGGAGGTGAACCGCGGTAGAGCGGATTTTTGTTCCGCGGCAGGAGAAAAACATTCCCCGGCGTGAAACTCTTCACGGTTGGCAGGATGTTTGGCTGGCAGCCACCCTCGTGGTCTAGGCTCGTTTACAGATGACGGAAACTCGACCGTACATATGTAGATATAATATTATTATTAAGCGGTGCCATGTTACTTTTGAACGGACATGTGTGACGGCGAGCGCTATAAAGGTGCAAGAATAAAATACAGAGGGGGAACTATTTCGGTTCGAACGAGTGCACATAGTCATCGACTATGACGATAACCATAACCCATCGAAGGGAGGAAGAGGAAGAGGTAGTCAGAGAACGCGGCCGAAAACAAAGGAGGGCCTGTCGGCTTCCAGTTTCGTACTTTCCGTGCGTCGTTTGCCGAGGGTGTGAATGCTGGTACTTCGATGAATGCTCTCCGCCGCTTTGGACGACGCAGTTGCAGGAATGTACGCGCAATGAATGAATAGAGTTACCCACGCATACGCGGGTGGTCTCGAAGCGAAACATCTTTGGCCATCGCGAGACATTTCGGTTCGTATTATCGATGCACGGGGAACATTTAGCGATATATTGACATAATAATAATATATTGATATTTGACGCGATAATATATTGACATCTGATGCGATTTCTTCATTTAATTTAATGCTCCGAGGCATGTTTAGCGAATAGAAAAATATGAATTACTTAGTTTTTAATCGAGGGCTCGGAACCTTTAATGAGATTCAGCTTTTCTGCTCGCGAAAACGTTAATCACATTACGTCTATACGGGAGATGTTCGATCGCGCGACGATTTACGTCGCCTTTAATCTGGATTTACGAGCGCGACGTCGAAAGTCTACAGACAAGTGCAGCTTTGCATCCGTGGAAAAGATAATTGTTTTCCGCGCCGTTGTACCGGGGATGTATACGTCTGACGCGGAGGGCGGACGAGCATCGTCGCGGAAAAAGCAGCCAGACACCATCTCCGTTGTCGTCGTCGAGAACCAGGATGAGACGCGGCGAAGTTCGTCGGCGGTGACGTGCACGCACGCACGCACATATGCAGGCAAGCAGCAAGCAAGCAAGCAAGCAAGCAGACATGTAGACACGCGTGGCTACGAAAGAAAGGGCGTTGTCGGTGATGGGGAGGAAGGAGAGAGGAGAGAACGTCTGGCTAGGCGTCTAGTCCCATTGTCCATGCACGCGGATGGGTTGGCTCTTTACTGAAATGCAAGCCTGAGTTTTTTTCCAAGGGATGACGGAGTAAGGGGTGGAAGAAGAGGTGAGTCGCCTAGGGGATGACTCGGCCGACGATGCGACCCCCGATGCGACTCCTCGTCGCGTAGACTAGAAGGGTTCGCAGGTATTTTCCGACACCCCCGACAGACCACGAACTTGCATCGCTCTACCAGCATCACGATGTCTTTCTACTTTTAATTGTTGTACGCGTCGCGAACGGTGTTTCAACGTTATTCGAGATACAGGGAGTAATATCTTTTTTTTTCTCAGTCGCGTTGTATAATGAAAGCGAAAATGTGATAGATGATAAAATATGATAGATGATGTTATCGTAATTATTCTTTCATAAGATAGATCTTTCGACGATCTAATTCTTCACATGGACCATTGTTGGAAAACTGTGATTAAAATATGATTTATATATGTATGGTGCATGAAGTTACGAAGAGAGATATTATTTAGTTTACACGCTTTATCTGTTTTATTCTAGCGGCGCTATGCATCATCATAACATGTAATTAACTTACACAGTCCATTGTACCATATGCAGAAAAGGCAAATGTATAGTATTCTTAAAAAAAAATGTATTAGGTTTTCTCGCTGAATTCACACAGTTTTTTCATTATTTCAGTAAATGTGAACGCGCAATAACTTTATATAAATGTTTAATGTCTAGTGTGCAAAGTTGTAAAACGATTATATTCGATACTGTTAAGCTTATCAACGAACATTTTAATCTGTGCCATTTTTTATGATTAAAGTAGTTTGAAAATATAGATACTACGTCGCTTTATACAGTCTACCGACATACTCGGACGAGCGAGTGTAGGGCGAGTCGTCTCATCAAAGAAAACGGAGAATGGCGGAGAATCATAGTCATCCTGCTATCCTCGTTCTATCTTTCAAAATGGAGTACGTGCAACTATTTTCTTCTCGCACTCTTCATTCCCTTTTCCCTACTCAGCTATCCGACGTCCCTTCCATCGACTTTACCTTCCTTACTCCTGCTCTTCTCATTCCGCCTTAGATGCCTTCTATGACTACCAGAGACACGGCAGTTTTGCCGATTTAAGGTTGTCGAAGTTATAAAGCTTCTCAAGCGTTCCCTCGGGTTCGCAAGTTTTCCTGAAAGTCCTCCGTTCTTCGGCTACCCATTTCCTTCGCCCCTCACTGCGCTCTCTTGACACACAGCCTTTTTCCTCTACGATAACCTGCAACGTGTCAAAGGAGTAATTTTCCTGTTTCGTGCTTCAAGTTTCTCTTGGTTATTTACCTGTAAGCGAAGATAATGCTCGCTATAGCTCCACCATGGGAGAACTTTAGGTTGCACATTATATCCATGGGATATGAATTGGTATTGGGGAAGAACTTCACGCGCCCTCGTAAACCTTCTACATACCGCGCGTATATTTCGACATACCTTCTACTTGATGGATCGTGTACGCCATATTTAGACAGTTTGAAGGGAAGTTGGAAGTTTTGAGTAACAAGCTTGTACCTTTGCTATAAAGCTACTGTGGTTGTACATGCATATACTATTCAATGAATCTAGTTCGCTTTGAATATTTTTATCTTGCAATTTGTGAAACACTAAATTTATTTTCAAAAATTATATTTTACAATATATTGGAAATCATATATATTCATATTTTAAAAATATAAAATAATATATATGGTTACGTTTAACAATAAGAAATTATTTTAAATTTAATGTTTGTTTAAAATTCACGAAACATTTTCAATCATAACATTTCTATTGTTTCAGACATGTTCCGATAGTCGAGCGTTGGTGGTTTGCTGGAATAAGAATGCCGCTATGTCGGCGCAAGTGCGCAGTGTGACGACCATCAGATTACATGCGATAGAACGATTGTTTTAAAGAAGATCGTGCACCTGTGATAGTGCAAGCGCAGAAGAGATCGTGCGTTACACACGCCATCGAGAGGGAGAAGCGCTCCAGGATAATGGTGAGTTTATTTTCAATGAGTTTCTCTGTTATTTTGACCGTTTCACCGACGAGTTATTATTTTCCGTTGAGGGAACACGGCGATCGAACGCGTTTAAATGTGAATTACCGGTCATTACCGGCTGGGTTTTCCGTCATGGACGGAACCGTCAGCGGAACCGCTGAAGGATATTCGGCAGATATTGCAGGTTTTGTACGGTACCCTATTCCACGCAAACGCGCAGAGCTCCTCTCCCCTGTCCTCCCAGATTTTGTCCTCGGTCGTGGAACGGGTTTTCAATTTGCCACTTCTTTCGCACCATTGTCTGTGCAATCCCGTGCTAGTCGTACCTCGCTCTCGCGCTCGTACCCGATATCGAAGTTTCGGCAATTGATTTTTCGGAGCTATTCGGGAGGCTTTTGGCGCAGCGCGGTGAACGCGAATTCATACCCAAGTTTATATTGAAGCAGGAATTAGCGATACACGACCAGTATTGCTTTTGATATCGATGTAGCGAGGCCTGTGCGGAATATAAAATATTCATGATAAACTCTTAGTATACAAGTTAATAACATTAAGTATTTATAAATATATTTTATCATTTCACATACTGTACGATATCGTATTCGATAACGTATGCAAAATATTTTCTATTTGACTATTCGCACTTTTTTTCTTCTTCTCTCTTTCAATTGTAGTATGCAATGACGTATTCGCAACGTTCGATTTTATACAATTCACGATAAAATTGACGATGATTTGTGAGGTATCCTCAAAGGGTTCGCGCAACGCGAGATAAATACAAACAGATGTATGCATAGGCGTGCAATATTAGGTGATAAACATAGGTAAGACTGAGCTTTTTTCACACACACGCGCGGGGGAGCGTGTCGAGATGTGCGTGCCCGGCGAAATGCATACGAAACGTCAAATGCACTCAGCGCAGTCCATCAAAATGCAAATGTCTTTTATCCGCCGTGGTAATATATGCGTCGGTCGAGAATCAGTATTCAGGTTGAGCGTTGGGCCGATCCACCCCTGCGGTATCAGGGCTCGAATGTATACGCGCCATCCCGGTAGTGGATCCTGCCGGGCGGTTACGATGGGACGAACTAACCCTCGAAGGAAATGCCATGGAATCTACGGCACTCTCTTTCGGCCAAATCTTTATTTTACGACCGATTCGGCGTATCAATGGCAACCGCGAAGACAGGGTCCGCATCACGATTTTCAGGGTGAAACGTAATCGATCTTAATTGATATCAGTCTTCCAAGTCCTGAGTACGTTGACGCGAATACCCGCAGTTTTATGTCGCTCGTAAAGCAGATAAGCTGAATCCAATCTCATTTAAGTACCTGGACTACCGTTGGTTTGTAGATTTCGAGAAAATGGCTCGTATTTATAAGACTGTTTTCTTAAATAAATGCTCGGGAATTCGTGATTCTATTTGTAATGTGAATCGATATATTGATAAAGACTTGAAGTATCGATAAGTTTTAAGTGAGAGAGTTAAATAAGATGTAGAAACTATATCAAATTATAATTATTTGATATCTTGTTTATTGGGCGGATGCTCTGTATTTAGAAGATAAACTATAAATCTTCTAAAGTAACGAGCAAGCACATTGAATTTTCATAGCTGTTAAACATTACAATCGCGAATTTTAGAATCTCTTTTTCTGGGATTTTAAACAGAGAAGAAAAGTCCGCTGTTTCTCTTTATTAAGTTCTTTAAATCGAGCCA
This sequence comes from Camponotus vicinus, assembly GCF_025532165.1. Classification (NCBI taxonomy): domain Eukaryota; kingdom Metazoa; phylum Arthropoda; class Insecta; order Hymenoptera; family Formicidae; genus Camponotus; species Camponotus vicinus. Next base: position 23,572,338 of record NW_028141976.1, on the reverse strand, counting down.
GGTGTCTGTGAAGCTGGCACGACAATCTACGAATTTTAAAAAAATACTAAGAGTTCTGATAGCACTTTTCATAGTTCTATAGTTCCTGATAAAAATTAAAAAAAGTTCCGCATTCCTTATATTAAAAAATCGAAATTTAAAAAATGTCGTGCTAACTTCGCGAATCTAGCACGACACTCTTCCCTCTAAAGTACCAAAACGCGTTGAATATTATGATTTTTAGCAAGAGTTCCCGATAGTTCTGTTCAAGTTCAGCCTATATATGCAATTTCAGATCGATATTTCAAAAATTAATAATTTTTAAACAATTTTTAAAATTCTCGCCCGGCACGACATTCTCCCTCTAAAGTACTAAACCGCGTTGAAAATTATTATTTCTAATAACAGTTCTCGATAGTTCTGCTACAGTTCAGCCTATATATCCAAATTCAGACCGATATTTCAATAATTAATAATTTTTTATGAATTTTTAATGTCCTCGATCAGCACGACACTTAGTAAAAATGTGTCGTGCTGATGACTTTCCGTAGTTTTAACGGCAGTTCTCGACAGTTCTATAACAATTCTGTTCTTTAAAAATATTTTTACGCAGAGTTCCGACCGTTTAATATTTTTTAAACAATTTTTTATTATTACCCAGCACGACATTCTCCCTCTAAAGTACTAAAATGCGTAGAAAATTATTATTTTTAGCAAGAGTTCCCGATAGTTCTGCTATAGTTCAGCCTATATATCGAAATTCAGACCGATACTTCAATAATTAATAACTTTTTATGAATTCTTAATGTCCTCGATCAGCACGACACTTAGTAAAAATGTGTCGTGCTGATGACTTTCCGTAGTTTTAACGGCAGTTCTCGACAGTTCTATAACAATTCTGTTCTTTAAAAATATATTTACGCAGAGTTCCGACCGTTTAATATTTTTTAAACAATTTTTTATTATTACTCAGCACGACATTCTCCCTCTAAAGTACTAAAATGCGTTGAAAATTATTATTTTTAGCAAGAGTTCCCGATAGTTCTGCTATAGTTCAGCCTATATATGCAATTTCGGATCGATATTTCAATAATTAATAAATTTTTATGAATTTTAATGTCCTCGATCAGCACGACACTTAGTAAAAATGTGTCGTGCTGATGACTTTCCGTAGATTTAACGGCAGTTCTCGACAGTTCTATAACAATTCTATTCTTTAAAAATATATTTACGCAGAGTTCCGACCGTTTAATATTTTTTAAACAATTTTTTATTATTACCCAGCACGACATTCTCCCTCTAAAGTACTAAAATGCGTTGAAAATTATTATTTTTAGCAAGAGTTCCCGATAGTTCTGCTATAGTTCAGCCTATATATGCAATTTCGGATCGATATTTCAATAATTAATAATTTTTTATGAATTTTTAATGTTCTCGATCAGCACGACACTTAGTAAAAATGTGTCGTGCTGATGACTTTCCGTAGTTTTAACGGCAGTTCTCGACAGTTCTATAACAATTCTGTTCTTTAAAAATATTTTTACGCAGAGTTCCGACCGTTTAATATTTTTTAAACAATTTTTTATTATTACCCAGCACGACATTCTCCCTCTAAAGTACTAAAATGCGTTGAAAATTATTATTTTTAGCAAGAGTTCCCGATAGTTCTGCTATAGTTCAGCCTATATATGCAATTTCGGATCGATATTTCAATAATTAATAATTTTTTATGAATTTTTAATGTCCTCGATCAGCACGACACTTAGTAAAAATGTGTCGTGCTGATGACTTTCCGTAGTTTTAACGGCAGTTCTCGACAGTTCTATAACAATTCTGTTCTTTAATAATATTTTTACGCAGAGTTCGGACCGTTTAATATTTTTTAAACAATTTTTTATTATTACCCAGCACGACATTTTCCCTCTAAAGTACTAAAATGCGTTGAATATTATTATTTTTAGCAAGAGTTTCCGATAGTTCTGCTATAGTTCAGCCTATATATGCAATTTCGGATCGATATTCTAACAATTAAGAATTTTTAATAAATGTTTAATATTATTGCCCTGCGCGATACGAATGAAAATGTGTCATTCTGATGATTTTCCGAAATTCTAATTCGATAGTTCTAAGTATTAAGTAATTTAATTAATTAATTAATTAAGTAAGTAAGTAATTAAGTATTCTATACTTTAGAGGTATATTTTTACACCGATTTCCGACTGTTCACTGTTTTTTAAATAAATTTTGACATTTACGTTTAACATGGCTTTTATTGAAAAGTTTTATTCACATATTCACACACACATATACACACATACATATGCACACTCGTGGATTTGTAAAGAACGCGGTGTGCCCTATGATCATATTACATTAAAGGATTTGCCGCCTTAACTTTACGTGCGCGTCTTTTGGGAAGCGCGGCGTTCTGTAAGGTAAGTACGCTACGCCGACAATTGTTTTGACAATAATTTTTTTCGTGATCTGTGTATACTGATGAAAGAATAAAACCGCACCTATCAGATATTAGCAACTGAAAGTCGGAAAGTCTTGAGATCTGTACAGAAAAGCGTACATAAGGCGAGGTGTTCTCGACAGTGAATCATCTTCTCTAGCGAGTCATTCATATCGTGAGGTGGTTTTTCGCAATTTAGTGAGTTTTCGATATTTAGTGAAAAGGAAAGAACATTAACGTGAGAAGATATTTACCGTTCGATAGACCGCGATTATCGCAATCGTAATTTACGATTGTGATTAAGATTGGTGCCAAATTATTAAGATGTAAGTACACACGTATGATTTCTTTATTTAAATATTTTCCTAAATTAAGAAATAATAGAATGAGGAAATTGACAATAGTTATATTTATAGTGCGGAGATTCAACAGACCGCATATTAATTGCGATCACCGTGAAATTGCGATCCGTTGGAAGCAATTAATTATAAAATTGGTAAATAATTAAGATGTAAGTATACATAATTTTTTAAAATTTTATCGGGTTGTAAGAGCTTAGCGTAATAGTGATGCATAAGTCCCAACGATAATTTTTTTTTATTTTCTGAAAATATGAAATAAGAAATGAAAGGGAATTAAGGAAATTAAAGTTCGCAAAAAATTTATAAAATGTATATTTATATATTACTTTATTATATTCCTTTATAATTTTTTTTTTTAACACTTTTTTATTTAACATTACATTTTTCTATTTAAACAGCAAGATGTATGATAAAACTAAATTATTGGAGATCTTACTGGACGCGGATTACCGAACAATAAAGGATTGTGGTAGACCTTATCCACCATCGGCCGAAATATACTGCATAATTTCGGAGAAAATGAAGCAGTTGAATTCCCATATAACACCAAAACACATTTATGTTTTAATAAATGAAAACAGGAATGGCTTCAAAGATAAAATTCTGGAGGCTTTCAATATTAAGGTAAATGATGAAGAGGTCTCCCACAATATATCTTCCTGCTCGATCGAAACTGTTAAAAATGATTCGATCAATAAGCTTTCCGTAAAAGAATTTGACTTAATCATATCCGCGGAACAATGGAAAACAATTATGCCCGTACGAAAACTCTATGGAAGGCGATATAAATATGTACTGCAAAGCAGCTGGACCGATGTTATAGCTGAAAAAATGTGGCAGCAACAAAAATTGCATTGTACACTAACATTTAAAAAGCATGATGTTCACCAATCAAGTTCCGCAAAGTATTATATTGGCATTCACGGAATTTGCAAAGAATGTAACGCGAATATAAAAGGTAGAATTATACAAAAACCGCGCGATAATGTCGACATAAAGATACATTTCATAATATCAAATGTAGAAGAAGAAAAACATTCTAACATAACAAAACGGCAATTAAGAGGTAAACGTCGAAAAATTGTTACTGCCACATTAATTGAAAGAAAAATTGATGCTATAACATTTCGCAGACAAGAGGCTAAACGCCTCAAAGATTTTGGTGATATCGAACCTTCAATTATTCCTAACGCTGCAGTTTTACGGAAAGCAAAAGAGCAGGGATTATTAGAACGGCACGGACTTTTATACGCAAATCCCATCTTAAATTTACTACAAAGTTCGAAGCAAGGAAAACATTCTGGCGCTATTCACAATATTGGATTATTAGATTTTTTCTGTATCTATTGGAGTCTTGAACAGCAATTATTGTACAGAGCAAGAAACAAAAAAAATCCAATAGGCTTTATGACAATTGATGCAACCGGAGGCGTTATAAAGCGATACTCTAATTGTGAACCGCCTATTTTTTTATATCAATGTATGTACGTTGATAATGATGGAAGTATTCCGGTATTTTAAATGGTATCAGCCGACCATAAATCAATGCATATTGCATATTTCTTACGTAAGATAATAGCAAAAGGAAATGAAGCTCCGCGTATGGTCGTTTGCGATTTTGGATGGGCGATTTTAATCGCTATTGCAGAAATATTTGCAAAATGCATTGATTTACGACATTATTTAAAGAAATGTTTTAATATTTTGCACGGTATTGATGACACGATTCCATCATGTTTTATAAGATTAGATGTAAGTCATTTTATTTCTATGATATCGAGATGGAATTGTCTCAAACAGAGAGATAAATTACTTGTCCGTAAGTTTTATTTACGTTCTCTAAGTCAAGCTTATAAAATGACTTCTTTAGAAGAATTGCACACATTTTTTGAAGCAATTCTTGTTGTAGCATTAAGCGAATATGTTGGTTCCAATGAAAACGGAGAGGAATTACCGTCTGAATTACGTTTACGATATTTGAATGCTTTAATCAAAACTATTCCTGCACCAGAAATATCAGATGAAATAAATGAGAATACTGATCGCGATGAAACAGATAAATTAGAAGAAGATCAGAATACTTCCGACTGGTTTCAATGGAGTGCCAACATATACGATAATGCTTTACGATTAGCAATGAATTGTACCGAAGGAACAGCAATAAATGCTTGCTATAATCCTGATTTTGCTAAAATAATGAAAACGCGTTTAATTCCATATGTAGTGCTTTGGAGTGGCGTAATGCGATTGCATTTCCAAATAGGCGAAGAAATTGCTACTTCCTCCTCCGTTGAGGCGGCATTTGCAGATTTAAAAAATCGCGCATTTAAAAATCAATTGCCAATGAGAGCCGACAAATTTGTATACGAGCATCTCGACTATCTTGATGGAAAAATAAAATTGGCCTCGTATCAAAAAGATATTTTAAACGTTAGTGAGCAAAATCAAGCAACACTTAATTATTCTGCAAATTCCGTGGAAACGCAAACAGATCTATCGATAAATGATTGTTCTTATTCTAGTACAATTAATTATAACGTGCAAAATATTAACATAACAGAAGACATCGACAAAAATATAAAGATTGATACCATTATTAATAATATTGATGATTTAAACAATGATAACAACAATAATAATTATAATAATAATGATAACAATGATAAAAATAGTACAATGATTGATACCATCGTTATCGATAATGAAAATCAATTAAGTTGTAACATTCGCGAAAATTGGCGAGGTCTTATTCGCGAATCACCGGACGAGCAATGTTCTATTCCAAAAAAACGACATAAGCCATCATACTTAGACAAGTGTCCAGAATGGGATTATATTAAATTAGCGAGAGATCAAAATATACCACTCATACGGAATGGTAGTGTATGCAAAGCTGTTAATGTCAATAACAAAGTTATAACCATACATGAAACTTGTGCGTTTGACGCGGTACTTCATCTAGTCGCAAGCGGCATTGCAAGTATAAAGTCTTACGATGACAAAATAAAATTTTTAGAAAATCGCACTATAAATCTAGCTGTATCAATATTACATGCTGGAAAAATAATGATGAATCACTATAAAGAAAGAGCTAAAATCTTATTAGATCTCTCGCTTTTTAGTGACGCTTTAACTATTTATACCCGTAGGATTTCTAAATTAAATACCAATTGCAATGTTGCACACTTAATTAATTATTTGTTTATTGACATACCGAGTTGTCAAAAAACTATCGCATGTCCCTGTGGCTCTTCGCGAACAACTAAAATTACGGAATTAAATGTAAATGTGGACATACTTCTCTGTAAGGGTTTACAATATATGCAAGAAGCAATCGACAATGCTTTGGCAATTATGACAAAATGCAGAAAATGTTTAAATACTGTCGTAGAAAACGTTGAGTATGGTCCACATTTATTTATTGATACTACGGTGTTTACTGATGAGCGATATGTTAAACGAGATAAAACCATCATACACTCTCTTGAGACAATCGCTACAAGTATCGTACTAAATTCCAAAAAATATATCTTAGTTGGTGTAATACATTGCGTAAAATCCTCTAGTACTGCTAGCGGGCATTACGTCACGTATGCAAGAGCTGGAACTCATTGGTATGAATACGATGATCTCAAAAAGAAAAGAATTGCTGTGAACATAAACACTAATATTAGTCCACACCTTATTTTATATGTTACCGCCGAAATATAAATTTTGTTATAAATTTTATTAAATTCAAAATTTATTATTAATGACTGATGTCTTTTGTAATAACAGATGTGATACTGTATGTGATACTATATGTATATTGTAAAATTATACATGAATATGAGATATAAACACAATTTATTTCTACTACTTACCTTTTCACTCATGAGTTCTATGAATGATCTCGCCGAAGTACGTAATTTCACATGCATCCACGTAGTGTAATTTTACTGAACACATTAGTACGATTTGGTACGATGATCTTAAAGAAAAGCTCTTAAAAAAAAGAAATACCATGAACACAAACATTAGTATTAATCCGCATCTTATTTTTTATAGTTAGTACAGAAGTATAAATTTTATTAAATATATGATCTATTATTAATGACTGATATTTTTTTATAATAAAAGATGTAGTGTTGTATGTGATATTGTATGTATATTATAAAATTATATACAAATATAACACATAAACACAAGATTTATTCCTAGTTATCTTCTCACTTATGATTTTTATGAATGATCTCGCCGAAGTGCGTAATATTACATACGTACATATGTTCAAGTACGTACGCTTCTTGACACAACCGTTCAATACAAGATTTCGTCAACTACTGATCGTCTTATCCAAAAGGATATCCTTTATATACCCTTATATTATAGATAAAAACTAACTTTGTTATGTAAACAAAATAGAAATAAGGTCAAATTCCAAATTTATACAATTCATACAATTCCAGGAAACACAAAGGGCTTTTAATATTTCAATAACATATAAACAGACTAATGCTAATATATCTATAATAAACGTATCTGCTCCATAACATAAATCGAAACAAATGAGAAAAGACTTTTTTTAAACCATAATTCGCACTTAGTAGTACGTAGTGATAAAATTATAATTTACAATCAATTATATAATTACAAAAAAAAACATAAAAACAATTTAAATAATACAATAACAATAATAACACAAAGTCCACGTGCTTGAGATAACAATCATACAAGTAGGAATACTTAATTAATTAATTTAATTACTTCATTCAATTACTTAATACTTAGAACTATCAAATTAGAATTTCGGAAAATCATCAGAATGACACATTTTCATTAGTATCGCGCTGGGCGATAATATTAAACATTTATTAAAAATTCTTAATTGTTAGAATATCGATCCGAAATTGCATATATAGGCTGAACTATAGCAGAACTATCGAGAACTGTTGTTAGAAATAATAATTTTCAACGCGGTTAAGTACTTTAGAGGGAGAATGTCGTGCTGGGTAATAATAAAAAATTGTTTAAAAAATATTAAACGGTCGGAACTCTGCGTAAATATATTTTTAAAGAACAGAATTGTTATAGAACTGTCGAGAACTGCCGTTAAAACTACGGAAAGTCATCAGCACGACACATTTTTACTAAGTGTCGTGCTGATCGAGGACATTAAGAATTCATAAAAAGTTATTAATTATTGAAATATCGGTCTGAAATTGCATATATAGGCTGAACTTGAACAGAACTATCGGGAACTCTTGCTAAAAATAATAATTTTCAACGCATTTTAGTACTTTAGAGGGAGAATGTCGTGCTGGGTAATAATAAAAAATTGTTTAAAAAATATTAAACGGTCGGAACTCTGCGTAAATATATTTTTAAAGAACAGAATTGTTATAGAACTGTCGAGAACTGCCGTTAAAACTACGGAAGGTCATCAGCACGACACATTTTTACTAAGTGTCGTGCTGATCGAGGACATTAAAAATTCATAAAAAATTATTAATTATTGAAATATCGTTCTGAATTTGGATATATAGGCTGAACTATAGCAGAACTATCGGGAACTCTTGCTAAAAATAATAATTTTCAACGCATTTTAGTACTTTAGAGGGAGAATGTCGTGCTGGGTAATAATAAAAAATTGTTTAAAAACTATTAAACGGTCGGAACTCTGCGTAAATATATTTTTAAAGAATAGAATTGTTATAGAACTGTCGAGAACTGCCGTTAAATCTACGGAAAGTCATCAGCACGACACATTTTTACTAAGTGTCGTGCTGATCGAGGACATTAAAATTCATAAAAATTTATTAATTATTGAAATATCGATCCGAAATTGCATATATAGGCTGAACTATAGCAGAACTATCGGGAACTCTTGCTAAAAATAATAATTTTCAACGCATTTTAGTACTTTAGAGGGAGAATGTCGTGCTGGGTAATAATAAAAAATTGTTTAAAAAATATTAAACGGTCGGAACTCTGCGTAAAAATATTTTTAAAGAACAGAATTGTTATAGAACTGTCGAGAACTGCCATTAAAACTACGGAAAGTCATCAGCACGACACATTTTTACTAAGTGTCGTGCTGATCGAGGACATTAAAAATTCATAAAAAATTATTAATTATTGAAATATCGGTCTGAATTTGGATATATAGGCTGAACTGTAGCAGAACTATCGAGAACTGTTATTAGAAATAATAATTTTCAACGCGATTTAGTACTTTAGAGGGAGAATGTCGTGCCGGGCGAGAATTTTAAAAATTGTTTAAAAATTATTAATTTTTGAAATATCGATCTGAAATTGCATATATAGGCTGAACTTGAACAGAACTATCGGGAACTCTTGCTAAAAATCATAATATTCAACGCGTTTTGGTACTTTAGAGGGAAGAGTGTCGTGCTAGATTCGCGAAGTTAGCACGACATTTTTTCGATTTCGATTTTTTAATATAAGGAATGCGGAACTTTTTTTAATTTTTATCAGGAACTATAGAACTATGAAAAGTGCTATCAGAACTCTTAGTATTTTTTTAAAATTCGTAGATTGTCGTGCCAGCTTCACAGACACTCGAGCCAGTCGCTTAGAAAAATTAACGATTTTATCGTAAGCTAAATTGAATCCAGATATTCAATGATTAAGGTCGAGTGCTGCGCTTATAGAAAATGAAACAGAAGAGAAAGAAAAGATTCGCGTTGGATATTGTGTATATTTTTCGCAGCATTGACTATATGTGTGTTGACTATAAGGCATTTCTCTGTAATACTGTTTGTTATTAAATCCGTCGCAACGATTGTTTGAAGAGTTTTTCCGTTGAAGGGCCCGCGTTTCTTTTATTACGAGTGCTTAAATAGAATAAGATGTTATAGTCCCTTTCACCTGCGCACCGTAGCGTTAAACTAAGAACTGAGACTCTCTCTCGGAAAAACGAGTTTTAAGATAATGTCTTAATGGCAGAGCGAATTCGCGAGCGTAATATTACGCTATTCTTTGCGCAAACGATGGCAAGCCGGTAATGCCATTGCGAGAGTCTTTATTATTTATATCTGCATCCTTTTGCAATATTATGAATAGAATCGTTATAATGACATTCTACGTAGTACGAACGAATACATGTACAAGATTGATTAAATCTTACTATTGAGCCCAACGTGTTGCGATAAATGAGATTTTCTTTTTCTCTTCTTCTCTAAAGAACAATTGTTAAAACTGACTCGCTCAGTAGTTGTGTTTAATCAATCGACCACTCATCGTTGAATATATCCATCATGACGATGAGATTACGATACAGCGATATCGTTTGAATTACATAACAGGATTGATTCGAAATCAATCGTCCGGTGGTAGAATTGAAAAAAAGAGCAGGATAGGAGATATTTTGTGCAACGAATGCTGTTGAAAGTTTCAACGAAATACCCGATTTCATTCGGTCGAACGATCCGGAACGATCGCCGTTTAACCGATCACCGGTAAAAAAAAGTTTAAATGAGTTTCTATTCTATCCTTCCTTCCGCCTTTTGTTTCTCAATTTCAAAAAAATATCTCGTATACGTCCCTTTTTTAATCTCGCCCTCTTTTTTCCTCTCCTATTCTAATTACAAAAATTTTTACCAATTTATTCTATTCATTAACCACTCGTTTATACGTGTATGCCAATTCCTTTTGAAACGCGTAACTTGTGTCACGATTATTTATATAAGTTTCGCAACAGCTATTACCAACTCACTTATCGATATTGGCAAAGTTTGTTTCCTAAGTATATTCATTGAACTGTACGTTGTGACAATACAGCTGTACAAAGTGTTATTCTCACTGTAGAATGAAATTTTATCGATTAACTGCCATTTATTCCATGATTGACTGGCCAGACCATTATAGTCTTCACAAATCATAGAGATAAAATAAATCTTAAATTATATTAAATCTTAAATTTATTAATATTGAATCTTACATTTATCTAAATTATATTATATCTTAAATTATATTCTGAAATAAGTTTTTTCTCAATCGTATAAAGTTCATTAAAATAAAGAAATTTTAAATTGAAATATTTAACGCAAACAGCTACTTGTTTTTTTGCGATTGTTATAGGAAATGACATGATTACGGGTGCTAACGTATAAAATCAATGGTTATAATGGGGTCATGTTTCACGTGAGAAGCAATTCGCGCTTTTGCAAAATCACCGCGTGTTCGCTTGGGACGATGTAGAGAAGGAAGGAAGGGTATTTATTCGACTACGACGGGGTTGTATCGCGTAGCCACGTTATAAAAAATTTGCATGCGCAAGCCCGCGCGGAATCGCGAGGGAGGTCTGCATACTAATAAGTTGCCGTAAGGCGCGAATACGGAGGGAACGAAAAAATTAAGAATGGAAAATGCTGGTCAAACTAAAGTATACTTAGCTATACTTCAAATACTGGAGCTGCGAATGATAGGAGGAAATGAAGGCGGGGGAAAAAAGGAGCGCGAGCAAAGTAAAGACACGGAGGTAAAGCAAACATCTCCATTTCCCGAGAAATTCGCGTTGCGAGAACAAGAGATTCTAGTTCGACACGACGCGGGGGGTCCTTTTTTCCCTCTTGTTAAAGAATTTTTTATTGTGTTTTTATACAGAGTCGTTTGCCTGGAAAGAGATTTTATTTTATCGAATTAATCGGTAGACATTTAACGTTGCGATGGTATAATATCGAAAGATTTACCAAGAATCGCGAATTACATTTCTTTCGATATTTCGAAAATCTTAATCGGAAATTTTTTCAATCGCATCTTCGTATTATCATCATCTTCGTATTATCATCATCTTCGTATTATCATTATCTTGTACCAGAAATTGTGATACCGCGAGCAGATTAAAATGAGGAAGAAAAAGGAAATTGATAAAAACGCACGAAAAACCGATAGCATGCGAAGTCGTTGTATTTTTTTTTTGCGACGTAATTGGTAATAATGGAACCGCATACGTATCGAACGCGAGATTTACCTTTATGTATTTATGGTTACTATGGAGTCATTTATAGCGGCGTTATTCTCCCGTACAAAATACCGTTACTATCCGCGCGTTAGTAATAATGGATGGGCCGGCTTGCGAACTCAAATCATTGGATTGATGGAGCACGCAATTGTGCTAGCATAAACCTTTGGATTATCTTTAGTTAGTTTCCCTGCTTGCATTATGTTTATGCGATTATGGAAAATCCATTTATCAAATATATATCCGCTGCATTTATATGATTTCCGCATTTATAACACATTTCTGAAAAAGCAATGATAATATAATAATAAATATTACAAAATATATTAAAAAACATATATTAAATGTATTCCGAGTTTTCATCTCTGCGATTAAAATATATTATATAATCGTATAAGGTATAATCGGTTAATTGTTTGAGAAATTGAACGCGAGATTGCAAAAGAGAAAAATTCGAGATTATAATAAGCTTTCAATTTGAGATCAGAATTTAATTGGTCTGCGAAAGATATCAATCAACGATCTTTTTATAGAATCAATTATCTTTTATTTTAGTCGTTATTGCACAAAGAAAAAGTTTGCTTGAAATTCAACAAAGAAAGTTACCGTGCTATTTGTTCCAACTGTATTCATTCTCCTTTCACAAAGAAATCTTTTTACATCTATAGACAAAGAATTTTTAATTTTTTATCTCTTGGAAAAAGCACTTATACTTTATGATTCGAATAATGTCGTACGTTAAGCTTAGAAAAGTGCGTAAAATATTGCTTCAGCGATAGCCCGATTCAAAGACGAATATCTATTAACCCCCTCATGGAAACTCGTGGTACACCCTCCGGTTTGCAAAATTTATGCGATTCCCGAAATGCCTGGCCCTCGTGCTGTCGGTACGTGAGATACACCACAAAGGGCCGCGTTGCCCCCGTTACCGTACTTTCGTTATTACCCCGCTGATGTCGGGCGGCGGTCGGCCGTATATATCGATCGAATGGGTGAGAACGGCACCTCTGCCGACTAGATACTTATCGTTGTCCCTTCCCACCCGACCCTGCCTGTAGAATGACGAATACTACTCGTCCGTATGCGTTCGCAGTTTACAAAGTTTAAACTTTCGATCCTTAAGCAAGTCCAGCGCGTGCGGTTCAGACTGCATTCAAGATAAGTGACTCGTAGGGAGGGAGAGGGAGAGAAAGAGATGAGTAATGAAACATTGTTGGTGAGATAATCGTCTTCCGTCGCCAGTATCCTTTTTCAACGTTCTCATTTGCCTCATTCGTAACGAGATTGATCGACGCCAACTGATAACCACGCCTCACGAAAGGGGTTTTAATGTCTGGCTGACTCAGCTTGCACGCATTTGTCCGGAAAGCAATAAAGCTAATTGTAAGTGTAAATAGGAGCCTCTCTTTTTCTTTCTTTTTCTCTAATTGTAAATCGAGGATGAGATTACACCTTTCTTTCGTTCCTTTCACTCAAAGCGCTACATGTGTAGCATTGAGTGCAAGATCATTAGTGCGTCAGATTCTTTCGAGATATAAGATTATACCGTTACTTTCAAGCTTTGTTTCTGTATGAAGTATCGATTAAAATATCGCGAGCACTTGCATGAATTTCTTACTACGTTTACGGAGAAAGAGAGAGAACGTACAGTGACCAGGTATTCGGATCTAGTTGTTTCGCATAAAGCTTTTCCGAGCGAGTTTACGCGTTGTTTTGCGACGTTAATGCGCGTGCTGGGTACGCGCCGAAACTTCGAAACGCTTTTAGCAACGGTTGGCGGACGAAGAAAAACGTGGAACATGCGAGACACATAAATATAGCCTCTTGTTCAGCAGTGTTACAGGCTTATCGTTATTCCGCACACGTTGGCCGTTCGTCGCAGCCCACAGGCACTAACTATTTACGTTGCGAGTCGTCCAAGAACCTCCCGGTAGATAAACAGCGAGGAGGAAACGACCACCGCCATCGCCACCCCACGTAGCTCACCTCTCGATGGCTGTAAGCATTTAATTTGCATAGAAACGCGACTAACTTTGGCTATTAAACGTTCCCCGCCTCGAGGCTCACGCCAGGTTTCAATTACCAGAATGGCAAATCTTGAAGGCTCCCCCTCTTCGCTTTCTCAAGGTTGTCGATTAAATGCCCATCGGGTTTCGAGATAGATCCATCCCTCTACGCACTCGTGAAGTTTTTTTTTTTATCTAACCGCGATGAGATTATATCTCATCGCCCTTACGGACGTTAATACAACGGTCATTTATATAAATTTCAGTAATATGTAAAAAGAAAAGACAAGAGACGGTAATAAATTGCTGAAAGCGAGATTTCTTTCCTCGACGAGGATTCTCTCGGCTCTTGCTCGCGTTCGTCCCAACTTCTCTCGTTCGCAGCGCCATTCTTTTCGCGATTTACATTCAGTCACAGTCGAGCAGTTGAAGCGAGGACCGTTTGACAGTAAATTGCGGAAGTCGGCCACTTCGTTAGGACGATTTGAACGCGCGATCGCATAAAGCAGAGTGCTCACGGTGCCTTCGGCACCGTACGCGTCGCACTTTCTCGTTACGCGAACGAAATGCTTATTCACAGCGGTAGCAGAAGCGTCTCGCAGCTGCATCGCGCGTTGCAGCTGCACCAGCCCTCTTCCTTGTCACCGCCAAGAGCTACCGCGATGGCTCTTTTCACGAACCACTTTCCATCATCTCTTATCGTCTAGCGCATCTGTGGCCTCATTTGCAACCATGCATGGAGCGCCCGTGTCACTTCTTTCTCTATTTTTCTTCGACTTGCTTATTCACTTTCTCGATTCACTGTCTCGTTTCGCGTCTCTTTGAATTCCGTTGCGAGATTTCGGTCCGAAAAATGTTATCTTTCTTCCTCTTCTGAAAGCCGGACGATTCCATTTCAAACGAAATCGAAAAGCTTTCAACAGCGTTTAGCGTTACCTTCACAAGCATGCTTTAATTACTGTATTTATGTATATATAATTGTCGTCTCGCGTATTTTTTCCTCCGTGCGCGAATATATGAATGTAGATATAAATGGTTGATTTTACTCACAATTTCACGCAATTTCTTCGTGGTCTTAATCGTGGATTAAATCACCTATTTGATGGCACACTGCGCGTCTATTCAAATGCTGAAAACGCTCTCGTAAATTATGTGAGGTTCGCTTCGGAGACGGGATAGTTACGACGTCGCGTAAGAAAAAAGCCCGATTTGCATGTGCAATTTCCTGCGGGGCAACGAACGCACGTGCGCGACCTCCGGTAGTCGGTAAACGCGCCTTCGGAGAATGAAACGTATTTCTAATGTAATCGGCATACCGTTTTACGTTGGCGAAACGCAATTGCCGTCTAGCTTTTCCATGCTTCCGTGAATACCGTGCTGGGAATGTAAAACGTTCTTATTACCGTTATTACGGGAAACGACAGTCTTGCATTAATTTCATCGAAATGATCCATAATGTCCGCCGTCTGATGCGAATTTCTCAAGGTTAGCTTGTTCCGGTAGCAACAAGCATCTTTTACCCATATATGTTTTACGATAATAAATTTGCTCATAAATATTATGAAAAGAAGCGATAAAAGACATAAACTAATAAAAAAATTTTTAAACAAAATTTAAAACAAACGAAGAGATAAAAATTAATATATTTAAAAATTATAACTGTTGGGTTATAAAATTATTATTTTAGAAAATATTAAACGATAAATATATTTTATCTTTCCGGAAACATGTAGCTCAAACATATTAAGAATATTTCCGGTTCGCTTATTTTTCGTTCTCTTTAGTGTTTTCAAAGTTTTTTTTATAGAGCGCAAGCGTGTGTTTGTTCGCCGGAAACAACGTTGAGAATATTCGAATTTGAGATGCAAATCTCCGCCTGTCGATATCCACAGTATTTCGAATAATCCGACTTTAAATTGGAACTGTCAGCGGCGACATGTGAATTCGTCGCATTGTTTTAATTAATTAAAACGACTCTTTCCAAGTGCTTTCTATGCACATGGCTTTGCATAATGACGAATTGGCGTTCGTTGAAATCGCCGTTCGGTTAACGCACATTCGATTCTCGCGTACAGTGCGGCGAATGTATTGTCCGCCGATAGAGGTATCCCAAGAAGGGAGAGTAGAAATTAAATCGTAACAATTAATTTTATCTTTGTATGAACGAGAAGACAATTTATTTCCGTGCCTCCGACATTTGTCGCGCCAGTAGCTCCGAGATAACATCGATTGAAAATCGTATTCCGCTTGTCCGTAGCAAGAAGTGCAAAACCTACGCGTTAAATCATACAAATTCATCATTTCTCATATCCCATCTGATATTTCTTCCTTCGGTAGGCGTATGCGCGCCTAGGATTCTCTGAGAGATGAGAAAAGAGAAAAGTACACCGGAGAAATATGTGAGAAATATCCGTGCGAGGGCTTACGATAATTTCTATCGCGCCCTTCGCATAAGTTTTGCACATGTCGGAAAATGGCTTTACATATATCAATCGCTGGAAATTGGACTTGGCCGGAAAGAACGAAGGGGTGAACCGTTGTTGATCGCAACGTGAGACGATGGTGCCGCGCCTGTTACTGTGCGAACTTTGCTAACGCGCGCAAGTTTTTCCAGACTCCGAACTTAGTCGATTAGGCGAAAGCGAAAGTACGCGGATGGTCCACGCACGTGCATCCATCTCGAATGAGCGTCGCACAGATGACAGTAGTGGCCCCGGAACCCCGCGTTGAAGCGTATTTCGCGACGTGCTTCCTTTGCGAGTCGCGTAAACTGAGGATTTTGCTTTAAATATTCCACTCGTGTAAAGGTCTTGTCTGCTCGCCGAGTTTAATGTTCCACATTATTCTAAACATTGTCCTGATTTTTTTGAAAAGCGTTTTTCTTGATTGCTTCAACTGCACAAGTGTAAAACGAACATAAACCGGTGTAAATTCCGTCTCTGAATTTAATATTTATTCGTGCGCGAGAAAAGAAATACACACGTAATGTATAACGTTCAAATGGGAAACAAGCTCTGATTTTCTTTTATCGCATTGAATACTCCTTTAGATAATATAGAGATATTTTCTGACCATTTACGTGTCTTTTCCTTATGAGTTTTCTCATATAAATACTGTTTTAGGTAATCAATATTTGATAATTGTATCGTTTGTACAGCAATAATTAACGTATTAATGCAATGTTGGATGCGTGTATCCATCAAATTAATATGTAATTAATTTGATTGACACCGATGTCAAATAGAATTTACCATGTCTACTGTAAATCAGGATAGTTAATATCCTCGCATTAATTTCCACCGATAATTGCTCAAAAAATTGAGTGCCGAAAGAAAAATCATGTCGCGTATATTCAATAGCGCTTATCAATTTAAACCATAATCGATTTCTCGTGTAACTTGCATCGTTTCGAAAGCTTTTACATTTTTAACCTCGATTCTCTTTGCTCATATGTAACACATCTCTAAAGTATGATCTTTACAAATACCTTGGAAACAAATGTACAAGACTGGATTTCCGATTTCTTCCCGCTACTAGGTCAAGTCATAAAATATCAAACTTGTTTGGCTTTTACGTTCTTTTGATCTTCGATAAACTTGGATCGTTATAACCGTATTATATGCTTTGCACATGCAGGTGATCGCAAACGATACTGTGGTTCACAATGAGGTATGAATACTCTCTAAAAGTGAATCAGTGTATTATCACTGTAATCAGTGCTGTACTTATAACTGTTTGTAATCAGTGAGTATTTACTGTTTTTCAGTGATAATACACTGATTCAGTCTAGTGAAAGTAGTATATATACTATTTTCACTAGAGTGAATCAGTGTATTATCACTGAAAAACAGTAAATACTCACTGATTACAAACAGTTATAAGTACAGCACTGATTACAGTGATAATACACTGATTCACTTTTAGAGAGTAGGTTTCAATTGTATAGTCCGATTGAAAGGCGACGATCCATTGACGCGTATGTTAAAGCGACCGAAAAGCCACGTTTCAAAAGAACTATTATTTCGATACGATAGCACGATGCCGATAATATTGCCGAGCCGATGGTTTGCGTCGACTCAGTTACTTCGTCTTTTCGTTGAATCCCCAAAGTACAGCACCATATCTAGACTCTTTTATATCGCTCCTGCCTCCCTCCCTCTCTTCCCCGTAACTGCGATCAACCGTGTATTGCCCGTGGCTATAAAAATAACTGCCCCATAAGCGTCCGCTTCGAGTGCTTGTACGCCACTTGTAATTTGAATCCTCCGTCGATAGGCGAAGCAAGAAACGAGAGCACTGCATTAAATATGCTACTGAGATAAATTAAAGCTCCCGGAATGCGAAATTTACATCAGATTTAAACTTGGGATCTTGACATCGGTGCGAAATTAATTTTCAAAGAAAGCTTGCTGAGAGGGGGTGCTGATTGGACATGAATTTCTCATTTTAAGCAC
This sequence comes from Camponotus vicinus, assembly GCF_025532165.1. Classification (NCBI taxonomy): domain Eukaryota; kingdom Metazoa; phylum Arthropoda; class Insecta; order Hymenoptera; family Formicidae; genus Camponotus; species Camponotus vicinus. The sequence goes on along the minus strand of NW_028141976.1, from coordinate 23,554,117 downwards.
ACGTGTTTCAACAATTTTAATATTTTACAACTTGACTGGAGGGAAAAGTATATATATATATTATTACGCGACTATCGATCCCTTGGAGTTATGAAGATTAATTCGCCTTCGATTTTTCAATTATTAACGCGACGGTCGTATATGTATATCCTCGTTAATACCGGTAATTCAAGAGGTGCGTTAAACCTAAAGAGAACAAGGGAGCGTGAAGAGAGAAAGTGAGACAAAAGGAGTTAAGTTATCGGGATAGCCTTGGAGATTGCGTGAAGTGAAACCATGAATTCGCGCGCTTTAGGATTAGCTGGCGGAGCGATCTCTAGTTGCGCCGAGAATTATCATTCTTATTCCGTGTTGTTCCTTCTGGTTTACGTTTGCCAACAGTTACGTGGCCACGAAGACACGAAGTAACATCGACGCGCCGCTCCCGCGGGAAGAGAAACCCGTTATCTGCAGTGCAGACGATGTTGCAAGCTTGCCGGAAGCTTGCCGAATCGGCTTCCTTCCCCGTTGGTCACACTCTCGTTACGCTTCTTTCTCACATTTGCCCTCCCCACACTTTTTCCATCCGTCTTGATTTGTCTCTTTCACCACGTGTGCCGGTCGACGATATGCAAAATCCCCGCGAATCCACGGAAATTTGTAGGTTTCAGATTCATTTGTAAAGCTTCCGGATTCCCTGATTTTTATACAATTGCACGAGTATTTCGAGTCCCCTCTTATACAAACGAACGAGAGAGAGATATTTATGTCATTGTCAATTTCTCGTATGAAATCGTATGAGAAAGTGTCTATTATTCCCGTGTATTACTTAACTAATGAGGATTCCTGCACGAAATCCGAGGATTAATTGCACAAAACCACGACTATCGACCTATTCTTCTGTTTCCTCTCGTGTAATCGAAGGTTATCACACCGCACTGACGTGTTTCCACCCCTCGCCATTCAGGGAAGCGTAATCTTTCGACCGCTCGTGCGCCTCGCGCACACATGTTCCATTTTTTAATTTTCTTACACACGCGCTCGCAGAGATCCGCAGAGATAACACAGTCGTAAACCGGAATTATTCGTAAACCAGTTAATCAGGTAGTTTAATCGTTACGCAGGTGTGCGTATCGTTTACGTGCCGGATGCCCCTTTTTCTGGCTTTGTCGTGGCTTAAATCGTTTCGCTTAAATTCTTAGCAGTGCTCTATGCTAACGCTGGTCGGTTTATCGTTAATAATAGCAAAGTGTACGTGCCGCGAGCACGATTCGCCGAGATTACGCCGCTTTTGCGCGCCTGCGTGCGCGTCTCGCAAGTTAGTTTTTTTTTAATCTTTTTACGACAGATAGAGAGAGAGAGAGAGGAAGAGAGAAAGAGAGAGAAATATCATCGATATGGAACCGTCAGTTGGTCAAGGCCGCTTTTCGTTCGAATTTCGTCGGTTACACGAGGCGACTAGAGCGACCCGCTGCGTGCCTCAGTCACCAACACGCCGCGCAGCCAGCAACCCCCCGATCAATACAACCCCAAACCCCGGTTCGCGCGTATTTCCAAAGCCGGTTTACCGAGTCGACCGACGGGAAAACGTTCGCGCTGCCAGCGCGCCAAGTCGCGATTTTAGATTCGCGCCATCAAACCTCGTTATCGTAATGCGCCCGATATGCTTACGGTACTCGTTACATATTGAATTATCTACGACGGTCTGCATTTTCGTTTGGATTACGCGCAGCAAGCGACATTAGTCGATTCAAATGCGCGAGAGAGGAAGAGAGAGAGATGCCTGTCTCTTCATCCGATATTCCGTGCAAAATTATCTGAGGTAGCAAAGAGGATTGGTCGGAATTACACAAACGGCGCCGCACTGGCTTTGATGTCATGCCGATTTCCCGGGAACTCATATCTGGCACCTTTGAAAATCCGAGAATTTCGAAACGTTACCGCGGGGAGGTAGACGAAAACGAGAGAAAGAGAGGAAACGGAACGTCCCGACGGCAATACGAGACTTTTCGGAAACTCGAACCTTTCGCGAGATATTCGAGAAATGTACAGCGCAGCGACCGCATCTTTGCGACGTATGCGTGTATTCATTAAACGCATATTAAATTCCGTGCCGCGGTATCGTGTATTTCGTAAAAATCAGTGTTTTCTCCGGTCGTGTCGGCAATTGCGCGTTACATTGCATCGCTAAAATTGAAGATGCAATCTTTTTACGCAATTCTCTCTTCTCGCGCACTTTGGGCAATAAAATGTCAGGCGCAACAATAGCCGGTGCGTTCCGTTTCTTTTCTCGTGGAAATGAAATGGCGCGCTTTAAACGTACGCGCAATCAAGCCCCGGTAACGAGCTCTTTTAAATTAACTTATCGCAGATGGCTTTTATGTATATACACGCACGTACGTGCGCGCGCGCGTGACCGCGTGTACATGCACGGCGGATCCGCGGGTTACGGGTAGAGAGGAAGTCGTAAATAACTTTCAGAGCTGTGTTTTCCCGTCGTATATCAGTGCAAGGTGTGTGCATACGATGCTCGCGTTACTGCGGTGCCGCATACGTAAACGTACGCTCTGTTCGCGCGATAGACTATCGCGTGAAATAGGATTGCATTCCGATGCACCGACTGTCGAAGCGCGCGATTCAGTGGCGAAAAAACTGTATACATGTATACACATATGTATGTCGTGTGTAGGTACGAGATGCTTCCGCGGTGCATTCGGTGGTCGCGGTCGTCGACCTACATTGCCACGTAACCGAAAATCTACCGGTCTCCACAGTCGCGTTATCGAACGATTCGTTCGACTCTTCCCACTCGACCTCCACGTAACCCCGGAAGTATGTTGAAAACTTTTGTCGGCATGATGAAATAGGTACGCGCGCGCGCACATATCGGCGATTAGTGAAGTTTCCTCTTAAAAGCCTGCCATGCCATGTGTCCTTTTCCCTTGTTCATCGACCTTTCCATCGAAACTTTTGATGAAAGCCGTAATTATTCGTCGGTCGATCGTGTTCGCTTCCACCTGTGAATGGAGTTAAATAAATGGTTTGTAAGATAAGCGGAGCGAAGCGATCATTGTGTGCGATTTTAGTCGTGCCAACTTGTACTTTTCCATTACGTACCATGTATTTCATGCTTTCGTTATATGTAAGACATACCTCATAGAGGATAATCGAACTTTAGTATGATTTAGTTATAAAGAGCAGCTCGATGATATCTCGAATCGTAAGGAAACAAAGAACATTGCTTATATTCTGAATATTGCATAATATTAGGCGATTTTTGGCGTCACTGTGGTATATCAACCAAAGTATACCAGATTCTACCAGAACATTTTCGCGTGTTTGGTAGTTTGTGGTAGAGGCATGGCTAGTCGTTTTGGTATCTAGCTGGTTGATACCACGCTATACCAAAAATGAAGCAGGGTACAAGATGTTATGTACCAGAATAAGCTCCGCCTCTACCAAAAACAACCTTGGTACATGTACCAAACTATCGCCAAAAATCGCCTATTATCGTTATTTTCGCCATTTATGATATTGAAGACATTTATACGCAAATATGTTCCAAGCTACACGTATGTAGCTCTCGTATATTTTACAATCGATAACTCAAGTTTGAAAGATTGCTCGTACCGAGTCGAGAGTTTTTCTGAAAATAATGTCGCTGTGAAATAAAATGCTGACTATACTAGCAACGACTTTAAAAACTACGTTTTTGAATCTGTTCTTCGCGCGTCAGACGACTTGGAATCCTTTAATCTGTTATCGTAAAAATCCTGCTCGCTCACTGTTGTGCTTCCAGCTTTAAAAGTAGAGAGGAAAGAGGGAGAGAGAAGGAGAGAAAAATGCGTGGTTGGCGAGCAGGAATAGAGGGAGGAGGCGAGCGGTTGGGGGCGGGATAGAAGTATGATGGGGAAGAACGGAAGAATCGTCACCCTTCGAGAGATGGAGGAGTATCAATATCACGCCTCACTGCCACCTACGCTTAAATCCCTTCCCAGCCACCCTTGTCCGCCCGTCCCCTTATTATCGGCTCGGAAAAATAATCTTCGATTACGAATACCCAGCCAGAGCCAGACGCTCGTTCCTCGCACCCCGCCGCGCTCCGCCGTTTAATTTTCGCGGGAATCTCTGATTCCCGATGCGCGAATACCATTGGAAAACCGAGCACGACGGTCTACAGAAAGCGGGTTGCGTTCGGGGGAAGAGAGGAGTTTTCTGGCGATCGATTTTAACGGGTGTCGACGTAAGGCGAAAAAGGTGTGCTTATATGTGCGTGTGAGTTCCATTTCGTAGATAAAATTTAAGAAATTTAGATTTTCAGAAACAGCTGTTTGCGCGTATTGTGTTCTATTAAACATATCATACAAAAAAAAATTATTTAAGGATTTACAGAAAATTTATAGAAAAATGCGAACGGAGATAGGTATATTTGAAAAGTGATCCCAGTTTTTCTCTCAGAAAGTCAACAAAATGATTAAATAGATTTTTTTCATAATTTTTCTTTTTAATGAAATAAAAATTTTTAATGTTTAATATATTTCAATATATTTTAATAAAGAAAAATATTTATCTTTACATAAACACACATACAAAGTATGAAAAGTTAAACTAGTTGTGGATAGATCAATACCACTGATTGAAGTTAGCGTTGAAACTCGCCGCCAAACAATTGATCTGACGCGATTGCATCCAATATGGCACGCTAAGGAAACTCTGGGTTCCTTATCGAAGCAATACCCATCCCAGATTGGGCCGGATTAACAGGATTAACATAGTAGAGGAGAAACTTTGCGTCAAAATTGGCGCGCTATCTCGTTACGGACTCTCTTGTTTGTTGATTCACCTCTTGCCTTTCTCGCTCGCTCCGTGCGCTCTCCTTCTCTCGTCCGCGAGGAGGTCGATTGACGAGGGAGCGTGCAAAACCCGCGGCAGGTGGTCCAGGTTGCATATTGCATAAGAGATCGGTTAGAACGGTTTTCCTCGACCTGCGTAGATTCTCCCACGAGATGCTCGCGAGGAGGATGATCTCCGTTACGCCTTAACGCCCTCGTAAAACTTTAATGAGTTAATCTTTTACGTGCGCCGCGAACGCGCTTAATATGCGTTTAGAAATTCTCACCGCCGTGACGGTTATTCGCGTAATCCATCGATGATGAACATTATGAGGTGCGCATTCCATGGATGAGCGCGTTCGTCTGGTTACGCGGCGTGGCAAATTTTAGGGGATTTTGCTCTGGATGAGGGCAGGAAGCATGAAACCGGTCTCGTGAAAGTGCATTGATGTGTTCCGACCAAGAGATTGGGAGCTATAGTGAGTCATGTTATAGTAGATTGCTGCGTAATGTACTAGGGTGTATATAGAAAATATTGGCTGGCAATAACATTCATAGAAATATAATTTTTCCAAGGAGAGAACATCTAGATTTCGATTCCTTTTATGTAGATAAAATATATTATTTATGTATTGGAATGATTGAACATTTTAATATATATTAATATCGCTTTTTTAGAAGAGCTTACGATACAATAGATGATTCGTATTATATGATTACAAGCGAAGAGCTTTCGACTTTTATGTCAAGGTCGACGATGATTAAACTCTCTCGGAGGAAGCCACGAGACTGCGACAGAATGAAGGGCGGCAGAGCTGCGGAGTATTTAGCCGAGGGTTCTCTTTATGAAACTGCTGGGCTTATTAGTCCAGATCAGAGCAAATATCGTCGGTATATTGCGACGTGCACAAAATTTCTAACAAATCTCTCTTATACGATCGTCTAAATTCTCTCAATGTGATGTGAATTCATGATAAATCGGAAAATTTACAATAATTTTATTGCTATTTTATTGCTAAAAACATCCGTTTATTAATCGTTTATAAATACCATGTATTTATCAGCGATTTACATAGATACACACATAACGAGCTTTTTTTACAAAAATATTTTCATTAATAGCTTTACAAATAATGTAAATTATTTTATACAGCAATGCTTTAATATTTAAATTCTCATTTAAATCTCATAACTCGCACGATGTGTGTACATCAAAGAAACTTTCATGGCTTACGTTACTCTGTCTCTTTCATCTCTCTCTTTCAAATCGTTTTTCATGTATCCACATATATTTGCATTCGTTTTATCGACACTTTAAATCGTCGTAAAGTTCTGTCAAGTTATACTCTTCGTGTGACATAAGTACATATGTGGACATGTATACTCCAGGAAAATTTGTTCTACATGGCTTTATATCTCGCTTTACTTCAAAAGAAAAATTTAAATAAACGATTTACATCGTAGCAGATATATGCATAATCCTTCTTTTAGAATTTTTATTTAAATTTTTCATATATTATATTTTATTTTTTATATCTTGTATAAAAAAAAATTTTGTCTCGTAATTCATTTCTATTGTAATTTGCGTGATAAATACATATTTATATTCATACATTTATGGAAGTATATTGCGATAAATAATATTTGCAGAAAAATCGAGAATACATAGTTGTGAATGATATGGCGAAAAAAAGTAGTACTTCACCGATCGGGATACTATAAAAACATCGAGTATTTTTTTTATAGAAATGTATCTAAAAAATACGATAAATCCTTTTGTCAGGCATTCGTGTAAATTATGTGTCTGTGTTCGCGCGGGGACGATATTTTTCGCTTGGTATGTCTTTGGGATTATTCTGTGGCCCGCGGTCGTATTAATTACCGAATTCTTTGCACGCGTATTTAACAAAGGAACCGCATATAATTCACGTCCGTGTGAATTAAGCTCTTGGAGTATTATCTTTTAATAAGGGGGATCTATTTCAATAAGAAGGGGACAACGACCAACATGCGGTTACCTCTCTTCTTTCGCGAGGGAAACGCGTGACTTGCGCGAGATGAAAATCCGCGCGAGGACGAGACGATCGCGCTCGGCTCGGCGTTATTATCTTCCATTCTGTGCCTCTCTCTTTTCTTTCGTCGACTGAAGTTGCCGAATGGCATCGCTACGACTCGCGTACAACAGCTCGAACGAGCTAAACGACGGGCCGCTTTTGTGCCGCATTTTTTTCTCCACAGAGCGCCGAGCCGCGTTTGAGCGATAAAATGCTTCTCCTAAAGGCACATCACGCGTCAATACAATCCACGTCGAAATCGTCGTGTTGGCGACATGAGTCGCACTCGTCGCGTATCGCTTGAATTCGAGTGAGCATCGCTTTGCGCAATTTTACGCCGTTTCGAGGAGGGAGGAGAAGGGGCCATGTGTGCACGCGCGCGAATGTTCATTTATTTTTTTAAGCTGCGTCACGCATTTGGTCGGATATTTTCACAACTCGGGAAATATTTGACATGCAATGACGTTCAGTGCATTGGTGCTTCCAATGTTTACATAAGAATATCGCATGTTGTAACGCTTGTGGTTATTTTCGAAGCGCGGCGAGAAGCTGTAAATTAATTAGGGCATTTCTGTAGAACGATGTTTATATACGTTATATGCACTCACTCTGATTTCAGCGGGCTCTCAAGTCCGCTAATTTATAGTCTACCGTATAAAATTGCTTGTGCGCGCGTTTCACAGACAAATCTCCTACACATAAATCGTTTTTTTCTTTTCTTTTTACGACTAAATAACAGCTAAAGTTATGTATCTCGTTTTTGCTAGGAAAACGATCAATATTTTACGAGCTCGTAGCGCGAGACTGCGCAGGATTATAAACATGCCGTCGTAGAAATTGTCCGTATCAGTAGACGTTCGGCAGAAAAGCGCTATCTGCTCTCGCAAATGAACTCTGTATGCTCGACGGTGAACTCCGCCATAAACTTCCGACGTGACTGAATACGAGGCTGATGGGTGCGTAAGGTTTTGCGAGGGTCGACCGCGCTCGAGATTGTCATACAAATTAATTCAAATATTTGTCGTTGTCGGGGCCCGATTCGACGTCCCTCTTACGTTTCCCGCTCGACGTGACTCGCTCGTAAGAAAACAGAGATGGAGTCTGTACTGTCAGGAATTTCGCTTATTGTCTAGCATTCTAATGAAATATTATTTGTTATACGAGAAATAATCGGTGTTTTATTTTGCAAAGTAAAATTGTTTAATCGCATAGAGTCAATATACGTTATATGATATATCAATGAAATAATCATTGTTATATACGCACATATTTTTTCCTATTCGTTTCGAAGTCGATGGCTTTCACGAATGTACTAAATAATCTCGCGAGATTTCGAATCGATAAATTGATAATAGAAATCCCTTTGCGACAATATTAGCGTCCTAGAATCGAGCATTTTTTGTCATTTAATTCAATTAGTTGTTTTAACATATATCTATGGCTTTGTCGTGAGGACATCATGAGCCATTAAATTACGTCGATATTAAAACGCGAATGATCAATTATTTAACGATTTACGAGTCTTCCCTCTTCGACCATCGATATGTCCACGCTAGCATCGTTTATTCGTATTATTACAGTTGGACGGGATAAAGAACGGGAAGAATTAAATTTCATGTAGCCTGGCTTTGAATTTTCATTTAGTTAATGTGCGTTATAAACCAGTCGCCCTGGTCAAATGCACAATATAATTGATTTAGTACACTAGATTTAACAGCCGAATTAATCTCATGTGTAAACTGTTCTACAAATGTATTTATCCATGCGATTATAATATCACCCGAGTCTAATTAAATACTCGTTAAGTTTTTTATTACCTTGCGTGGGAAATATTAATGTTACCTGAGAAAATATAAATATATGTATATCTTGAATATTTATTCGTCGACTCTCAAGAGGACATTGTCTAGTATGTATAGTATCGCGCTTCTTCGTTATCACTCGTGTCGTCGAGGTATTAATGAGGTCTTATTATTCGAGGACGCCGGCCGAATTATTATTTTAGCGCGACACGACTTTGTCTACTCTAAGATTCTAGGGAAAAGACCCTGTGCTATTCCGGCGATAATACCTGAAAAGTTCTGCAAACTTTCCGCAGAATCGTGGCCCGAATATCGAATTTTCGCGCAAGAACTTTAGCTTTCGCTTTGAATTATTATCGCGGTTGAGTGAACCCCTGCGCAAAGAGACAAAAATAAGTTACGTAGAAGCGTTTCTAGCGAATCGCGTGGGCGTCGCATTTTTGGAAGATATCCTTCCAAACTTGCCAACTTTCTCTCTCTTTCTCTTTCTTATAGATATTGGTGATTATTGAGGACGAGGATTAGGATGTTTACGTGCATGATTTCGGAATAATGTATGATCGGTATTTTTCTCCATCGGGCTACGCATTCGGACGATAGGAGTAGGTAACGAGAATTGGTTATACCGCCATAAATGTCCGCGTTATTGCGAACATTCCTATCAGAAGGGACCCTTTATAATTTAATATAACTGCGCGTTTATACGTTCTGCTCGCGCAAAATTGAAACACATGATCGTATCGTATTTGTGTACGAGAATATCCGTTGAGTTAGCGCGCAACTATGGTCGTTGCATCGGGTTTGCCGTGCGACTCGCGTTGCATTCAAACTAGCTGCGAGAGGTACGATAATTATAATCAATAGACGCGACTCTCTGTTTTGTACTTGTAAGTAGACTACGCCGAATATTGCAAGCATCGGGCGCGTCGGAAATGTAATATCGATGCAATTTGAAACGACAACGACGCACAAAGTTGCCGTGTTGTACGCCGTAGGAATGTATGCGAAAACCTTTGAAAGGCGCACAGTAAACAGACCTTCGGGATGTAAATTTCGCATCGCATATTGCATGCATTGCCGTGTTTTCCCTCACAACATATTTCATACTTTATAAATTCTTCCGGAACAAGACGTATATATAGGTGCATACACGCGAGTACGCGGATACAGACGTTCATATTCCATCTTCTTTTGAAACGCGAGCGCATTTTATTATGCTCGTTGTCTGCAAAAACACATACGATGACCGAACTCGACTTGAGAGCGCGAATGTAAAGCAGATTGGAAAGACAAATATTGGAGCGTTATAAATAATTAACAATTAAAAAGTGAAATAAAATCTTATTGTTTATAAAGCGGCAAACAAAATTAACAAGGCGTGATTCATTCTCGTTGAATTGAAACTTATAATTTATGACGATCAAGAACGACGAAATATAGAATGAATCGCAGAAAATTGAATATACAGGGTGACCCATTTTAACTTAGGCAGCCAAATAACTCGAAAAATAAGCAAGATAGAGAAAAATGTTTTAGACAAAAGTTGTATGGTTTCGAGGGGGCCATAAGATGGTATCATTGGTTTGACCTTGAAGAGTCATTTGAAGGTCACGTGAAGGTCACTTCAATTTTTTTAAATGGAACATCCTATATATTTTTGTACATTCTTGTAGCTCATCTCGAGAGCTTTCCAAAACACTATAATTAAGTACATTTTCGTTAAGTACTTTTTGAGTTATGAGGCTTGAAATAATTTCTTAATTTTACATAAACCGTAAAATATCTTGTAAAATATTCATTTTTCGATTACCTTACCTTAATAGTTTTATGTACAAAATAATGAGAGGAATCAATTGGTGTAAAGAAAACACATAGTTGTTTCGAAGAAAAAATATGTAATTTGCAATTAACAATTCCATATTTTTTCTTAAAAACAACTATGTGTTTTCTTTACACCAATTGATTCCTCTCATTATTTTGTACATAAAACTATTAAGGTAAGGTAATCGAAAAATGAATATTTTACAAGATATTTTACGGTTTATGTAAAATTAAGAAATTATTTCAAGCCTCATAACTCAAAAAGTACTTAACGAAAATGTACTTAATTATAGTGTTTTGGAAAGCTCTCGAGATGAGCTACAAGAATGTACAAAAATATATAGGATGTTCCATTTAAAAAAATTGAAGTGACCTTCACGTGACCTTCAAATGACTCTTCAAGGTCAAACCAATGATACCATCTTATGGCCCCCTCGAAACCATACAACTTTTGTCTAAAACATTTTTCTCTATCTTGCTTATTTTTCGAGTTATTTGGCTGCCTAAGTTAAAATGGGTCACCCTGTATATAGAGAGCGGAGAGAGAGAGGGGGGAGAGAGAGAGAGAAAGAAATACTTCTATATAACACAAAAGTGGAAGCTCGTAGGTCGCCTTGTGACGCGCGTATCCTCTCAAAGAGCTTTACGGCACAAGCCATGGAATGTGAAATTCGTGGCCGCCGCGGTTAATGAGGCGAACGCGAGATGCCAATCCGTCGATATTATGTTACGCGTCGTTATTCTCGCAGGAACACGACCGCCCGACGCGCATTGTAATCAATTGAACACCAGGATGCGTGATCCATTAATCTACGCGCGTGTATTGCGTGCGCGCCCCGTTGCAGCCTGCCCCGATCGACGTATATCGTCGCGCCGATGCTGCACCTGGGCACGCATGCAACCTGACACCGGTCTACGTTTACGTACGCGAGCGGGATCTTGTCCGAAGATCCATAGATCCGCGTCCTGATTCTACGGGATTTATGCTCATGACGCGCTATCCGCCCTTTTGATCGATGCGCCGATGAAACGTCTCTCATCGTTGTAAATTAGATCTTAAATCCCGCGATTATGGGCTGGATGATTCTCTAATCATCAGAGCAAAATGATAATAATTTTATTGAGCGCAAAATAAAATGTGCATAGTGTACATAAAGTTGGAAACAGTGTAACCTTACGAAAAAAAGGTGCGATAACATGTGCAGTGATACATTTGCTTCGTGTACTTTTAACAATACTATAAATGTTATTTACAATGCTTTTCTAAGATACTTTCTTCTTATTAACGATATTGAATATTGAATCATCTGATGCAAAAAGTCGTGCATTACGTTACGAACATGAAGGACAATGGAATTTTGTGATTGAAAGTGGCAAATTTGAATGCCCTTTTCCTGATCAAAGTATGTATGGATTTAGCTAAAACGGCGAGACGATAATTGCGCGGCATTAACATTAATCGGAATTAGTGACACACCGAGTAGTAATGAGCTAAATTTACACTCGCATATATATGTGTAATCGGAATCCTCGCCATTATAGATGCATGTGTATGCATATGTATATCGCGAGCTCAAATCAACATGTCAAGGCCTTGATGCACCTGCGTTAATACGTACTGCACATTGCCACTATCGAATGAATAAACATGATTTATATACCACAATTCAATCTGCACATACATGTACGGGATTTCGAACATTTCGGTATTTAAATAAGTATCTATCGAAACACATGCTTTTTTTCAGGTTATTTACGTAATTTAAATAATTTACATAATTATCATATTTCTACATAATTTAATAAATAATTTGCTAATAAATATGACGTGTGCAATTGTGCATATTAATGTGTTAATCTCGCTACATTTGCGTAGAAAGTGCTTTCATGATTAACGAATCTACTTATACGAAACGCGCGCGTGATATAAAGAGGTTGAGCGAAAAGGGAAAAGCTGATTTCGGGCTGAATTTCTTGGTCTTGTCGGATCGACGCTTACTTTTTCATGAGATGAGTCTCAGGCATTTTGTATCAAACGCGCCATCGTAATAATCGCAAAAAAGTTAATTAAGAGCCCAGCAGAAATGCGTCCATTTGCATTTACGTTTTTTTATTACCTACCATTTGCCTCCGAAAGGCAGTTGTAGCGATTCTCCTTTGCAGGATGCGAAAGATACCTATTCGACTCTCTCGCTTCTTCGTCCCGTGTGTTGCCTTTTCAATTTTTTTTTCGCATTTGCTGCGTGGCTTTTTCATCGTTTTTAAATAGACCCCCGTGCGAAACGGCTTTTCGTGTAACATTGCTGCGCGTTATAACGGAGATTCGTAGAAAGGGCTAAATGAAAGGAGCGAACGAATGAAGCGGTCATACTTCATTTTGTTTTTTGGTTTTTTTTTCAATTTTGTTCGATCGCGTTTTGTCGAGTTCTCTTGAATAGACAGTTCAAACCGGTCCATTCGAATAGCGATGCACCTTTCTCTGTGTGCCTTCGCGTTGCGCAGTTTCGCCATCATTGGGCGAAACTCGTCCTTTTGCCGTGACGCTCACTAACGAATCGCTTTAATTTCATGGACCGCAGGCATCCCTGGAGGACCTAGGGACATGGCAGGAGAATACAAACGCCGGCGGTGCTTAGCGCGCGATATACGATACATTGGTTATTACGTTTCCTCGTGTACGGGTATTGTAGAGATTTTGTTACTAAACATCTCCGCCGTTAGTGTCTCTCTATCTCTCTTTCTCTCTTTCCCTCGATAGAGAGCTCGAAACATCGAAGGATACGCAACCAGAGTACTTTACAGTGCGATGTTTCCATCGTCTAATTGGAAGTGAATACTCTGTATTGTATAATTAAGATATTTCTGAAACATTCGCGAAACGTCAATTTTCCATTTTATTGTTTACATTACAACGTGTTTATTAGTTCTGCCAAAACTATCTATTTCGCGAATCGAACAAATTTTTGCTTATTTCATTCTCTACTCTTTTTCCTTGCGAAACGTCTGAAAATGCATTTAATTCGTCGGAAGAATATTAAAACTGTTCATTTCATGAGTTTATCGATTGTTTATGTATGTTATATTCAAATTTGTATAGAATTTCGACTGCATCTATCAAAAGTTGGCGCATAAATTCTGTCGAGCTGCGGGAAATATAATTTTAACAATCTTTAGTTTAGTTTTGACCCGAATTACGATTTAACAGGACAAACATGATTACGATCTGCCACGAATAGTGGACATGTGAAACAGAGTTACGCCATTTAACGTGTAACGTTAGTTCTATAGTGCGACTTTCCAACAACGAACTCTTATTAAACGTCGCGCTTCCATGCTAAAGTAATTGAAATTCAGCGCTGTGAATCGCCTTCTACTTCGATGACAGTTATGCAGGATCTCGATTAACGAACCGTTGGTTTATGTACGTCCGGCGCGTAAACTTTGTGAATTTATGGACGCTCTATACGTTTACATCATGATTTACCGAGGCTGTAGAAGGAAAATACCTGCCGAGTATATTACATTCGTTCTATTCACAGTGCCGTGCAAACACACACGTACACACATCTATCTGTTATATACAGTTTAGTGCAACCAAGAGCAGCAAGCGTACGAATGTGGTGCTAGACTAGGTCATATTTTATTGGTAACCGAAGTCATGATCTATAAATGATGGCACAGTATACATCGAAGAATAAAGGAGAACTCGGTTGACGATACAATGTGCTAGTTATATAGTATATAAACTATGTTTTTTATAGATCATTGAGGCCAGTGATACAGCTTGAACGGATCTGAAAAAATAAAATTATATTAGTTTCATACGCTTCGACGTTATTTCGAGGAAAGAAATATATTTCAAATGCTCATCACGGTAACAAGTTTGATTCGATCGTCTCTCTCTCTCTCTCTCTCTCCTTCCCTTTCATTGAATCTCTTCTAAAATATTATTTCGCGCAACGAAGAACCGCAATGATAGATACGCGATAGACATATGGACATGTCGTGCACGTCGCTTAAAGTTGACGCATTTCCGCTGCTCGTAACCCGTCTGTCTGCACGCGGGGAGGATAATGCATGCGCCCATCAGTATTCGTTCGAACTCAATATTGGTACGTGGAAGGCGTGCCCGTCGCGACGAATTTCCATAGAAGTTCCTGCAGACAATATGGAAATGCGAAACTGAAAAACAACCGAATCTGGACGTGCCGCTTTCCTCTAGTCCCTCCGATGCGTCTGCCATGTGCTACCGCGGAAACTGAAATGTTCGATACCACGACGAGATTTTCGCAGATGGCACAAATGGATTATAAGCGCGAAGGATTGCTTTCCGGATCGAATCATTTTGGAATCGAATCTGCAAATCGAGATTTTTAAGAAAAAAAAATGATAAAGTGGATGTCTGAATATTTCGTTTTTGGCGAGTTTCGAGCGCTTCTTCGCGCTACGAGAAACGGCAAATGCCATGTTTACGAGATCTCTCTCATTTGCGGTTTTGCGCGCGCTCATTTCCATTGGATAATGCCAGCTTTGCGACGATCGATGCCCACGCCATCGTGGATTTCTGACGCGTTGTACGCCGTGTGTATATATTTCCCATGTACGTAGCACAATCAGCGGCAGGTGTTTACCCGGTCTGATTAACGTTGTTCCCGCGCTACTATCACGCTAAGGTATGGTTGACTATATATTGCATTTACCATTTGATGACTGGCTTCCTAGGATTTAGGGGCGGATAGAATTGCATTTCAATTTCGTGCGAATCCTTGTACGATTATTTTTAATAGAGATTTATCAGACGTATTTAAAATACGTAGTAATTATATTAATAAATTTCTTAAAATACAAGTAAAACGAAAGATTAAAAGCCTAGACAAATCTTTAGTTGTAATAAATTGTAATATCATACATATAAATTACAAGATATTGAAAATATTTAAAAAAATATCAAATTTTGTACAATTAGTTTTATGAAAAAATAAAAGCTGAAAAATATGAAAATCAAAAATCAAAAATTTCGCAAAATGTCGTAGTTTGTCGGTAACATGGTTTTCCGTCGGTTACTTTTCGCGGCAGTTCACCCCTGCAAACTGGCGCCATCGACGTGTATTTTAACAGCGCCATCTGCTGCAGGGTAGTTTAATCGATTAAGGGGTTGCACAGAAGAATACAAGTCTCTCAGTTTAGATGGCGCCAAGATATGCCTAGCAATTTTTTTATATCATAGATTCATATAAATGATGTATCTTTGAAAATATCTAAATTAATTTCTCTACATCCCTTACGCTTTTTCTTTACACTTAAAAAATATTAAACAATATTAACGATTGAAATAGAATCTTTTTTCGAACAATAATCTCTGTCGAAATAGATTTTATATGACGTATGATTCGGATTACGATATGAAAACGTATATTAATCCAACATATTATTATCAGACATAATTGCAATAATTTACGACGCTTAGTCGGAACGCGGCGAGGCGGATTCAAGTTACGATCAAGACGCGCGAAAGTTCTGTAACTGCATTACGCGAATCTCGAGTAACATTAACTTCGCCAACTCGTACGATTTGCATCTGCAACGCGCGTTTGTATAGATCGTATTCGTAATTTATGTGCCTCGAGTTAATACACAGTTCGCCCGTTACACAATTACTATAGTTCGTTTTTAATTTCGCTCAAACTCATCGTGCTCGAGAATGGAGGCTGTGGAACCGATCGAGGAGGGTCATCTGTGTCTGTGATGGTGCAACAGCCATTACATAAAGGCTCGCGATTAGCGACGATCACACTGACAGATCCCTTTGATCGTCGCGAAACTGGACCCCGCGTATAATCACGGCCGCCTCTCGCTCTCTCCTCCCAGCTTCGTCCCTTCCTCTTCTTTCGCCTCTTCTTTGTGCCCGCGGGTGGATGGCGATAATTGTTTCATGCCCGCAGGAAGTAAAGCTCTTTATGCTGGGAGCTTTATTTTGCGGCTGCCTCTTCTGTCGGCGCGACCAAGAGGAGGAGAAGGAGGAGGGTTGGGATTAATTAATAACTATGCCCTTCCCGTCTCTTCCCGTCCTCCTCCTCCTCCTCCTGCATCTCCATCTCCTTCGTCTTATTGTCTCTCTCTCTTTCTCTCTCTCTACTGCTATCTCTCACCTTCTCTTTTCCTCCGCCGCAGTCACCGCAGCGACATTAAGGCTAATCTGTGCCGACGGTCCCAAGCACACCGGGCGCCGCTCACTCGCTTGCTCGCTCGCTCGCGCGAAACCCGGTCGAGTGAAAATTAAATCAGAGCTTATTTGTCATGAGCGCGCGCTCCGTCTGCCTTTTTATCCCCCGCGGACTTTGCGTCGGATTAGCGCTCCGCCGGCCCGACTCGACGTTGACTATATCTACTGCCGTCTATCTCTATCAACGCCACTCGAAGAGTTTTCGCTGCCCGCCGCGTCAGTTGTATCTCTATTTATGTCGCCAAATTGCGCGCGTTGATTATTTCTCACTGCATTCTTTATGCGTTATTATCGTACACTATACATATTCGTTTTAATTAATTATAATATGTGGTTTTAGGAATCTTTTTTCTTGTTACGGAATATTTATAGTCTTGTTGTCGTTTATTCCTCGCACAAACTTGTTTTTGCATGTTATTATTATCTCTCTTATCGGATTTTAATAATAAAATTTAAAACCATTGGACATTGGGAGCAGAATAAATTGAAAAGATTTTAATAGAAGAGATATTGCTTTCGATCTCGATTTGTCACGAAATTGGAAAAAAGAAATAAGTTCTTTATCTGCGCCGATTTCGTCGAGTTGTCGGATCAGTCGGATCCCGAAGGAAAAAAAGTGTTAGCCAAGTTTCCCGCTTGCGTTGACGGCTTCTGATCGTTTAAGCGTACCCATCACATTGGTATGCGCACTCGTTGACGGATGTTCGTGGCAGCGTGTGTTATTTCGTGAAACGGATCTATTTTGGGGGCGCCTGACCCTTAAGTGATATGTGTCGCGAATACAAAAGGGGCCGACGCACCCGTTCGAGAGGATCGAGGGCCGTAGGTGGACGAAATGGAGGAAGAGAGAGCGTAAGATAGAGTGAGAGAGAGAGAGAGAGAGCGGACGAAAGACGTATTTGTTCGTCGAGGGAGGAACGTACGAGGGTGTGATCAGTGCGAGATATCTACATGTGTTTTCCATTCGTTCGCGATTCTCTCGGTCCACTCGACGCTCGAGAGGCAAGTCTCCCTTACTCCCCCGTCATCGACGAGGCCTTTTCTTCGGCTATATCCCGTTAGAGACGAGAGAACACTCTCTCCTTCTCTTCTCGAGACGGTCACGCCGTGGCTTATGGGCTCGGAACCTGGACCTCCCCTCCCACCTCTTTCGACGCTTCTCTTTTGTAAGGTACTTTTCTTCCGGAACGCTGGCCCGACAATCGTATTCCCCCGCGTTTTCGCCCACCCGTACCGCCGTTTCCTTCAATCTGGCCGCGTTATACAGAGACTCCTTCACGGTCGTCTTTCTCCGCCTTCGATATTCCGTACTCTCTCCACGTCACGCCAGATTGGAAAGTGTGCTCCGTCGAGAATTCACCACGAGTCCGGGATATACTCGCGTGGTTCTGTATATCGCCGGCCAACTAACTTTGCAGGATCGTGCGATGCCGAGGATACCTGTTGAAAGAAGTCTTCGCTTCATTGGACCGATACTCGAAACTTTTTACGTAGTATCGGCGGATCTTGTCGAGCTTATATGTTGCCACCAAAAGAGAAAGAAGAAAAAAAGACGCTATATTTTCTCGATCTCAAGTCTCTATCTTTTTATCTGGCTCTAAAAATTTTGTACGATGGTTGCTCTGTGAATTCGCTCGAATTTGTACACGTTCAAGATGTGCGCTCGAGTGCCATAGCGTCTTTCAATGTGCGCATACAAGAAGCGGGCAATCTTGCCGCGCGACTTCTCGTCGGCTTCTTTGCACGGGAGGGAAATTTTCCGTTCGGATAAAACGCCGTCAGAGAAGTAACGGCGATCGCGGAGTCGACATACTTTCGTTCGCGTGTTTCTATGTGTGTACGTGCAACGTATATATGCCGTCTCGGAGCGGCTCGTAAAATCTGCAGCTTTTACTGCCGCCCGAGATTGAAGAATCAGGTTGTAAAGGACTGAATCCTCGCGGATGAAGGCCGGAAATGGTATGAGAGACAAGATGGAAAGACGAAAGAGCGGAAAAAAACGAGAGGATAAAGGGGTGAGAGGGGAAGGGGAGTTGCCGTTAGGACGGCAAGAATCACCGACACGTTTCATGAATTTAAGCGCGGAGAAGCAATGAAGTATGAAATAAATATCTTGCGCCCACCGTGATCCTCGTTTTAATTAAAACGCAATCATGCGTCTGATATCGCTGGCGAGATTTTTCACGATCCACTTTGCCGGATAATTTACCTCGATATTTTGGCCTCTATCTCTTCTCTCTTACGTTTGGTTCGTCTTTATAAAATTAAAATTCTCGCGTCTTACAACAACGAATGCAGCGAAAAACTCGAGTGGCGTTAAACTACATGGAAATCACTTCGTTCTTTGAAATCAGTTTCATCCACTGTGCGTCTTCTTTACGACATCCCGGCGCGCTTCCTCGCGCTCCTTTTCCTCTGTGTTTCCCATTTCCTCGTCTATATATCTTCGGCGATTGCGTCTCTTCCAGCGTAGCGACATCGAGGATAAGGAAGAACGATGTTCCCGACGACGCTACGCCGGTCTTCGGGACCGATCCTTATTGCCAGTTACTCCTCGCTCCGATTTCAGCTGGCAGTCGAGAAAGTTACGAGGTTCCATTTGGCAGAAGCCGTGAGGATTCGCATATTTCATCGTCGCCCTACGAATTCTGTTTCAATTTTCGCGTCTCACATCTTGAAGTCAGAAGCTCTGAAACTCGTGTAAGACTGCTTCGAGGAATTATGCTGATAATACGAGAACTCGAACACTCTTAACCACATAGTTTAGCCTCGAACTTTACAACAACCGAGAGAATGCGATAATCTATCTTCAAAAAAATTGTAGATTAAAACTTTCACAATTTGTAAATATGTGTATAATGAAATATTTTCTCTTTACGTTACTTTAAAGTTATTTAAAACGGATGCATCATTATTAATATAAAGTACAAAAATTTTCAGAATTATTATTGTATACGAAATACACGACACTTGGACGGGACGCACAGTTATTTTAAAATATTAACTTGTCGCTATAAGAGCGTATACTTCACTTAATAACGCATAATATAATCGACTAAACACTAGCGCTTGTTGTCGCTGTCATCATCAATGCTGCGACACTGCCGTCTGCCGTCACGGACAGACCTGTGCCACACAGGCTCGCGCATAACGTTGACCTCAACAACAAACGGGACGGGAAGAGAGAGGAACAACGAGGTAGTCGCATTCGTCCGAAAGTTCGGTGTCAGACCTGCCATGCGAGCGTCAGTTGGTAGAGCCTCTTTTTTTGTAGCAGTCAGATGCAGATGCGGATCAGCCTCCGATACGAGCCAGCCGATGTTTTGTTGGCCGGCGACAGTATGAGTATCCCGCCACGTGTCCGAGCGAGTTGAAAATTAGTAGGCGGGAACCGAGGGATATGGGGAAAGTTCCGACGCCTCCTAAAGGATGCGTAGGATGAGTTTTCGAATCCCGTTGTATATATCGGATACGGCCAATAAATTTTTTTAATCTTCTTAGAACGCAAAGTAACAACGTATTTTATGGAAAGCAACGTAAACATTGAGTTTCATTTTATCTAACTTTACACGTGAATTTACAATGAATTTTTTCAATAAACAATCAGATTCAAGGGCCGATGTATTTTGAAATATTTGAATTATTGAAACGATCAAAAAAATGGCTTGTATTACATCACGGGACACGTGGATACATTATTGAAATAAGTACAATTTATGACTGTGGAAAAGAAGTTAATTGACGGCGACATTGCGAGCGACAGCTGACATAACACGTAATGTTAATACAACGAACATATTGTAACTCGAATGGATAGACACGTTCGTTTTTATAATAGTTAGCGTTATCGATTTGGATTATAATGGACTGTGGAAGGAAATATTGCTCTGTGCGACTATAGTAAAGCGCCGTCCCGGTTTGAGAGGCGACGCACACACACACACACACACACACACGTATGCAATGACCCGCGCGCGCATGTATGTGTGTGCGTGTGTCGATACTCTTTGCTGTATTATTGCTGCACCAATACATACGCGGCTCGTATCGTCTTTCTAATGCACGATAGTCGTCGAACACGGTCTTTATGCGCGAACAAACGAAGATAATCTCGTTTTACGCACGGAGGACCGCACTAATGAGGGGTACCGTCCTTTGTCATACTAATCAGACACTCTTGCACATCCTCCTATCTTCCGCGTGTGTGTTTTTAAAGCAGTACTGTCGACAGGATTATTCCTGCTAGAAATGTGAATTTTATTGACGGGTCCTCTCGCGACTTGTAAAGAATTTTCTTCACGTACAGTAGAAATACTTGCAAGGCTTACAACAATATCGTGGAATGCCTTAATTGTAATAGAAATTGCTCATTACTATGCAAATATTTTATTGCGTGATCTGAGTATTACATAATTTCCTGCGTCGATAACGTTTCTCCGTTATTATACCTTCCTTCTATTCAAAGAGAAGCCTCACTCATATGAGACAATAGACGTATGTCGAAGGGCAAAGGATAAACGAAGACGTGAGCTCTATATAACATAAGACAAATATGCAGATTGGCAAAGAGACCTTGCGGCGAAAGAAGATTATTATGTGAGAGTCTTCGGAGCGTTATCTAACTAGTTCGCGGATTCTAAAGAGGATCGAGGGCAGGGGGGGATATGTGTGCCTAACGAGCTACAGAACCGGGGGATGAGTACGCGGATGGGGCCGCAGTCGAGAGCGGGGAGGGAAAATTATTAATCATGGCTGGGATTTCATAAAGCTCCGCTTAAGCTGTGCACAGCGCATCGTTTATTACCTGCTTCTCCGTGGGGGCTTTGCACAGCTCGGAAATACACCGGGTACGGTCGTCTGCTTTGAGCTTGCTTGCGCGAGTAGGTCCCCGCGGTGATCTTTCCTGCGTATGTTGCCGCTCGTGTCTACGCGTCGCGTCTAAGACGTCGACAGTCTTTCCGAAAATCGAAAATCATCGCCGCGACAGTCTCCGTCGCGATCGAGCGAGGCATTTATAAAATATCGGGGCGGGGAAAGAGCGGGAAAGGCTTACGATTTAGACAGACAGCGAATTGTCCCGGGGCGAACTTTGAGGCCTTATTTCCGGAGATGTCGAGCTCCTCTCCCTTATCTCTCTGCCGTGCTTTTCCCGTGCGCCTTTGCCTGTTGTTACTTGGCTCAATCTGCCTCTCGTATCTTTGTGAATTCACAGCGAGAATTTGTTTACAGTCGTATCATGCCGAAATAATGTTTATCAATTGCTTTGTCTCCCTGATGTACAATACATGTATACGATTCATTCGACGCTCCCGCTAGAAGAATATTCGCGATGAATGTCACGTGTCTTCTGTTCCAGTTCTTTGTCATCTTACCGCTCGTTCTTCTCGTTTTCTTTCCAATTCTATTATATATTTTTTTTTCACCGCACGGTTTTTTTATTCAGATCTCAACCGTCGAGTCTTTAGTCATTCCATGGGGATTTTTTAACAATAGGAATCTGCGCGAACCAACACGCGCGTCACGTGGCTGCGTGCACGTGACACGTAAGGGGCGCGATCAAGGAGGGTGATTTCCCCCGTAAACTAAGTAGCATCGTCCAAATCGTACGAGGGGTCAGCTTGAGGCGCACTAAGAAGGGATTATCCGAGCGAGCATTCCGTAATTGCTACTAGCAATTTACCGGGACGATTCCGCATTAACCACGCCGGCGAACCGAGCGGATAGACATGTTCCTTCGTGCAGGCTGCGTGAGACACATCTCTATGCGTAAGATGAATTTGCCTGCACATAATTGATGCGAGCGCTATTTCCGTCAAACTTCGAGGAGAACTCTCTCGATCGTATTATTAACAACACGATGTCACGTGCGTCTTACTATTTCTGAGTTGTTGATAAACGTTGCCTCGATGAGATGAGGTATTTTTAAAGATTGATTATATAATATTCTCTTTCTCTCTCAGAAATGAAAAGTGAAAATTTTTAGAAAAGCTTGCAAAGATACGAGAGAATAAACTGAAAATGAGAAGATTCGCTCACAATTATATAATCATGATAACGATGTGCAATATATGACCATGAATAATTTTATTTATCAAAATATGGGAAAATATTTAAAAATATCCATTGTTTTTTTTACTTATTGTTAACATAATACACGAAGTGTTAGAAATTCTCGGTGGAAAATGTATGTTCCGGATCTTTCGATCCAATCGAGCAGCAGCTGCTTTATTGAACCAAGGGGGTCTTTCTGAAACACTTTTGCACAAGAGACTAATACGATAGGTAACGTGACGTTAAGTCGAAATCGTACGGGCCGTATCTCTTACGGTACTCGGATAGTAACTGCTCCTCAGAAACGCGAAGGTATCGGAGTTAGGTAGGCCGTCAGATTACGATCCATTCCCCAATTCCCATTTGTCCCTCGGTGAGAACCGTGTAGTTGAGCGCGAAGAAGATCGCAGAGCTGACGGCGGACGAAGGGATAGCGGCTGGGACTATGAGTCTCTGCATCTGGGGAAATGTGCCGAGATTACGGATCCAATTCCAATAAAGTTTAGCACGTGAGCCGACTGACAGCGGGCCAATTATTATTTAACCGGCGCACCTTGCTCCATCCTTACGCTCCAAGTTGGAGAGGACACTTTGGGTGTTCGCGGAGATCTTCTGGGACGTGCCGCGAAAGAAAGTACTTTCAACAGCCCCGATTTATATCTTTCGGCCGTCGAGATGGAAATCTTTGCCGTCGTCGTCGGGAATATCTAGCGATGAGTTCCAGAAAAGACCGACCGGTCTTCTTGATGCAATTAAAGCGTAATTTTATTTGATGCTGAAACTTTTCGCGGGCCTTTGGCATGAAGAATTCTCAGATAAAATTGATATACTCTTCATTAAAGTGAACATAATTAATCCTCGGCGGGTAATTATTTCGAAAGTTCGTTAAGGATAGCCCATACGTTGGCGGAATGTTCTTTTGATCATCTTTCTGGTAATAGCAGCAAAGAGCTGAGTGAGTTTTTAATCTTCATTTTTATAATAGCCATGTGCCTTTAATTTAATCGATTTTCTTGTTATAGTCATTTTGTTACACGCATGACGTTTCCTAGGTGAAATAATCTACATGAAAGAAAATCACACATTATGAGAGAGAAAAAAATACAATTATTATTTTTCAAGTATTAAACTTTTCGAAAAGTAAAATAATTGTGCGTAATTACAGACTCGAAGACTTCAACTATTTAAAATTCAACTATTTAAAATGATGTTTACAATTTTCATAGCATTTTTTAGAGTCCCTTTCGATATTTTACTTGGTTTTTATGACGCACAGATTTATCGCGATATCGATCGTCGCATTTCAGTGTTTCTCGTGCTTGTGTTAATTGGCTTGTGGTCGTGATACATTAGCGATTAACTATCGCGTCCTTGAGCGCATACACGAATGAGGACACACTCGTACGTGCGATGAAATAAAAGTTAAAAACGCGGTCGTCGGTTTGTGGTTTCGCGAATGACATTAAACATTCACGGCTTTTTGCTCGCGAAATTGCGGGTCTGCCTAATCTCTCGGAACAGAATTTCTCCGAGAGATGAAGATCAAGTAAGTAGAATCATCCGATCCCTTGCTCTGCGATCTCTTCTCCTGCGGTATATTCTCTCTCTCTCTCTCTCCCTTTGTAATCGCGAGGAGTGCATCGTCTATTTGTAATGAAGCTCTTGGGATCGTAGCATTAGGTTAGTCGAGGGTAAACGCAAATACCTTCTTCTTCCAGATGTCGTATCGCGTCCATGTTAGCCGTGCACTCTCGCATGTACGTAGAAAACTAAGATCGATTTCTCACTGTTATATTTCTCGACAATTACGTAATCAGCTGTAACATAATATTTCTCTCGGAGCATTATACGGACGCGTTAGAAGAACGCGTACTGCTATTGGTGCGATGTATAATCTAATAATTTTTTTTACATGACGTTTTTTGACAGCTACGCTTAACGCGACGTGCGCAACGCGATAGTTTTCAAAAAGTGCGCTGCAGAAACGTTATTCTCTTGGCACGTTAATTTGCCGGTTTGCCGGTATTTAATGGCGCATTGTCGCGACGGCAGACGCGGTACCGCGTGCATTAAAATGCACCGGCCAAATATAAATGCGAACGTTAACTGGCGTGCATTTTCGCGGGCAATTATTTATTAAAAGCTGTAGCGCGGACTACCTGGCGGCTTTATTGCGTTATAACGTCGGAAGTGAGATAATTTCGCGGATAATTTTCTCTCGCATAATTCATGAGTAATTTTGACTCGCCGCGAAAAACAATGAAACTTGTCGCGCGATACCTTTCCTCGCGGCAACCTTTCCTTTTCCCGACGCGATCGATATCTCGCTCGGGAAATGAAGACGCACGCATCGAAGAAGCGCGAGAGCGAGGGGGCAGAGGTCTCGTGAAAACGAGGAAAAACCTGCAAAACACGCGACATACGGCGACGGGTATCGATTGGGCCGCGGGAGCTAGCTCCCTGTTGCACGAAGACCAAATGACGGCATATTATTCCCCACTTACCCCCCGTTACGTCGGTAAAGAATACGGGAACACGACGTGAAATCGCTCGCGTGCGGCATGAATCATCATTCATTTCGTGTTACAAGCGACGTCGACGTGCTGTGTCGGTGCCCCGTGCACCTGCATACCGCGCACGCGGGTGTGCGTGAGTTCACGCGAGCGCCGCAACGACGCCGACGCCGGGCTGGTGGACGCCGGGCTTTTATCTCGCCAGAATCGGTTTACATGACCGGCATCTGATAAGTCGAGCCCGGGCACAGTGGGATACCCCTTATTTACTCCCTTTACGACTCCGCGCGTCCCCACCGCGTCCCCTCGCATCCATACACCTTCCGTACGTTTGTCAGGACATTGAAGCGGGATTGCACGAGACAATGTCACTTGGAAGATTATTATCGTCGCTATCCTCGAAATTCCAGAGGAGGGACTTGTTCATTGGAATTTCATGAATATTTCCCATGTATTCGTTATATATACTTTGTTATCGTATTTTATTACACACGCAATCGTATTAATTAATCGGAGAGAGCAACAATTGCAGTTTGAAAAAATATTGTACATAGGATAAAAAAATGAAAAAATAAATAGAAAAAATATACAATAATTTTTTATAATAATAAACATATATATATTATTAGATATTTTAAGATAATTACACGCATGTAAATGAAGACGTTACAAGGCGCGAATTCTCTTTGTCGCTGATTAATCAACTTTCGAGAAATCATACGCGATTGTACGTGACACTTTCCTATGCATATCCAGGTACTTATGTGCAGTTTCAAGCGTTACTTGCAATAATGTTGTTAAATGATGATACGAAGGCGAGGAGATCACACTTACGTATAGGTAGGGTGAAAACGGCAAATCATGATATTTAAGTGGCGATCGTTACCCTCTGATGGCGCTTAAGCCTCGTTCACACGAAGCGAGACCCCGTGCCGAGCACATCCTCGATAGATCCCCGTCGACAAAGTCCCACGCCGAGGACGCGCACTTTTTACGGAACCGCTTTTCTCGGAGGCACTCGGAGGGTCCCGGCAGGACGTATTACGATGACAAAGTGGCGTGTCGTGCTGGTGGATGTAGGTGAAACGGGCGAGGGACGGTATACGAGGAAGAGTTCGTCGATTATACGTGGCGAGGATATCAAACAAATTGAGTGCAGATCCACTCGCTCGCTCGTTTATAATGACATCAACGCGCGCACGCGTGAATGCGCTGTCATCGATGCGTGTGTATTCGCGTGCGTGCGTGCGTGCGTGCGGCCGACGCGTTTCACGCGATTTTCAAGCCTAGTGTACACATGTGCGCGCGTGCGAGGAAGAGGGGAGAAAGAGAAAAAGAGAGCGCGAGCGATCTCGAATGTCGACATGGCGTGCAAAAACGATGTCATTAACGACGTAACGACACAATAGAACAAAGCCATCGATGCAATCCTTCCATTTTTTCTCTCGCTTGTCGCATGTTCTCTCTCTTTCTCTCTCTCTTTTTCTTCTGTCATTCTCACACATATATCCGTTTTTCCGCAGATATCTAAATGTATCACCGCTGCAATGTTGCAATGTATCGCGTATTGTTCTCTTTCAGCCGCGTTTGCATCGTTATTCGATATAAAAAAAAAGACAACGCTCGTAATCCGACGTACGATGAATCGTAATGTGCTCAGATATGAATCCTGTTGACACAACTGTAAACAGCGATGGCAATAAAGTACTGCTGGTATTGTGGCGAGACTGTTTCGCGTACCTTCGGGATTAATTAAACTGAACAAACTCGCGTTAAACGGCGCGCGCTGTTTATGATATTTTATTTAATTTATCATGGCGAGAGATTTCACTTCTATATATATATATATATATATATACAGGGTGACCCATTTTAACTTAGGCAGCCAAATAACTCGAAAAATAAGCAAGATAGAGAAAAATGTTTTAGACAAAAGTTGTATGGTTTCGAGGGGGCCATAAGATGGTATCATTGGTTTGACCTTGAAGAGTCATTTGAAGGTCACGTGAAGGTCACTTCAATTTTTTTAAATGGAACATCCTATATATTTTTGTACATTCTTGTAGCTCATCTCGAGAGCTTTCCAAAACACTATAATTAAGTACATTTTCGTTAAGTACTTTTTGAGTTATGAGGCTTGAAATAATTTCTTAATTTTACATAAACCGTAAAATATCTCGTAAAATATTCATTTTTCGATTACCTTACCTTAATAGTTTTATGTACAAAATAATGAGAGGAATCAATTGGTGTAAAGAAAACACATAGTTGTTTCGAAGAAAAAATATGTAATTTGCAATTAACAATTCCATATTTTTTCTTAAAAACAACTATGTGTTTTCTTTACACCAATTGATTTCTCTCATTATTTTGTACATAAAAGTATTAAGGTAAGATAATCGAAAAATGAATATTTTACAAGATATTTTACGGTTTATGTACTCTCTAAATTTCTTAGAGTGAAATCTAACTCCAAACGAGTGAATATTCACTCCAAGTGATAGTGAAAATACTGCCACTCGTAATTAGTGAACATTCACTTTTCACAAAAGTGAACTGTTTAACTCTGAACCTAAAGTGAATGTGTCACTCGGTTCGAAGTGAATAATTCACTCGATCGAGAGTGGAATCATCACTTTCGTCAAGTTATTTTTCACTCAATTACGAGTGAACAGATTCACTCTTAGGAAGTGAGATTCTAGCCGTCTTTCATTCTTCTTTCCGTTTTCTAATAATAAGATAACATGTTACGTATATGACGTAAAGCTTCGATTAGTTGAAATGAGAAGCAATCATTGCTTTTTATTTGAACTAATAGAAGCTGCACATCGCACGTAGCATGCTATCTGTGTAAAAGCCGATTAAGTCTCCTTTTTTCTTGTCACAGTCATATAAATGTATTTAACGTTACACGCAAAAAGAAACATGTTTACAATCTTACGAAAACTTTTTTGCTATAAAAAATAAATAAAATTGTAAATTTAACATGACAAAATGACATTTAAAAAAATAAACTAGATGTCATATTAATTTTATGGCTATTCATTATTAAAGCAAAAGTTTTCGAAATATACTATACCAATCTCTCTGATCGCAAGCATCATTTTATGAACATTATCTTTCAATATATTTCGTAATTTGAAGTATCTATTTTCTTGCTTCTAACATTGATAATCAAAATAACTGCGACAAGAAATCAGAAGCTGGAACTAAAATAATATTTTTATGTTAAAAGGCAAGTATACCATAAGAAATAGGTTAAAAATAACACAAGTTATAAGAGAACAAATATTTATATTATCAATTATGTATAAGATTATATATATTAACATATAAAATTATGAGTATTGTTAGTATATTATCATAGTATCGAAATATTCTATTATAGTTATTATACTAAATATATTTTAGTTATTAAATATATATTAAATATAAATCTGAATCACAAAATATAGATTTCTTATATGAAAATAAAAATTATATAAAATAAATCTGAATCACAAAATATAGATTTCTTACATAAAAATAAAAATTATATGAAATCTAATCACATGGGAGTTAAATTTAAGTATATTTTAAATTTCTTACATGAAAATAAAAATTATATGAAATTTAATCACATGGGAGTTAAAAATTTAAGTATATTTTAAATTTCTTCATCATCATAATCGGATGATCTGAAAAAATAATTAATTTATTATTTCTCAAATAAAATATTTAACTCGTATATAGAGGCTTGCAAAAATTTATCACATTTCTTATAAATTTATTTTAAAATTAAAGTGAATAATTTTACAAACGCTAAAGAGAAAAAAGCTGAAGTGGCACAAATTAATGGATAACAATAGCACATACTTTAATTGAACGCATATACATTTTTTGTTAGTATTAAGTAAATTAAAATAACCGAAAATCTCTAATATATTTATCTCTCTATATATATTATATGTATATACTTACTCATGTAAATGAATGCTTTTGTTTGTAGATAAATTTTTGAGAGTAACATCAAATGCTACACAACATGCTTTGGGTTGTATTAACTGTAGTATGCAACCAGTGATAAAATTATAAAAATTAATCAAATCTGCAGAAAAATGTACATCAAAACAATAATGCAGTTTCAATAAAATATCAAAAGCTTGCAAGCCATTGCTTCCAATTTCGATTAAATGATCATCTGCCTTAATATAATATATTCCTTTTCTTTCCTCACTAGTCTTACTACATATTAAATAAGGTTGCACATTTTTATTTTTATTATTTTGCGAGCATTCATTTAAAAATAAATCATCTTGTGCCTAAAAGTATAAATATTAATTAATTAATATTTATCCATGTTTATTGAATAAAAATGCTGAGTAAAATGATGCTTTTAATTAGAAGAGAGATACATACATTTTTAAATATGAGTAAACTTTTATGTAGGATTGTTAATCTTGAGCATAAAGTTGAATATTCCACTGAGTGTCTTTTCTTCTTCATTGATGTTATCTCTGTGTCCTAAAATATATGTATAAAAACTTTATATTAAAATATATTTTTTATTAGAATAAATAATTATACATATTTATATATTATTTACATTTTTCTTTTTACTTTTGGTATAATTAGGAGACGGCAATAAATGCGGTAATAAAATTAAAGCTTTCATATTATCTGTAAAAATAAAGTAATGATTATTAAGATATATACTCAGAGAAATCTTGTAGATTATCTGATTTATTTTATTACCTTCAATATCATTAACATGTAGTAGTAAATATGGTGCGTTCAGGGAACAATATTGTAAAATTCTCGGCACGTAGAAAGTAGTAAATTGTGCCAAAAACTTATCATTATCTGGAAATTCAGCTAGAAATTCTCTGTGAATCTATAAAAAACATTAATAATAAGGACAACATTTATATATTAAAGACTTAAAAAAGATAAATAAAACTGTTTCCAACCAATTCGCCTTTATAATCCTTAAAACGTGGGTACATTTTTAAAATGTCACTCAATGTTAGTTCTTGATCAGATTCTTTTATTTGTTTTTGGCGATTACATCTCGTTTCATCGCTCAGTCGAAATATATCATCTTTATTTGTTTCATTCGGCATTTTTAAAGCAAGCTCAGCAACCTATGATAGTGATAATTATTGATCTAACACACTATTTCATTATCCTAATTGTATATAATTATATTATCAAATAATATTTACCTTTAATGTAAATATATCTTCTTCCAAATATTTTTCTTGTTTTATATCTTTTAATATTCTTGATTTTTTTATTTTTAATTCTTTAGAAATAGCTTTTCTTTTTTTAGATGGACTTAAATGTTTTCTCATGGTTTTTAAACGATACTCTATAAAACCCTGATTTGTTTTATTATCATAAAAATGTTCCTAAAACCAACATAAAATAGAAAAAATAGGTTTATGTATATTTCAATTTTAAAATATATAAAAAGTCTTCTTACGTAGCCGTTTTCAGAAAGAGTTGATCGAAGTTTCGGAAACTGTGTAATAATTTGCCTCGCTAATTCGATTTTTAATTCGTGTGATGGATATCTTTAACAAGAAAAATAAATATAATCATATCTATATATAATATTACGTAAATATTGTTTATACTATAAATCAATAACAAAATATTATTACTTACAAATTGTTATTGTTAAGTTGTATTAAACCCGCACAACAAATTCTTATAAGTTCTTGTCTATTAGTAGGGTGAATAATACCTGAATCTAAAATATTGATAAGTGATGGATTTCTTTTAGATTCTTTTTCGTTTTCTTTAATCCAGGATCTAATATCAAAATCTCGATGTATCTATAAACAACAATTATATGTCATAGAAATATTAAATAAAAATATTAAATGTTTATATTTTTAATATCAATTTTTTACCTCCTTGCTTTTATTTTCAAAAGGAACTAATGCTTTTTGGCATTTTGGACTAGACGAATTTTCTGTTGTAGATAAAATATTTTCTTTATTTTGTACGTTTTCATTGTTAAATATTTGGTTCTGCGTATTTAATTGCACTAAATTTACTTCATCAAGTAAAATTTCCTGTGAAGACTTTCATTCATATGTATGATTAATAACTTGTACTAAATGTGTGTGTGTGTGTGTGTGTGTGTGTGTAAGGTATATAAGAATAATCTTTGCTCTTACCACATTATGGCAAGCATTAATTAAATTTAATATTCTTTTCCTTGGGCCAATCTTAATTTTAAGTTCTTTCAAGTCAATTTCAGTTAATTCCATGAAGGCGTAACCGTCAACTCCTTCATCTAAAATATAGAATTTAACTTAAAGAAATGTATTTAAAAAGTTAGAAATTTTGTAATAATAAATACAACGGACATGTACTAACTATATTCTGATGTCTTTATGATGTCCATATCTTTGTATTTTGATATCTCCCATATCATTTATAATATAATTTTATATTAAGCTTTTACAGTGTGTAGATTAAATAAAAAGCAAATGTATATATGTACAAGATATTTAGATGGATGAATTAAAATTTTAATATACATAAATATATGAATAAAAAATAAAAAATTTGTGATTATATACAATGATTATATACAAGATATAGTTATAAAGTATTTTTATAATAATATATGATGAAGAACAATGTAAGATAAATTAGTCTTAAAATCAGTCCATAATGCAAATGGTTTTAGATCACATAACTCATCAGTGTTTATAAATCTAAATGAATCTAACTTAGGATGCACAAGATAAGCATTTAATGATTCATTATAACCAAGATACTGCCATTCTTCACACCATAACCACAGTTCATTGTCTTTTAGTATTATTAATTCTTGAATACAACCAAATGTAATTTCACTATTTTTTTGTACTCCACTGTCAAGAGCAACAAACAAACCTTTTCGATATTCTATACTGTAAACCTCTGCTTTATCAACTTTAATAATTTTGTCTTTACTCTGATATTTCATGTGATATAATTGCTGCCAGCAATAAGTATTTTCAACATAAACTTTTGATCCGTTAACATATTTTAATTTGATTCTTGGTTCTTCATTAGTACCCCAAACTGCGCACTGAGATAACTGACAATAATTACTTAAGGTTTTTGTAATATTTTTAAAATTACATACAATAGATCCATATTTTTTTAAAACATTATGTTTCGCTTCAAATCGTAAACAATTTAACCAACGTAAAGGACCAGAAAAAGATATACACTGAGGGTAGTGAGTTAAATGATGATGCTTATTAATTGGACTTATAGCTGGAAATAATTCTCGGAATAAACAATTGTGTTCTTCGATTAATTCTGATAAATATGGTAAAATAGAGTGTCTTAATTTTGGAGCGAATACTATTTCGTTTATTCTATTCAATATTAAAATTAACGATAGATATTTATCATTTTCAGGTATTAAGTCTGAAACCAAAAAAGGAAAAACTTTTAATAAACACCATGTTTGTACAGCAGTTTGTGAAAGTTTGTAATCTCTTTGATATCTAATAGAAGCCGAAGAAAAATTTGCGGAAGGTTTATTTTTATTTTCTGGTAAACCATATTGAAATAAATTTATTCTGTTGTTAAACAAATCTATGTTAAAATTATAATCGCCACAGGTATTATAATGATGTAAAACCAATTTTAATTCCATTGGTGCGATACCTTCTAAAATATCGTGCATAGGATCAAAGACTAAATTATTTGTACAATGAAAAAAGCGAGAAGAATGTAATGCACTATCTTCTAAAATACCAGACTTTGTTTTAGAATGTTCAATTTCTTTTAATGTTCGTTGAGTATTTATTTCTTTTAATTGTTTGTTATGTAGTTGTTTTGTACGTAAAGAAACAACTTTTAAATTTCTATTATTCTTGAAATCATCTCTATTGATCATGCAGAGTCTACAAAAATATTTAGCAGATGGACTTAAAAATCCCAATAACTGATGAGCGGCCAATCCATCAGCACAAACTGCAGCAATACTACGTCTTATAAGTTAGCGGAACAAAATGGGCGGAATCAATTATAATTGATATTTTTATTTGTTGCTCATTTGTTGCTAAAAAGTTGCCAAAGAAAAAAATTTGTTGCTCTGTCATTTTTTTAAAAAAATCATGTTCCGCTAAAGGAAGATTAAGTTAGCGGAACAATATATATAACAACAAAATTATACGTAATAATAATATAAAAATTTGTTGCTAATTTGTTGCTCTTAAAATATTCAATTTGTTGCTTGCAAAATAAATTTAAACAATAGCGGAAAACTTTTCACAGCGAGCAAAGTTACAAGAGTAAACTATCAGAAAAAAATGTGTTGCTCGCTTAAATTTGGTATTGAGATATAGTTTGAATTTGTTGCTTTCGAAATATCCAAGTTCCGAATTTGTTGCTTGCAAAATAAATTTAAATAATGATGAAAAACCTTTCACAGCGTGCAGAGCTACAAGAGTAAACTACTAGAAAAAAATTTGTTGCTCGCTTAAATTTGGTATTGAGACATAATTTGAATTTGTTGCTTTCAATATATCCAAGTTCCGAATTTGTTGCTTGCAAAATAAATTTAAATAATGATGAAAAACCTTTCACAGCGTGCAGAGCTACAAGAGTAAACTACTAGAAAAAAATTTGTTGCTCGCTTAAATTTGGTATTGAGACATAATTTGAATTTGTTGCTTTCAATATATCCAAGTTCCGAATTTGTTGCTTGCAAAATAAATTTAAATAATGATGAAAAACCTTTCACAGCGTGCAGAGCTACAAGAGTAAACTGTCAAAAATAAATTTGTTGCTCACTTAAATTTTATATTGGAATATAGGTTGAATTTGTTGCTTTCGAAATATGTAAGTTCCGAATTTGTTGCTTGCAAAATAAATTTAAATAATGATGAAAAACCTTTCACAGCGTGCAGAGCTACAAGAGTAAACTATCAAAAAAAAATTTGTTGCTCACTTAAATTTGATATTGGAATATAGGTTGAATTTGTTGCTCTCGAAATATCCAAGTTTCGAATTTGTTGCTTGCAAAATAAATTTAAACAATAGCTGAAAACCTTTCACAGTGTGCAAAGTTACAAGAGTAAACTATCAGAAAAAAATTTGTTGCTCGCTTAAATTTGGTATTGGAATATAGGTTGAATTTGTTGCTTTCGAAATATCCAAGTTCCGAATTTGTTACTTGCAAAATAAATTTAAATAATGATAAAAAACCTTTCACAGCGTGCAAAGCTACAAGAGTAAACTATCAGAAAAAAATTTATTGCTCACTTAAATTTGATATTGGAATATAGGTTGAATTTGTTGCTTTCGAAATATCCAAGTTCCGAATTTGTTGGTTGCAAAATAAATTTAAACAATAACGAAAAACCTTTCACAGCGTGCAAAGTCTAAATTACATCGAAAACATATTGACTGAATTTTTACTTAATATATTTGGCACAAGTATTCAAGGCCATATAAATCTTATTAATTGTTATTGTATCGTCATATACATATTCTTGTAATTTAATTTGTTTATTATTTAAACTTATTGCAACAAATTCGAAACTTGGATATTTCGAGAGCAACAAATTCAACCTATATTCCAATACCAAATTTGAGGGAGCAACAAATTTATTTTTGATAGTTTACTCTTGTAGCTCTGCACGCTGTGAAAGGTTTTTCATCATTATTTAAATTTATTTTGCAAGCAACAAATTCGGAACTTGGATATTTTGAAAGCAACAAATTCAAACTATGTCTCAATACCAAATTTAAGCGAGCAACAAATTTTTTTCTAGTAGTTCACTCTTGTAGCTCTGCACGCTGTGAAAGGTTTTTCATCATTATTTAAATTTATTTTGCAAGCAACAAATTCGGAACTTGGATATTTCGAAAGCAACAAATTCAAACTATATCTCAATACCAAATTTAAGCGAGCAACACATTTTTTTCTAGTAGTTTACTCTTGTAGCTTTGCACGCTGTGAAAGGTTTCTCATCATTATTTAAACTTATGGCGCGAGTAACAAATTGGAAACTTGGATATTTCGAGAGCAACAAATTTAAATAATATCTCAATACCAAATTTAAGCGAGCAACAAATTTTTTTCTAGTAGTTTACTCTTGTAGCTTTGCGCGCTGTGAAAGGTTTCTCATCATTATTTAAACTTATTGCGCGAGCAACAAATTCGAAGCTTGAATATTTCGAGAGCAACAAATTCAAATAATATCTCAATACCAAATTTAAGCGAGCAACAAATTTTTTTCTAGTAGTTTACTCTTGTAGCTCTGCACGCTGTGAAAGGTTTTTCATCATTATTTAAATTTATTTTGCAAGCAACAAATTCGGAACTTGGATATTTCGAAAGCAACAAATTCAAACTATATCTCAATACCAAATTTAAGCGAGCAACACATTTTTTTCTGATAGTTTACTCTTGTAACTTTGCTCGCTGTGAAAAGTTTTCCGCTATTGTTTAAATTTATTTTGCAAGCAACAAATTGAATATTTTAAGAGCAACAAATTAGCAACAAATTTTTATATTATTATTACGTATAATTTTGTTGTTATATATATTGTTCCGCTAACTTAATCTTCCTTTAGCGGAACATGATTTTTTTAAAAAAATGACAGAGCAACAAATTTTTTTCTTTGGCAACTTTTTAGCAACAAATGAGCAACAAATAAAAATATCAATTATAATTGATTCCGCCCATTTTGTTCCGCTAACTTATAAGACGTAGCAATACTTGCTCTTAATATAAAATGTGTCCCATTATATATAACATTTACACCATTGTCACTTTCAAGTTTACTTAGATCCAGCAAAAATGGTTTAAATATAGCTTTCATGCCATATTTTTGTATGTCAGCAGTATGACACAAACTAAGAATATGAATTCCTCCTAAAGAAGAGTTAATATATTGAGGCAAATTTTGAATTACAAAATAAAAAGCTCCAATTTTGTGAGGATGAACTTTAGAGCCCAATGGATTATTAACAACTACATCATCATAATATAGTTGAATCCTTAATGCATCTGGATAACGTTGAAAAAATGGATGTTGTTTATAACTTATTCCATCTCTAAAAGTTACAAGTAAATTATCTGAACTGTTTTGTTCAACACAAACATAATTCCGCATTGACGAGTGAGACATTATTAATTTCAATGTTTCTATAATTGGGACATACTGAAAAGTTTCATAAATTTTTTTTTGTCTCCACATTTGTTCTTTTCTATCAAAATATTGCTGCAGTCTGAATCCAAGAGGTATTTCGACTGAATCTATATAATGATAAATATTCTTGACTGCTTTTATTTGAGCTTGTAAGGTATCCATTTTTTCAAATAAATTATCAAAATTTAATTTATTTAATAATTCCTGAACATCAGGAGACTCTATGTTTATATTCTGTTTTTTACAAAAATTATGCATTTCCTCGCGAATAAAATCTGTAACATCTGAAACTAAACACTGTGTTGCATTAGTTATAGCAGTTATAGCCGTACCAGTGAAATTGGATAACATTCTCAAGTTTGCTATAAATTTTTGTGCACTCTTAGAAATATCAAATTCTTTTGACTCTTGAAAATTAATACTGTCTTGAAAATTAATATTGTCTTTATTTTCACAAAATTCATGTATTTCTTCTTTTGAATGTATTTCGATTTTTTCGGAAATATTATAATTATCAGAATTCATTGAATGGATATCTGAATCGCATATCTCATCAGAGACATGCCATTTTTTAATATGGCGAATTAAAGAATCGAATCTTAAAAAATGTTTATCACAAGTATCTTGTTTGCAATAAAACCCTGATGAATAAGATCTGCTAACCATTATAGCATGATGACGACGGAAATGCAAAGAATATTGTCTAACTGTAGGTAATAACATTTTACATTTGAAACATTTAAATAAAGTCATTTTTTATAATATTTCAAGTTATCTTGTAAAATTTTTTATTAAATTGAAATTAAATTTTTTATTAAATTTAAAAGTAAAACAAACAGAAATAAAGATATGTAAATGTACACAAAAACTAATCACTTTTTAACTTTAATCTATTCTCGGGTATCTGTAATACATATAAAAATAGTACATGAGAAAATACAAATCAAACTGAAAAATTGTAGCTGTAGCTGTGTTTCAATATTTAATTTAATAAATATATATAGCTCACATCTACACAAAGAGATTAGAATATAATTCGTCAGAACTATATAACGTTAGTATAACGTTAGTATGTAATTGTGTGTATAATAAATATATTAATTATAAATTATTCTGACGAATCATATTCTAATCTCTTTGTGTGGATGTGAGCAATATATATTTATTATAATTTCCAAAAATATTTATTTATTTATTAAATTTAATATTGAACCGATGAAATTGTCATTAAATATTATAATATATATTTATAGTTACATCATATTAAAATCCGTGTGTTTTTCAAGTGGAACTATTTTAAATTACTATGATAATAAAATGACATTAAAAGCTAAAATAATTTACACAATATTATATATTATAAGACTGGACTCTGTAAATATTGCTCGAAGAATAAATTTTTTCCTTATATAATTTAATTTCCAAAATATATTTTTAGTATACAGAAAACTTTTATTTTTTTAATGTACTTTTTAATGCTTTAAGAATTAATGGTATGTGTGTAAATGTTGTCTTTTTTTACAAATTGAATCAAATCTTACCTTTTAAGATGTTGACGGCGTCTTCCGAAATTCCATTCTGTATGAGAAAGTGTTTCAATTGTTCCGTACTGTTTAGAGTCTCCTAACAAAGGATAATTTATTTATTATTATTTTAATAAACGATTATAATCGAGATCTCACAGCGCGTGGTATGTATTTGTCGATTTAGCAAGCTACAAGTCATTAGATTATTTTTCATTATAGCTATTTGTTTATCGATATACAAGCCGAATGTAACAAAACTACATGTACGGCGAAGCACATGCTGTGAGATCTCGATTTATATATCATTTTCTTGTACATAACTTAGTTTAGTAAGAAATACAATCTAATTAACCTATAACTAACCTATAAACTAATCATTCTTTATGACATGCTATACGTTGAACTTATATAATTTATACATATCGATAAATTAACTACATAAATTCTTATAGACACTTACCTCAGGAAGATACGTTGGCATTTCTGTGAAAATTGTAATCTAAGAAATTGTAATCTAAGGAACGTAATAGCACACGTGGTAACGTCGCGAGACAATACGACAGTATTGCTAATGGCGCGCATGGCGGACTCATGCGCGCCATGCGCGGTTCACATGCGCGTCACTCACTCTTGACGAATAAAAATTTTCACTCTATACTACATAGAGTGAAAATATTCACTCTACAAAATAGAGTATACATATTTTCTCTACTTTACAGAGTGAATTTTTCACTCTACAACAAAAAGTGAGAAGAATTCACTCCTATGAGTGAAAAATCACTCTAACTAGAGTGACTCGACCTGTCACTCAATTTTTCGAGTGCATTTTCACTCTAAGAAATTTAGAGAGTAAAATTAAGAAATTATTTCAAGCATCATAACTCAAAAAGTACTTAACGGAAAGGTACTTAATTATAGTGTTTTGGAAAGCTCTCGAAATAAGCTACAAGAATGTACAAAAATATATAGGGTATTCCATTTAAAAAAATTGAAGTGACCTTCACGTGACCTTCAAATGACTCTTCAAGGTCAAACCAATGATACCATCTTATGGCCCCCTCGAAACCATACAACTTTTGTCTAAAACATTTTTCTCTATCTTGCTTATTTTTCGAGTTATTTGGCTGCCTAAGTTAAAATGGGTCACCCTGTATATATATATATATATCGACGATATGACCGGTATTTGAAGCATCAGTCGAATCGCCATGTATTTAAATTTCTCCGACGAAATACGCCAATTAACTATAAAATTATCGCGATGAGTCCAGATTGCATTGAAATACCTGACACGTTATTGGACGAGTGCATCGCGCAGCGATCTATTATTTCGGAAAGTGAGTAAAATCACCATAAATCTCGAGGCTCTAAATAAACGTCTCTATTTGTATGTCCGTCTCTCCATTTCGCTCGCCATCGGCGCTTCCGGAGAAGTTAAAGGTATCGCCTCGGTCGTGCGTCTCTCTCTATTTCGCCAAGCGTTGCGAAGCGGAACGATAGGTTTCGAAACCCCCAGCGTACTCGCTGAAACGGATTTCGCCGGCTAGGCAGTCGACGAAAGACCTCCTCGGCGTCGCGACGACACCGACGGCTCGCGAATGCGAGGCCGATGATTAATGATCGCGCCTTTGATATATCGCTGTCATTTTTCACGCATAGATGGGATCCGTTGATATTCCCTTCGTCGCGCACGACGTACTCGCCCAGCTACACGGCCGTCGTGCATTTTCCCGAGACGACCGGCGCGGCAAAAACTCGACAACTGCATTATTATACGATGAGAAGGGGACGCGAGGGGATAAAGAGAGAAACACAGAAAGAGGGAATGGAAATCTGCCGTTACAGATACGCGTTTTGGTGATCCGCAAAAAATCGTAAGCGCGGACTCTCGCTAACGTATCAATGTTATCGGCTTGCCGGCTCGCAACTTTTCATCGCGCGTCTCGCAATGGCCGAGGATTTACGTTCGACACCCCACCGGAGTTGAATTCATTCTCGCGCTGGCCGAAGGGAAGTACGTAAATACGCCGATTTCAACGGCGAGATATTCGTCCGGATAAGGACGACGGTGGCGCTCGCAAGTTTTGCAGGATCCTCCGGTCGCGCGAGCGACATGATGTAAAGAGTACGTGATGTACTCGCGCTACTATCGTTGCGAGCGCATTCTATTCGGCGAGTTTCCGAAAACGATCCATTTTCGTACGGAATTTCTATCGACGCTGGAAATACACGTCCAAACTGCATTCGCGTTCGGTCTGAATAATTGAAGCACGCGACAGTTAATCTATTGTCGATGTCAGAATAGAATTTCATTGAATCTAATTAAGCCGAAGTAGAGTTTAGTATACTTGTCGGAATGTAGCGTATAAAAGAAGAGGAAGAGTAATGGTAAGGAGATTAAAATGTAGTGGTTTAATTTTTTATTTTTGGACTTAAAATGCCAGTTTAAGCTATACAGAGAAGTAAACTTTTTTATGCACGTTTGCGCCGGCAATCGTGCAGTCTGTAGAAAACGGGGAAATTTCGCCTTGAATTTCTGCAAACGCCGCGGCGCATCGTCCGCAACGTGAAAGGGGAACGCGGGGAAAAGAGAAGGACGCGGAATCGCGGCAACGATGCGAGTGGCAAGCTCAAAAACAAGTTCGCAACTTTGGCGAATCGGAGGAAGGGGCGACTCTTGTCTCGGCACGGTACGTGACTCGGCTTGCGGCGAATTATTAAATTGCCTCGTAATTGAATCTGACCGGCTTTTGACCATGTAGATGCAGTTCGTGGTTACTTGCGTGCTGCAGTTCCGTTCCCACATGTGGAAGCATTAGCGCGGAAATTATGGAGAGAATCCGGGAGGAGTTCCATTCGCCGCGCTACACGGTATCGCGTCGATTATTCTCGCACGAAGGGTGACGCGGCGTCAATATATAAATTCACAATCGCGAAGCCGCTTGGAAATGTGATATAATGCGTTAAGCGGTTTACTGGAACATAATTTTACATTTAATTTTTATACTTACATCTTGCAATTATATCTCACGTTTCAAAAATTTCTAAGGAAATGATTATCTCTTATGCACATATTTATCATATATATATACATATTGCTTTTTTTCGGTCAAATTGAAATTATAAGATAC
Source organism: Camponotus vicinus (assembly GCF_025532165.1). Classification (NCBI taxonomy): domain Eukaryota; kingdom Metazoa; phylum Arthropoda; class Insecta; order Hymenoptera; family Formicidae; genus Camponotus; species Camponotus vicinus. Next base: position 23,513,025 of record NW_028141976.1, on the reverse strand, counting down.
AGAGTTCGTATCGCTTATCGCATACGTTAGCATCTCATTATTAGATTATGCACTCTTAGCTACCGATAGTCTCAGCGATATTTGGAGCACAAAGAAAGCGGAAATAATGTCGGCAAAATTTGGTTCGCCATGGAGTGGTCGTAGAAGGAGATTGAAGTTTAAAGGAGAGCCAGCTGTGGCGAAGCTAGGCTCGGGAATATTAGGTTTATCGTTTCCACGAGAGGAGAACCGTTGAAGCGGCACAACCGTAGGAGAGGCCCGGAGGGACGGAAGGTGACTCTTTTCCATCGCCGCGAGATTGAATAATTCAAAAGCGTCTTGCCCAGCGATTTTCAAACGGCGAGCGCGCCCACTTCCGCCTGCAAACGCAATCCCTGCTCTAATTCCGCGTCTCCGAATAAATGCATACTATTAACGTGAAGGAGAGATGCCGGAAGGCGCGCAGAGGAGGGAGCTACGCTTTTACGTTAAGAGAGTCATGTGTCTCTCCCTCAGCCTCTTTAGCAGGTCGGGAAAGGGATTTCTCTCGCTGATCTCGATATTCATCGACGATCGTACGTTCGCAGCGAGACTGCGAGAATGAGAATTGAAAGTAAGTCGGCTCTCTTATACGTGACCGTTCGCATAATTTTGCCGATACTTAGTTTCTCGCAAAACATCGGAACGATTCGTTCGACGAGTCAGCCGTTTCATCGTTCATCGGCATCTTAATGATCGTGGAAAGACTGTAGAGACTGTCCAAGTTCGCGCATCACGCGGTACGTCAATCCGCCGCAACGAAGAAAAATCGCCGGTAAAAGTCCACGGGTCGTCCCGTAACTTCCACTTCGATTTTCCTCGCGCGCCTCTGTCATTTATTAAGATCGACGCTTTAAAAGCGGTCCGGTGCAGGGGCTCTCTCGGTCGAGTCGAGCGTTGCCATAAACCCGTCATCGAGGTTGTCACTTCCGGCCCGGGAGTGGCGTTAAAAGGGCGCGGAGGGGCGCTCGCGGGGCACGTCGCGAAGTCGGTCGACGTCTCAAAGTGATTTCAATGTGTCGTTAAAAGGGGAGAAAAAAATGGGAGGAAGGAGAGAAGAGACGCGAAAGCGAAGAGGTGAACGCGGAAGGAAATATTCGAATGACGATGACAACGACGATGACGACATTTTGCGCGCCGCGGTAATGGCGCCGTTCTATCACGATTATCGAGCCGCGATTCTGCATGCGACAAGGCGTCGTTACTCCTCCCTTCGGCACTTCTGTCCTACCCTTCCCCACCTTCTCGTACTCCTTTCTCACCTTCGCCACCTAAGCTACCCTTCCGCAGGGCTCTGCCATCCTTACGACGACAATCACCACACCATCCCCGGCCTTTGCTCACTCGCTTGCTCTTCTTCTCCCCGCATTCCTCGCCAAGTCCCTTCATTCCGCGTTGCCACTTGACGCTCTTCTGTCTAGCGAGGGTGGCTGCATCCGCAACACTCAAAAATTTCCGACTCGCCTGTCGGCATAAATGCATGCATATGTACCCGCCACTGCATGTATAAGGATTTCTATGCACTGTTCGGCGCGCCAGACGACCCCTTAGACGTCACTCGTCGAGATTTCTAGCGTTATTTTCTTCCTTCCTTCGAGGCTCGCTTGGATCATAATTTTAAACGCCTTTGAATGAATAAAAATATCTTCTCTTCATTCACTTATTGCGCTGATAATATCGTCGAATCGATTAAACGGAGATGCAGAATAGTACTTGTAAAAGGGAGATTGAGGAATATTTTATATTTGTCTACTTTTAGACAAAATTTCGTATCGCGACAGAGCTTTATACATAGAAACTCGAATATCATATTTCACAAGTTCGCGCGGCTGCTGTCTCGTACGTGAAAGGGTGTTGATTGGAACGTGGCGCACCTGCAATGGTCTCGTTCGTCAGGAGCGCTATATTCTGAATTTCGCGCTCTACCAAAGAGTTTGGGAGAAGGTAAAACGAGGGTGCGAGAAGATGGAAAATTACTCGCTCTGTCATTCGCGCGTCGCATCGAGCGAGAATTATGCAATTAGTCGACGCGACGGCTCGCAATTATCATAATTACGCGATGTAATTGTATTACTCGTAATTTATCATGCGCAGTGTCTAATCTTGCGGAGAGAAAATGTTTTAAATATAAAAATGGAGGAGATAGAAGGATGGCGGTGTCGAAAAAAGAATCTGTCTCCCTTTTTACAACTTTACATTGTACGCACGCCTTCAAGAAAAAACAACGCAAGCAAGATGTTCCATGCTCCGAGTACCATGCACAATAGAATTGGCCTCATTCGCACGAGAAATAAACGCGAGAGGAAGTCTTGTAAGAGAGGCGTACGCGAAGAATACACGGACGATAGCGTGATGCAAAAAACGCAGATCTAGCACGTGCGTGATAAATTCAGTAACAGTACGATAATACGGATGCAAATGTGAGAAATGTGCAAGATTCGTTTCTATTTTCGCGTGAATAATAATATTGGGTTAATTTGCAACGCTAAGTTAATTTTTGAATGTACGAGATGAGAATGTAATGAGAGCTGAAATAATCGGAAGTAGGATGAATCACGAGAGGGATCGTGAGGGAAAATGTAACGATATCCGACAATGTGAGAGAAGCGGTTGAGAGAAGATTGGCGAATATCGTCGAGGAAAAGATCGAAGGTTAGACGGAAAGAGATTACGTTATGTTAGCCGCATGGGAAGTTCATGAAACGTTGTCTGGATGTGTCGGATAGTTGACCGCGGTCCTTTCTTTATATTAGGCCCATAAAAGCAGCGAGCCGGAGAGTGTATATGGCGGCGATTGCCGCATCTCTCTCATCTCTTGCTTTCCCTCTCTGTGCTTCCAGCAGTCGGCGAAGCGAAGCTTTTACGGCAGAGCAAACGGGAATGCGATTAATGGATCTCCACTTGCTAACGGAGTGATTTGTCGCGTGCGGAAGATTTACAGAAGATCGATCGTTCCAAGCATTCGCGACATCGTTTTTGCGTGGCTCTGATTCATTTACTGTCAGATATCTATCGTGAATGAAAGAAAAAAATGCATTCTTGTTGAATCTAGAATAATTATGTTTTGTTAAATTATTTTTGAATTTGATATTACAATTTTCGTATTGATTCTCTTTACGAGAAAAAAATTAAAAACTTAACAAAGTAAAAAAAGAGATGCACGAATACTTTCATTCGATAAAGTTACTTGTTATATTTTATCAAGATTAAAGGATAATCTGCATTAAAGATTTAGAATAGAGTACGTAGAGTCGAAAACTAAATAAGAAAAACGGGAAATAGGTTTAAATAAATTTTGCATTTTTGTTTATGTGAAAGGAAACAGAACGAGACATTAAAATGAAACATAGAAATAATCCGAAATAAATCAGGAAAAAGAAGAAATCCAGACTGAAAAGAAGCGCGTTGATGGTGCAAGTGACGTTCGAAGACCGTCCGCTGCCGACAAAGCAAAGGAAGAGGAAGAAGAGAGCGTGTAAAGGACGCCGTTACTGGCAACCCGCGAACGGAACACACGAACGGATGGACGGACGGAAAAAGTGGATAGGAGGTAGCCAAGGGGTGCCAGGAGGTTGGGAAGGGCGGCAAAATAGCGCGCTTTGTGTGGCGAGTGAGACGCCAGTCTTTATGACGCTACTCGGCCATAATAACGACGCCCATTGCATTGTGCTTCATGTAAAGCGCACCCTGACCAGTAGACCCGGACTGAAATCGGCCTTGGCGCAGCGCCGCCAGAAACTCGCGAGCGTTTCCCCCTCTCCCTTTTCCTCCCTTAGCCGCTCTCTCCATCTTCTCGTATGCTCTTCTGCCTCGCGGTCTTCTTTCTTTCATCGCGCCATAATATACTGATGTACGATAAAGAAACGAATATTTTGTATAGCTTTTTTAAATGGACCGATGCGAATTCTTCCTCGATACGAAGTCTAGGATGTGTCTATAGAAGGAATTGGGGATTCTTTATCGTGACAATTATTTTGTGACACGACGATCTTTTTGAATTTCTGTTGGATGCTGAGTTTTTAAAAAAAATCAGATGAAAGCGATTGTCTTTATGAATTTAATTGACTAATTCGATTGTAATTCGCTCAATCAATTCGCAATTCCTATAAACATGTCATAAAAACGTATTTAAAATTATACTCTGAGATACATTCTCGGTGCATTCAAATGTATAGCTTCTGCTCCTAGACTTTGCGCACGTAATCCAGTATTCGATCGTGTACAATTTCTTGGTAGCGCATCGCTAGTCGTTTTCTTTGTGGGATCAAGTGATATCTGACGATGTCGATAGAAAGAAAAAATCATAGCAAGCGAATAACGATGAGAAATGTCGAGAGGACTTTTCGCAAAATATGATTAGCGATACAAAAAGTATCTAAACGTGTTGAACATCTTTTTAAAGATTATATAAGAAATTGAAGACATTTATTCGTTATGCGACTTTCGAACATTTATTGTTAGTAGCAAATCTTTCTTTTCTTCTCTTCTTTTTCTTTAATAAATGTGAAAACTTTGGCGAATAATAATTGAATTCAACGTTGAAGAAGTTTTTCGATGAAGAATGCAAACGACAACGTTATGGAAGCGAGCGTTATTACTTTTGGCTTTTCTATACCCGATAGATTGGTGCTCCAGAACTTGCTACCGCTTTGATACGATGAAATGAGCGGGATAACGGAAATAGGTCGAAGAACACCCGGTAGCAGAGGGGCACGTTCTGGTTTTGATAGTTATGATTGCGGCGGTGGCACGCCCCTCTTCTAGTCGGATGAGCTGCCGCCTGCTGAGTGTCATCCGTTTCCTATGGTAGTATCCGTCTACAAACGTCTCTGTACCTCTGTTACAAGCTTCATCTCTATTAAAGGTTTTTTGTGAACAGGCTTTCAAATTTGCTCTTCGCAATTCACTAATTATCTTCCTGATCAAAGCAGTGGTATAGCAAAAATATTTGGATCGAAGATCTCGTAAAGCGCAAGTTAATTATGGTCATTCAGTGCATAAAACGATAATGAAGTAACTTTCGAAGCAAGAGCCTCGTAAATTTTTCGCTCGATCCCATCGGGAAAACAGATTTTAAATGGATGCTCTCCCTTTTTCAAACCACAGCTATTACCGCGAACTCTTTTAAATGAATTTGTTGCTCCTCCGAGCCATTTCTTATCCCGCTTGTTCTCTCATCGACCTCAGCGGATGATAATGTAGTCGGATGACGCGCCAGTGTTTTTAGGCGTGAGTTACTGCCGCTTTCGTAGCCGTCTGATTTACATTTATTGCACCGTTTACGTAATGGCGCCGCTACATTTTCCGTTATTCCAACTAATTATATTCCCATTCGAGTATAAAATAGTGCCGGACGTTTGAACGTTTCTACGTGCAGTTGAGATATTCGGTCACCAGTCAATTCTCATAACGCCGCACGTCGACAATTTATTTGTTGGTAATTGGCATCATTATTATGCGCTATACACGGGATATGAAATGGCGAAATACGAGAACAGAATACGAGATGTATACTATCATATATATAGTATATATACAAATATGTAAAATAAAATATACCGGGAACAATCTGATTTCTCATTTGTTTTTATATCATTTTATTCGAATAACGTGAGCATCCATAATATGATTGCAAAGCTAAATCAATCTCCCGTATCAGTCATTTATATAAGCACGCGGCTTGCGAGATTAATAATTTTTCTCGCGAATTGGATCATCGGCGGATCGATAGGAGCGTTATATGCGCGGCGAAGCCAATTTTGAAGCGATTGTATAAATTGCATCGTTACGGAATTCGATAAGTGCAGGTTTCGCCTGAGAACTCACACGGCGCGCCCACATCACGGACGATAATTCTCGCGGGCTACAGCTAATTGCGATTAGGTCAAGAGAGTGAAGCTTCCCGACGGAGACTTCGGGGTTACGTAATCAGAACTACGGAATGATCTTATTCCGGATGGAAGCCGCAGCTTCCTCTGGTGGTCGGGGACCATCGTCTGGGTACGAGCTTCGCTGCCTCAGCAGGTCCGCGGTTAATTGCCCCCGTTTGTTATGATTATGCGAACGATATATCTTTTTTATTGTCATTTTCCAGTCGAAATGACGGTTGTCCTTCTTGCTGGCTTACGTCTGCGTATTCCTCGAATCAGCCGCGTATATTTCCCGGTCGGATTTCTGCTTAATGTCCGATAAAGATCAGTAACGGGATCACTCACTTAGATTATCTCGATTCACTGCGGACAATGTATATACAGGGTGACCCATTTTATCTTAGGCAGCCAAATAACTCGAAAAATAAGCAAGATAGAGAAAAATGTTTTAGACAAAAGTTGTATGGTTTCGAGGGGGCCATAAGATGGTATCATTGGTTTGACCTTGAAGAGTCATTTGAAGGTCACGTGAAGGTCACTTCAATTTTTTTAAATGGAACATCCTATATATTTTTGTACATTCTTGTAGCTCATCTCGAGAGCTTTCCAAAACACTATAATTAAGTACATTTTCGTTAAGTACTTTTTGAGTTATGAGGCTTGAAATAATTTCTTAATTTTACATAAACCGTAAAATATCTTGTAAAATATTCATTTTTCGATTACCTTACCTTAATAGTTTTATGTACAAAATAATGAGAGGAATCAATTGGTGTAAAGAAAACACATAGTTGTTTCGAAGAAAAAATATGTAATTTGCAATTAACAATTCCATATTTTTTCTTAAAAACAACTATGTGTTTTCTTTACACCAATTGATTCCTCTCATTATTTTGTACATAAAAGTATTAAGGTAAGATAATCGAAAAATGAATATTTTACAAGATATTTTACGGTTTATGTAAAATTAAGAAATTATTTCAAGCATCATAACTCAAAAAGTACTTAACGGAAAGGTACTTAATTATAGTGTTTTGGAAAGCTCTCGAAATAAGCTACAAGAATGTACAAAAATATATAGGGTATTCCATTTAAAAAAATTGAAGTGACCTTCACGTGACCTTCAAATGACTCTTCAAGGTCAAACCAATGATACCATCTTATGGCCCCCTCGAAACCATACAACTTTTGTCTAAAACATTTTTCTCTATCTTGCTTATTTTTCGAGTTATTTGGCTGCCTAAGTTAAAATGGGTCACCCTGTATACATATATCAGAGTCGAAATTTGCACCGAGTAATACAAATTTTTCTCGATCGATCGATCGTGCGAACTTTTATTATCAGGATATTAACGTAAACTCTTTTCAATTCGAAGGGTTCGTCAATATTTATAGATGCATAATTGCAATGCCCTATAATTTTATTATGGGAAAATCTCACCCAAGTGTTTTAATTTATATTAAGTCATATAAAGTCAAAGGTCATGAAAAATAAAGTTAAAGGTTACAAAAAAATGGCGATTTAGAAATGAGCGTTATATTGCCATGTGAGAGATGTTTAATTGTGATGTCACTGTTATGTGTAGTGACAGGTTTTATACGTTTCAATCGCTGCGCGATTTATTTCGCGATTCTTTTTTTTTCGTGAAGCAAGCCAATAGCGCGACGATACGTCATTTCAAGTACCGCCATTATTTACCGGATCGTGGCCGATTTTTTCAGCCGAATGTCAGCTTCCTGTCGGACAAAGGCGACGTTGCTAGAGCATGATGCTGAGGGGTTGGGATAAAATTCGGCGCCGCGAAGCGGCAAAGCGGCGACTCGAAACGCGTCGAATTTCCTCTTTCAATTTCGCAGGTACTATTCAATTTCCCGGGCCCGCGGCTAAGGAACGTTTAGATATTTCTCTCCTTTTTTTCTGTCTCGCCATCCTCTTTCTTCCCTCCGTATAGCCTTGTGATTGCTGCTCGCAATCTCTCCCTTCCTCTCTTTCAGGCACAAGTGGCCAGACTGGCCCGAAGCGAGGAGAAATGGTCTTGCCACGAGTAACGTAGTTAGGCGAATGCGTGGCCAATGAGCCGTTTTGTCCCCGACCCCTCACGGCTTATTTTTCATTCTTTCTCCAGACGAACAGCGCCCTTCGTTTTCCCCCGTCGTCTTTGTTTCTCTTTCCGTTTCCGCGATCCCCTTCTTGCGGCCGTTGTTCCTCGTTTTTGCTAACTTTCTGCCTTCGTACTCGGGGCCCGATTACCGTGATTTCCTCCTCTACGATTTTCTAAGATTAAGTGGGGAGCTTTCGAAAGCTTTCTAGTCGATGGAGCTGTCAGATACGCTGAGTATAACCTTAATTCAATCTTTCTTTTTTTATGAAGATATTTATTTTTTACGACCACAAAGTATCACGTCATACAATAGGAAAAAAAACATATGTACGATAAAGCTAGTGCAGGTTATGCGCTTATTCGTGATTCGTGATATGAATAATATAAAGAAATTTGTTTGGTTGAATCTTTGGCGAATCTTTTTTTATTATTCTAAATTATAGATGAGTCGCAAATATTGTCAATTTAAGAGTACATTTGCCAAGAGGAAAACTTGTATTCACGATTTGTGTGAATATAGAAGATAATTTTGGAATCGAGCCACTATGTGTGTATATGAAACTGGCATGTCATTTCATCAAAAACTCAAATAATCTAGCTCATATTTTTAGTAGTTTTATATTTCTTAATGATTTAAACAAATAATTGTGGCCATTAAACCAAAGAAAATGTCACAAACTGAGATGCCAAGTTCGCAGCGTCTCACTTTTTTTTTATTTAATTTTTTTTATTTAACCATAGAACTATTTGTTTAAACTATTAACAATTATAGAAAAATTTTGAAAATATAAAGCTACTCTTAATTATTTATGAGTTTTCGTAAAATGATACACTAACTTTACGCACAGCCACCATCGGTATTTCGCCTCAAATGGATCACCCTCTCGCTCTGAAACGCTAATTGATTAAGATTTCTTCGCGGAGACCGGATGGGGAGTCGGGTGCACTAATGAAATTAACGCTCGTCTACCTGGCCGCGATCGATACAGGCCTTTAATCAGTAATCCCTTCGGCCCGTCCTCTTCGACTCTCGTCGGTTTTCCGGTGGATCGACGTTTGGAGTGCATCGAAGCCGAAAAGTTCTTTCCCGCCGGTACACGTCGGGGGAGTCTTTTCAGATGGTAGAGGGGCGCGACGCTCGGGAAAGTAAATAATGATTAGGACGATTTGTATTTTTACATCGTGCCTGATTTCTCTGTTGGGTAAATATTGCGAGTTTTCTTAAGACCGTACTTCTGTTCGCCTCCGCTCCTTTTTGCTCGGCCCGATTCACTCACCCTTGGCATCAGCTTTTACGAAGAGGAGCGTATTCTTGCTGTATAGTCTAGTAAGGGAATCAAAATTTTTATATAACGGTTTATAATATTTCTGTGTAGCTCTATGTCATTTATAACTTATTCGTAAAATTTCTAATACGATTAAATAATATTATTATTATTTAGTATATTATAATAATTGATATTTCTATAGTTAACTATTAACTGTTTGCAAATATTTATGAAAAGCTTGATCTTTGTGATATCAAGAGATATCTTTTTTTCTTTAGACACCACAATTCTAAATATCCGTACGTTCAGTTGTACATTACGATTTCAAGATATATTCGAGAGAATTCAGTGAATAAATCAATAATGTCAATCAAGTTCTCTCACGAAGCAAATGGCGAAATGTTTCGCGACACCGAAACAAAAGTCACCGTACACATTCCAAATCTAGTCGTTCGACATTCGTTCGGACAGAAAATAAAAGGGAGAACACATTTATCGAGCCTACTCTCGGACGGTATTGTGCAATATCGCGAACTGATAGGTACGGATAATTTTTTTTTTAATCGAACGATTTTTGGCTTACACGTTCGTAAAATCGTCGATGAAACGATCTATAGACGCGATACTTCAATGTCGTTGAAGTGGAAACAGTTGTAACGTGTCGAGTAGGCACGTTTCCGTACACCGCGATGAAACCAATGGAATGGCGGATACGCTTCAGTCGTTTGCATTTTCCCGTGTTCATACTCGGCCACGGCTTATACGAAAAAAAAAATGTTTACTATAGATCTCTCTTTTCTCCCGCGTGACATCGATTTATCAGTAATATATTTTTCTATTAATTATTATTATGTTTTCATTAATATATTTGGTTCGGAGACATTTTAATTTAATGTAATATCTCATTGTATCAGTTCTTAAATTAGATTTTTATATCAATTCTTGATGTTATATTGGCATTATTTTACGCAGCTTTAATTCTCCTCCCATTATCTACAGGAACCCGTTGATATATTTTCTCGATCTCTCATTTGAACTTATTAAAATTTCATTCACGAAGAACGATAGTCGCGCGACGCGACGTCCATTTGCACCCATTTGTATTTCGAACCCGAAACGCGATCCTCCTTTATACGAGTAGGGTCGCGGCGGTGGCGGCGGCGACGGCGTGAACTTCTCTCGAGCTACAAATTAGGTGCTAAATGGCGCGAAACGGTTCGTTGCAGTACTCGGGAGGATATTGCAGCGATGTATCGCATTACCGGGACACGATTCTACTCCGGGCACGGTCGTTGGCATGGTCGCTGCCATCGCCATCGCAGCCGTCTCGAGGGCAGAGAGGAAGAAGAAGGAGAAGAAGAAGAAGAAGAACATCAGGATGGAAAGGGCGATGGAAATCCAGGATCGTAGAATTACGAACGCTTGTCGGCCGAGTTTCGTCGCCGGCGCGTTAACGGCTAACTCGAAGCTACGTTAAATTAAACAGAGGGGAGATAAGTTTGGACGTGTCGCTAACTTTACTTCTCTCGAATCCCCCCACCGGTATCGCGTCGTCCTTCTTGCGCCCCTGCCGTTACAATCCGGTAACGCTTTCACGAGAAATCTCGGGTACTGATTTTCGGTGGCTACGCCGTAAATGCGGCAGCGCCGTGCTGTCTGGCTGGCTGGGACTTGCTGCTGTCAGCAGAAATTAATTTTACAATCGACTCTGTTCGAGGAATACACGACCGTATTCCTCGGGTCGGTTTGAAAATAGAAGCCTCATTTGCGAGTGTCAAATTTGCGCGCATTCGGATCTTATTTTGGGAGAAAAAGCGTTTAAGTTTTAAAAATTCACCCTCCGTCGCGAATAAAATATTATCTCGGAGTGTTATTGGACACGGATCGTGGTTATCCGTTCGATATAGCGAGATTTATTTACGGTCACCTCGCATAAAGATCGCTCGACCACTGAAAAAAATTTGGTAAGTGCATCCGGGATAAGAGTCGAGGCGAAGATATTCACCGACGCGGCTTATGTGACATTTTACACAGGGAGCGCCAGACAGACGGGATGTTCGCAGTGTAAAGGGGAGGGTAATCGGGGACCGAGAAGAGACTCCGTATTTTATCTAAATGATGTCAAAGGGGAACCGCGCCGCATTTGGAGTCGGGTCGGGTCGTAGCCCTTAGCATCCACCAGCCTCTTTCTATCTCCATCGCCTCGCTCTTTATTCCGTCTCCCCCGCTCCCATTCCACGCGACCTTTGCCCTTTCCCTCTCGCTCTATCGAATGATACGAGCGGAGAAGAGCAGCGCTTCAAACTCGCGGAGATCCGCGCGGATAGGTCCCTCTGCGAGTATTATTCCGCGCTCCACCCGCGCTTCTTCCGTCGCTCTAATGCTCCACCGCGATGCGCCCTTACATTCAAGGGTGAGAACGTCGATACGGTCTTGTTTCTCCACTAGCTCTTTTCTACATAAATTCTCCGTTTCTCTTCGCCTCGACCTTTTGTCCTCTCCGTTGTGCTCTGTCGATTACAGGAGTCGAAGGAGGAAATGTGGCGTCTCGGTACTCGCGTGCATTAGGAGGAGGGCGGCAAGGTGTGTGAGTCGAGACGGCATCGTGCTAATGGAGGTGCGATGTAGGTGTCCCGTAAAATTTTATAACTATAAAACCGTCCCACATCTCTTCTCTCTCGGGCTCTCTCTCGTTCCTTGTTCCGTTTTCAGCATCGACTACCCGCACCACTTTCTCTGTGCCATTCTCTCCGTTTAATTTAACTGCGAAAAATTAATCGAGAGAACGTGTGTGTATGTGTGTGTGCGTGTGTAATCAGATTATTATAAAGGCTGCACTTTCGATTTAATTTTATGAAATGTTTTAATTATATAATACTTGTTTAAAATAATACGATTAACAGGCGCGAATTATCAAATACATTCGAGCGATTTTGCGCACGATCTAATCGTCTTTTATTATTAGTGAGCTATTTAAAAAGTCTCCACGCGAGATTCAACCGCCATGCCAATCGTTTTGTGTGTGTTATGTTCGTTTCGTGAATGATACTTGACTTATAAAACCACAGTGGGCTGTATTGCCGCGGTCCCTACGGAGCAACCTTAATCAGGTGAGTACACGCGAAAGTTTTCCTTCGTCACGAGGCCGAATCGTCAATCTACACGCAGTCACTATACCCGTACCCGACCGTTCTCTTGTTTGTTTGTTTGTTTGTTAAATACGCCACTTAGCCGTCAAGTCAAGCGCGGTTAACTGTTTGTTTTACTTTCAAGCACTCGCGATGATTATTCATCGTTGCCTTTATGCCGCTCCCTTCTTTCCAAGGCACGCTCTGGACGAGAAATAATGACGGGGTTCTCTATTGACTGCAGCACTCGCGACCCTGCTGTTCTTCTCCTCGGCCCTCGCGAAGAATAAACTGTGAAAAGGATTCCGTCTTTCTCGAACACACACACACACACACACATATATATATATATAATATACATATATATGTACACATATACCGCTATACTTCACATTCAACCTGAATGCACCCGTCTCTTCCCGTTCTGCTTCCTGCTTCTACTATTTGGCCTGGCGTTGCTTTTTCCCTCTTAGCAGTCAATATTCTCACGACATTGTGGCCACAGAACGACGTAATAACGATAAGAGCATTCGGACTTAGAAAAAAAAAAATTTATTGCACTGTTTCTTCGATGCGGTCGAAGGAGTTTGTCGAAAGAGAATCTTTAAAGAATAAAATGCAGAGAGGCCATTTATTTTCCTGGCAACAATACATAAATATTTCATGTTATTTTCGTGACTTGCATAACTCATTGTACACTAGTATGAGCTCGATACATATGTTAATACATGCGTGCATTTCATCGGTTTTCGCAAAGTGGTTGAGTATATCGCACTTTACGTAACAGCGTAAGTTAGCAAACGATCAAGTTAATTCGTCTTTGTCACGGGGAGAGCCGTGTGAGACATTGCTTTGACAAAAGTTAGCGTGTAGCTAACGTAACGTCCGTCGGCTAAGAGCCCACGTACCGCCGTCGTCGCGGTTTAATTTTGGAAACAAGGCGGAGCTTTTCGGCGCGAGATCGAGCGAGAAGCACGGCGAGATGGTGGCGGCGGTAATGAGGAGAAATGTTTGCGCTCTGCTACCCTAAAACCTGAAAGGGTTCTTCTGTAGAGTAGACGGCCTATGGTATGAGTATTTCGACCCTGAAGGGGACCGTATCTTTTTCTCGTGCGATTCATCGCCATGGTACTTTCCGCCCTCCTCGAGTAAGCGATAGCGGAAGAGCTTCGTGCTCTTCTCTTTGGATAAACGAAACTAAGTCTGGTCTGATACTATCCTTTTGAGCACACCTGGAGATTGAATCGGTTTACACGAACGATACGCGATAATCCCTCCTTGCTTTGTCCATTTGACGATCGATTGGCGGAGATCGTGACTAGCAGAGCGCACGCAGTCTTCCAGACAAGTGATCCGTCCAATAGTGTGAACGCCGTTTCTCTATGAGAGGCACTGTTGCGTATCATCGAGCATGCGATTGTATAGCATGTAATATGCAACATGTTATATACTCACAACGAATCTGACATCTCTCTATCCCGTCGCTATTTATTCATGTTTGCATTTCCTTTGTTACAGGTGGTGAGTAGACAACAATCGCGTATGCGCTTCCGATAATATCCCGACGACGTTCGGTGAGTACGGACATTCCGCGAGATAAATTGGAGTTGCGTTCGCAGCTTTGTGCTTGGAAATCAATGGCGAAGGTAAATCGGTCGGTTCGCGCGATTAATCAAGAACTAAATTAAGCAAGAGAAATTTTCTTTCCGTTCCTCCCCCGGGAAACGGGGTCGACATATGGAGAGAATTGACCCGCGCGTCGCTAATAACGACAATTTCTCGCCAACTTTTCGCCCCTACATCTTCCGGCATATCCAATTAGAGTCAAGCAATATTTTCTAACTGAATTAAGCTCACGGAAATGAACATTTGACGAATCGCGGAAAGTTTACGATATTTTTTTTTACAGTTTGCACGAAATTTACCGTCGTAACTTTGTTTCACCAAATCTCGAGTGTATCGCCTCGCGGCGTAATAATTAATTAATGTCTAATAAGAAATTTATCGCTTCGCGAGCGACACGTGCGCGGCGGATTTCTCGATAATAATCTCTCAGAGTGGGATCGATTACGGTCCAGATTACTCAGGTGGCCGATGCATTGATCAAAGCGAGATTCACGTCGAGATACTCTAATTGGCACGCGCATGCTTTGCCGGGAATTTAATTTGCTTTCCGTTTGCCGGAGATCCGCAGATTGACCTCGGCGATATTGCGATCTGTGTATTTCTGCGGACTCAAAGAAGATGCGAAGCAAGCAAACCTAAGTTGGTAGACGATCATATGAATATCCATATGAGAGATTATTGCAGTTTGAGATTCAGTTTTGCCCGAGTTACCGACAACATCAACATACCGGCGAGTAAATATCAACAACATCAAATACATCCACAAGATTAAATGTTTTACCGAATAAAGTTATACGTGTCGTTTTATGTGCTTTTCGCAAATATTATTTTAATTAGTTTAGGCAGTTAATCGCTAAAGAGATATTGATGCTTGTTTAAAGATAGTTTCGAATTTTTAATCGGCGGAAATAATAACTTATTCACGCAATTTTCAATACTGAGAGCTCTAAAGTACAGAATGAATATAAATTAATCAAACACGGACATTTCAAAGTCGATTCATTCAAACTCTATATCTGGAATCTCTCTCATAGTTTTTAAATCCTTTGTAAGCACTATTTATCGAGATTATCTTGGAAAGAACTGGCAAGCGGCAAGAACGCAGAATTCATTATCGATATGTCGTTTTACCTATAGAACACGGAGATTATCGAAGATTTTAAGCCGACGCGTCGAAAAACGGCCGAAGGAAAAAAAAATCGATAATCGCAGGCAAATTGGTCGCTATCTCGCGATCTCTTAGTCGAGGACCTGTCGACTTTATCGATCGCGGATTTCAGCGGCGGCGCGTCACAGCGCTTCGACGAGAGATAAGCCATCAGTGTCAGTTTCAGAGATCTGAAAGCGTTCGCTCGACAGTTACGTTAAAACGGGTTGATATCTATCGCTCTACACGGTCGAATGTCCTGCCAGGACTTTGTGATGCCCATCACGGGAGAGTCATACATGTCAGCGGCATGCCTGGCGCGGCACTGCACGCGCATCGCAGATAACTCATATCCATCTATATTAATTCCCGGCGGTGCATGCGCGCCCTCGGAAATTAAATGGCGTCCTTACGTCCCGGGTGGGCTCGGATTCATATCGATCTAGGATATCCGACCGCTATCTGTGCCTCGACATAAGCGCGCTTGTTGTCGTGCGCCTCTGTTATGACGTTGCTTTGCGGGTCCTGTGGGAAGGCTTTCGCGCATTGCTCCGGTAGGTAATTCCAGATAATTGAATATTGCTCTCCGCGTTACCGGGCTCGGTTATGAGCTTTCAATAATTCTTTAGTGATGAAAACTATGAATAGATTTATGTCATATAATTATTTCATGTTGCAATTTTCAATTTATAATTGAATCTTTTCACAAATAGAGCGTCTTCTACAATTCGCATATTAATTCGCGTTTATTGAATCTGCAATGAATGGTCTTTTCCGTAGAAATCTCAAACAAAGATATGATGCAGTCGAGTTGCTATAAGTCTTCATTACGTGCACGTGTATCATGGCGTGTTTCGTAATTTACTGCTACTTTGCGTTGTCCCGTCGTCGAGTGCTCGTGCCAATCGGCGTGCATAAATCTGTCTACATTTTAATATACCGCAATATATAGATGGGATTGAATATTTTTATACCGTAGATAAAAGCAACTTAGAGTTAGAAATGCGCATAGAAATAAGTGTGTAACGAATACTGCTGCTATGTATGGCGGTAGATAAAAGCAGAAAACTTTCTTGCTTTATTGGCTAAGAGAAATACAAATTTGCCGAGCTAATAATTTTTAAAACGTCGCGTTTTGAAAGGCCGTTGAAAGTTTAAGATATGAGACTCGTGTTGAAAATTTGCACGCTAGAGAAATTATACAATGTTACCTCGTAAGGTTTGCATTAAACTTCAAACACGTACATTTAATGCATTTTTTCCGCGTTTTTTTTTACATAGCTACGTATGCTTCTCTAGAATGTAATATTTACACCTAGTGAAAAATTTTCCGTCAAGCGCAGACAATAAATTTTCATTCATTTTACTCACATGCCGTATCCTCTGTCCTTTCATCGCTGCAGAAACAGAAACAGCCTGCGGAGTAATCAAACAATCGCGTGACTTTATTCGCCGACTGCTCCGTTTTTATTATCCATAAAAGCCGTTACGAGCCTGGAATTTTTGATCGAAGTCCCCGGCCAAATGACGGGGGAAAGACGGACGTTTCTGCCTGTGTTACTTTAACCCCGACTGATTGTCGGCAGTGCCGTACGAGGCTCGACCATCTCGTGTCTGTGAAGCTGGCACGACAATCTACGAATTATAAAAAAATACTAAGAGTTCTGATAGCACTTTTCATAGTTCTATAGTTCCTGATAAAAATTAAAAAGAGTTCCGCATTCCTTATATTAAAAAATCGAAATCGAAAAAATGTCGTGCTAACTTCGCGAATCTAGCACGACACTCTTTCCTCTAAAGTACCAAAACACGTTGAATATTATTATTTTTAGCAAGAGTTTCCGATAGTTCTGTTCAAGTTCAGCCTATATATGCAATTTCAGATCGATATTTCAAAAATTAATAATTTTTAAACAATTTTTAAGATTCTCGCCCAGTACGACATTCTCCCTCTAAAGTACTAAACCGCGTTGAAAATTATTATTTCTAATAACAGTTCTCGATAGTTCTGCTATAGTTCAGCCTATATAGGCAAATTTCAGACCGATATTTCAATAATTAATAATTTTTAACGAATTTTTAATGTCCTCGACCAGCACGACACTTAGTAAAAATGTGTCGTGCTGATGATGTTTCGTAGTTTTAACGATAGTTCTCGACAGTTCTATATAAGTTCTATCTTTTAGAAACATTTTTACGCAGAGTTCCGACCGATTACTATTTTTTAAATAATTTTTTACAATAACCCAGCACGACACTCCCTCTAAAGTACTAAGACACGTTGAATATTATTATTTTTATCAAGAGTTCCCGACAGTTTTGTTGAAGTTCAGCCTATATATGCAGTTTTAGGTCAATATTCCAAAAATTAATAATTTTTTATGAACTTTTAATGTTCTTAACCAGCACGACACTTAGTGAAAATGTGTCGTGCTGATGATTTTCCGTAGTTTTAACGGCAGTTCTGGACAGTTCTACATAAGTTCTCTTTTAGAAACATTTTTACGCAGAGTTCCGACAGATTACTATTTTTTAAAATAATTTTTTACAATAACCCAGCACGACACTCTCCCTCTAAAGTACTGAAACGCGTTGAAAATAATTATTTTTGACAACAGTTCTCGATAATTCTGCTATAGTTCAGCCTATATATGCAATTTTAGGTCGATATTCCAAAAAGTAATAATTTTTAAGCAATTTTTAAGATTCTCGCCCAGCACGGCATTCTCCCTCTAAAGTACTAAACCGCGTTGAAAATTATTATTCCTAATAACAGTTCTCGATAGTTCTACTATAGTTCAACCTATATATGCAGTTTTAGGTCGATATTCCAAAAATTAATAATTTTTTTTGAATTTTTAATGTCCTCGACCAGCACGACACTTAGTAAAAATGTGTCGTGCTGATGATTTTTCGTAGTTTTAACGATAGTTCTCGACAGTTCTATAAAAGTTCTATTCTTTGAAAACGTTTTTACGCAGAGTTCCGACCGTTTAATATTTTTTAAACAATTTTTTATTATTATCCAGCACGACACTCTCCCTCTAAAGTACTAAGACGCGTTGAATATTATTATTTTTAGCAAGAGTTCCCGATAGTTCTGCTATATTTCAGCCTATATATGCAATTTCTGATAGATATTTCAATAACTAATAATTTTTTACGAATTTTTAATGTCCTCGACCAGCACGACACTTAGTAAAAATGTGTCGTGCTGATGATTTTCCGTAGTTTTAACGGCAGTTCTGGACAGTTCTATATAAGTTCTATCTTTTAGAAACATTTTTACGCAGAGTTCCGACCGATTACTATTTTTTAAATAATTTTTTACAATAACCTAGCACGACACTCTCCCTCTAAAGTACTGAAACGCGTTGAATATTATTATTTTTAACAAGAGTTCCCGATAGTTCTGCTATAGTTCAGCCTATATATGCAGTTTTAGGTCGACATTTCAAAAATTAATAATTTTTATGAATTTTTAATGTTCTTGACCAGCACGACACTTAGTAAAAATGTGTCGTGCTGATGATTTTCCGTAGTTTTAACGGCAGTTATCGACAGTTCTATATAAGTTCTATCTTTTAGAAACATTTTTACGCAGAGTTCCGGCCGATTACTATTTTTTAAATAATTTTTTACAATAACCCAGCACGACACTCTCCCTCTAAAGTACTAAGACACGTTGAATATTATTATTTTTATCAAGAGTTCCCGACAGTTTTGTTGAAGTTCAGCCTATATATGCAGTTTTAGGTCAATATTCCAAAAATTAATAATTTTTTATGAACTTTTAATGTTCTTAACCAGCACGACACTTAGTGAAAATGTGTCGTGCTGATGATTTTCCGTAGTTTTAACGGCAGTTCTGGACAGTTCTACATAAGTTCTCTTTTAGAAACATTTTTACGCAGAGTTCCGACAGATTACTATTTTTTAAAATAATTTTTTACAATAACCCAGCACGACACTCTCCCTCTAAAGTACTGAAACGCGTTGAAAATAATTATTTTTGACAACAGTTCTCGATAATTCTGCTATAGTTCAGCCTATATATGCAATTTTAGGTCGATATTCCAAAAAGTAATAATTTTTAAGCAATTTTTAAGATTCTCGCCCAGCACGGCATTCTCCCTCTAAAGTACTAAACCGCGTTGAAAATTATTATTCCTAATAACAGTTCTCGATAGTTCTACTATAGTTCAACCTATATATGCAGTTTTAGGTCGATATTCCAAAAATTAATAATTTTTTATGAATTTTTAATGTTCTTGACCAGCACGACACTTAGTAAAAATGTGTCGTGCTGATGATTTTCCGTAGTTTTAACGGCAGTTCTGGATAGTTCTATATAAGTTCTACCTTTTAGAAACATTTTTACACGGAGTCCGATCGATTACTATTTTTTAAATAATTTTTTACAATAACCCAGCACGACACTCTGCCTCTAAAGTATTAAAATGCGTTGAACATGATTATTTTTAGCAAGAGTTCTCGATAATTCTGCTATAATTCAGCCTATATATGCAATTTTAGGTCGATATTCCAACAATTAATAATATAATTGTAAAAAATTATTTATGAAATAATAAACGGTCGGATCTCTACGTATAAATGTTTCTAAAGGATAGAACTTTTATAGAACTGTCGAGAACTGCCGTTCAAATTACAGAAAATCATCAGCACGACACATTTTTACTATGTCTCGTGCTGGTCAAGAACATTAAAAATTCATAAAAAATTATTAATTTTTGGAATATCGACCTAAAACTGCATATATAGTCTGAACTATAGCAGAACTATCGGGAACTCTTGCTAAAAATAATAATATTCAACGTGTCTCAGTACTTTAGAGGGAGAGTGTCGTGCTGGGTTATTGTAAAAAATTATTTAAGAAATAGTAATCGGCCGGAACTCTGCGTAAAAATGTTTCTAAAAGATAGAACTTATATAGAACTGTCGATAACTGCCGTTAAAACTACGGAAAATCATCAGCACGACACATTTTCACTAAGTGTCGTGCTGGTTAAGAACATTAAAAATTCATAAAAAATTATTAAGTTTTGGAATATCGACCTAAAACTGCATATATAGGTTGAACTATAGCAGAACTATCGAGAACTGTTATTAGAAATAATAATTTTCAACGCGGTTTAATACTTTAGAGGGAGAATGCCGTGCTGGGCGAGAATCTTAAAAATTGTTGAAACATTATTAATTTTTGGAATATCGACCTAAAATTGCATATATAGGCTGATCTATAGCAGAACTATCGAGAACTGTTGTTAAAAATAATTATTTTCAACGCGTTTCAGTACTTTAGAGGGAGAGTGTCGTGCTAGGTTATTGTAAAAAATTATTTAAAAAATAGTAATCGGTCGGAACTCTGCGTAAAAATGTTTCTAAAAGATAGAATTTATATAGAACTGTCCAGAACTGCCGTTAGAACTACGGAAAATCATCAGCACGACACATTTTTACTAAATGTCGTGCTGGTCGAGGACATTAAAAATTCGTAAAAAATTATTAATTATTGAAATATCGATCAGAAATTGCATATATAGGCTGAACTATAGCAGAACTATCGGGAACTCTTGCTAAAAATAATAATATTCAACGCGTCTTAGTACTTTAGAGGGAGAGTGTCGTGCTGGATAATAATAAAAAATTGTTTAAAAAATATTAAACGGTCGGAACTCTGCGTAAAAACGTTTTCAAAGAATAGAGCATTTATAGAACTGTCGAGAACTATCGTTAAAACTACGAAAAATCATCAGCACGACACATTTTTACTAAGTGTCGTGCTGGTCGAGGACATTAAAAATTCGTTAAAAATTATTAATTATTGAAATATCGGCCTAAAACTGCATATATAGGTTGAACTATAGCAGAACTATCGAGAACTGTTATTAGAAATAATAATTTTCAACGCGGTTTAATACTTTAGAGGGAGAATGTCGTGCTGGGCGAGAATCTTAAAAATTGTTTAAACATTATTAATTTTTGGAATATCGACCTAAAATTGCATATATAGGCTGAACTATAGCAGAACTATCGGGAACTCTTGCTAAAAATAATAATATTCAACGTGTCTCAGTACTTTAGAGGGAGTGTCGTGCTGGGTTATTGTAAAAAATTATTTAAAAAATAGTAATCGGTCGGAACTCTGCGTAAAAATGTTTCTAAAAGATAGAACTTATATAGAACTGTCCAGAACTGCCGGTAAAACTACGGAAAATCATCAGCACGACACATTTTTACTAAGTGTCGTGCTGGTCGAGGACATTAAAAATTCGTAAAAAATTATTAATTATTGAAATATCGGTCTGAAATTTGCCTATATAGGCTGAACTATAGCAGAACTATCGAGAACTGTTATTAGAAATAATAATTTTCAACGCGGTTTAGTACTTTAGAGGGAGAATGTCATGCTGGGCGAGAATCTTAAAAATTGTTTAAAAATTATTAATTTTTGAAATATCGATCTGAAATTGCATATATAGGCTGAACTCGAACAGAACTATCGGGAACTCTTGCTAAAAATAATAATATTCAACGCGTTTTGGTACTTTAGAGGAAAGAGTGTCGTGCTAGATTCGCGAAGTTAGCACGACATTTTTTCGATTTCGATTTTTTAATATAAGGAATGCGGAACTCTTTTTAATTTTTATCAGGAACTATAGAACTATGAAAAGTGCTATCAGAACTCTTAGTATTTTTTTATAATTCGTAGATTGTCGTGCCAGCTTCACAGACACGACCATCTCCCGGTATTCCTCCCCGTCGTCGTCACGCGACGTATAACCGGGTTTGCGTGTGGACGCTCTTCCTGGAAATCGATCCATCGTTCACAATTGACTTTACTCTTTTCTAGTTTAGGTGCGTCGGCGACTGCCATCTAATTAACCGAATAACAGACGGGAATGACGATAACGGTCGTACGGTAATTCGCTCGTACAAGGCAAACTTTACAATGCGGTAAATCGATCGCATGTGTAGAAGATAAATTAGAATTCGAGAAGAAAATTTTTGCAAATGTGTGGATTTTTCAATTCTTATCAATTTACAGTCAATATTTTATTTCTCCTAAAAAATTGTTACGGAGATGAAGTTAAGAAGCGCTGAATAAAATAAATACTGATCTTTAACATTGCAGTGCTTTTCCAGATAAATTTCTTTAAAATTATATTGTACTATATCTTCAATATTTGACAAATCTTTTTTCGCATTATTTCTCATCGATTTTTCAGGTCGTTAATAAACAAAATGTATCTTCTTATAATATCTATTCATACAATGAAACTTTCGCAATGATAATTATTTTCGTTTTAATCCATTTTCAAAGACTGCAGCGAGACACTTGCCACAATATCAACCATAAAATTTTCGCGAAAGATAATTGTAATAATGTACACGTTTTTAACGTGTTAATCCGCTCGAGCGTAGTATCGCGATAAGACAACACTTTATGTGGATACATACTTCATTTTTTTTTTGCTTAGCACAATTTGATGTGCGGATTGATACGACGCTTATATAGATAAAAAATGTATACATTTCATTATAAAATTAATTTTTTATCCGTTAGAAACATATTTATCACTAAAAATAACAGTTTTATAACACGCGCTAACAGAAAAAGAATATAAAGGAATAATATTAATACATTATTTAATTTTCTATTGTTACATAATTTTTCACGGTTTTTACAATAGTATAGCATTTATTCACGAACATAATCTCATTCACACGATCATATTCTCTTTCCATAAATATCATCCACCGTGACGTCTAAAAAAATGCTCGTAGAATTTGTTTAATTTAACGGCGATAATCGAGAGTACTCTGGTGCTTGAATACACTCGGTCGACGCGTCGACTAATTAACTTGATCGTCGAAATTCACGGACAAGCCGGTCAACAGGTGCAGCGCATTGTGTCCGATCTCTCGCAAAAGAATTGGCGATTGGTGGTGATAAGTGCGAACAATTTGGTGGCGTCATTTCGTTTCCGGTGGCTCGCTGGACTAATCATTGTCATCGGCGAACTAGTCATATCCGGCCGCGCTTGAAAAGCAAACGCAGATTTTTACACTTAGCAAAGTTTATTTCTGTGTAGCTATGATAATAAGGATCATTAGTCAAAATGAAAGGATAAAATGCGGCAAAGAAAGGATTATATATTGACAATACGTGACGCATATACGTGTATCTTTAACTGAGAAGCACAATTGCTAAAGAGTTGGTTTTTCAGTGGATGTGATTAAAGGAAGGGAAAAGAACTTGATTATGCATTCGAGATGCAAGAAAACTAATCGTTTAGATCGCAGCTAATGCTTTTTGTTTTGTTACTTCTGTTTCGAGAGTCACTAATTAAGACAGACGCGCTTCCATGGGAATTAATAATGTTCAGTCTGCTTTAGCTATGTTATCGCGACATTCCATTTAATAAGAGTCAAAACTCACATCAATGTCTGTGTACATGTATTCGAATAAAACTTTGCTTATTTTTAACATCATACTAATCTTACATAATTAATAAATATTTTCAAAAGCATGTCTAGATACTAATAATCGACAAAAATTAAGAGAATAATTAATGTATTTGAGCAAAGTAGAAACATATGCATATGTATTTGCAAACACAAGAAAAAGACTAGGCAATTTGTTTGATGAACTTTTTAATCTAATTCATTTTTTCAAGGAGAAACCTTTTTGTTATTATCACACGAACTTTGATAATTATTCTTCTTTATGCGCTCGAGTGTCAAGCAACTGTCTGACCTGAGAACGACGTACATAGCGATAATTCCGAGAAATTGGGTTACTCTGTAATGCATACGGGAATTCATAATGCGGACGGCGGCCACCCGGTGGAGTGCTCATACGGAGTGCATATTCCTGTCTCGTCTCCTCCAAGTTGCTCGCATTACTCGAACTGTGCCCGGGCAGGCGCACCTTTTTGCCCTGTTAATTCGCGCTAAATTAATTTCGCGTTGAATCGCTCCCGCGAGAGGCGAGAATCGTGGAAAGTGGACTGGAATCCCTTGTCAGCCTCCTTTATATACGCGGGGGAAAACGATAAGTACGTTTTGTATAACATGTACAGCGCACATGCTATATTTCTCGTGCATTAGAGATGCGATGCTGGCGCGACATTGATGACGACAATAACAACTCATAGGCGTCATAGAGAAATACGGCGGTAAATCGCCCGACGACGGTGAGAAGAAAATCGACTATCTCCCTATCGACTGACATTTTGCTGGCCGCGAAGCGAGGAAAAATAAAGTCGTGCGTCGCATGGCAGGCGAGAAAAGATCGAAAGCTCGACGCAGACACTCGCGTGTTTTCCGCGTAAAGATACTGTCCCTTTATTTTCCGCGATATCCGGAGCTGCCGACGTTCATTCCAGTCTCTCTTCTCGTCGACTCGACGGAGCTATTGTGCCGTGTCTCCCCCAAAGTTCCGTAATCAAAAGTACAAATCACTGTATAACTCAGCCGCGCTGACGGCGCAAGGCGAATGAGGAGAGGTAGGGCAGGGAGAAGGCACAATAAAAGACGAAGGAGACGAGACAAGAAGGAGAATATGGCGTAGGTTATGTACCGGAAGACTCGGTCGAAGGAATAGAGGGAGGGGATGAATACCTTCTCATGTAAATCTCGCTTATACCGGCGTGGCGAAGCATAAATTTCCTTTGGGCGACCTCCGCCTGTCAGGATTGTTGCCTTCGTTAAACGCTACTGCGTTAGATACTACTTATCTGCCGGGACCGCACTCTCTTGCGGACGAACACGCCGCTCTCCTTTTGTTTTAGACCGCCGTATTGTTCGCCGACCGCGCGATACTTCCCCGGGGATAACGCCTCTCGTCCACCGGATATCGACGCACCGCATACTAGGTCCTGTAAGCAAATATTATACCATCCACGCATGATACGATGGCGATACATTGCACTACCACGAGGTCGGAGAATGACATTGATTGTTGTGCGGAATTGAAATATAATAATGAATGAGAGATCATTTTCTTGTATGCAAGAAAATGTACGGTTTATGGTACATTAAAGTTTAACGATAATACGTCTATCCGCGAGAGACATTCGTGGGAATAAAAAACACGATACTAGTGGCTTTAGCATATGTCGATTTGACATTTCAGTCAGCTGGCAGAACTGTCAAACCGGTACAGACGTAAGACGGCATTAAGAGCTGTAGGTAAATGCATGGCAATTGATATCGTAATTGTCATTGTACATGTGTCTCGTAATTTATTTTTTACATACAATACGAAGTAAATTTTTTTCATTATTATATTCCGGATTATATATATGAGAGAACTATCCACTTATACAACAATATTTCTGTCGAATATTGCGCAGCAATATTTTCTCCTTAATATATTAATGCTCTTAGTTTCGCACGACACGCGCAGACCACACTCGCATCACGCGTGAAGGCTTTGCATAACAGTATAAGCAGTACAAGGACGCGCGCGAATGCACTGTTAAATGCTGACAAGAAGATTTCGTTTAGAGCTAGACGGGGAGATAGTTACAGGGATGGGATGGAGACGTCGAGGAGGACAAGGGAGCAGGCGCGCACGCCCGACTCCCTTCGGTGTTTGTAAGCACTTACCCCGCGGCTTATTGTTACCGCAGCCCTCTCTTTGTCGGGATTTGTAAAAGCACTCGCTGCGTTAATTCCCGGATGCCGGATGCTGTGCATCGTCGTACGTAAACGGACGCTCGCCTCCCGATACGCTCGACTACTCGAGAGATAATTTAACTGATATAGACTTGATCTACTTTCTTCTCTTAAGCTCTCTTTTTTTTCTTTCTCTCTTTAACAAATGTTGAGCAACGAAATAGACAGATAAAGAGGAAAATCGAAAGATGAATATACGCGTGTGATAAAATTATTACGGTATTTATATTGCCACTTGCTGATGGCAAATCCGCGAGTTCGTATCTTTGAATCGCACCGAATAAACTCGAGTTTATTGTTTGACACGATCGGTCGAGAATCGACACCGGGACGTGCTCGGCTCTCGAAAGCTTCCAGTCGAGCGTGACGGTCGATTTCCTACGACAAAGATTTGCTCTCACACGAATCCTCCTCCTTCCACTACCCACTTTCACCCCGGCGACCGCCCCCCCCTTCCCTGTTTTCTCCCAGCGACGACGCCGCTC
This sequence comes from Camponotus vicinus, assembly GCF_025532165.1. Classification (NCBI taxonomy): domain Eukaryota; kingdom Metazoa; phylum Arthropoda; class Insecta; order Hymenoptera; family Formicidae; genus Camponotus; species Camponotus vicinus. The sequence goes on along the minus strand of NW_028141976.1, from coordinate 23,486,674 downwards.
TCGTCGTCCTCCTTATCTGCACCTATCTATCTTTTTCTTCTCACACTCGAAACACATGTACGTGTGCACGAAGAGAGAGTCGAGGGAACGGAAAGAGGAGAAAAGCTTTATCGAGGACTCCTCCATGGTATGACGCAATGAGTAAGACGATGCGGGAAGAAAATTCTCAATATCGCATTAAGGCGCGCCTGATTATCGGCCAAATGGTTACGGTAAATCGTGCTCGACAGTCTGTCGCGATAAGTTATACGAATGCATCTCGTTGCCGCATCTGCATCTAATAACATGCAAACGCGATGCGCATCCACAATACATTTCTCTTATATCATATCCCCAAGTTCTTTTGCAAAACGCTGTTCGAGCGACTTTTCTCGATATTATTTTTGGAGATTTGGAAGAGATCTATTTCGCGTTTTATTGGAATAATTTACGAGTTAAAAATAAAACTTTTTCTTTCTCTTTACACACACACGCACGCACGCACGCATGCATGCGCGCGCGCGTGAGTACGTCGATGTTTTCGACTGGCAAGTGGCACGTATAGCGCGTGTATTGATCGACTTGCATATCCACGGAGGTGTAATAAGCGGTAACAGACTTTATTAGCTTTCGGAATGTGCGGGCCGTTTAATGTATTCCATTGTGTGGTAGTGGCGGCGCCGGCAGCCGTGCTAATTCCGAAATTCTGGGTATTATGGCCTCCAAGTAAATTTCGGCATTCGTGCACATCTACGCACGCAATTCTTGCCCCGTTTCGGCGGAGTAGCAGAAATCAAAACCGAGATTAACGCGCCGCCTGCAAGCAGCGTCTCGTTTGTTTATGCAAGAGAGATGATGATTTCTATTACAATTAATCTTCTCCATCTCTATGGAAATAGAAAAATTAGCAAACATTTTAGCGCGAATATATTTTAAGAAAAATTCTGAAAATTATTCTGCAAGCATTGCGATAGAGACACAGAGGTGCTACGAAAGTGATATTACAGTGCACGGATAAAAAAATGTCAAAATTTTGTCACGGGATATTTTTATTACGTTTTCGCGTGGAATGTTTGTGTCCGGTCTTTCAAAGTTTTATTAAAATAGCGAGTAGTTGCGCGTGAACGGATATCGGTTTCGCCGGCGAATACCGTAAGTTGCAGCTTGCCTCACTTTTATCGCGGTCGACTTTTCTGAAATAATTCCGCCGGATCGGAAATACCTGTTCGCTTTCGTGAGGAAAACTCCGAGTGCCGTTATACCGACGACGACATATTGACTTTCCGAAACTTCCGGCGCATCCACGCGCGCGCTTTCATCCCCGGTGACATACACCTTGACGCGTTGCTTGAACTCTTTATCGACTTTCCGATGCACGCGCGTCTCCCCGGCGGCGTTTCCGCGGGCTGCTATTTTAAAAGTTGGCAATCACCCGTTATTGCCCCAGTTTTCCAGCGACCTGAACAGGACATCGTCGAGTCAAGTACGGAGGAAGGCAAACACGCCTGAGTTGTCTCGCTTTCGAGGGAACGTTGTAGCGTTAAACGAGAAAACGACGACGAACTACTACGCTATACCGCTCCCTTGATTCGACGAGTTTGTCCGAATTTTTCTCGTCTGACATTTCCGTGCGAAAATACGCTCACCATTTGCCTTGCCTTCGTTTGACAGTCGCTGTATACACGGTACGTACTCTCAATTTACTCGTCGATATTTTTATTCACACATTGCTCTATCCGTGAATAATTACATCTTGAAAATCTTTTATTATCGAAATGATATTTTAATGTTGTATGCATTGAAAAAATTTTATTTCATTAGAGAAAATTGTTTTATATATATTTGCGAAAGAGGAGCGAAACAAACGACGGTGATGACGAGTTAATAACAACGTTATCCTGAATGTAATAATTTATTTAATATCGCACCGAATAAATCCGCGAATAAATCTCTCATCATCGCGCTGCTTGGTACAAACTCACCTTTATGCAATATTGAGAATGAGCGGCGGAATGCCGGAAAAGGTTGATTTATCATTCCGCACGCCCCGGGAAAACTGGAAAGCAGATAAATACGTCGTCTAATAATGAGTCGAGGATTTACCGGGATAAGGCGTATTAAGATAATACCGTTTCACATGCTCGGCGAGAGAAATCTAACAGTCCCGCACTCAAACGATTGCGCATCAGGTCATTCTTAATGCACGCAACTGGCGATTAAATCTATTCGGGCTAGTCACTCTGCATAAGGAGTTTCCGTTAAGCTCTAAGCTATCTCTTTCTCTTAACTGTTTATTGCATTTGGCGCCACAGTGATGCAAGATCATTGGAATTTCTCTTTGCCGCATGTTAGGCGTTATGGCACTTATGTTAATACTATAGTGCGCCGGCATTTCCCACATGCCGCCCATTACACCGCCATACTTGGCGGTAACATACTCTCCTCTTGAGACAATTCCCTCTATAACTAGTATTACTAACTTCGCGAAGGCACTTTATTCCGGCGCGTCTCGTAACTCGGTTATGGTTGTACGAGGAGGCAACTCTCGCGTAAGTCATCATCGCGGAATTCAATATCAAGTTACTCTTTTGTACACGCTCGAGACAATATACAACAATCAAAGGATATACGGCATTATGTATTCGTCTTTGATTACATTCGAGGCGCACACCGATCACTTTTTATTCGAGAAATTTACAAGATGTGTAATTTTGAACTTGTAATGTAAATTTTTTAAATAAATATTAAAAGAATATTTAAAAAAAAATATTGCACGCATGTCCCTGTTGGAATTCGCTGGGCGAAATCAATTTTTAACAATTTGGTAGAAAATTACAATTCTTGATTGACTAAAAACGACGGTTAAGCGAAATTTTAGGCTATTGTTTTTGCGGTGCAAATATTTCCCAGTATTTTAAAATTGGTATTACATAGCATGCAACGTTTGGCGCTTCCACGATTTTATTTTTATCTCGTTGCTGTCGTTCGTGTATGGTAACTGGAGCATATTATTCAACATGAATATTCCCGTTTGAGAACTCGCAACATTAACATCGAGTTGCGGTGGTCGTGATGTGATGTGTAGATGTTGCCAATTAATATGCGCAACGATGAACTTTGTAGGCGAATTGTTTCTCAAAATTCATAACATCCATTTCCGTAAATTTAGGTGAATGGCGGCGCTATATTGGGAATACATTGCCTCTAGAATACTTTATTTTTTACGCTACAACTTTGTAAATTAAATAATTTGTTGCTACTTTGTAAATGTGGCAGAGTGAAATGGAAAAAGTTAGTTCGTTGCTCCGGCTTCGAAATTGGACCCATCTGTGCGTTAGCGACTGACGAAACGTGAATAAGCTCCTGTGCGATTCAACCTGACAACGATCGCGATCAATTTTGGTAATAGTGAAGTAGAGTCTAGCGAAATCCTATTAACCCCACTTTCGTGCGATCTTAGAACTGGGTAACGAGTGCGCTTTTGTATTCGAGGGAAGTGCATCGGAGAGAGCTCGTTCTCTCGCTAACAATTCCCGACAGTGAAATGTTCTCTCCCATCACGGTGGGAGAGAATTTGCCAAAAGGACAAACGCGGTGCGCCCGCGTCTCGCGCGGACTTCCGTTTAAGACAAAAGGCGAAAGAGATGGGTAAAGAGATGGGTAAAGAGATCTCGAAGGAATCTCAAAGAATGTCGCAACGACGAGCTCTCGCGCTAACTTTATGGGAATGAGAAAATCGAGTAAACGCGAACGCAGCGTCATTTCGTATACATCCCACGAGGTTACGTGTTCTTATTCTCTCCCAATCAAAAAGTCAAATATTGCCACCTAAATATAAATCCATGCAGATTGCCACGTTATATTGCAAATTGAAATGCATTATTTAATCCTACAGTATAATGACTCGACTTATGATGATCCGAGTGAAATTACATTAATTGTTAGGAATTTGCAATAAAAATTGAGAGAACTGGAACGCGTTAATGCAGTGACAAGAATAGCAGGATGGCAGTATTTTCAAACTTTAACGAAGCATCATGATGAACGTAATAATATCGCGCGCTATCATCATCGGTAATTCCAGGATTATATGGAGCCGATAAATAGACACGCTATAAATAAGATAACCGAGATATTTTCGTGCGCTGGTTCGGCAACGAGGTCCGAGGTTCATCGGCGCTTCGCCCGCGCTGGGCCCTATATAATACCCATTTTATTACGGTACTTCGTTATGTCACTTCAGCACCAGCAGCGGCACTGCACGCCGCCGACATCCGCCGACATCATCAGTGAGCGTGGTTTGCGACCGCGGGACGGTCGAAAAAGGAGAACGGAAACGCTGCCTATAGCCACTCACGTCCGACCGGTGCGGAGGACGAGGTAGATAGAGCGGATTAGAGCGAGAGAAACGGAGATAGGGAGAAGAGAAAGGGTCGGAGTGGGAGAACAAGGGGGTGCAAATGAGTGGACGACCGGCTTGACCGCAGCAAAATGTACTGCCGGACCTCCTACCATCCTCCGACTCGTATCGAGCCATCTACAGATACGGGGCTGAACCCGAACCCCGAGAACGGTCTGCACGCTTTCGCTACCGTAGGCCGGGTTCTACCGCGTGGTCGTGAAGGAGAGAGGGACAAAGAAAACGTATTTATACCGGCGCAGACGGAGATGGAGGCCTCTGCGGCCATGAATCAAGCACCTCTCTACGGCTGTCCGGAGCCGTTTCTGGTGTCGGTCTTTGCCCCGCCGCAACTCGAAGGGAAGTCCACCGTCCGGTCACCGCGTCTGCGGTATCGGGCCAGATTCGCAATTGACTTTACTTATTGTCGTACAAGAAAATTCATTTTTCATGGGATTCTTTCTCCGTTATCTCAAAAACCGATCCCATTGATAAATAAATTTGTCGATTTTTTTTTTCGAAACAACGTTAAATTCGACGGTGATATCAATTGTTGCATCATGAAACGAAATAATCAGTGTCACTGTATTACAAATACTGTTCCGATGGAGAGGTTGATTATGAACTTGCGAACGCGCGTGTTATTGTACATCATTTTACTGACGCAATGAAAAACGTTTGCGGTGGCATTTGTGCGGAATTATAACCTGTTTATTGCAGCGGGAAGCACGATTTCCGCTCTGTCCTCGCGCATCGGTGATATCCTCGATGTATTTCCACCTTTATTACATTTTTCAGCAACGAACGATCATACATATAGGTGGATTAAAATCACTACTGATTTTCGGGGACCTATCACTCTATTTTAATCTCGGCTCGTTTGTCGTAACACAGTCACGTAGCCTGCTTTATATGACGTAAAAGCGTACTCGAATTTACATTATGATATACATATTATGTGTCGCGTTAGGGTCCGTGAATATTCAATGTTGCAAAAATATGTCGCTCGATAGGAGTCAAATAGTTGATAAAAGCATATGAAATTTATATTTCGTTATATTTTTCGTATTTTAATGTTTCTTGTCTTCTTTACACATTATTTTTATCGAATTAAAACGGAATTTCGATCGATCATACGAATATACGACACAAAACATTTAATGAGAACAATCGATGCAAATGAAATATCGATTGTTAAGATTAACGGCTCTGTTTACAGTTAATTTTGTAAATCGAGAATTTTATATTGATATCGCGAGCATTCTGATTACATCGTTGCAAATAAAGCCCGCATTTACATAGAAATTTCGCTTGAAATTGCAATTTTTCAAGACCAAGTTTGACTGTAATGCGAATGTATTATGAATGTGTCTATTTATTTCACAAAACTAAAGAAAGCTCAATGTTATGAATAATGAATTTCTCGGATGATTAATAATTATAATGATTCATTATCTTTAGCTCGCGAGTAAAATACCTCGACATATATAGTCTCGTTTATTAGCTTTATATCTAAAGCTACGAATCATATATGTGAGTCATATCTGGAAATGAATTTTCTCGTCATGTAGAGATCTCTAAAAGTTTGCTATAGTGATAATAAGTCGATGAAAAAAGTTGTTTGCGTGCCAGGAAAAAAAACTGAGAGATGACGAAATGAAGTTTCATCGCATTGATCGTTGATTTCAGCCGATAAACTCCTCGTACACGTTTAATTAAGAATAGTCTCTCCTATCAATGTTAATCTCATGGACAAGTTATGAGTCAAGAGAGCGACAAAATGCTTCAAGGATCTATGATGGTGAGACGTTGCCGGTGATAAAAATAAATGAGATAAGATGATTCTGTTCATACGCAATTTCCAGTAATATCTCCCTATCCCCGAAACTACATAGATTAAGCTGTGGGAGATTGAGAAGACGATGATTCGAAAAGGACAAGGCAAATATGTTGCCGAGAGATTGCTGCGAGATCCTCGTCATTCTGCTCCTTCTGTACTTTTGCGACACGCGTGATGTAGCTTAACTAAACTCGCAATAACGACATAATTTGAAGGATCAAAGAGATTAAGTCCCGATTGCGGGAACGTGATGCGAAAGTATGTCTTGAAAATTAATGTCCAATTTATCGTCTTCTCCGTATGTTTTTTGATGCACAGTATTTTTTGAGCCGTAATAATGTACTACTACACGAAGAAAATTATAATACAAGACTACACACACGTTATGATACTATCATTATTATAAACTCAAAATTTGTTAATTATTATTATTGATTAATTAATAAGGAGTAAGTTATTTTTATATTCGCTCGGATTATAAGCAGCAAGATGTCACGAAACGATATAAATGAATTCTCTTTATTATATTATTTATTCTCAGTCATTCGCCGCTTCATAATATATCGATCCATAATTTGCATACGAGATATTCGGACAAAGTGCCGAGAGTTGACGAAAACGGGGTCAACTTCTCGTTCCGATTCGCTTTGTCCGTTTGGTTCGTTAAAGCTTCGCTTGATGAATGATTATTCAATGTCAAACTATAAACAAGACGCCCTATTTACACGCTCGACGGCAGCCAACGAGAGCGGATGCGCTTTCAACGGGCTCACTCCGCCGACAGCCGAGATCCTCTCTGATGGAAACCACGAGCTGTGAACTAAACCGGTAAGCACTATGCGAATCTACCTTCGAGTACTCCGCCATTGCCACCTTCTCCTCCTCCACATCTCTCGGTGCCACCTGCCCCCGCTAACTCTGCTTCGCGCGGCTGCTGCCGCTGCTATTGAGAGAATCGGACGATCTCGAGCACCGTTGACCTGATTCCGTTAACGTCGTTCCAGTGTTACTTACTGTCATTTCCGTACGCTATTGTCCGCCAAACATTGCCACTGTACCGGTTAGCTCGGATACAATCAAAGCTCTCGGATAACTCGCCGTAAGCATTCTGTATATTTCCCTAGTGCGGGATTAATTACAGTTTATCGCAAATTGAAAATGTAATGTCTCGTCTTTATGATGCTCGATTTGTTGAGACACAGAATTTACTCGTATTATCGATACGCGGTACAAATTATTACGTTAAACGCGTATATTCTACAGGTATAGTAAGTTTGAATTATTCGTTAACGTAGATGCAGCTTTACGAGGCTACATGTGTAACCAGAGCGGAGAGTTTGCGAGCCTTACAACCCAACAGAACCAGGTGGTACGCGAATTACCAGCATAAATATATTAGGTCCCGAGAGGGGTTCCTTATTAATCCATAATTTAATTCCCTTGAACGATGGCGTCCTTAGTGTTTGCCCGAGGCCTTGGTGACCCTCGTAATCTCACTCGGTAAGTCGAATTATCGCGGGTATCAGCTACGTTTCATCATCTTTTGATTTTTCGTGCTTCGCTCCGAAGACCAACAAAGATGGGCATTTTGACGTAAAATTGCCGAATCCGTACCGCTAGTCGGCGTGATGTCGCTCAAAAGCGTCTATGTGGATAACGTAGGCAATTCATTACTGCACACCTATAGCCGATAATTGCATTTTCAGGCCATTTTACTAAAATGCTCGTCTCCAACGCCTGTCTCGACGGGAAGAGCCCTAACGCTCTCTCCGTGCAAAAGCAAGGGACGCGAGGCGTGGGGTCGAGGGGAAATCGAGTAACTGCATTAACCTTTCTACCACCTCGTAGAGAGGTGGCGAGAGTCGAAGAGTAGATGTGATAGAAAGACAGAGAGAGAGAAAGGGTGAAAGTATGCGTGAGACAAGAAATATGAGAATATACAACTCTATAAAAATTAAATAATGATTTATTAAAATTATTACATGCGAGAATAAGCGTGTATCGATTATATTAATCATAAAAATATTGCTAGTGGCTATATTTTTACGTCGAAAAAGCAATTATTAGCGATTATTAATTATTTTATTTTGTGTGCACTTTGATCAAACTTTTTCAAATGGAAATATTGTTATTCACTGCAATGTTTTCCATCGTATTATATACAAGTCACTAGAAATGCGATAACTTTTAATGATTACTAAAATTCAAGAGACCAGAATGCATCGCGCATTGGAAAATAAACAAACTGTTTTCCGAAAGCGTTGTTACAAATGAGTTCATTCATTGCGTGAATACCATCGCGGGCTATGCATAATTCATCGTATAGGTAAAATCAGACTAAAATACAATGTTGAATGGGGATTCAACGAAGCGGTTCGTGGATGTCTGGGAAATGCGGCTGCTTTTCGGCGTTAGCTATGAGTTGGCACGCGATAACGCATGACGCTTATAAATAACAGTTTGAATTAAAACTTGAACGATAAGTTTGCGCAGAGCACATCCGCTGCATCTACTCTCGTCTCGGCTTTAGTCTGCGGTTTTATATACTCTATGACTCGGCAAAACCGCGGCTCGGGATTATCGTAAGTAATGCACTAGATATACACGGACGTTTTATGAAAATTCGATATTGTTTCACCCTCGTCGAAACTCATCAAACTTTTTTCGAGCGTACGTTCCGCGATTCTGGAGAAGACAATATGAATATTGAATTTCTATAACATAACGCGTGACATGAAGATATGTTTTTAAAAGATAACATTATTATATATATGTTATGATGTAATAATTTTTTTTTAGTTCGAAAGATTTATAAAAGCACTAGAAAGTTTGTGTAGGATCAGTTCGAAAATATTTATTTTATCCGAAATGTATTTAATTTGAATCATATACACAATTATATATGTATATTAAAATAGATATAAAATGCAGATATGCAGATATAAAAAAGTAAATAAAATGAAAAAGACGAGATGAAAGGAATTTACAATAAATTCTATTGAATTTGAAATTACAATTTTACCTATGGCTATTAGATATATATTTCTGGAATAATTTCTAAAGAAGTCGTGAAACGATAATATGATTTTGATTATTGACAGTTTCAATAAAAGCAGACATGTGACATATTCGATCCGTAGCCAATTAAATATATATAGTATTTGTACTTTGAGTGTCATATACATATATTTATTTATTTAAATATTTATATATTAATCATATATTTATTTATATTAAAATACTTATAATACTTATATTAATCTAAGCAAATGTTTAGAGTTAAAAAAATATCAATTTATTTCGTATCTTTCTTCTTTCCTATTAATTTTATCGTTTATATTAATCGGGAAGAATCAACTTTGTTTTGAATTAAAGAATAGTCTATGCATTAATAGTTTTTAATATTCATATCTATTGAAACATTTGCATTTGACAGTTGAATTTAATTTTCCGACTAGATTTGTGTCCAATATATAGTATAGGATTAATTCGTCGGAACTTACTTTCGCGTCAGCGACGCGACGCAGAAGAGCCGGACGATATTTCGGCTGTGGCGTCGGATTTTATCGGACTCGTGGTTTTACGTCGCGACCGCAGCACCCCGATGTTTCGCCTATCGCGTCCTCTCGCGCATGGTTTTGCGGTACCGAATTATTAACCGCAGTCGTGATTGTCGCTTGTTTTGAATGGGCCTACCTGGCCGATGTATCGTGGTTACAATAAAATTGCGGCGGTCGGAGGGGACAGGCTCGAGAGGAAAATTTCGCGTTACGAGAAAAGCGCGGATGACTGTTTGTTAAAATTTTTTTATCGCGACAGAAATTTTTGCAAATTCCGCCATTGAATTTCAAGTTGCGAACAATAAACGAATTTACACAACGTTGCGCGTTCTTTAACCGGACAGAGAGAACGGCTTTCTTCTCTGTTCCAAGGCGGCTGCTGGAAAAGCACTCGCACAACACACATGTAACCTTTGATAAAATAGCCGTTAAACCGCACTTTATTAAGTCTCGTTTTGTTAAAAGTTTCAAAGACCCGCGGCGGTTCGCTAAATCCGTTACGCTGAAACGTGGCTAAGGATAATTTTTTTAGAGGCGTAAAATACGAGGGTCTCCAGGAGCATAGTGGCACGATGGGCTGCGAATTAGCCGCTTAAACCGCACCGGTCCTCTCTTATCCGGCTCTCTGAATTTAATTACAATTAATAATCTCCCGCCTCGGCGTCGTAGAAACGATTCGAGGTGATACCTTGGGAACCCGCGTACGGCGCCGGATTACTTTACGCTTCGCTGAGACTTCAGAAGCGTGTCTAAGCGGCCGGTTCTCTCCACTTACCGCGTCTCCGGGTTCTGATTAGCCGCGCTATCGCCCGAAGACTTTTTCTCGGTACCATGAAACGGATGGCCTTACCGCGTGTAACGACACGATTACAATCTCGGCCGTGATTGCGAGGAGCGAGGAAAATTACGTAACTATCTCCAGAGCGCGCTCCGGATCTGAATATTACCACTGAACTTTGGTGTTATATAGAGATCGGTGTGATAAATCGCGTCACTCTCACTGGAAATTGCTTCTGGAATCTTTATTTCGTAACCGATGTTCGGTAATTATGGCATAATCAAATCGCGATCCAATTATCCTCATCCCGTTCGATTATGAAATACACGTATCGTTTATATGACATTGCCATTGATACGGGTGATTACAGCTTGTGCAATTGTATCGATAAATTTCGCAATGCGTAATGTTACACGAATGATTTCGTCTCACTTTGCGTGATATTGATGGCGATTACGCGGGCGATAAAGCACACGACGCGTGAGATTCCGCGGTTTAATGAGAAATTACGAGCGCAAGAGAGGAACCGTAAATCGGATAGTAGCGTTACTTGATCAACAGCATCCATACTAACCGGTCGTTTCCCAAAGGTGTATCGATGAAGCGGTGGTACTTGAATACTTGGCGCAAAACAATCGAATTGTTTTGGAACAATTGTTGGATCCGAGCTAATTCAAGTTACGCGCGTGTATTTCAATTAAATTGCGCATAACATATATATATATATACACATATGCGCGAAAGGTAAATGTGCAACTTTATTGCGTTACACGCGATCATGGTAGTAACGTTCGTGAGCTTTTCCCTCTATGCCTTGCGTATATATGTGTATATGTATATATGTATGTATGTACATTCCATCTATCAACATCCCGCGCCTCTCTCCCGCGGAAATAAGGCGAGATTGCGATCCGAGGAATCTCATATAGCCACGTGACTGACAATAAGGATACGAGACTCGTTGATTCTGAACTCAATACATGTGCCGTTATAAGCATCGTCGCGATATGTGACACGAGGATCTCATTAAGATTACGTGCTAAGCGCCGTAATCATATTTATTGCACATTTATTGCAGAATCACGATGATCGTATGAAACTAGCTCTAGGAGTATCTGCAATTATATTTCTGGCATATTTCTTCTCATATTTTTACCGAGCGGAAAATTTATTCTCTACGGTCAATGCATTTCTTGTCCTCTAGAAACCAGTGTCCTTACGTTACATTACCAGAAGAAAACGCTGACTCGTTTGCTTTTATTTTTTGTTTTGCATTCGCTTCGCGCAATGCGACGTGCAATTTTACGCCCATTACGATTTAACACGCTCGTTGTCAGCCGACTCCACGTACAAGTGAAACCGTCGCTTTTATAGCAACGTCGAGCATTAAATGTTGGTACATGCAGCACTATAGGACATCGTAACCTTAAGGGATATCCGGAACAAAGCGCTCGTACGCGTGATAAATTATACCGAGGAAGAAGCCGTCGTGAAATATTTCTTCTGAAATTTTTCAAGACTTCGGAGACAATATAACAACGAAGAACATTTCGAAGAACAAAATTAAGTCTTCCCGATAGTACGTGACTAATGAAAATATCAAACGGCGGTTTAATTGTTAATACGAAGGCGCGTTACGCTGAATATGTAATATTAAATGAGTTCTTGAAAGTAAAAGGAGACGAAGTCGCAATTATACCTATCTTTTCGACTAATTATGCGAACGAGGGAATGCTTATTGCGAATAAGATTACGCATATTAAACGAGCGCGTGGCATTTCGCTCTCTTTGAATTTCACGATAGACGAGAAATGTTATCTCATTCCTCTTATTCTACGGACTTGGATGCTGTCAAGCGGGTATGCTATTAGTGATTATGCAGTGGCAGTGTAACGATGTGACTGCAGCTTTTTCCGTACGGTAGAAATGTAATGATTAATTACGTAGCTGAAGAACGAAGAGAACCCATTAGCGTGCATCGTATGCTATCAGGGAACGTAGAGAAAGTAAACGCGAGCTATATGACTTACAATTAGACATTTTTTCTGCGTTAATCATAATTCGTTGCTTCATATCCAGTTAATAACGAGCAAAGCATTAAAACGGAGAGATTCAATTATTACGATATTATTCGAGAAAGTAATCAATCTTCGTGCAAGGCACACGATATCTTCAAAGTATGATACGTGATATGGATGCAGCAAAAGTCAAGAATACACCACCGCGTATTACATTTCTGTTGGGAGTAAATTGATAGATGCGCGCCAATGACTGGCTCCTTCATAAATAAGACGTTAGCGCGCCAACAGCTGGATAATGGCGTTCCATCTATCGACCACATTCGTCGTATCCGCGCGAGTTAGAAAGGAATCCCCCCGAGGGTGAAGAGAGGAAGTTGGTTAATGCGAAAATAACAAATCGGGGGATGAATCATACTCGAGCTGACTGCCCTTGGGCACGTGAGGGTAGTTGGAATATTTCGGACCCATGAGAGGCGTTCCGTTTATGTTGCGATTTCTACTTAAATGGCTTTCTCGAAAAATACAATGTTACTTGGCCATCATTCAAATAAAATAATTGCTAAGAGGATGCGAGACTCGGCAAAAAATTAAACACGTACATCTATCGCAAATTTTATATACGAGAAAAAAACCGTAATTTCATTCAATTTTAAAATGATAAAACACGATTGCACATTGATCGAATATTTCTGATATAAGAGAAGGATTATAAAAAAGCAAGAGAGATTGCATATCGTGTTAGGTGAATTTTCGCCGACAAGTTGAAAACAAGTCGAAACATCAGCTGACCTGATTGTCGCTATCAACGTCGTCGAGCTCGATAAAGGAAACACGTTTGATCGCAGAGGCCTGAATCTTTCATTCGGAAACGAATGAAGAACGAGACTGTTTCTACGAGACAATCGATGACACAGTGTACGATCCGCAATCGCTTCGGCGAACTTTTCCACTCGGTGATAAACAGGAATGTCCATTACGGGCGAGCAACCTATTATGCAGGCCGCTTTTACAGCATCATTAACGAATTATACGAGACAACGATAAAGTCGAGATAAACCGGGCTGTTATAGAAAGATTTACGATATTCACGGTATGAGCGAGACTGAGGAATATATAAGACGACTGCTTCTTGTAGTTCGACGCGTCACCGATAAGTTTACGGTCCTGTTGACTGCGCGCTCTTTTCCGACTCGTTTCCGCAATAGAGACGCTGCGAGAGACGAACGAGACGTAAATGCCTCGGTTCTTTCACGGTGCTTGGGCTGTTATCGCGCCGTTTAAGATTGCGAGGAATTTCGAGGTTCTTCCTGTAACGACGCCAAAGACGCCATTGCAGCAATACTTGACGATGATATATCGGTTGAGCTCGTCAGGTCAGATATTCCATTTTCTTGTTCGCAGCTCTGCGGGGAAATCTGCGAGCTACTTTTGCTATCGAGCAAAGTGACCGTAATTTTTCATGGCTATTTCGACGGCCTTTTCAGCGCTTGATCGCTATACAAGATATTAGACCGACAATCCCAACCGTATTCTCGTTTTTCATGTTGTGTGATATTGCGTTTTTTATGCGCATTCGAAGAAATGAGATATTTTTCGACGGACGATAGCAGCAACTGAAGAAGTTATACAGTCGAAGTCGTACAGTCTCGGGAAAAATATTTGTGCGGATTTAAATTGCCTTCGGGAGTTATATAAATTTGTATAATTATAACTTTCGTGTAAATATCGTTTTTATCGTTTTTATGTAAAAGAGTTGCACGGAAAGCGGATATCATGTATACTCATTTCTGTTTCATATAATTGTGAACGAACAGTAACAATTTTTTTTCGTCTCACATATCCGAAAAAAACGAAAGGCATTCATCCAAATCTTATTTTCATGAAAGTACTCTTAAGAGCTTACAGGAACGTAACAAAGGACAAATGTATCGCTTAGGGGAGCGAGTACGCTTTAATATTTTTAAAGTACATCGAATCCTTTGGTAGAGGAATCTTTTCACTAACGAAGCGGCATCGCAGAATGATAGGTCGAGAAGCGGAATAAGATGCTCCGGCGGAGAAAGTTTCAACGAAGATCGGCAAAAATTTGAAGAAGAAAAAAAAACGAGGCGAGGAGACTAATGAAAGTTGAGGCTATTGAATCGAGGAACAGAAACAAAGGCAGATTTATATACGGCATAAATTAATTGGATTAATTTGCAGTCTAATGATGTATAGGCTGATACAAACTTATTGCACAATGATCAGATTTCGTCTCTTTTATTGCATTAGTCGCTGTTGTTTCAGAGAAGTCTTAATTCTTTATATTATAATTCAGAAATACTTTATTAACATTTTTTAATGTTTCTTCACATTTTTCCTCGCAATTCAGATTTTTTAAGACTGTAAAATATATATGTATATAAATTTATGATAAATATTCAACATGATCA
This sequence comes from Camponotus vicinus, assembly GCF_025532165.1. Classification (NCBI taxonomy): domain Eukaryota; kingdom Metazoa; phylum Arthropoda; class Insecta; order Hymenoptera; family Formicidae; genus Camponotus; species Camponotus vicinus. Next base: position 23,471,665 of record NW_028141976.1, on the reverse strand, counting down.
TTATGAAAATGTTTTGAGATTAATGACGAAGCTATATTGAACGTGGAAATGGCATAAAGAAATATATAATGGCATGAACAGAATTATTCATTTATTTAATGACCATCTGACAAGTTGATAAATAACATAGGAAGATTAATCAACCATCTGCCACCAATCTTCATTTAAAATAATTATAAATGCAAGAAGAATAACGTTGCTACCATTCTGAAATTCCAATTCATACTTCATCACTTCCTATATAATGCCAAAAGAAGCTTGCTAGCATTATATACAGGCTCTTTCAAAATAGTCGAAGCAATACGTGAGTATGCAATGGGACTACTGTATTCAATGAGTGCTATTCCTCATTGTTTAATACTCTTTTTTTCGTGTCGTGAAAATACAATTTTGGACTCCGCGGGATTAACGGAGTCGCTAGAAGAAGAATAGCCAATAATACTTTTTCATTAAGCCGCGAGCTAGGATTACCGCGTCTATTGAGACCAGGCACCGAAGCAATCAAATTATATTCCCAGCGCAATCAGCTTTCGAAAAAAAGGGGAAGAGAGAAAGAAGGAAGCATCAACATATAGAAGCGAGAAACGAAAAAGCACAAATACAAACAAGCAAGTGGATACGATATGCGACAGTTAAATCCATCGAACTCGCAATATCGTCGTGACTCTTGAATGGCGCAAGTTCTGTATTTTTGGATGCTGTAGATTTTCACCTGTACCTTTTATTTCTCAATATTTTTATTGTTAATTCAATAATAATTTATTTTTGCCTATTTCTATATTTATAGTATCGGAAATCTCAGAATCCAGATATATTCATGTCTTGGTTCCTCGGTTCTTTCATCGATAAATTTCTTTACACGTTCGTTTCTCAGTTCTATCCGTTAGCAGTAAAACGAATTTACAATTAAGGTTTACCACATGGTCGCAAATAAATTTCACTTCTTTCAGTTTTCACTCCCGCGCCATTCTATCTACGATCAATTCGTTCCGCCGACCGCGTAGTAATTCTCCGGAGAGTTGGAAGATTGAAACTGTAATTATTTTTCTTTCGCGATATACTCTTGAATTTTTCTCCGTTTAAACTATCCGGCAAAAAGACGTAGTTATCGGTTTACCTCTACTTGCCGTCGCTTTTTATCATTCGCGCGTAACGAAAGCTACATGAACGGATAAATAAAAGCCATCGAAGGGAAAATAACCAAAAACATATACACATGTAATACGTGCCAGTAGCAACACGTGTGTAATGATCAAGATGAATAGCGCACAAGTCAGGAAGATTAATAGCTTAAATTGTAAATTTATTTTCAGGACAGAAACTCTAACCGACGCGCATCGCGGTTGTTTCGTGTAAATGTTTGATCGAGAGAGCAACTTTTCTCTCGAAAAGTACAGCAGATGTTCCGAGACAAATGGCTTCGAACAAAATTTCTCTCCCTCCTATGGCGAAAATTAACAACCCACAAGTGTGAAATTAAGAGTATTATATACAGAAGTGCAAAGCCGCGCCAGGATTCGGAGGAATCATTTCAGATAAAACATAAAAGATAAGATTTGAATTTTTCATTCACTTTAAATTGAGTTAATTTAGAATTAAAATTTTGGAATCTTTAATAAATGAGGTACCAGTGCTCTGAACTGTTCAATATTCGTGTAATCACGAGGTTTCATTTATTTAAAAGGGGAGGAAGGTAATCGCATAATAATTACTTTAATATTATAGATCTTCGATGTATTAATTAAGTGTCGCTTTTAGCAGCGATGAAAATTCACGTGCCGCTCCCCGTCGTTGCTGTCGTCGTCATTGTCGTTCGCCGCGCTGAATTGTCGTAAAATCGCATCATCGAACCAGTAAGCGCGATGTACCAAGTAATTTAGTTACCACGCAGTTGTTCGTCGTGGTACGCGCGCTCTGCCTCGTTCGCCACCCCCTTTTGCGTTGCGCCCTGCGTTACTCCCTTTCCGCCTGCTTCTCTTTGGCGCACTCCTAGCGACGCGTGTACTTGCCCATTATAGCTAAAAGCGTAGCACACTCGATTATCACGTCGTCGTGGGTGGCTTAAAACTGGGAACGTTACGGACCTTTGACAGCGTTAAGAGCTCGTCGGTTTTAAGCCCGACTAAAATACCAGCGAAGGCTATGCAGAAATATCAAAATGTTCGCGCGCGTCTGTGTCATTTAGATCGAAATAATCACTGGGAGCGAAGAAAATGGGAAGAGTGCAGCCGGAAGGATTATTGGTATTGATTTAGGCTTTCACAGTCGGTAGCAGGTGGGAAGAAGAGGGGAAGGAGAAATCCGAACGTATGCGGTAGATTGAGTTACGAAATTTGCGAACAAAACGAGAAAGAGGCGGGAAATGTGAGTAAATATTGCAGGGATTTTTGCGCGAACATTTTTTCAGCTCTCGCGGGCGGAAATTAAAAAAGTTCCAAAGCGAAGAGTGAATAAAGCGAATACTCGGGAATGAACTAAGGTTCACGAAAGTGCGCATATAATGCTACGACTGGAAATATTGTAGCCTTTGACCAGTATTGATTTAAATGACAAAGTTTCTGTTTATTTCGCTAATAAACGTTATATCAGTTACAATTATTATTTTGAAATGTTTATATTTTGTAATAAATAAGAATTTTTAAGAGAGAAAATATTATATTCGCTATATTACTTTTTTTATATCATTTAATAAGATGCTGTTTTTGTTGAGAAAAGAAAAAATCAGGATTTAAATCACTCGTTCGTTCTTTAAATAAGTTAAGAAAAAAAAGACTTGCCCTTTCGAAACATTTCTCGCATCCCCAATTCATTAGTGAAAGAGCCAGTCTATTCTGATTCGAAGAAAAGACAACCCTCCGTTAGGGACGTAGAACCATATAACAATGTCGTATGCTTCAAGATCCCCACAACAAAGTTCCTATTTGCTTTTAAATCGTGGAACCTTATGTTAACCTGTTTTGTAATCGCAATAATATCTTAGGGGGGGTTAAATAAATCTTGCTAAATGAAAAAAAGTATCAAGAAAATCGCTTTCGAAATATTAAAAATTTTGTGCATTTTTGATCTTATATATTCTGCTCTTCATATTTATTAGCATAATTAAATTTTATAATTATAAATTTTATAATTAAATTTTATAAGAGTTAAAATACTTTACACGTATACTTTTATATTTATTATATCACCTTCCACAATAGCGTTCAATAAAATTTTATTAACAATCTTGAAAGAAATTATAAATACTGAGATAAAAAATTACATTGTTACATATCTCAATGAAAGGCTTTTTTTTATCTCTCTCTCTTATCTGCTCAAATTACTCAATGGATTTCGATGGAAAACAGTGGTAGCATGCACAGATTGATGCAAATGTATTTAAGGCCTTTGATCTCGCGTTGCACACGGTTTAAGCAATCTTCTTTTATATCGATTACTTCACTATGAACTTCACCACGAAGGTTGTTACAACGGGTGTGACGAGATAGCTTTTAGAAACTTCAAAGGATTTGAACCGCCCATTCGCCGTCTTCTGTGCCGTGATAAACGTACACGTTCACCGTCGAGACCATAGAACCACCGGGTGTCTGATCGCGTCCGGATGAAATTGTCGGTAGGTAGAATGTCTTAGTCAACTATCGGCCACTCGTGAACTCTACAAAGGCTGCCATCATGTCTACGCCGTCTACGCCGTAGACGGCAGATAGCTGTGTGATCGGTGTTCCCGCCGTAGTTTCCACTGTAATCGCGCTAACGAGCTAGAGCCGCCTTTTCTTCCTCCGTTTCCTACGAAATAAAAAGATCTCGAGGAAGCTCGTTTGAAGGCATGCTAGCACGGTGATCGCAAGCGCGCGGTGTGCAAGTCGCTCTGGGCCGATGCCCCTGTGATTCCGTTAATGGGACCTGCGTGTTCTCGGAACAAAGCTGATCATTCGCCGCCGACGACTGTTTTAAACGGTTAAATGTAATGACAAAAATAGCAACTCTCTTGAGAGAAATTAAACGAACATGACTATATATAGTTAGATAAATGAGAGAGTATACACAGATAAGATTGATACATATAAAGAAAATTTCACAGTTTTCTAAATATTATCGTAATGTAATGCATATACATGCATGCACGTGTACTTGTGGAATAACCTTGAAAAATCAAACGTGACCAGCGAAAAAACTGGCCACGGATTCTGTTTGGCGCTTTTAGACATGGACCTGATCGTCTAGAATCTAGATTATAAATATTGATCCTGAGCGTCCTTCAGTCTTGAGTGCACTCGAGAACTCCCTCTTGTCCGGCATTTCTATACCGAGGTTGAGTCGAGGGGGATTCTTCATGGCGAAATTGAAATCGGAGAGGTTCCTCGTATACATTCCACTAGAAGAAGAATCGGAGTCGTACGAGCAAATTAAAAACTTGGACTATCTAGTTTCAGCGAATCTTGTCTCTATATCGATAGACAAATTCAATGAAAATTTTCATCAAATACGCAGTGAAAGTAGGAGACTAACTGTTGACTCGAAATAGATGCGAATAATATTAGACATGCGAAAAATATAAAAACAACTAAAAATGTAATACGTATATTGAATTTTATACGGCACAAAGCTTTTTTAGAATCAGGGGATATCTTTAATAGATTTACAGTGGAAGATGTAAAATCTTTCTAGTTGAAAAGAAAGTAAAGACGATAAAGGAAGGTCGCCGTGGAAGTTGCTAATTCCAACAAGGTCGAAGGAGCCGGGCTTAGCCGAAGACCGCCGTCGGGTTTTAGGCTTTCCGTTCCCCTGGCACGTCTTCGTGGCCTCTAAACCGGTTTAACCGAGCTCTCGTTAACTTCGTTACCGCTAATGCCTGTTGCAATGTGACTAAGTGGCTATTGCTGCTTTGGGCGTTCTGGCCCTGAGGCCTGCGATCCTTTCCCAATTACTTTACTACCGTCAAAGTCGCGATTCCATTAATCAATTAACACGAGTTATAAATTTATCAGCAAAATCGTCGGTACCCGAAATAATTAAATATATAACTTGAAAATGACTTTTCACTGTTTCAGAAAATCTTATAATTCTCAATTGGAATTTATAATTACTTACGATTCTCTGACTAAATATTCTATTGTAAATTTTGCGCGGTAAAATTATATTATTTTTAGATTTCCAAGTATTAATTAGCAATTATAGTAATACCGTTTATTTCAATTGTTTATTGCTAAGTATAATCCGTGCGCTCGTCAGTATCGCAGATAATATCAGGGTCGCTCTTAGAAATCGTTTTCCGATACAGCGTATACATGGTTACGCGCGTTCTTCTGTGTGCGTGTACTCGAGCATAACGCGCTCGTCGATGTCTTACAGGCCGTAAGCGACCAAAGGAATGTCCAGTTACGTGTACTCGTAATCGTTAAAGCAGAGGGAGACAGGTGAGCTCGGTGGCTTTGAGGGTATCGCGCAAATTACAGATCCAAGGACGAGCGTCCTAGAAATGCCGCTTTGCGTAAAGCCAAAGTCTGATTAAGTGAGGCGTTTTAGTATGCCATGAGTGCATCGCTTCTCGAAAGCTCGTCACTCAAGACCTGAGGAACCGAGAAGGTTGAATCGCGGAAATACCAGTGGGAAATTCTGAAGATGCTACTTCGATTTTCTCTTCATTTGATTTCGTCTTTATCATTCCGTTATATGAGCAGATGCATTATAATTAAGAGTAAATTTACCGTCGCACGCTTTAATCTTTGCATTTTATTACTTTATCTTTCACGCATATTGAATTTCAAGCGTTACGTAATTAGAGTTATTTACCATGAGATGCTGTATCGCAAAGATCATTTACTTGAATTAATTTTATATTGTATAGTATCTACTGTTTATATATGACGAATGTTTTATCTTTCATATGATAAAAATGTTCTCATATGATTCCTCTGTTTTTCGAACAAACATGGAAATTTCAAGATTCATTGTCTATTGTTATATTTGTTATATTTTATATATTGTTATATTTTAGAGTTGACTTACCTGTACATTTATATACAGCTATTTAAAAGTAATTCATAAATGTAACAAAAATTAAAATTATTTATATTTTTTCTTTGTGCAAATAATTTAAATTAATAATGAGAGTTTTACGATTAATCAAATAAAGTCAAACATGTTATTATTTGGATAATTTTCAATTACGTGTATAACAAAAATATATCTTTATGTACTTGATTGAAAATTATTTAAATAATATCGTGTTTGATGTTATTTTAACCGAAAAATATTTCATTAATTTATTAAAATTACTTTCAAAAAATAAAATGAATGTAAATATTAGTTTTCATTAGATTAAGATGACTACACGTTTGCGAATTACTATAGATGGGAGGAGCCCATCGTAAAAGACTTCGGAACTCTTTGATGATAATTTATCTCCCTTGCTCTCTATCCGTTCTCGCTCTCGTCAGCGTGATTTATGGGACAGCTCGGGAAGATAAGCGCACCCACGAGACGCTTCTGCATCACTAGTGATCGTCGATCTGTTGTCACATAATCGGTATTTACTGTACCGTTGACACGACATATTCATGTGCAAATATTAAAAATCTATAATTTTATTATTACATTTCGTTCGCAATAATTACATGTCAGTTATTTTACAGTTGTCGCATGACATTATCACCAGTCGTATGAAACTTCTTAATTTAGTACGGCTTATTTGGATCTTCGTTGCAAGCTAGCAAAAAAGTAGTCGGAAAGTACGGATATTGCGCACGGTTATATACATATTCGCCTTTTCTCTAGGTGAGAAACTTTTGATTTACGATGCACTGCCCGACCAATACCAGCCGGTTGCCGCGTTGCTGCTGCAACGGCACAGTAGAAAAGTTTTCTGGAGACCAAGAACGCGCTCTATTAGTACCATTCGTTATTTTGTTTCCTCTCCGGTTCGTGTGTGCGGGAGGCCGTATAAGAAAAGGTTGCGAGAGGAGGAGGAAGCTCCGCGGCTCCCGCGCCAGAAGGAGGCGGAGTATCCTCTGGAAGGATATCCGCCGGCGGTTCCAAGAGACTCGGATAGTTTTTCGTCTCGGGAAACTGGTTATTGATACTGCAGTGCGCGAACTTTCCCGGAACTTTCCTGGCCCCGCCCGGAGTGCTCGTCGTGCTCGAGAAAAGCACGGCGATAAAAACATATTTGCCCGAGCTCGATGTTAACAACCTCCACCGTCGTTCCTTCCACGTTTGTCATTACTGCCGCATGTGTCATTACGTACCGTTCGAAAATTCGCTCACTTTGACACGTTACGTACGAATTGGAAAAAGAGAGAGAGACACGCGATTCATCAAATGTTTCCATAATTGCTCGTACGCTCCAGTACTTTACGAAGAATCTTGGCCAGTCGCCAACCATCGTTTCTCTCACTAGGCAGACGTCGGTTTATATTTATAATCCAGTTAATCGCTGCTCTGTATTTTAAGACACGACTGAGCTTTGCCTTCGCCCGAAAGTTTAATCTTTGCAAGATTTAGGGAGCTGTTTCATTTGCGAAACGTTGAAACTTTTGCGTGTCTATATATTTCAAATTATAAATGATAAAAATTATATAATTAATCGACTGAAATGTCGTGCAATTTGTATTGACATTTTTTTGTGTTTCTGTTGCAGAATCTAAGTGCTAACAGAATGGATACGTCAAGAGTTAGAAGAATGGTGGGCTTGCTTTGGTTCGCCTTCTTTTTCGCTGGAGTTTTGGCCGAGGGAACCTTGGAAAAGTTACACGAAGGTGAGTACTCGCTTAAATTTTTTGATCTCTAGCAACACTTGTTCTCGATTTTTAAATAAATATTTTCCTGTCTCAATTTTATTTCGTATGAAAAGAAAAACGGAATCTAAAGAAGTCCGATCATTCACCATCGTAAAGATTACTGTCCCCTCAATTGGTATCGCGAATATAATGAAAAACATCGTTATATCGCCACGGTCGTTTAATGCAACGATACTGACAGCACGGTAGTGCTGATGATAAATTTCAATTTAATGTATTGGATATTCCACCTTTGAAGGCTCGTTAGCGTAATAACCGGTTGAAGGGGCGTGACTGATTTTTCGCAATTATATATTTCCCGACAGAGCATACTAAGCTTCTTGATAAATGATCGGTATTTATTAACGTTTAATACGGTTTAAAAAGTGAAAAAAATATTAATTATTAAATATTTTAATACCAAAGTATTAAACGAAATAATCGGAATTATTCGATATCATCGATAAAAGTTTCAATTTATTAATGAATATATGTATATATATATATATATATATATATATATATATATATATATATATATATATATATATATATATATAAATTATCTACATATATATTTTATAACTCTATAAATTATAAAGCTAAGGAACTGTAACATGTAAGAATGAATGACATTCCTAAACAGCATTAGTCAAAAAAGCATAGGAAAATACATAATGCAACATGTGAGAAACGGCAATCGTCTTGCTGCAACATTACAGTCAGCGGCAAGAATGCAAGAGAAATGAGCGCTCGTCTGTGAGTGATTCTGATGCGGTATCCTATCGATCGCCTGAATTTCCTGCCTCGCAACACGAACGAGCACAGTTTGTAGAAACGAGAGATAAACGTCTATCTCACTACTGGTCCGAGAATGGGCAGTCGTGGCGGGGTGAGTCGGACAGAGGACGATGCCTCCTCGGCAGAGACGAAAACGAAGAGAGATGGAGGGGACTTGTAAAGTATCGGAGAGAGACGAGAGCAACGGAGAGAGATGGAGATCGAGAGAACAAACGGAAAAGGGGCGAGGAGGAAAAAAAAGGCAATGAAACACAGAGACGGAAGAGAACAGCAGCGGAGAATGAGGCGTGGAGAATGAGCTGGTTGCAGAGCGAAAAGCTACTTTAAGGCGTATTCATAGCCACCTGTCTGTGCCTTGTTCTCTTTCGCCTCCACGTTCGCCTCGTTATCCTGATTTCGCGCCATCGCCGCGAGCGAGATGCGAGAGGAGAGTGTAACGTTGACGATCGCGGGATACCGCGAGAGAGCACCGTATGATTTAGCCGTAAATTCGATCTGCATAACAAGGCCGTGGATCGCTCATGAATAAAGTCATTGGTATTTCGATATTAATCACGCCTCGCCACATCACGAGCGAACAACCAAGTCGGTCGCGTCCACCCTCGTTTTTCATCTCTCGCCGCGCTCTCGGCTATCGATTATTGGCGATTAAACGAGCTATTGGAAATTCTGATTTTTTAGATTGTTCGAGCGGTGCTTTCTTCGACATTTAATTGCATCTATTGTGTTTGCGGATGCTCGCGCGACATAATAATGATTCATATCGCGTTTAATACAACTATATATTCGCGCCTTTCCTTTGTTTATACAATTAGTATATTTATAGCGACGACATTTCGTTTGCGCTCTTTCCGATCTTTTTCCAATTTGTGTTAGAATTATATAAATATTGGATGAGAAATATAGTTTTCGATATATTGCTTTTATAGACACAAATATCAATTTCTACATCTCATTCCCGTCTAAGGTTAACGTAATCATTTGCATAACTTTTAAAGAATTTATCTATAACGATGATAATTAGAAGCTTTGGGATCGATCGGGGGGATAGATTGCGGGTTTTCACATTATAAGTGACCAACGCGCAGGCTAAAGCGATTTTACCGAGTTTTCTAGAGAGTTATCTATCGCGGTCACAGTAGGTAGCATAGATAGTGTATCTACGCCTTCCGGCTGATAGATCCTTCTGCTCCTCTCTCTCTTGTTTCCCCTTTAATTTTCTGCTCACGAGCATAGGGTTATCTCTCTCTTTCTTCCTCTCTCTCTTTTTACTCTCTGTGAGATTCAGTAAGCCGCGTTGCAACTTCCGACTGAATAAGCATCACTTCGCTTCCGCTTCCGACGATGTAGCCTTTGATGCAATACCTACGTCATTGCGCCTATTTTTTTCCTACTCTACTTTTACATTTTCTTTGTCGGTACGATGTATCTGTCGCCTTCCTGCTGACCATTCCGCGTCATCGTACTAGATACTTCTTCTGGATATATATCTTTCTTTCCTGGTAGCAATGTGCTTTTCTCCTGAGAAAGACCATGGTTTAAATCTTGTTGAAACTTTATTTGTATCGCGAGAAGAAATAGATTCCGACAGAAAAGGAGATAAATATTTCATTTAGACGAATTTTTTACTGTCTTATTTTTCAGATAAATAAATCGATATCATAATTACATTGAACGATTAATACATCGTCTGTATATATCGTATATTTTGGTCATCGTGGTCAAATCGGACTAGCTAGTACATTTTATCGCGTCCAGAGGAATGACATAGATATTACTCGCGCGAAGAATGAAGAATAGCCACAATTATACGCGACAGCGAGAAGTGACATCGCGATTCATCAAACGGCATTAATCTCTCTCTCCGTCGTGAGTGAGATAAGGCTATGCTTTTTTTGCTCACGCGAATACACGCACGTCCCGCCGAAGCTTTGTTCCTCTCGCGCGCGTTTCGTGGATTCGCCGATCCTGCTTCCGGCTTCCGGTAGACTTCCGGCCTCCGTAGCACCCGTGAAAAATTGCATTCATCCGTCGACAGCGTAGCGTACCTCTTTCTGATGACGTGAGATGCGACGGAATCTCTTTTTCCGCAGAGGTTCTCCGTCTTTCGCAATTTCGCGCAATCTCTAGCGACATAGCGTCAATCTTTTCCTTCTATTTTTTTATCAATCTTCCGCGCATGTACTTCCCTCGTCGATTCCTATCGTCTGTGTCGTCTTCTCGTTACTCTTCGCTCTCTCTTTCTCTCTTTTTCTTATACCATTGCTTCGTTCTTTTTGCTCGCTGAAGCTGTTTTCCTCTTCGGGCCAGATCACATCCATCATCCGCGGCAACCAAATCTCGGCATTTGTTGAGGTCTTCATCCTCCGACTCTACATGGTCATAGCGGCTCCTTTCAGCATCGATGAGAGGGTCGTCGGTGACGGGTCTGGCCCGATACCGTTTTACCATGTACATTTTCACATGTCGGCAACTCAATTTCGTATTATTGTGATCCATATTTTATTCGCTTGCTCTCAAACGATGTTTGCGTTCGTATATAAAATACTTGTATCTAAAAAAGTAAAGTAATGTATTCGTGAAGTGAAATCTCATCGATTTAACAAAAAAATATCAAAATATTGAGTAATTCGAATTAAATGCCATGATATTAAGATTGAGAAAAAAGATAATGGACTTAAATCAAGGTTGAAAAAATCTTGATATCGAGTATCATTATTACATTGAATTTTATATTGATAAGTTTTTAAAATAATATTTTTTTTGTTTTTAACATATTTAAGTTCATTAACATATTTCACAGTGACATTTTCGTAACTGATATAACGAGAATAAATTCATTATCAGAATTTCTTTAAATATAGTTAGAGCTTTCCGGCGAGATTTAATCGCGTGATTTTGCTGTATACCAGCGATTGGAAATCACTCTCATCGTTAAGCCAAATTGCGTTTCTAGATTGTCTCATTATCTCGAACTATTCTAGACACCTCGGTCCCCAGATCAGATAAGCCAGAGGATCGAACTAAAATTCGTGTTGTGAAAGCCTGGTCCAATTATCAGTGTCTATGGGATTGCGAAGCAGCTTGTATACATTTATTATGTTAGGCGATCGACGATACATTATTAAGACTGGTAGCTCAATTTATCTCAACATGTATTCATACACGTTTTCCATCATGTCGAACATTTTAATACGATTGATTTATACTTAAAACGATAATCGACTTAAATCAAGATTAAAGAAATCTCATATATAAAAGAGTTTATTATCACACTCTGCTCTGTATATAAATATATCGATCTTAGGAAATCAATAAACAAGATACATGTTTAATCTTTCACAATGGTAAATGTAGCATAAATGCGCAGAACTATCTTTACACGAAGCTTATCAAATGCATGTTCAAATATATATGTCAAACATAATATGTATAAATTTCTAATGAGATTATATTAAAACTTGCGTTCATTTGTAGCCATTTAAGGAAAGAGTAAGAAGAAAATCAATACGCGAGCAGAGTTAAATGGTTAGGCAACGAACGAGCTTATAATAATCGTAACAATGAACAGGTCAACGGGCCAGCGATACAGTCTACGTTTTGTGCCGTAGTTTTCTACGTGATACGACAACGGGTCATTGGCATAATGAAGAAACTTGGCGCGGGGTTCCCGGCGAAGAGAGAAACGCGGAGAAAGATTTCGGGCCAACTTTTTCTCGTCGCTCTCGCGCGACGACGCGCGCGATGCAGGCCAGTAAGACCGACAAGAATAACGAGGAAGACGACGAAAAGTTCGAAAATTCGTTGAGGCAACGCCAGGGTTAGCGATAGGACAAAGAGGGACACGGAATGGCGGACCCAGCGGCACGTTTATCTTGCACTTCTTGCGGCCTTCACCGCTCGCTCGTTCCCTACCCTGTATCCCTGTGCGACCGCCACCTCTCTCCCCCTTTCTCGCTTCGCCTCCGCTCTCCTCCTAGCTACCGTTTGTTCTTTTGATTCTTTCCAGTCACTTCACCGCCATTGCCATTGCTCTGCCTGGCGTTGGCTTCCAAAGTAACCCCCCGGAATCCTTGTGGAAAAGTTTGGTTATTTAATTTCCTACCGCGGTTCGCTAGAGTTCTCTCCCCCTCTTCCTCCCTTCTTTTATATCTCTCAGGGCTCTCGCTCTCCGCTATTCTCTCCACATCCTTCTCGTTTCGCCGTCACTCATGCTACGAAACCGTCCGCTTCTCCGCGACGGACGACCGTTATTTCTTGTCGAGCTCTTTATTGTTCGTTGCGGGGAATAACTTTCCAGAAGGAAAGATTTGTCGCGCGTGATCTTTGCGAAAGACAGATACGCCAGAAACTCCGCTATACGTATTCATCTCCAGCTCTGAAGATATTTCTGCGTATGTATGTAATTCTTTTTTCATGTTCCTGCAGTTGAATAGCTCGGTCTTCTTTTCAACGTTACAGCGATTGTACGGAAGATTACCTCTTTTGACATAGAACAGCGGGTAGGAAATCCGTATAGAAAAATCTCGAGTGTACGTATGTACGTACACGTGAATACCCAGCAAGTACATAGATCAGGTAGCGTTAATATCGAGCCATTCCCAAATCTTTCCAATCAACTCGTGCCATCTTTTTCCGTCATCGACCCACATTGCTTGTTTTTATTCAACCCTACGACCGCTTCGACCTTTCGATTGTGCCATTGAATCGTCGCGTTATCCAAACGAATCTTTTCGAATAAGGGTCTGCCGGCGAGAGCACATTCCCGGATATTCGCCAGTATATACAACGCTCTCCATGGTTCGTTCGCGACAGCGACTGTGATCCGGATACGCGCGTGTGAGCTTGTGCGTATACGTACACGCGCGACGCACGCATGTGGATATAGAAGCGCCGGCGTATAATTCAGTTTTACCCTGAAACGACTCATTTATATGCGTTCGTTTGATTGAATCTCTCCCGCGTGATACTAGCGCTCTCTCGTTCTCTTTATCTCTCCCCCCTCTCTCGCTCTTTCTCTCGTTATCTCTTTCTCTCTCTCTTTCTCTCTTTCGTTCGCACCCTCCCTGCCGTTCGCACCCCGATAGTCGCCTCTTTTCGCTATGTGCGCACGGCCTCTTCTCTCCCTTCACCCTCGTCAACGCCAACGCGGTTAGCTGTTTCAATTTCCCCTCGCCGAACAAAACTGAAAGGCGTACCTGTCGTCTATTCTGTTCGCTCGTGGTTCTTTTCGTTTTGCTCGCCGTTCGTCTCTTCCTTCTCCAAATTCGTTATCACTCGCGTGTTTCTGCCATTTCGCGCAAACGCCGCATCGTTCGCCTACACATGACGCGCATATCATTATTACGCTCCACACATTATTGTTGACCATAATCACGTGGAATGCAATCGAGCCTGTGGTTGAATAATCGTACGTGCGTTTGAAAATGGTAGTAAACCGCGAATATACAGAGGAAACGCTAAAATTGAATAGTAACGATATTTGTGAATTTACTTATAAATTTTGCAAAAATTTGGATAATGTATATATTTTTTGTGAAGCGCGGGAGTTAAATCTCGGGAATGACGAAACAATATTTGTAAAAAGTCAAACCGAAACTAGAGAGACGTGCGGCAAATTTTCATCGTCATTTTTCAGTTAACGCTTCTGTCTAGTTCGAGGTGGAAATGCGTGAAACACGGACGATTATACGAGAGAAAATTCGATGGGAACTGAGCTCTACCATCATAGGGAGATACGGAGTGGATCCCCGCTGTCGTATTTTAGGGTGTACACGTAATGCAATTATACCTTCACCCTCCGGCTTCGGGTTCATGAATATCAACGCTCGTTTGATTTGTATAATGTCGAGTTATTGTTCCGGAATCGAAACATCGGAAAGGGAGCGCGTTATTCCGGTTCGAGTATCAGCGAGAGATTCGGCGAGCGCCAAGATATTCGAAGCAAAATTATCTTTCAATTCTCGCGATTATAACGGATGCGTAGGTTCACACAGGTATTTATAGTAGGAGAATATATTTCGCGAGACAATATGTTGCGAATCGTTAGGACTGATTTATAAGAACGCTCCATCGAATGCTTGATAATTATCGCCATCTAGTCGCTTCACTTTAATCAAGCATCTCGATCTGAGCGATTAACCGACCCGCAGACACGATTAACGGCAATCGTCCCGAGCGTGTATACGATGGAACCACGATGGGAATTAATAACGTCACTAGTACGATATCGAATGTACCTGCTGGTCCGCGGCTTTTGGTAACCATTTGCAACGCCGCGGTCTAAATGCCAATAGGAACGATATTACTGTGCACAGTGTGCGGTCGAAAGCGTCCGACCGTAAACATTTTATTTCATTTCCACGCTCCTGTGTCGTTAAAAATTCAGTACAACGGACACTCGACTAAGAGATCTCGCGCGCATAAAATTCGGTGATTGACTGACAGACGCGCAAGAATAGAAAGCGCAAAGTTATTATTGTCGAGTTTAAAAGCGCGACGCGCATCGAAAGTTTCCTGACGAGTCTTCCGATAAGAGTAATCACTATTTTATCGATATGTTTTAAGCTTTCTGGGATTACAGACACATCGATCTTTCTTGTCGGCCACTCGATACTCCGGTCTGTATTCGGCATTCAATTGACAGTTCCAAAGCCCCAAAGTTCCGTACCGGCGGGACATATCGATCGCGTCCGCGCGCCACAAAATGCTCTCCAGGATGGACGGTTTATTCCGGCTGCTTGCTACCGTCCAATGACTAATTACTTCAGTTAACTGCTCGTGAAAAATGCACTACTGCCCGAATACCCCGAAAACGGAATGTATAATCAGGCCGAATTGATCGGGGGAGAGAGAGAGATCGGGGACAGGAGAGCGCGAGCAGTGAACTGACGGCGGGGACGCACGTTTCGAGCGAACGTCACACCGCGGTAATCACTGGTAATGCAGATGGCGGCTCGCCGATGGACGGCATTGACAATCAGCTATATAATTAGAGGCCTCGCCCACCAATTAAGCCGCATTCATCGGGCGCGACCGCCGGATTGCGCGAGTGTCTGCTCGCGAAAAGTCTGCGGACGGTAAGCGCGAGTTAATGTGCGGCGCGAGCAATGCTCGTTAACGTAATTATGCATTCGACTATTTCGCTAATCATCGGAATCTATGTTGCATTCCTGCGAGGGAAAAAAACGCATATTGCGCGTACAGTAGCTACGTCGATCATGAGCGACAGACCGCGGGTTCGTCGCGATAATTATTATTACTAATACCTAAATGCGGGCGGATCGGGCGCGCTATCTAATGTCCTTCGTAGCCATTCGGTTAATTCGAAACTCTCGCGGCTCCACGTATGCATTATTCTCACCTGGCGGAAGATAAACGTCGATATGAGGATTTCACATCGCCGCGACATATTGTCGTGACAGGCGCTTCCTGCGAGATCCATTTATATAGAACTAACGCGGCTAATATTTCAATGTCGATCGAAGTTACTATCACGCGCGTGACCCGCGTAACGACTCTGCTCGCGAAATACGTGGCGTTTTCGTTTTTTTTTCCTCCCGACACGCCTAGATACACACGCTGAATCGTTTAACTGTCGCGCAATCGCATTGTCCAATCTCGCGTATCTACCAACGACTTGGCGGATCTATTACGAGACGATTGGTCGCGATCGAACGGATTCTATGGATTAAAATCGGTATGTGAGAATTACCGTGGGTCGATCGTGACTTGTCTCCTAAGCATCTTAAAAGAACAATCCTAAATGACACACGAATACAGGAGCTGTGTCTTTGCGCTCAATACGGGTATAATAATCCTTGATAAAGCGTAAAAGTTTCCTTCTCTATGCGTCGTTAAATTCGAAATAATGTCACTACCATTTCAGAACTAAAACCATTTTGCGCTATGTAATCTTATACGCGGTCGTTAAGTCTGAATCTAATTAAACTTTTCAATCTCATTATGATCTTGTTTTCTGCAACTTTTATCTTTTCGCAACATTTACGATGTTTAATCTATTATTAAATTAAATGATTGTTATCCATTACAAATTAATAAATATTAGTGTGACATATATATATCTTTCCATTATAGTATAATGAATTAAAATGATGTAAAAATGAGAAGGACGATAATTGATTGAAAATATCATGGATAATGTTTCTGATCAAGGCTCCCTGAGAAATGATGAGACCGGAGGAGCATGGACGAGCGTCCATTACACGAAAAATTTTATTAACTATCATATATGTGTGTCATGTATCTCTCAATATTATTTCTCGTGCTGACAACCGCAAAACAGGTTTGCCCTAGAGCTCGAGGCGTATCGCAGTTTCTCGCAACGTGTCTAAGCACTCGCTTAATGTTGAGGTCATCACCTGAAATCGCGATTGTAGAAGTGCAGTCTAGAAAAGAAGATTGTCTCGAATGTTCTTATCGAAAACTATTTTAGTTGAATAGATACTACGCTCGCACGATTACACACATCTGCACTTCTATTTCTCCCTTTCAATTCTACAGGAACGAGTTGCATGTGTAGAATAGTTCTGAAGAATGTTTCTGGTATACGTTTCAAACTTAGTTCAATCGAACTTTGTTACGTGTACGCTTCTTCGATAATGTCGCTGCAAAATTTTAATAAACGCTTCTCTCTCAATTTATTACGAAAACGTGTGTCGCGACTCCGACAATTGCAATTTATTCGTAGACTGTTATAATGATACAATCTAAAGCATATATACATTGAGCGCGAAAATTTAATAAAGCCTCAAGTCGCTGGATGTAACAATATTTGTAATCCAAGCGTACGATCCAGCGACGAAAGCTTGATATTAATTTACTCGCTCTTCGTGCAATTCAATTCTTTTTGCGGATGTCAAGCAAATCTGTTCGTCCGAGGCCACGAAGGACGGACACAAGAGCAGCTATAAAATGAACGGCTTTGTGCCGTCGACGCGTGATACATCTCACTTAAATGCGGCGCACGATGTCGCTCGGATAGCGAGACACGACAGGCGCCTGTTTGCAGCGGTTGCTAACAAGACATGAGAGTGGACTACACGAAAACCAAAGGCGCCAACGCCTTTGTGCGCCCCACGTTCTACTCTTTTTGCACTATTATTACCCACCGCGCCGATGTCTATTGCCCCGATACCGAGCGACGTATCGGTCGCAGCTGGCTCGCACACCATCATGCATAACCGCACACCGATGAAACGTACCGCACACGGACGTGCCGAGCTTAACGCGCTGCTTGTACGGCGCAGTTTAATACGGCTGGGTGACCGTAAAGCCCCGGTTCCCGACGAGAGACGGAGGTCGAAGCGGGAAGAAGGGCTCCGACAGGGGGGGTGGATGGCGGTCCAGGTGTCGATATAATCGAGAGGCTTGCTCGTCATCAAAGTGCCACGTAGACCTCCTAGTATAGCACCGGCGACGGCATAACAGCAGCAAGAGCAACAGCAACAGCAACGACGACGACGCCGGCGGTAGCAGCCCTCGTTAAGGCAAAAACGCGAGAGATGATGGATGGATGCTAAATTGCATTAATTAAATCCAGCGTGACACCCTCGGCCGACGCAGCCCTTGGTATCACTCGGCGGCATTGCTCGGGCTTGTCTGTGATCGAGACGTGAGCCGTTTAACGGGGGTACGGGTCACTTTGATGATCATACCCTATACAGAGATCCCCGTCCTCCGTCTATTCTCCTCTTTCTCTCGCGCCTTCGCGTAATCTCTCCTCCTCCTCCGTCTTCTCTTCTTCGCATTCATCTTCCGCACGGCATCCAGAGTACCAGAGAAGTGCTTTATCAGACGCTTTACCTGACTAGAACATTCTGTGAATCAGAACGGAATGCGGACTTGTGCGAGATGCGTTACTCGGGCTGCGGCTGGTCGACGCAACAGTGCGTTCTAATCGACCGCAGACGCACATTAGTGCGCTCCGTACTAAAATTAGCAGGCATGAACGACGCCTTGTTTCCTGCAGCGCCGCTTGCGAAGAATATCCTGGAAGAATAGTGGCTCTACTATCGACAAGTCATGCATATCCCAATTAATTGGAGATGTAATGCATACTAAACGAAATAAATTGCGGAATATTTTCTATTCCGTTTTATCAATTCTTTAAACATTAGTTGATTTTTTTTTAAACATTAACTTTGGAAATTATATAATATTATTTCGAAATTATGAATTGTAGTATTCAATGATAGTGCTGGAAAGAGTAAATTTCTTTACGATGATGACATAATCTATTATTCATATTTATCTGAGTTTCACTTCTTGAGCAATATGGATGCTCTTGCATCCACAGCCGTTTATCCTTTAATCGATTAAGTATTACACGGATTAGAAACGAAACGCGATGATTTAAATTACCAATATAATTGGGCGAATGTGAAAATTGCAATGAGCTTCATAATCGATTATTAATAAGGATTAAAGTTGAACACATACAAGATTCAAAGTCGAGTTTATTAATCATGGATGAGAAATCGAAAGGCATTATCAAGCATAGTGCTATTTTGCATCGCTAAATAATTTAGAAACGATATTAAATTCTATTCCTATTATAGAAGGCTATTTCTCGAATACGATACGAAATCTACTCTTTATGTTTTCTTGAACTGGTTATCTTGAAATTTATATATATTAACCTTTATTCGATACTCTTTCAAATCATATACTTTCAATCATTTACGTTACATCGAAGTTTAATACTTCCTTTCTGATCGGAATCATGCTACACGCGTACTACAGCCTTTGTAAATTCAACATTTTTCTTTGACGTTTTTTCACCTGCTGTTTTATACAGGATATAAAGCCGCAGTTAAGCGGATTTAGCGGAACAAAAGAATATATGTGCGCGCGCGCGCGAATTCTTACGGCTAAGTGAGATGTTGCTTGGATCCCATATAAAATAAGCAACGGGCTACACGTTTCGCTTTCCCCTCCTTAAAGAGATGATGAGATCTCGATTCTTATACCATATGTTTCGGATGAGAGATAAGTGAGAGCCGTATTGCATAGATATTAAGTATAATTTAGTAGATTGGCCCGACGAAAAGAGAGAAGAAGATACCGAAGAAGGAATAAACGATATCGCGTTATAAGAAACACGAATAGATGTATGTGAGTTGATTATACCGGGCTACAATCGCTCTGTCATGTCTCTCAGCGGAAGGAAACACTAAATAATAAGAACGAGACAGCTAGAGGCAATTATCACGCTGTTTAGGGCTTTGCGTGCAATATGGATAGACAATGCTCCTCGCCAACGTATATTAGATGGTAATTGTGGCAATTATTTCGTAAGCGTGCAAGTTTGACTATAATATATTGTTATCTCTCTCCGTTAAAACATTTTTTAATATAAAATTTTAGCCTTATATAAGGTTGAATCTTTTTCGACGTAATTTATCAATTTTCCATATTTTTGTTTGCTATTTAATATATCGCGACAACACTTTCGGTTCATATATTGTGTTCCGTTGTCACGAGTAAGGATAAAAGGATGACTACGAAGAGGCAAAAGTCTGTATAAAATTGCGAAACACGCGGATAACACTCGACTATACGAGGATACGGATTTTGTTGATCTGCGTGACGACAAATATTTTTCGATTCGTTCGTACGAAAAAAGAATCCGTTGATTCGCGACTCAGATGCAACGAGGTGTGGAAGCTTCAAAGGCGTGTGAAGCACCTTCGCGGAATAAGAGGATAATGTAGACTCGATTTGACGTCTTTGAATATTTTAATATCGCACGAAGCCGTCTCATCACTCGCGTTTTACGATGGTTCAGACTCGCTCTTATTGAAGTGGAACTAATGAAGGATCATGCTGTTCGCGCAAAGGTAACATCGTGTTGCATATAACTAATCGCTTTCCGATATGGGAACATTATTCTCTATCAAATGTCCTCTTGACTGTGCATTCTTATTACCTTTCTTCTCTTTTACTTTTCTTCTCTTTCTAAATAAATGATAGAAACGAGGGGAATGTGCAATCCCGAATATCGAATAAACACGAGGTTGTGGCTCGACTTTATAAAATTTTCCATAGAACGCGCATCAGACATTTCGCAATTTCTTTGGCGCATTTATTGCGAAGAGGGGTTTCTTACCTTCGAGTGTTCCACACAGGCACGATTTTTGCAGACACATCTCGCTCGTGTCGTGCACACCGACGCTTTATATTTCAAACGTTGAACGCGACGATACCGGCGGGATGCAGTTTACGGTTTTTCCGGTGATTTGCCCCGCTCATGCTGTACGCGCTCTCCCAAAAAGACGGCACCTCGGACCGCGCCAAAGTATAAGGGCAGTCGTAAGAAGCGGCGCGACGACGAGAGAGGGCCCGACCGAATGGCCTCATGCAATTCTAAACTATTTCAATGAAATGGGATAGACCGGTGGATTTGTTGGTCGCGCGGCACCCGACCCATCGTCTTTCTGTAGCGCGAGCAGAACGAGCGAGAAAAAAAGAGAGAGAGAGAGAGAGAGGGAGAGGGAAAGAAGTAAGAAAAGCCACGCTTTTACACCGTCTCCTCGACTGGTTTTCCCTTTGTTCTAAAATTCCTACGACTTCCCTTACCTCCGTCGACTGCATCTTCACCGCGAGCAACAAAGGAAGTGGTCTGTAGCCCCGCTACGATCGTAATACCCGGTATGTACCGTTGCGCTACACTCTACGGGGTACAGAATTGTCTCCCCTTCCGCGTTACAAAGAGAGACACTTTGTACCGTGGCCTGGATGCCGCGCAACTTTCTCAACCAGCCTCTGGGCTCAGCTAACTTCGAGGATTTTCGTATTAGCATATCGACTTATTCATACACCTCGCTTGACTTGGTTCTCGCGGTATCCTTCGGGCTGTATCGGTGCGCATGATGTAGCGGACGCTCGCGATGTCGAACGTATATTTCAATCAAGCAAAATTCATTTTCCTACATATACATATACATTTGTATGAATTTGTGAAACACAGACTGCGAATACAATTGTAAAGTGAATTTTGATAATGTCGAATTATTTACCAATTTTGTTAATTTTACTAAGACATTGATAAAGAATAATTATTTATTGTTAGTTTTGTATACATTTCACGAGGGAAACTTGAAATTGAACGTAAATGATACACGATAAGAAACAAATAAATTGTCTTGTATAATCGCATCTGCTGTTCCTTGTTCTGATTAATTTAACTTATAAATAATATAAATAGTCATCTAGAATAACAAGATTTCGCTTACATATTGTAATTACATTTACATACACTCAGTAGACCGCTAACTGAATTTTCGCTAACTGAATGATTTAACCGGAATAATTGTGTTAACCGTTTTCGGTTCAATTAGCGTTCGTTTGCGTCAACTATCAAATTGAAACGTTGCATTATGCTTATATATGAGGGCTCTATTATTAGCTTTCTTCCATTTCAAATAGTTCAGCTTCCTCTATATAATTTCTTCTCGTTATACGAATTGATCCCCATATCACAATCTTTTCTAACTTCTTTGGAATTTTCTATAATTTCATAGCAAATTGGATTCGATTGTAATATGATTTATATAAGAATTGACAATGAGAAAGATTAAAAAATGTATAGAAAAATATTTAAATGAGTGGAGAAATATCAAGATTAAATTGTTAAAAGCAAGATTTTATTTTAAATATTTTATAACATTTTCAGAATCTTTTTTTATATATACCATGGATAAGTAATTAATATATATATTTATATAGAAGCCAATTTTTGCAATATGTGTACATCAATTTCAATATTACATCTCTTTATATTCGAATGTTACAAATCTGACATATTTTGCATCAGCATTCGCTCATCGATAAGCATCGATAAAACGAGAATCTCAATAATCGTATGAGAGAGAGAGAGAAAGAGAAATCCGACGAAAGATTTGTTGCGAATCGAGGAAGCTTTTTATCGGCTTTGCCGGATACGGCGAGTAAGATGGTTGCGTTTCGTTTGACGTTCTGAAAAGGGAAAAAAAAAAGAAAAAGTGCGAAACATTCAAACGCTTTTGAAAATGACACAAAATTCGATTTGGAGCACCCATTCGATCCTCTCTCCCTCGTGCTATCGCGCGGCCTACAACTTTTCACAGCCACCATAAAAAAAAGCACGCGTTACGAGAAACATCGATGGTCGACGCTCAACTCGCCTCTTCGTGGCGATCAGCGGGTATCTCGGATTGCGAGAGGAACTGCGGCGACCTATTGCACGGAGCCCGTAGAGTCGCGCGCTCTCCGCGACGGTCGCGGCCGAGTGGAGCCGACGTCGGCCGAGCGCCGCCGAGCGCGGCTGAACGCGGCAACGCGCGTCAGAGGGTAACAGTCGTGCCGCGGCCTCCGAGAAGAGAGGTCTGTGCGATCGTCGTTCGTCGTTAACAGTCAGTCGGCAGGTCGGTTCGGCCCGTAATAACGTCGCGACTCGAAACGTCGACAACTTATGCGATAACGATCTTACGACATCGGCGATTCGATCATGTTGTGACGGATGCGCTCAGGTGTCATCGATACGTCGCGTCCGCGATTACCACCCCGTTGTCGCAACGATGTACGCGGGATAGGGAAGCAAGTAGCTCGTCGACTTGGTAATCGCGTCCGTCTCGACTCGAATAACAGATGTGACCGTTGTGCGCGTCTCGTTCTTTATATTTAGTTAATCAAGATTTTCTCAGTTGAAGCAAAGCCATCGCGCGCGCGACGCCTCGATTCTAACCTCAACGTTGTTTCGCTCCTCGACATCGGCGTCGTGACGAATAACAACGTGCACTTTGGATTCTGCTGACGGGAAATGAGAAACGTGTAAGCAATCGTTCCAGGGATCAGTAAGAGATAACCTCGAGGGACAGACGCGGAGGAGAGAATAAGGAGTTCTTGGAATCTGCGTCCGCGATCGACGCGAATCGCTGCTCGCCGTTCTAAGAACTTATCTACGGCTTAAGGGTACCGGGCCGTGCACGAGAAGTAAAAGACGAAGGAGGAGAATTTCTTTGTCCTGTGACGACGTGGAAGGAGGTGGACGGCGAATAGTGGAGAGGGGAAGAAAGGGGCAGCCGAACGAAGCAGCACGCGGTCGAGTTTCTCGGAATATACCTGCGGGACAAGGACACGGCGATCAAACGAGAGAGGGAGAGAGAAAGAGAACGAGCGAGAGACGCTTTATAACGTCGGTGAACGGCCGTCTCGTTGTCGTTGCTAGCAGCAAAGGGCAACAAACCACGCGCTGCGGGAGAAACTCTCTTCTCTTCTTGCTCAAGGTCAGGGCATCGAGGCCTACGCTGTTCTTTGTAATCGCGTTACATCGCGAGTGAAGTAAAGCAAATCGTCGTGCGCGTAATGCTCCGGAATTAACAGAGGTAGAATCGTTTCGGGAGAATTCGTTTGACGGTAAAAATCGGGGGAGTTTGAGGGGAAACAGTGAAATTGTGTTTAATTTCCTCGTGATCATGCTGAGGCAGAGGCTATTACCGGATGCCATGACGTTGGTTAGAGCAGCTGTTCTCGCAGCTGTCTTGGGGCAGCTCGTGGGTCCGAGCACGGCCAGCAGACCCATCGGCGCTCACCCGGGACACGCTTACTTCGAGCAACCGTGTTGCGGACGTTCTCATCTCAGGCATCACAAAGGTCAGTTATTTTTCACGTTATTCGCGAGACGACGGTCTGGCGAAAACGAAAAATACGCGCGCTAAAAACTTCGGGACGCCTCGATTGCGGAATCGTTATTGGGTGTGATTATTGACAGGTACCTACGATGAATAAAAAATCTATCGCGATATTTTTGTGGAAATATTTCAACCAAACCTAGCTCATCTTGATTGCGGTAGGACAGGCTCGTGACGCGCGAGCGGAAGCGGAAACGGACGAGCGAGGCGATAGCAAAGCCACGTGGTATCGTGATTTTTCACTCTCATCATCGAATGTCGTTGCTCGCGACGATGATAGGGCTACGCGTATATTTCGCACCCTATTTATGCTCACGCATGTTCGTGGGATAATCAAGCGCAGGAAATTCCGTACGACACAACATTCGTAATCCGTGTCGAGATAAATTATGCAATATTTGTTCGCAATATTATCGATACCCAGCCGGAAGCGATACATGGAGAGCGAGAATAAAGGAAGTTTTAGATCCTGGTATTTTGAATATACGAGATAATAAATGTGTAATTATTATCTAATGACAGCGTGCAACGTCATTTTTTCGCGCTTTTTGCTATCTACTTTTCTCTTCATAATAACGATAATATATTAATATGGTTCATTCGCGATGATCGATGGGCGATGGCGGTGCAACTTTTACCTCGCGATATCGATCGCTATTAATTTGCGAATGTGTCGTTCAAATTAAATAGCGTGACTTCCGGGATCGTTTCGCTGGACCGACCAGAGCGCCATTTACAATAGAAATTATACAAACAAGTAAACTCGATGGTTCACACGTTTAATGAAATACAATTAGCGCATTGGATGCTTGTGCACGAACTTTTATAGTATAAATTAATCATAGGAAACACATTTATTTTTTTTGTTTAAATCATGTTATCACTCCAATTCTTCCAATTCTTCCAATTTTCCGTCAACATCGAGCAGTTATTGTACATTAATTTAAGCTATAATTAATTTAAGACTCTTCTCCCTAGATAAGGAACAAAATATCGATAATTTATGGTTCGTCGCTTGTTATATGAGAAATACTGCATGTCATGATATACATGAGGGATATTTCAGGAAAGCTCCGCGGCATTTTTCTCACGGGATGCTGACCTCCTTCTCTTTCCGGTAAATCGCTTAAAAGAACGGACGAGTGCGGAATGTAAAAACGAACGTACGCCGGGCAACGAAATGCCCGTTAGCATACATCACCAATATTATCTCTGGAAGGCTTTGCCGCGCGATATTACCGGGGCTTAGGACGCCGGGCTGACTTCATTATGGTACCGAAAGAGAGAGAGGGAGAGATAGATAGAGAGAGAGAGAGAGAGAGAGAGAGAGAGAGAGAGAGAGAGAGAGAGAGAGAGAGAGAGAGAGAGAGAGAGAGAGAATCGTCGAATGGAATGTGGAATGGTCGGTCGGTTGGCTCGGAAGGCTTCGTGTGTGGAAGTCGAGAGCATCGCCGATGCGTGGCGGTTCTCTCTCGCGTGTATAAAGCAAGAGACCGCATGCCGGGGAGACGCGATGCTTGCGGACGCTCATATATACGTGAAACGCGGGGGACACACGCTTGGCACACTCGAAGAACTTTACGCGTGTTCCGGAATATTTTCTACGAACGTAGCATTTTCCGCGGCGGGAGCGGGAGGGGGAGCGGAGGGGGGGGACTTTTTGGGGGATTTGCGGCCGGTCTGTTTTCCCGTCGCGCCCAATGGCGGAATTTTCATTACGACGCGGTTATTGTCCTTGTAATGCGCCTCCCGCGACGGAATGCGTGGACGCGCGTATGTCGGTTTCGCGGAATGTCGGTTTCGCGTCCGCGCGAATATTCGGCGGGAAGTTTTGGGGCCCGTTCCGCAACCGGTAGCACTCTGTGTGTGTGTATGTGTATTTTTGTGTGTGTGTGTGTGTGTGTGTGTGCGCGACATTTGTTCCTAAAGTTCGCGCCGACCAGTTTCGTCGTCGTGTCGCGCTCCGCTGAAGGAAAACTGACTATTGTCGCGAGTTTCTGGGCAACCGTCTAATCTTACTTTGCGCGACGATGTGTTTGGAGCGTGTAACGTGATTTCCGGTATGCAAGAGGAGCAGGCATGCGGATGTTCGTGTAGATAACGCGTACTTCCATCTCTGACGCATCTGATCGTTACTTGAGACTCGGAGTCTCAAGCAATAAGATACCCGGACTTATCGAACCGTCTTTGTTTAAGAAATATCGATGATCGCTATATGAGAGAGGCGAGTATCGAATCTTACTCGCGAGATGCATGCAAGCAGCGTGTTGATTGATAGCGTAAATCCGGTATATTCTCTCCACATGCTAAGGATCTCTGTATACATGTATCTAATATCTACTATATTCGAGCACATTATACCGCATTGATCTAATCTGTACTTGCGGGCTGGTATCTACGCCACCAAGCGATCATGAATTCTAAGCCCTTCGTATCGGATCTCTCGGAACGGATATTAATTTCGACAGGCTTCTCAAACCGATCTGTTGATCCAATTTACACGCACATTTGACGTGTAATTCTCCATTTACCTTCGCATGTAATGAAGTTGCGCAAAATTACGCACGACTCAAGATACTAATCTTTAACTAACAAGTCAAACGGGTGCTTTTAATTACGACGGTATCGATTTCTATTTAAACTACTTTCCCTGAAATAACGCGGAACAAGTTGGATACATTTTTTTTAACGCAACGCTATTTTATTCTCTCGTCAGGCTTGTTCTTTTCTCGTCAGCTGCGCATAACCGATTTTTTCTCGCCAGATTATCCCATACAAATCCCTAATTCGCCGGTAAATTCGAGGAGTTGGAGCGGCAGCGCTCTCTTTGCACTAGAGATTTGTCAGTGATGTGTATGTGTACATGTATGTGCGTGCGTGTGCGTGTTTGCAGAAGCGGCTAGGCAAAGAGAAGAGGGAAAAGCGCGGTGGATAGGACGAAGCGCGGTCGTTCGGTCAGTCATGAGTGCCGGACGGATTGCGAAAGTTTTCCTTTGGTCGCACGAAGGTCTCAAAGATTTTCGAGATTAAAAGCCTCACGAGAAAGTCAACTACATCGCTACCGGTGCTTCCGATTCCGCGTCCAGGCCGCGCTGACTCTCTCCGTCTTTCTCTCTCTCGCCATTGCTTTCGCTAAGGCTATGTAATGAGTGACCGCAGCTAAGACTCATCCAGCTCACGGTATTCGAGGCCGCGAATTCCTGCGGTCCCGGGGGTCAGCATGAATGTCGAGACATTGCCTTTGGGGAGCCTTGCGAAGTTCGACCAGCTCCGGAATCAGCTGGAGCTTTCGTACGCGGAGGTTGAATTATTTCCCTTTGAAAAGGCTCGCGCATCCCGCCGAGTGAAAGAGCCGGGCGTATAACCCTTTTGCCGGACTCTTGAAAATTATTCCCAAAGTTTTCCTCCCGACTTGCCTGCGCGCACAGATAGAGGGGCAACTTTTGACGGTGGCCGGTGCTCGCGAACGCGACACCAGGCGACGTAACGCCGCGGTCGAAAAGAGCTGCGGAAGAATCGATTAATTTCTACTGTGCGTTACTCACGCTGCTCTTCCACTTACTTTTTTCCTTCCCTCTCATGCCAGTCGATGCTCTGGAAGTTCTCTCGTCTCGGGGGGGAGGTGGGAGTAGGTAAAAAGCCCACGAAACTCTGCTCCAACTCTTTCGCGGGACTTGGCGTGAATCGGGGATGGGGGGAAGGACGGATAAAGGGCGGCAGGTAACGCGAAAGGTTTGAGAAGACGCGTGGCCCGCGAAGACACGATCCAAGTTTGCGCGCAATCGTTGCGGGCGCGCGCGCAAAAGTGAAAACTTTGTTGCGAAATCCCAAGAAGCTCGAGTCACGAGCCCCGAGTGTTGGTGCAAATCGGTGGCCAAACGTACAAGACAGCCGCCTGCTATCGATTCGCGAGCGCTTGCGAAATAGTTTGCAACTTGTTCGTCGCCCTCGCGTAATCGCGTAGCGATTTTCGAACGCATAGTGATTTGACTGGCTCTATTACGGATAGAAAACGAAGAGCGAATTTTCGCTCGTTTAACCTAAGCCCGCCGCGTGTGAGCTTTACTCTTTAATCGGATTTGAGGAACTCGCGCGAATTTTAATTTTCAATCCGTGTACAAAGAATTTTATATATGTACACACAAACGCGAATTAAATTAAACAGATGTTCTCTTTTTTTTTTCGCGCCCGCACACGTGCACGTTTGACGGTTTACATGCTTTCGTCCGAAAGGAGCAGCTTTAGCGGCATTAGCTTTCATCTTTTCTTTATTTCGGGCAAAATCCGTCCACGATGTAAGCTCCGGCTAGAGCGACGCTCTACACAAGACTTTCGCGAAACAAAAAGTACGCGAAGCGCGAGGAAGACGGCGAGAGCGCGCCGAGGGATGGTTGGATATTCCAACGACAGGATTACGTGCGCCACGAGGAAGGAAATAGCAAGGAGAGAGACAAGAGAAAGAGTAAATCTTTCCTTTTTCCCCTCTTTTTTTTCTTTACTTATCTTTCCCTCTCATTCTTTTATAGCTACAGAAAACACTTTGTACTCGACGGTGTAAACGCCCGAGAGTACCTGCGTTCGTGAGATGAGACGATTTCGTCGCGACGAATATCTTTTCGCGGATAAAGGGGATAATGAGGATATAATGTGCGCGGCCTCGGACATTAAACGATGGCCGTGTGGACGCTTATGAAATTTTTTAGTGATACGAGTAGTGAAAAGATAAAAGCAGATTTGCATATAATCTCGCTAAAAATTCGAAACTATTTCTATCATTTTGCTGTCTTTACATATCGATAAAACGATAAAGAAGTCGCAGAATGCTCGTCTTCCGTGTAATACTTGAGCGAGGCGAACGTAGACGAGCAATAAAAATATTTCCCGCGTCATTTATGTGATTCAGGAAGGATTATCAGACAGGATGGCGCACCGGTAATTACGCTCGACGAAATGCGTATGATTAGCGCCGGTAATAACTGTCGTAAGTTTAATGCATGCAGAAGAGATTCTGCCACTAGTAAAAGCAATAATATACGCAGTGCGTTATTTTTGCCTCCCTCAGGCGACGTAGAAATTTCGCGCATCCCCAACTTAGTTTAAAATTTTTTAAAATTTACTAGCCAGTATTGAATGCGCGTCACGCGTTAAATTACATCCAGAGATATTATATTCTTGCGTCTCTCTCGAGTACTTTGGCGAATTTGAACGGCGCTTTAAGTTTTTCTAGGGTTTAACGAGAATCTACATCGAGACTTACTTTCGGCCGAGACATCCGTACACATCCTTGTGTTGCCATCCAATCGGAACTTTTGCGCGCGCAATCAAATACGTTTACACGGCTTTTTGTTGAATACGATCCCACCGGAGGTGTACGGCTCTTAACGACAGGTACTTTGGGGAAGTTGAAAATGTTAAGAAGGGAAAACTTTGGGAAAATGCGCAATCTTACGATAACAGTAGGAATAATAATTTTTATTTCTTTTTGTCGTCGCGACTAGTGGACTGATGTAATGATCTCTCTTCGAGTGTAGGTGCGTTTTTTAAAAATGAGATTTCGATATTAAAAGAATAAATCATAATGTTATTCTGACATATCGCTTCTCCTTCAATATTTCGCAATTTTCCAAAAATCGAATCCGGAAATAGAGAAACGTGACATATCATCTCGAACTTTTATCATTTCCGTAATAGAAATATTATTAATTTAAAATTACACATTACATAGTTTATATTAGATTTCTTATCTACCTATTTTAATAACGATTTGCTTGAAAATAAGAACAAAATACTGATATGTTACTTTATATATGCGTATCTTGCTTACGGGTAAAGAGAAATGTGATTAAAATAAACAGTTTCGAAAGCGCTCTATGAAATGGATAACGAAATGGAGTGGAATCTGTTATGAAACTGTTTGTCTAACGTATACTTTATGATAATTGAATGAGAAGGTCGAAGCTATCATAACTTGGCTGTTACAATAATCCCAAGCGGGCCTCAATAAGACGTCCGTCACGCATCGATGGCAGACGGCTAATTGTCCTGTATCAATAAAGCCCAAAGATACCGTTGACAGGGGGAACCCACTGTTATCGGAATACTTCGTCGTGCAAACAGAGGGTTAGTCACCTAATCATCCGGCTCCTCCTTCCTCCCGCGAGGCGCGCACATGCACGCACGTACATAGCAAATCCCTGATATAAGTCGCGTAGTACTCCATGAACCCTCGAGATCTTTCCACGTGTTCCAAGTTATCTCAACTCCACCCTCTCGCGTAGTCGGGAGCGATATCTGTTCGTCACAGGAATTTCAGACCGCGCTGTCTTCGTCGTTCGCAGATCGTAGCTCGAGAAGGAGAGACGAGAAGAACGCGAAGGAAAGAGAGGAACAGAGACAGGAAATTGAATCTCGCTTTATCTCGAACGGTGATATTGAAAAAGAAAGAGAGAAAAAAAAAGAGATGACGAGACTCCCGCACCGACAGCAACCGCACTCCTTCGTGTTCTCCATCGACCGCATAAATTGTTACGATCGATATCAACACATCCGTAATATAAAAACTCTCATAGTGGTTGCCACCTCTTGTGTTATTCCCGGATCGACACGTTAGGTTACGTTTCTTTTCAAGAGGAGTTTCTCTTCGAGAGAAAAGGCTCTCTTATTTTTCTCTAATCCGCGAATTGACGAAGAAACATTTACTATATTGTATCGAAAGTGAATCTTTACAATGTTTCTCTATTGTTAAACATAACAATACTTATCTCAAGAAATGGAGTTTATTTAACGCTTTTTATTTGGTTTTTCCAAGGATGTATACCTGTAATTATTCTTTAAAATGTTTTCGAGAGACACCAACTTTTCTTCCTGGGGGAACAAGACGGATATAAAGACAATCGTTTTGATTTGTGCCGCGTGTCTGGCCGCCTCTCTTCGTTGCACGTGTAAATTTACGATTACATCCAACCCGCGGCTCTCGTTCGTGAACAGCAAGGATCTAATTACACTAACGACCGGCAATAAAAAGCAGCCGACGCGCCGACGTCGCGGAATTCGCACGCAATTACCGCGATCTCGAAGGTCAGGTGCGTATATCGTAAAGTACTTTGGACTTTTACGGGAAAAAGTTCGTCCATTTGTCCGATGTATCGTAATATAATTATGCATGCACTTATCACGCATTTCAATTATAAATTTGTTTTATCTTGCATCGAACTTTCAAATAAGGATCACTATTGCATTCAAGAATAAAACCATTTAATACATATTATCTTTTTTATTTTTCGGATATTTTAATATATGATCTTTCCATATTTCTCTACTCTTTCCCTTTCGCGAAATTCAATAATGTCATTTATATAATTTAATAAATATGGACATTGCTCGATTTTGGATTACAGCCCGACCTCGTTAATTTATTCAGCGGGAAATTAATCGTAGCGACTTTGATCGAAGTCGTTGAAAAGTCGGCGCCGGCAGCCGTAAAGTATATATCTTGCGAAAAGTGCGCGAGGGATATCGCGTCCCTCTCTCGGAGTTGGCTGTATAATTGGAGCCCGATATATCTTAATTACTTCAAAGTTTATTATTACTTCGAGACGACCAGACGGCATAAAATCGTAGGAGGCAGTCTGGCCTTCAGGAATGTCCGTCCATCCGAGCTAATTACTGTACAGGCGTGTTTGCAGGTACGCATTACGATCTCCAACCCCTTGCCCCAAATGTTTGCGTTAGCAGCGCGTTCTGTCTTTGTCAACAATAGCGGTTCGTGCGTTACACGAGGTTGCAATTTCCAAGCCGGGGATGCGTGGGAAATTGTAGAAACCAGCACGCACATGTACATTCTGTTCGTAAAAGTTATAATTATTACGCCTTCCCGTTTCCTTACATACAACGATACATGGCACGCATTCTTACGCGGTGTTTCATCGTTACCACGTGTAACGATCGAAGGCGAGAAAGTTTCGGAAACGTGCAATCGCGTGGACGAGGGTGATGAAATCCGTAGCAACAGCAAAGGGAAATTGGAAACTGGCTTTGTACAACGAAAAAAAGTATCACAACCGTTGCCACGAGGGTAGTAATAGTCGACAGGATCAGTTAATACTTCGTAATGGCTGGACGAAAGGGCCGGGAATCGCCCCTCCTAACGACCTGTACGAGAGCGCGTAACACGACCGCATGGCACCATCAAATCTGATATCGGTGTGTGCAATACTAGAAACGCGTTGTCGCACCAGAGAGAAAGAGACCCTCTTCGTATAAGTACGCTGTAAAAATTACATACGATTCTGGGGCAAAATCTCTTCTTGGGATCGCGCGATTTCTTGCAGCGCGGAGGTCGTTTCGAGTTCAAGGTTAAATATAATCGCCAAACGTAATCTTTCATGTATATGTGTGTGAGTAATAACACTGATCCTTCTTCTACTATAAAGTTACGATACAGTTTATGTGATAAAACGAATATTGTACAAAATCGGGCATAAATCGGGCGTTTTAATCGTTCCGTCATTTTGGCAGTCTCGTGTGGTTTAAATAAAATAGACAGAGAGAGACTCACACATCGTTATTTGCAAATTAATACATGTCCAGAGTATTTAATTCTCATACACGAAAGAAAAAAAGTATGTATGATTATTAATAGAGAGTACGGCGGTGGAAACGATACGATCGCAATTATTGACGTGGGGAATATAGAATCGAGAATATTTTGCGCGCTTAATTAAAACGCAACGTAGCCGAATTGCAGGTGATCCATTTTGATGCAAATTAATTGTTTCGCAATGTACGGACAAATGGTTATTAATAAATTATTCTAATTAAAATTCTGATCATTTGCGCGTAGTTGAAATATAACAGAAATGTCTATGCGACACTGTGATAATTAAAGTAGGTATATAAATCCGCGTGTGTATATATACACGGGTTTAAAATTGGTAGAAATTAGTAAGTTTAATGAAAACAATAAACCTCCTGCAAATTACATAATATGAACATTGCAGTACGTCCATGCATGCAAATTCTATAACATTAATTCATCAGCCACATTATATAACTAATAACTAATTACTTATTTCTTATTAATATTCCTATTTTTTCTGTTATTTTTATTTTCACTTCAATTTTTCGGAAATGATATAAAGATTTTAATTTATTCATGAAATGTAAAGACAGAGAGAGAGAGAGAGACTAGTTTTTGCGGATTTACTAGCATATTATACGTGTTATACATGTGAAAATATCCGAGCTTCTTTTTCCTATCCTTCCGACTCGTACTTGCAACACTGCATTTCTTAATTGTTCTCTAACAAGAGAAGTTGGCACTTGGCACGATTTGTTGGCCTGTCTCACCTCTTTCCAGCATTCTCGACCCACTCCCAAGAAACAGCTACCATCGCCACGCCCCGTTCTTCTTGTTCGTCTTGCTCAACCTCGAAGGAGCCAAGCTCGACCATGTTACAAAGTGATTAGTCGAGTAATACTGCCGGGCTCGCTCTTGCTGCGGTATGTCCTTAATGTGGCACTGGGCTTGCAGCTGCAGCTGCATTTCGTAGCTTCCCAATCCTCTTCTTTGGAACTTTGAAGCGGGATCGATCGTTCCGAGATATATACCGGGGGCTCTTTTGCGGTAATTATGTTTAAAACATTGAGATTTCGATATATCGATATAATCTTGGGGAAAGTAATTATAATCGTAGACTCTTTTCAAAGTTTAGAAAACTTTGGATCGTAAAAAATCTACAGATATAAATTTAATTATCGAACCTTTTCTCCCAACATAAGTTACTCGTGCCATACATTATTATGTAATCTCTTAGTATATCGAATATAAACTTTATATGCAGCTTTATCTTTAAGCAACATAATATAGCGTTAAAAGTACGCAATACGTTGCAGGAGACGGTATCACGTATCCTCGACCTCTCGAAAGCCCGGAACAAGCGTTTCCTTGCAAGGTGCTCTCGGAAATTGTACATGCGTGCACAAATCCTTTTTGGCGTCCGCACATCCGCTTACATTCTCTTATACGCTGCTAGCTAGAGCTTTCGTGGTCGAAATCAACACGTTTCCCGTTTCATCGCTGGAGTGCACGACCCTCCTCCAGCGTGCTTGATTATCCACCATCGTCGGTGCGGAGGATGTTCGTGGGAATGATTTGGACCCTGTGCAGCCGACGGCGTACGTCGCTGCTACTGGCAACTACTGGCGCTAAAGCGGTTATTTCGATCGGCCGCCCTTATAAATTCGCGGTTCCGGCGAGCGTGAAACGAGCTCAAGTACTAAGACGATACATTGTCGCGTCCCGCTATGCTCGCGTTGATTACCATAAACTGGAATACAAATAACGAAATTATGGTAAGCCCGGCGTTGATAATTAAAACGTGCCCACTGCCAGGTAACTTCGTAATCTGACAATTTTCAGCATTTTCGGAAAGTCGATCCTGCGCGTGGGATGAAACTGAATTATTGAAATTTCGCGCTGCAAATACGCCGAGGCAGCTCAATGTTGATTCTCAGGGGTGGAATCTCGACGAGAATTATTTGGCGTACCTCTGCGGAATCGCGATATCGTAGCTGCGTGTTAACGAAATCGCACGGTAGAGACAAAGGTTGCATGGAAGCTGAATTAGAACCTTTATTGACCGTAAGCACCGCGTAGCAGCGATGAGGAAGAAGGGGAGGGGAAGATATTGTTAAGGATATGGAGACG
Organism: Camponotus vicinus; assembly: GCF_025532165.1. Taxonomy (NCBI): domain Eukaryota; kingdom Metazoa; phylum Arthropoda; class Insecta; order Hymenoptera; family Formicidae; genus Camponotus; species Camponotus vicinus. Next base: position 23,436,689 of record NW_028141976.1, on the reverse strand, counting down.
AAAATTGTGAACGCCGTTGCTAATAAGTTTGCCCGGCGATATCGACGTTCTCTCTCTCTCGCTCGCTCGCATTTTGGCGCGAGTATCTCGCTTCTTTACGTGCCATGAAACGTTTAAACAGCGATGCGGATAATTAGCAGGCAGCCGTCGGCCGTGTCTCGCGATGGAAATAAATTCTGGCCGTAAGCAACCGTGAAGTCGGCGTTTAATTGTAAGCCGTCGGGATATCTATGAGAATCGTAGCCGTTCCAACTCGCGCTCCTTCTCGTGTGCTCGTCGTTCGACTCTTAGAACGCGACGACGTCGAGAATTCGCGTATCGTGCAGAGAAAACGCAGTCTCTAGCTAGTAGAAGGTCGGTAAATCTTCGGAAAAGGCACATACGCGTGAAATGCTAATGGAACATTGTATTTCTCTCTTTCTCTTTCTCTCTGTCTTCCTCTCATCCTCTTTCTCGCACGAGTGCGTATTAATGCTTATTCACACACACATACACACAATCGTATAATTTAAAACTCGTTTATTATTTTAATAACAGTACCGCACTCTACGGAAAAGTCATTAAGATCTCCTAGGGATTATGTTAAATTTAATAAATTGCAGCACATAATATAATTCTGAAGAAATCAGATCACACATTCTTTAGGATAGGGGACAGTAAAAATTGCGAATAATAAATTGGAATAACCGACAAATGTCGTTCACTGGCTTTCCTTGTCAGTAAATTACTTTATAATTTTCCACGTTGTTTACCAGTTATCATATAGCCTATTTTGCCTGGAGACTCTTGACGGGGAAAAAAGTTTTCCCCCCATATCATTTCCCGTTTCCATTGTTCGTACTGTCTACCGTTGATCCATCGGATAAATAGCGGTTTTAATTAAATTTCAAATTATTTCCCAAAATCTCATCTCTTATTACGTTGAAGAGATTGAATTGGTTGGACGTTTTTTTTTGCGTCCTATGATAAATTTTTATCTTTTCGTGCGCGAAAAAGACAAGGATTACAATATATTTCGATATGATTATAACTATTTGTAATTTTACAATACTACTTGAACATTATTGAGAAACATACAAAACGAGTGAAGTATATATATGCACAAATAAACACGACATTTCTATAAAAATTGAAACAAAATAATTATGATATTAAAAAGCAGAAATCTATTAAGGAAAAAATCAAACTAATTAGCATTTTATTGCAATTGGCAATGCAATTTATTACATTTTTCAGAAATCAGCTTTTAGCATTTACTTCATTTTTTCAAAACTTTTATCTAAAGCATAAAGATAACGTATCTAAAAAAGAAAGATTCTCGACCATTTTGTTTGTAATATGCAAGATTTATTTTATTTTACTTTTGATTGCTAAAAAAAATTTATTTTGATATATTGAATTCGAAAATGTGTGTCAGCAATTGTGTTGTCATGTCCAATAGTTTTTAACAGGGTATGACTTGTTGTTTTCCTTGATTTGCAAAGTCATGTTATAAACTATCAGTACCGCAGCGTTTTTCCAACAATTCAAAAGAATTGTCTCGTGTCTTGCACGCGTTTTTCTTGCCAAGATCAAATTCCGTAAACGATGTAGCATTGGTAGCCCTAAGCGATTGTCGCATATTTCGCATTATTCGCTCGTTCAAAGAACGTATAATGGAAGTGACGTATAAAATGACGGACAGTTGAAGTTAAAAATTAATTAGGACACCGTCGGAAGTTTTCTTGGAGGCTTTCTTGTATCCAGAATACCGATGACGATCGAGAATACTGATAGAAGGAAGACAATGGCAAATTCGTGCGGTAAACTTTCAGCTTATTATATACTCGTTAAAAAAAATATTTGAATCTTGTATGATAAAAAGTTTGCATATTATATATGCATTACTGATTAAACACGTTACTGAAATGTAGGAATAGTGTAATCACGGTTATCATTAGAGGCGTTGGAGTTATTTTATTATTAGCATGAAACTTTCGAGTAATCTTTCTGATCCTTGGGCGTGAACGTGAAACTAGCGGGTGCTCGTTAAACTTTCGCCTTACTACCCGGGAATACCTAACTTTCTTTGAACGTCGATGATTATTGAGCTCCACTAAAAGCGAGTATCGAGTTATTCGATTATTTTAACGATTACCTTCGATGCTCTCTTTTCCAATACTTCGAGACTGCTCCTCGTCTTAATCGATCTCGGCCTGATGTAATTTCACCCACTACCGGCAAATCGGTAACGGTTTTAGTGGCTTAATAAATTGCGTGCTATCGACGCGGACTATTCATTGAGTTTAAGTAACTCGAAACATTTTGTTAAACGATTTTTCATAAAGACGCAATAGAGACTTGCGCAAATTGCCTAAAATATAGTGAAGAAATATATATATGTCAATAAGTATCATTATTTTAAATTAACTATATTTTCAGGGTCCTTAATCTATTTTAATTAATAAATTATAAATTTATTACATACATTTGAATAAAATGCTACAATTAAATTAGTAATTGTCACACGAGTCATGTTGCGAGATATCGAGGAGGCACACGACGAGTATTTATTAGCGAAAGAATGGAAATTGCGAATTTTTATCGAGAAAGGTAGATATTTCTCGGCAAAGAGATATTACTCGCGGCGTTCGAGCATCATAAATCCAAGTAAGCCGGCGCTGCGCGAATATCCGAAAGCATGTGTCACTGAGAACGTATGAATTTGATAGTTACATTCGAACGGCTAACGGCGACGGAGCAGCCGAGTAGAACCGGCTGAGCGGGTAGAACGAGACCCGTAGACTTCCAACATGACGAACGATCTCGCTCTCTGTTTCGGGCTCGCTCCTCCGCGACCAGTGAATTACGCACGATCCCACGGCGAACATTTCGCCGGCACATAAACTCGCTATCTCGTCTTGGCACGATGGTTACGTCGTTCGCGTAGATGCGCAGTTGTAACGGGGACGCCGTGTCGTGCGAAGTGCGAAATCGTCGACGTGCGCCACGACGGTCGGATTTACGAGCACGCGAGACGAGGAATCTCCGCAAAAAGTAACGGAATAAATGGCGTCGTTGATACTGGTAATTCAATGTGATTCGTGGATCTCTTCGGTTTCACACGTCGACGATTCGACGGGAGGTTGGCGAAATGGATTAAAGGCGATCCGAAGAGATACAGCAAGGCTTTTAGTAAAATAAAACGTATAAAATAATAATATTTCCGTACAAAGTATTAATAATTTATCTTCATAATCTATAATATTAATAATTTGTCTTTATAATGTATAATAAATTCTATTTATAAAATATAAAACAGGAATACGAGATATTTAATTATTATTCTTGGGAAGAGATAAATATAGACATATATTGTAACTGCGCGTGACACAATGAAGCTATTTTCATTACCTTTATTATTTTTACATTTATATCAGAATTTTATATATGTAATTCGGTATTAAGGTAGCATGATAATTGAATAGAAACGATATATAGTTGCCCGAATTTTATTAACAGATAAAAAAAATTTGTAACGAAAAGTTGTAATAAAAAGTTTTTACATTCATGTTGGAGATTTATTTTCTTGAATTAAAGTTATTTTGTGAAAATAAATTAATTAAATTTATAAAAGATATTATTTGTGTAATATCAGTTTTATACAAAGATTCATATACATACAAAAGATGATTAAAATAATTTGAAAAGCAGAAAGAGAGAAAGAAAGAGAGAGAGGTAATTGCTTTAATAAAAAATTTATTTCTTTCATCATTTATACATATATAGAAACCAAAGCGGATCGTAGAGCTTAAGCAAAACTGAATCACGTTGCCTTGTTTACATTTCAGCAAGCTTCCAGCATATTTAAAATACGACGAAGACGCGGAAATGCTGATGCGAATTAATGAAGACATGTGAATGAATACATTTCCTGTCGCGCTCGCCGGCGACATTATTTTTACGGACGAGCCACGAAAATACAGGACCGATAGCGCGTATTAATTAAAAATAACAACGGTACTCTGGCCGGATGTGGGAAATGTATGTACGGGAATTTGCCGCACCGCGCCAGCAGCAATTAAAATGTTTTTTGGAGCCACGTCGCCGCGAGCTTCAGTCGGATGCTGGGCGCGTAACACGCGTCGAGCACTCGGTTGTACGTGCGTAACGTCGAGGGCCGGTGTTTTGTGCGTCGTCGGCTCTTTAAAAACCGACATTAAAATTCCATTAAATAGACGTACTTAACACTGCCACCGCTATTGCAAACGGGATACAGGGGGAGATATTCGTGCGCGTCACAGCATGCACCTCTCTGTATCACAAAAGTTTTCCCTCTTTCTCTCTCTCTCTCTCTCTTTGTCTTTTTCTGTCCTCTTTTCTCCGCTCGCGCGACGAAAATGTAGAAATTTTCGTCTACTCTCATTATTTTAACCATCTCGCTCGCGGTTAGCTACACGTTGTTTCCTTCAAAATAGTATTATTCGTCTCTTACAGAAATCGTTTAAACCACTAAACTTCTTTCTTTTTTTTTAATTCGCGGGATGAAGTGAAGGCAATACGAGATTCGTTAATCGTTAATAGGATTACGTAATAGTATTTGATTTCACATTTGATTGTTTCGAGTAATTGAAACAAATAATTTTTAATCGATGCGTAAAATTAGATCGAGTAACGTTATGTCGAGATAATGGATTCCGAAATTGATGGCGTTATTCGATTCGCAACACGTATACGTTTGCCGTTCATTCGTTTTATCTCTCCGCATGTTAAGTCTAAACGTGACGCGTGTTCCATCTGGTTCTAAGGTGATATCTAACGCCACATGCTGCTCCGTACATCGTCCGTGTTGCTTCTGTCGGAAAGAGCAGTATGAGGGGAATGGATGAACACTACGGAAATACAGAACCTACCTACAGAAATAACCGAGTACGAAGGCGAGATAGTAATAGAGATCTTTTAATAACTCCACTCCTTGGCGACGAGTTAATTTTTATCGACAGTTTATAAATCGAGACTAGTTCATATTATTGAATGGAAGCACCAATTTGATTTTGTGCACAAACGAAAAACCGCAAATCTTGCCAAATATTTCAACCGCAGTAAAATTAAACATTATGTAGTTTTTTGTATTACATTTTCGAAAGAGACACCGACTCGTTAAATTCTACCGCGAATGAAGGATTTCCATTGTCACGTTTATCTAGAGTGCCCCGCGTGTCGCCGTATGTATATTTACCGCCTAATATTGTAATGCATCGTGCACGAGAGTGTACAATCTTCTCCGCGGACAAGATAAACTGCTGGTTTCCCGGCCCGACTCGGCTCTGAATTATGGATTTCTGGTACGAGCGCTGTACCTCGCCTTCACGAAGCAGCCGGATACAAGACCACTGACCGCGGTCAGTCGAGAAAATTCGATATTCAACGTAAAAAAAGAGAGACAGAGACAGCGAGCATGTAGGTCAGATGTCGCCCAGCACGATGTGACATCGCGAAAATAAATATCAAGCATACATATATGGTTTGAAATTGCCAAACAAACTTTATCCCTAATTTGCGATGGACACAGTCCATAATTCTCGAATGTAATACGATGAAAATTTATATCCATTTCATCCCGCTAGAATTATCGCGAATGAGTAGGGCATTTTGCTTGTCTATCGCGCGCGCGAATGAAATAATTTTTCCGGGACACGTGAAAATGGATGCCATGTCGGAGCGTCGATACAATATTTGCACGTATCCTGGGGAAATGATAACAACCTAGCATTTATTATGCTTCCATCTCCCACGCGCAATGTGGGTCGATCGAAAGCTGTCGGCGGCCGTGATAGATTTCGTTCCGGACTTCTTATCGGACTGTCTTATCGCTCCGAGGAGACTGCACGACGAGCAAAGCGATACGAATTGATCGCGGCGTGATTAGGCGTGGACTCTATTGAGGCGAGCGAAACTTTGATCATCTCCCGCGGGATACTGATTGCAAGACGGATTACATTTCGGGCTTCCTCGGATCTCTATTAGTGAATTATAAATCTGTCGGAAACTCGCTCAAAACGAGAATCTCTCGAACTTAGAATACGCGTTTATAAGGCATGGAATTTTTATGTGGCAAGTCGCGCGAGAAAGAAACGTTTTCGCTTCTCTTGGTCCGTTATTTATCGTTTGTCGAGGAGACCGGCTTTCTACGCTTCGCTCGCTTCTTACGCGTCATTTGCGGTCGCTCATAAATCTCATTAATCGCACTCGTCGATGCGGTATCGCGAGAACAATCAGAAGGAAGAATCGTCCGTAGCGTGAAGAAGCTACATGGGAAGTTAATGCGAGACGTGCGAGGAAATCGCGCGATATTACACATCGCTTCGCGGGAATCGTTGGGAATGTATATGCGAGTATTGAATAAATTTCGGTGCAAATAAACCTAACCGTATTCGGGACCGAAAAAGAGGATTACTAGTGATTTCGGCCGATATGATCAAATGTAACGGTTATGGGAATCCAATAACGAAACATTAACTAGTAATAGGCAGAAGCGCATATGTAAATCATGTTATTCGGTTCGAACTCTGGAATTTCACGCAGAAATCTACATGTTAAAATAACGAGAATGTGAAGCTTTATGCGAAGTTAATTATTAATTATCGCGGAATATTAATGGATGATTTTATATTTCGCGACGTGCGATATTGTGTGTTATCACGCTCCGAATGGGGCGCGATTAAGCAACGCACAATCGCTATTTATCATGTTAAAATTACTATTTACAATAGTAATAGCGCGATGCTAAATACGCAATTGTTTCTCGTTTCTTATAATCTGGCCATTGTTCATCGCGGCGTTGGTTTCTCCGCGCGCAACCCACGCGCCTCTTCTTAATACCGTATGATTCATGGCTTTAAATCGGCGATCATCTCGCAACCGGTATCCACGGGCTTTTGGCACGACGTAAGACCGCCATATATCGAGACACGGCGGCCCGACATACATATTCATGAAGCTAGATAGAGTCGAAACGGGCGGAGAGGATCGGCCTAATGAAGTTGTTGTCTTCTTGGAAAACAGGGCGAGCCGCGGTGGCTTTGAAGGGGGGCTCCCTTTCTCCTTCGTATATATTCTCTCTTCCCACTTCTCTCCTCGTAGCTTTCGTCGTGCCCTCTCCCGGTCCCCTCGTCCCCTCATCCACCTTCGGCCCACAACCTCGTCAACCTTGTCAACTTTGTCAACCGCGCTGCGGTCTCTCGTTGCAGCCCGTTGTCGTCGGCTATCCGCACGTTGGATCCGCTCTAAATTATTTGATGTCTTATTTACTTGGATCCCCCCGCGAGCCCTCGTCGTCTGGGATGCGTCACGCGGGTTTATTTGCGGCCGCCGGCGATCTCAAAGAGAGACCGACAACTATAATATATCTCCAACCGCTGGTCGTTAAGCGGATGTTGCGCGCTACCTCGCTCACACATTCAGGTAGATTCGTGCGGTCTGAATAGGATTTCGAAAACCATACGGACAACGAAACGTTGTTCGTTGAATGTTGTTATTACTCGAATAGTGGTCTTGTATCGATCGACGTAGGATTTTTAGGAGGAAACTCGTATAATATATCATGTTTAATTGTCACGTCGTAATCATTGTAGTATATCATTGATATTACGACGTGACAACTAAATTGACAACTTTATATATGTTGCTTATTAATTTGATTACGCACCTTCTCGGTAAAAGATTCTTTTTTCATTTATGATTTTGTCCTCGATTCTACACACGTTGCCGAAATATTTCCAAAAATAGATCAAATTTTGAATAAGACGCGAAATATATAGTTTCACTTTTGTGTGGAGAACGTGAAAAGTCTACGGGAAGCGACGAGTTGTAAAAAGAAAACATCGCGTATTGGAAGGGCGATCGTTATTCGCAAGTATTGACGTCTGTCACAAATGCACGATCAATTTCCGGTACGAAACGATAAACGCTGCGCATTTCCTGTCTTCCTATCGGTATCTACGCGCTCGTAAAATACGACGTCGACGCGCTATCTATGTCATACAATGAGGCCCTTCTTATGCGATGGGGTTGCGCCTGGCCCACTGGAAGCTTGTATAATAGCACGACTATCAACCGGCACGCAGACGCCGATATTCGACCATTATTGGACAGTAAACCGAGACCGTTTAACACGATATTTATGACAGAGTCTCGTGCAGCGTCAGAAGAGAGAAAGAGAGAGAGAGACAGGGTAGCTGGAGCAAAGCGATAGTAGAACACTCGCACGTATATGCGTAGATATGTATATACGATGATGTCTCACGGGCCATCTAGCAATATCGAATGTCGATTTGCGATGCTACGTTTTCGCTGAACCACGCGTGGAGGTCGATAAGAGAGAGTCTTTGGTACTCGGAATAAAACAACGCCTGTTGTTCGAATTTCATCGCGAAAGAACGAATGGTAATTTTCAAGCCCGTATTCTCCGAACAACTGTTCTATAATTTTATTAGCGGAAACAACGACGAAACTTTCTTCTAATTGATTTTCTCCTCGATGCTGATTCAACTAGCAGTTTCGGCCCAGTTTACCGTCTTCTTGCGAAATCCAATTTGTTTGTAAATCATTAAATTATGCGCATCGATAACAACAGCCGCGAGCCGTTACGTAACGCTCGCCGAAGGTGGCCCGAAGAATGATTTGTGCCTTCAGCAGCCTGAAAATGAAGGCGTGTTGAACTGCGGTTGCACGCGGAAACATTACTCGGTACCGTCTAATAGCGGCACTTAATCACGCCCGAAAGGTTGTAATAAAAGCCGGCCTGACGGCGATGATGTTTTTTACCGGTATCAGCACGCATTGATAATATTTCCCGGCGGGCGAGCGGCTTTCCGGGGCTATTAATCATTTCTTATGCCGCGCGAATTGTCGGCGGCAGTGCAAAGTTGGCCGAACCTTCTGGCGCTAAATGCGCGCGCGTTAAAGAGCTCGTCGTTGTTATGTCTTACGGAACTTCTTTCCTTCGGGTGATGCCGGATACTTTGTCGAGTTTCCTTCGTTAGTATAGCACGGTGTTTTCTTTGTGCTCAAGGAAGTTCATTAGCGGCAACGTGGCCAACTTTGGTCCCTTGCGGTCAGAGTGTCGTCATTCTCCTAATGCCGCCAACCACTTTGCTCTAGGAAGCAAGTCTGAGCATGTGGGCGCCGACGTGCGCGTCGACGAGAAAGGAAATGAACTTGGAAGAGCGCGCGTCATTGCAAACTACGAGTATCTACTTGATACCAGGCTCGCGGAGGTATTTGATCCTCACGATATTCAGATATAATCGCCTTACGTAGAATTACACGCGCGTACTATTTGCATCCGTGCGGCGACCTATTTCCTGGATGTCCGGTTAAATTGACTTTATAGAAAGTGGGAGGAGGAAATGGGTGCATGGGGAGAGACGTAGGAGAACCTCCACACGTTTTGATTATGTCATGTTGTTTATGTAAGGGCGGCGCGGCGGGAGAGCGAAGCGTTAAATATAGAGCGTTCACGGCTAAACAAACGATTAACTCGTGGCTTAACCAGAGCTTATACTCGGGCGCTAACTAGGGTTTATGTTTATGCGCACGCGGGCTTGCCGCGCGCTAACTAGTTCTCTACCAATCTCGAAACAGTGACATAGATTGTAGGCCGCAGCCTTATAAGCGACACGTATCGATCGTACATTGTTGCAGCGGATGCTGGGAATTCTCAGATAGAATGAGGAGCAAAATTGATATACGTTAGGCTAGACGTACACGAGAGATAGTTTATGACAGCATTAACTCTACAATAGAACTCTATCTTCGATGTGGAGTGTGACAGTTTCAAACCGATAATCGAGGAAGATTCCTCTTAATCTTGCATTTTATTATTCATTTTGTTAAGAGTTACGCTACGTCAAGTTTTGATGAGTTTAGATTAGCATATTTATAATTATTTAAATATTGTAAAAATTGTCAAAAATGTAATTGTTTTTTCTCATTTCAGTTTATTAACTTTTAAATCTACGGCGTAGGATCGTTACACGGTATGAGCATAATAAATTCCACTCGCCCACGCCTAGCATCCTAAATTGATATCCCATCGTAGAAAACTCGATGGTGGATTAGTGGCTGCCTCCGGATGTAAAACTCGGTCGCAAGTTTCGTCCACCTCATTTATTCATGATCGGTATAATCCGGCGTTGCGCGCTTTAATATTCCGTCCTCGTTTCCCCAGCCGCGCGAGCTATCGTGAATGCCGGGAGCACCGATGCTCGCACAAAAATATACGATAGATAGATACTGCCAATTAGCACTTTGGATCACTCTCTCGCAATTATTCGGTTCGTACGTAGCTATAATTCTTGCGCATTCATAGCTGTCGGCGCATTCGCGGTGGAATGAAAATGGATCCGCCGAGTTGATGAAGTGAATTAGCTGTGCTGTGATACAATATCGCGAGGATATTTTGTTTACGAGGCATTTAACAATTGAGGTCTGCAAACGGATGATCCCCCGTTATCGGAATAAGTTGATGCACAAGAACAGTTTTTTCTCGAGCGCTATGTTTATTTAATTATTCGTTGTCAAAGTTTGCTGCCAGTAACCAGCTTCCCATTGTTTACGGATACAGGTAACAAGGCGTATATACATGCTTCTTAGTTCGAAAGTAATTATGTCTGCTTGTGTGCGCGCGTATCAAACTTTGACTGCAATTTATTAACGAAAACGAAGCTGTTTTTGAAACTAGTCGGGGCAAAATCTGAAATGACCACATTCAACGATGCATTGCGTTAGGATAATAATGATAACTTTCGCTGCCTCGTGTCTATTTAGACATCGATATAATTAAGTGTATTATAACATCCTTTGCTCTTGCTTGGAAATCTGAACTAGCGGGCAAAATAACAACTATAACTTTTGTTATATTTAAGATAAGATGCATAGAATCCATCCAAGCCAAGCCGTCAAAACAAGACGGAAGTTTTGAAACTATTACAAGCAAACAATTCCGATAAAATTAAACGATACGCTAATTAAATGACTAATTATATTATGAAAATCACAGTTGTAACAACTTAAGATATTTTACCGCGTACAAATGTAAGATGAGATCTACATTTCATGATTAAACAAGACAGATTCGGTCGAGAAAAAGAAATTAAAGTAAATGCATCCTATTGAAGGCAGATGCAGGCTTGTCTCTTTTTACGAAATCAACTAATGCCTGACGACGAGTAGGTGAACGAAAAAAAAATTTTCCAATTCAACTGCGATTCGATCGTTTAACCTAATATATATCTCTGCTGTTCTCATTCGCTTCACTTTCAAACCCGATTTTCTTTTCGTCCTAGAAGAATTGTAAGGGATTATTAACCGTCTTTTTCTCTCCGAATCCTTCGTACCCACAATGGAATATGATTTAATGTCGCTTGTATTCAATGCAGTGGGATTGAACGTTTTATGTATATATATATACTCGGTAGAATCGCAATTACCTTGGAAAGGCAAAGGGAAGTAAAGAGATAGGAAATGAATGAATGCAAGAAAGACACAAGAATTGCTCCGAAAGCTGGAAAATCGATATGACATTCCATTTGCTTTTATTATTTGCGAATATTTCCTCCTTGTGCAATTTACGCGTTTATGAAAATTTATTCTTGTTAACCGATACAGATCATTGATTCGATGCAGTATCGTCGATTTAAAATTTACATTGCGATAATCAAGTGCGCGCGTTAAGCAAGCGGATCAGTGACGTTCCGATGAGTAGATTGATCCTCAATTGTGTGATTAATGCATTTTCCACTGTTGTTAATTATTTTTCGTTCTTAAACAATTATAAGCAACGCGTTAGAGCTGTAAATTAAAAAATTCCGTTTATTGAAAATGGCAATTACATCGCGTCATGAATGCCACTAATCGAGCAATTTTGATAATAAAGTGTTTCTTTTGTTTCAGGTAAGCTTCATATACCCTTAAAAGCGAATCCTGCACGCCTGTACTGCGCACACTCGCATTTACGGTGAGTAAACAGAGCATATCCAACGCGCGCATAATTAGTAGCCAACATGCAGGCTCGCCGAATTTTCTGGCGAAGGGTATGCGAGGGTTTTTTTCTGTAACGAGAGGATACCCTTTCATCCCACACCCCATCGATCTCACGTAGGCAACGATGTACATATGTACATCTACGTGCCTTGTGTACATAGCTTATTCACCATTTCTTTAGTTCCGCGCGGTTTCTCTCTCTCGTATTTTTACGAGAAAAAAAGAGGAAAAGGAGCGATTCAACATGCGCATCTCAACGTGCGCATCTCGTGTTTCTATATCGCGTTTTACAACCCTTTTTTTTGTTAATAATTAACACTTGCAAGTTTTTTGCCCTCAAGCTGCCAGCACGTGCTGCGTTTCATACATCATATGTCTAAACATTAATATTGTTTAAATAGTTCATGACATCTCATGTCGTATAAATGATGGAATATTTAGAAATTTTTAGAATCTGCTTATGAATAAAAGAGACAATTTTTAGAAAATCGTTAAACTCTGATTCTAGCGAGGCGCGGAACGTCAGTCAAAGAATCTAGCAAAGTAGATCTGCGATCTTTCTATGACTCTATAAAAATCAATGAACCGTTTAAGTCATCGCTTGTAGTTTCTCGAAGCGTGATACGACAAAAATAAAAGGATTGCTTTCCTCTAGAGTTCGATTCGATGTGAATTTCTTTTGAAGTTTCTAAAATGCTGAGAAAGTCGTTCTCTCGATAAAAAGATTAATAACAACAAGAGTCGACAATAAAAATCGGTCTCGCAATAAAAGTCACAATCGCGATACAAAATATATCTAACGGTTTATATATGAATCACGTAGTTTTAATGAAAAAATGATAACTGCTGGTATATTAGTGACGAATGATTACAATTTACTCGCAATTTCTTAGACGGCTTGCGGGATAAATGCACGCGGACAGATGCACGTCGTCCGGCAGACGGGCAATTTCCATTTTTCACGGCGCCGTCTCTTAAAAGAGTATTAAGGAGACCTTGGTATTCTTGACGATAACTGCTGTATATAAGGGTAAGATGAGAGAGAAGAAGAGAGGGGAATCAAAGTGCGACGAGATCGGCCTGCAAATGAATCGGCTTTAGGAGAAAGACGGGAGTCATCCGGCAGTTTTCGCGAAGGACTCCTTTAAATACGCTGCAAACATAGAAAGCGGACGGCTCATTGTTGAGATGTACGTGCCTTTTAATTAGTCCCGCGTATTTGAAGATCTTCCAGAAATATTTGCGAGCGGCGGCTTTAATTCAAGCGGAGGACTATTTAATTACATCTCTTCCAACGGAATGCACGTAAATAATTAAACTAGCACACTTTATCGTAGGCAGTATTTGCAATTAATTTTCATAATTAATTAAAATGCCTTTTCTTAACACTTGACTGTGTTAACATAAATAGAAATATATATATATAAATTTTGAACTTGCTTATTGCGAATAAATCCCTGTGTAAAACGATAACAAGCATTACCGGAACGACCTCGTTGGTAGGAAATGGCTCGTAGGGTGCGACACTCGGAACGTTTAATATCGTGGCGGGCACATCGTTTAGAACAGCCGCGGCGGAACTGAAATAATTAGTAAGGGCGCTTGAAATACCTTCAAAGTTTCTCTGATTTAAGAGTTCCGGTGCAATATAGCCACGTCCCTCAGATTGGGCGGAAAGAATCGTCGCTGTCACAAATCAGCGGGCGGCAATATAAGCCCACGTGCGAGCCGATAGTTCTGCGAGCGGGAACGCTCGATTACGCGCGTGCTATAAATATTGCGTGCAATCGGGGACGTGAAAGGGGGCGCGAGAAAGTGAGAAGGGCTGGCTGGCTGGCTGGCTCTCGGCGGTGAAATTCTCGTCCTGTTGCCGAGTTTCCCGCCGGTCCGGAGCTCTCGGAGGCAGCCAATTCGCCGACGGTGGTTAATTTATCGGAGGCAGCGCTTATTTATCGGTGCCCCCCTTCCCCTTCTGCCCTCGCCATCTACCGACTACTAAAGGTCGGCACGAGAAAATCGTTCCTTTCGATGCGCGAACAAAATACGATAATGTTCCATTGGGCGACGCCGCGCCCGGCAGATGTATTAAACGCTGATTGCGATCGGGAGAGACGAATACGCTGTCTTGGAACGTTCTCGCGTCGGTTACGATAAAGAAAGTGGATAATACGAGTTTGCGTAGTCTCGAATCGCACGCTTAATTACTTCGTTTTTAACGGTTCACTTTGTTACTTCTGCGAACGAGAGATAATATCTTGATTTAATTAATTTCATATCTTTCTTGATTTTCTAAGATGAAGGGAGATATGCAGAATGTATCCGGTTTACAGACTAAATGTGTTAGAAGACTGCACACCGACGTTTAAATGATGACTCGAACAATTCCGGTGAATAATTGCGAACTTCCTGAAAGTTTTTCGACCAATCAGCATCGCAATTACTACCAACGTTCTTCGTATATGACGATTATCGTACGAGAGTTGCACGTCGGAAAACTCCAATTAATTCTTAATTACGTACCGACTCGTCGTAATGCAGTCTTTTAGAGAGAGACTTTACCGCCGACAAAACTTTGCAGGCTTTAAATTATTGAGAAAGACTTCTCGTGTACATCTCGTACGCATACCATTCATTTCCTGCATTAAATTCATTTAACTCTCGACACTCGACTGGAACATCTTCGAGTACGCTTCAAAATGTCTGACTATCTTTATTTGACACGCGAACATGTGTTTCAATCTATTTAGTGCGGCACTCTTATGCTTTCTAACTGACATAAACGAGTTCAAGATATTTCCGGTCTCGAGATTAACGCGACATTTTCGAATGACATTCAGACGCGAGATTCGTCGAAATCACGATGCAAATTCTTCGTCATCACAGATGACACGTTATTGAATCGACATTTACGAGGAGAAACTTCGACTATAGTGTGGATCAATTGGGAAGATTAATGTTCGACAGATAGAGTCATCTATTCTGCCACGAGCGCGTCGTGAGCGTGATCTAATGGCCTGAAATCACGACCGATGAATTCGTCGGTTTCCTTAAAAGGAACTAGGAGATTGTAAAATTACCTCCCTAAAAGATTTCTAGAATTGTTGGTTAAATAAATAAAAAAGATTATTCTGAAATAACACATTTTAGCAAGTTGAAAACCATATATTTTTTTTTATACAGACACAAAAAATTCATTGGGGACTGAGCTTTATTCAATTTGATCAATTTTACTCCGGTACATTCAGACAAAGCGAATCGTGCTTTCAAGTGATATAGTAACGTTAATTGTTAGCTGACATTTTTCAGCTGCACGCATTTTGTCATAAAGGGATGGACTATGAGGCATGTTTTTTTTTTCTGAATAAAGGAATCTACCAATTATCGTGTATATTATATGTATGCGTGTAAAGTATAGTGCTAAACCAGCTCCAGCTGTATCCTTCGCTTTTTAGAAAGCTTGCGATAGCTAAGAAATATATATGTAATTCAAGTGTGCGAATTAATGACCAATGTCTGTCATATTGAACGAATTAAATGATTATTTCTCAAAGTAATTAACTTTTTTTCATGAAAGAAATAATTGTACGAGTTTATTGCTTGTAAATACATATATACCTATTTTATAGAAAGCAATGTAAGTTGTATATATAGATATACATATATTGTGCGTATAATGTGCATACACGCACATGTGCAGGTATTTGCAGTTTCCATGTCGTTTAAAGAAATCATGGTTATCGATTATTATTTTTTGCTTGAGACCTTGCATAACAGTCTGTTAAATCACAGATGTGTTCGCGTGTCGGAGTTCATATTTTACCCTTGATGTCTTCCTATCGAAAATACTTAATTCGTTTCTATGAAGATGGATAACGGGGATGGTTCCATCAAACGAAGGGACATTGAGTGGCACGAATATAAGCGATACAGGAGGGTTGATTCTCGAGGAGGTCGATTTCGACTGTCGAGACTGTCGAGCTTGATATCACGTTGAACGAAATAATACGCACGAGAATGTATGATTAGTTTTTAAAGCAAATTACAGACCTCTTTATTAAAAATTAATGAATGTTCAAAGAGAGCGAAATATTTCCGACATCGCGATTACAATAAGCAGGGAATACTTTTTGATGCATGTCGTGCGATTCGCGATTCGTTAGCTAATATTCTGCTCTGTACAACTCGAGGAGAGGAAGGCGTCGGTCGGTGATCTCTGCAGAAGAAGCGCGACACTCGAGGAAAGAGATAAAACTGCGGGCGGAAGAAATGGCGGCGGCGGGCGGTAAGACAAGAGGTAAGAATGAAATACGGTCGGGGGCCCGGCCTTTGCTTTTAAATTATTGTATAATTCGAGTATATTGCGAGGAACAAAGTCGGACGGAGACCTTCGCGACGTAATAACGGATGAGCGTTTATATAAAAAGCTGCCTATCCTTGTCCCCTCTCTCTTGCCCGCCCCGGTCGGTCGGGAGAGCGCCGCTCCAGCCCCATGTCTCTACGGGTTTCTCATTTTCTCCTTTTCGCCTTCCTACCCGTTCATCCTTCCTCCCTTTCCTCATCCCGCCCGAACGCCCTCCTCGAAGAAACTCGTTTTTGCCATGAGCAGAAGTGGCGGATGAAAGAGTAAATAGGAAGAACGGAGAATCTCGAGTATGCAAGGGGGGAGCGAGGGAGGTGGGGGAGGAGAGAGAAAATTTATGAATTTGCTGTCACTACTTTCATGGCTTTGGCCTATTCTCTCAGATTCTTCCGGTCGCGCACCACAGTGAACGGAGATAGAGGAACGGAACGATCTCCAGTCGCGCAATCGGCGTTACGTTAAGAAATGTTTATATTCGTTTATAGTCGAAAAGAATCTCTGATGACGCAGCCCGTCTTCGTCGAATCCTTTCGACTGAATCGCGTTGTCGGCATCTCGTTTAAACGACGTCATGCTCGCGTGCAAGCGATTGACAAATGCGCTCGTTTCGGCCGGGAAACGAGATATCATTGACGACTACTAAGCTGCTCGTATAGCGAGTGTTAAATATCATAATGGATGTAGGTTACAGCAATCTCCTGCCTTGTAAGTGAGTGTTCCTGTCTGGCGATCGGCGTTACTTTGTCTTCGTCTCTTTCTCTTGATACAGCCTCTACTTTTATCTTGCTCGTTCTTTTCTGTATCGCGAGCCGGCGACGCTTCCGGGTGCGCAGATATACTTCCTTTCAGATACATTTACCTTAACTCGTTAACGAGTTTTGCTAACGATGGGTTCTCTCTACGCGATAATAGGATTTCCAGCTTTTCTTTTCGAATTGGAAGCGGCTTTATCGGTATCGAAAGCAACATTCTCTCGGTCTTAAAATAGTATTGCTATGTCGACTAAAAGTTTAAATAACACAGCTCACGTTTAACTTAATTTAAGGAGGAACTGAATGGATTAGCTGTGTCCAAAGTTAAATCAAGTACAATTCATAACTTTGACAAAACACTTTTAGCTTTTCAAATTTTCAAATTAATAATTAATATTTGTAAGTTAAAATAAAGATTTGCTCTGTAAAATTAAAATTTGTGTTTTCATGCATTTTTCACGAATTTTTATTGCATTGTCATTGTAAAATTTTCTTGGTATGATCACTATAAAAAAATTCGATAAAATAATATATGTTTACGATTTTTAAATTAAATTATATTCTATATATGTATATAGAGGAAATCTTTTTATTTTAATTCATACAAATTAATTATTCATTTTACATTTCAAAAAGCTAAAAATGCTTTACGTAATGTTAAATTCATGACTTTCGCAATATATTAGATTTATTAACTTTTAAACTAATCCGTCTATTTTTCTCCTTAAAAATTAACGAGAAAAATACGTATATAGAACAAGTCTATTTGCAAGAGCAACTTTTCCGTAAAATAAACTCGTTTTATTCGTAATCAAACTTAGAAGCGCGCAAAAATTGTCGCATAAAAAAGCTATTTTCCAATGTATATGAAACGTTGCAACATGTTATTTTTATAAACAATGGACATGTAGTCACAATTTCATGTTTGCTAATTTCTGCGAACGTTCTGTTTTGTTTTAATTATTTAAGTGTTGTATACGTTTTTATACTATGCACCTCTGAATAAAACTATAAATGAATATGAAGTAGCGCAAATGAAGTAATTTAAAAATATTTTTTCCCTATGTTTTAACACGAATTATTAAACAACTTATATTGTCTCTATATAGCGTACCAATTTGCACATAAAAGAGTGATATTTTATTTTAACCGTTGAAAATGCTAAAATGTAACGAGATATATTTCTGTAATTTTTCTACTAATTTTTGAATTTCAGATTGAGGGTAGAGTACTCGTCGTATCGAGTATTGGTTTAAAAATACTTTGGCTGCGAAGCAGATGACGCGAAGAATTTCTCTTTAGACCATCAAGATGAATTTACGCGGTTGAACGCATCTCGGACTCGATTTTCTTTTTTTCCTTCCGTTTCTCAAAGGAAGCTTGACCGATCCAGAGTAAAAGTAATAGAGTTAGTAGTGCTATGGATCTCGAAGCGTGCGCGACAGCACATTTCTGGTTCGTTGCCAGAAAACATTCGCTGCAAAAACAGATCATAGAAAAATTAATGGATAGTTTTAACTGATGAAAAAATAACATATCTTACTTGTGTTTCACAACGATATTTTACATATTTTTTTGTTGCGTTACATTATAAAATACGAAATTATTTTTATACGAGAACTTTTTTATATTACATATAATGCGCGCGCTTATATATTTTTAGTGCCACGATTTAAATTTAATTGATAATTTTTTTATTCACAATTTCATACAATGGAAAAAATACTTTTTGGAAACAATAAAATGATGATTTAATAATCGTATATTCTTTTACTTCATGAATGATGTAATTCAAAATAAAAATACTTTTATTTTGAATTACATCATCCATGAAGTAAAAGAATATACGATTATTAAATCATCATTTTATTGTTTCCAAAAAGTCGCGCGTAAAAACCGAAAACATTAGCGTAGGACCGCCGTTTGCGGTTTTGCGGATTACGTGTCGCTTATTGAGTTCACCGTCAGCGGAGCGAAGTATCGTTTAGAATAAAAAAATCAGTTTGTAGTAAAATGCATGTCAATAGCGCCACGTTCGATTGTTTGATCGCGAAACTTTTTTATCACGGCGAATAGAGGAGGGCGCGCGATCATGCTCGGCATCAAGTCGGCAGGTCGAGAGTCGTTCGAGCGCCATTTATCGAGATTGCCAGCGGGCGTTTGAACAATCCTCGGTGCCATCCGCAAGCGATAGTTTTTGCCAGATTTTCCAAAAATCCCGGAAAGCCAGCCGGCTGTACGCCCGATCTGTAGCTCGATAAATATATACCTAGTCGTGCATATAACGCGCGCATAAAAACAATTTCATATTCGGACTGACGGGCGCATATATATCGATCTCTCTGATCAGATCGCCCGGGTTTGAATACATTCGATTTGAATAAACTTTTACGTACCGCTATGTTTCGCGTTTTCAGGGCGGAAGATACGTAGATTTAAAATATTACACGCACTTCCAGTTACTCTGACATCGTCGCGAATTAATATTCATCGTATGCAGTTTCGGGCGGAGATAGTACCGTGTAGCTCTAAATAGGATAGTAAAAATGTGCAAGTTTTTACATGTCAGTTTTCGAGATTATTCGCATATATTTCGATCCCTGTTTTTCATCAGTCTCGTGTTTTACAAGTTACACGAATTACGTAAGAACTCGTGACCTGGCATATTGTAATATTATTCCGATAAGATCGACCGGAAGAGACATGGTTCGCGTGCAACTGCTTGTATCCACAAAAAATGTATAAGGACGTCAAATAAAGGTTAATCTATTTCCGATGAGAGCTCTTCCTGGCCGTATCGTTATAAATCCATGAATTGATTCAATTACAACCAACATATAGCGCGTATTTGTGATATGTGTATTTTATAGTCTCCATTCGATATACAAATTTTTTTATAAAATTCTTACACGCTATTTATCAATGTCGTTGAAAATTGATATAGAACAGAGATGTATAAGCTTGGATATTAAACTGGGCCACATTCAGTTTAAATTAAAATTAATCGGGCCATGATATCAGCTTTATTTTACATTGGTTTTGTTATAAATATTATATTTCTGATTTATTCATGATATAGTTTTTGCGCATGCTCCAACATATCTGTGTGTGTATATATATAAATGGTATTCAATTTAAAAAAATTTTTCCAAGCCGGGAAATGTGATCCTACATATGTTATAAAACAGGCAAACCGATTTTTATGCAAAAGTAATGAATTTAATATGTTATGGTATGTAGGAAATATGCCATATATTTCGTGTGATCGATATATGTAAATAACATTGCAGGCATGTCTCGGAACATGACTTGAGTAATATAATCATATATGCCATCGAATATTTACTCAATGTGTCAAGCAGCAAAGCATAATAATAAGATATTGCCGACAAATCTATGCATTATTTATAAGACATTAAAAAGCGTAATGATACATTATTATTACATAATTATTACGCGTTACATAATTAATACATTAAATTTGACGAGTTTTATGTAAGCGGAACAAGAGAGGACTACCGTGCGACTGTTTAATAATCATGTAATTTAAAAACATTCGCGCATATATAGCTCTGTTGGATAATATAAAATTTAAAATTCAAATTGAACCGTGCAGTGTGATCCGATATGCGCCGAGATATACGATGTGTCGATTAATCACAATTCGACAGCACGGTCTCTTTATAATGATCACCGTAGCATCACGGTGGCCTTTTAATTCTTTCTAGATAAGCCGATCCTCTTCGCTCCTCAAGCTGAACGGACCGTCGGTTCGCACGGCGATCGATTACGCTTAGCCCGTTCGAATCTCCCTGAAATGCGATCTGGGAATCGAGCGGAGACTCCTTCAGTTCGCCACGAAAGAGGAAAGTCCTGACGAAGGACTCCCGGGGGGAATGTTCGTTCGCTTTGCCGCGATTACAGGGAACCCGCGGCGGATTCTATCCTGATCGCGCGCATAGACACTTCTTTCCATGTT
Source organism: Camponotus vicinus (assembly GCF_025532165.1). Classification (NCBI taxonomy): domain Eukaryota; kingdom Metazoa; phylum Arthropoda; class Insecta; order Hymenoptera; family Formicidae; genus Camponotus; species Camponotus vicinus. Next base: position 23,415,574 of record NW_028141976.1, on the reverse strand, counting down.
CCTCGAGCAAAAGGAGAAGCGCCGATGACTTTGCCTCACCTCCGAGCTACGCTTCAGAAAAAAGAGACTGTCTTCGGCGTGTTCTCGTATTTTTTGTTGGAACCGGAATCGCGCTCCTCGAATTTTGAATCGGGTCATCAGCATTTATAAATTATGCATCTATAAATTATGCGACATATGATGTTTAATATCGGCCGCATTCGATGAATAAATTGGAATTGTATGGACGGCCGAAGCCATGCGTTAAAATTATATAATATATTTATTCTTTCCGCATTTAATTAATAGTTGTATTTTATATTGTTATACTTTTTAGATTATTTATTAAATATATATGTTAAATTAACGAAGTTTGAAACGATCTTAGCGATTTATTATCGCATATAATGCAACATTGATTATAATGGATCGCAAACGGAAAAAGAAGTGATTGTATCTGAATTCGCCGGGTTTCTCACGATATGGTTTACAGGATATCCGGAGTTTTTTTCGTTCCTTCTAGAATATTTCACAGACGTATCTTGTATAATTAGCATACATTGAAGCATATAATAGCATCAATATATCTTGCATTTTACAAAAGATTAATTTGAAGGGATGATCGCAACGAGAACGAAATGTGATCGAAATTTACGCAAGACGGGGAGGTTCTCTGGTTCCGAACGATATTTCAATCGTAATCGCCTTATTTCCCTCGCCAGGAGTTCACAATCGAGGAAAGTGAATCAGTTTCGCGTTAAAGTCCCGAAGGAGGGGACGGTCCTGCGATCCGGAAGGATGCAGGTGAGGCGAAAATCAGAGTGTCTAAAGGAAAGTCAGAGAGAAGAGTCGGCGCATCGATGTACAATGCGACAGAAAGAAAGGATAAAAACGTAGGCGAGGGGAAAACTGAATGAGGCACGGTTCAGCAAACGCCGTTTGTTCTTTCCAGGCCACTGGGCTGTGCAATCTTTTCGCAAATCCAGGTTACTGCGGAACTACGGGCTCGCGGCTTCGTCGATCCGATGCCCGGCGTTGCTCGGCTGGTCTTTGTCAAGCCGGTATTTTACTTGAACGAGAGCGAACAATACAAGGAATGAGAAATTTGCGTCTCTTCGCATATCGTAAACGAGCGAGATTAATCGATAATTATTTCAAAAAGCTGAGAGCGCAAGATGCTGGACGATTGATTCGTATTCGGTAAATAGAATATCGACGAGCTATTCATCGTGCGTCTTATCGCCGCACTTCGGAGAGCCGGTCCGTACTAGATTAGCGCACCTCGCATCCGACAGTAGATTAGTCCGCGTCTGCTTGTATACGCCCAGCCGGCGCTGCGGCCATTAATTCCGTTAATAATGGCGAGACTCTACCGTCTCCGGTTTGCAATGACGGGCTTAATACCGGCAGATTTGTTAAAGCTCCTTCGTAATAAGAATGTCCTACGAAAAAAAATTACGCACGTGTCGCGTAATCGCGAGAAGCGCTCGGATACGTAATTAGGGTAATTAGGCAATACACGATTCTCGGGAAATGCGGGCGGCCGATCACTCATTATGTAATTGAGAACGAATATTACGCAAATTCGATGGCATGCGATAAAAAAAGTGAAGCGAGCAACGACGGGAAGCGTTCGGTTAAATATTTAACCATCGTGTAATACATATCCGGCAAGCATTTGTGTGTAAAATTTTAACGCGTCCACTTATAGATTTTTTTTTCATCCTGCGAGCTCGCGGCACTCGCCGGCATGCACATATTGACGTTATTGTGCAAACAGTACGGCTGTGCAGAGTGCGATGAATATATTGTTGATTCCGTGACAATTTATGCGACCATGCGGCTCGACCACATTTCAATCGCGAATTATTCAGCCTCGGTTGACAAGCACTCCATCAAAGTGCATTCATATAAATAATTACATTGGCGGCATTATTAAATCATTAATTCCGATTCCGTTCAGCGCGACGTGAGCAACAACCTATTAGTTACCGCTTGCGGAAGATTCTCACCAATATATCAAATCCTGATAATTCATCATGATCTCTAAACGCGAAATATTTTTGGTGCGAATGGGAGTAGTGGGGACGCGTTTTTTAAGAGTGCCACTAATTTAATCAAAGTAATTTTATTATTTTATTCAATTTATTAATGTAGAATTTAAATACTTCATCTGGCGTCTATTTTAGAACGAATTTATAATTTTATGTTTTAAAGTTCAATAGAGTTCATTTGCATTTGGAAGTGACCAGGATCGCTTGGCATATTTCCAAAGATTCGATCGATCATGACTTGATAATGAGGTGAATAATGTATGTTCTTGTTTGAACGTATTATCGTTTAAAAGCTTATTTGATGTCTATGATAGTTTCCGATATCGATGATATGGAAGAATATACAGAAATAATAATAGTCGAAGATTTTTATTTTTCAATACTGTTATAATTGTATTTTTATCAGAATGCGATAAATATATTATTGATTCCGTGACAGTTTATGCGACCATGCGGCTCGTTTCAATCGCAAATGTGACATTTCACACGAGAAATACATATTTCAAACTTAATTATTGGCACGATTTTAGATTCGCGAGTGCGAATGCCCGTTGGGAAAGTTACGCCGCGACGATGAAAGATTCGCCGAAATGACGATATGATTGTAGCATGTCGTTGGAATTAAATATTTGAACCACCATCGACAGAGAATCATACGCGTCTGATAACTAAATTAATAGCGTTGGATTTTGCACCAGTGTTGATGAATATAGATCTATGCATACCTTTAAATCGCGCTGTTCCTGTCTTCTGTCCAATAAAATAGCTTCTTTTCTCGTGTCACGGAATACGGGATGGATATATATTTATCTGTCGAATGTCGCTTGGACGTCGCTTCGTAAAGAATAATCGACGGTTCTTTTTCACGCCGAAATTCACACGGGGCGATAGATACGAGATGTTCTTTATATATCTAATCCGAAATTAATAACGTCAATTGGCACTTTTATTCTACTGTCAAGAAGTAATTTCTCCGAGCGTAAATTAAATTAAACACACTGCCAACGGTTGACACTGCTTGCGTATCCGTCTATTGAATTAGTTTATCAGATTAAAATAAAATTAATTATTGCTTCAGAGTTCGTTATTTTCTCATTTAGCCTCTTTGCCGAGGTTAAATGAGCACTTAATCTTAATATAGACTTTTATCATGGAACTCGGAGTGAATTATTGTGGCGGAAAGCAACATCCGTTTTTGAAAACCTTGAGGAAAGCGCTGCGACGTCTCCGTCGCGTAGATTTATTTACAGGCGAACTTGTCGAAAACGCAGCTCCGTCGTCGTGCGTTCACCTCTTTTCCCCGAAGCTTCTTCCGTAGCGAGGAAAAAAGCGGCGGCTCGGTCGCGGCGTCTATATTTAACGGAGTAGAAAAGCTCCTTTTCGCTCTCGTTTGACGCCTTCCGCTGTTCGCGGGACCGAAACGCGGCGAAGCAAAGTGATAGAAGAAGCACGCGCGATCGGCTGTTATACGATATTCCGTGGTCGTGTTTCCGGTTTTCTTTGCACGGCCGGCGGCTTCCGCCAGCCTCTCTCGTCGAGTCTCGCTTTGTATATGTATCGATCCTTTCTCTCCTCGACTTTGAGCCGCCGCGGCGGTAACTCTGAGAGAGAAATCGGCTGCACCCGCATGCGTTTTGCCTCGCTCGCATGCTTTTTCCGCTGAACGGAAGAAGCATCGTTCGTCTACTCGAAATACGACGGGAGAAAATCGCGACATTTATCGATGGTATAAACTCTCGATATAAAGTACGCATTTTCGTCAGTTCTTTGAAAATAAATAGATCATAAAGGCGTAAAATATGGTCTTACGTCCGTAGATTGTTTGATAAGATGTGTACAAGAGGGAATCAGGTAATAAAAAATCCACGTAGCCAATCGTTCGTGAAAAATTGCGCAAAGATTCTTCCGCTTCTCCGACGCACAGGGCGAATCAAAGGGATATTATATTGGCTCTCGTGTTCGGAACTGTTGAGCGGAATTTAGAGCGATATTAAGAGGATTTAAGCGGGGGGAGGGAGAGGGGGAGGAGGGGGCGATAGAATGCGAAGGACCGCTCTTTTTCAAGCCGCCATTTCTTTGATCGCTCACTCGTCCCGACAAACGAACAGAATGATTAACGTTTGCGATTAATTCGCTTTATTGGAAGACGATCGATCGATCGGTGCAACTCGAACGGAAGTAGGCCATTCGTCGTGCGACCATTTGATAAATATGTCCGAGAAACGTGTGACATGCAAGTAACAATACTCCCCTATATCTATAGTAGCAGAAGCGCCGAAATGCAAAATGTATACGCAAGCTCTAAAGTTCATTATCGGAAAATTCAATTTGCTGCAAGCTAAGTATATCGATTGTATGCCGACATTTCGGTCTTTTGCGGCGTCGCCGTACTTGCATTTCCGCCGCGTTTAATAAAGCTCACGCCTTTTCTCTCCTCGTTCATTACTTTGATGGGATAGTTACGCGGGAGGTCGGAGAAGACGCGAGCATTAATGCGATCTCGAACAAGCGTGCGCATCATGTTTCCCCGCAAAATACTGAAATAATCTCGCCGAATTTCTGTAATACGATAAAATTGCAAAGCGGCGTTCGTCAAAGGTACTTGTACTTATGGCAAGGTCGAGCGGAAAGACGATTATTCGTCGGAAAGCGCAGCTGTTTTCCCCGCGTCGAAACAATTACAAACGAAATGAGCTTTATCGCGAAAATAGCCGTACGGTCGCCATAATCCGGGCACAGGAGAGCTCGAATTATTACGTAAGCCATCCGCGTAAACGGTCAAGAGACCGGCGGCGTCGCGCGCGGGCTCTCATTAATAGGCGTGCACTTCCATTTCGGGATTGTTCTAATTAATAGGGATTATAATTGGCAATTAGGTATGCCAGGATGCGAGCATATCGCAACGGGTCACTCCGGGCTGTTCGTTGCGTCGAGAATAGTGGCATATCGCCACGATCTTTTGGCAATAGATTAACGACGCGCTACATGCTTTGCCTGTCCTGAGAAAATCTCTATATCGCTTCCAGCGAAGGATTGTGATTAATCGCATATACGTAATTAGAGAAACACGCGGGGACTTCGATAGATATCGAAGTCGCGCGGTAAAAAGATCGGCCGCTCGCGGGACGCGCTAAATAAACAAGCACTTAAGGAAACTAATGAACTTTAATGCACTGCACAATTACAACACAAACGGTAACTCAGAACGTAAATACACAATAATGATAACACGGATCGACTCGTAAGAGAAACGCGTCCACACAGCCTGACAGCTGGCTCCAGACTCAAATGACAGCCGCCGCTGTCAACAACCTCTTGACAACGGACTTCTTCTCGTTCCACGATGGACTCGACCGCGACCCGAACCAGGGACGTAACACTTGCTCCCCTCTCGAAAGATTGTCGTCCCGACAATCACGTTGTGGTAAGTCTTCAAAGGAATCTCGTCGTATTTCAGCTCCCGACGTGCCTCCATGTTCTCCCTGAACTGCTGTTGCAGGTTACCGAACCACACGTCTTCTTGGGATCAAACGACTTCACAGATTCCAACGACTTCACTGATTCTCTCCTTAGAGAAAAATCTTCAGGCAAGAGGGGGGTATCTTCCCGTGGACCCTCCGTTCTCCCAAGAGAACTCCTCAAGCCCCTGCCTCGGCATTCGCCCGAAGACCCACGGGAAAACCACGGGTCAAAAACCGTGGGTGAGGCAGTCTTCGTCCTCTAGTGTTCAAATAATTCCCTTTATTTTCCTTTCTGCCTTCCTCTCCTTCCTTCCTTAATCTTTCTTGTCAAATTCGGAATTGTTTCCAAAATTTCTTTTCCTTAAACAACAAAAATAATTAAACGAGTAAAAAGCACCAAACTCTTTTATCCAAAACTTTCTTTTCGGGCCTCGGATGTAGAACCATTCCCTAATCAAAATAAATCCGGGAGTCCCTCCCACAACACTTCGAGGATTAGTCTACCAATTAGAACTCATTCAGAAGACAATAAGAATCAAAGCAACCATTATTAAAACAAGCACTGGAAATCATGAATATTGCCATCCAGGCATTCTAATGAAAGAATTAATCCCCTATCCAAGATACATCCGAGCCCGCCTTAATTTACACACACCAGTTCATTCTTTTTTTAAAGAAAAACTTTTTTTTTAAAGGAAACACTTTTAACATAACGTTTTTTTTAAAAAAAAAAACAAATTACGTGTGCAGATCTGACTGCGTGCGATTTATTAGCCGCATTTTTAAAATATTGGAGCGACTTAGCTGGATCGTTTGCCTCCTCTCCTCCCTTTCTCGGAGCATTTCGCCACAGCTGCTCCGTATACTCCGTCCGCTGCCGCATTCGTCCTTCACGGAGCGTTGCCATTTTTAACGCCAGGATGTTCTTTTTATTCTCGGGATTCTCAGATCCTTTCACTCCCGGGATTCTCAGATCCTTTCTCCCCGGGATTCTGGTATCCCGGACGAGCCCCCAAAATGTTACGCCCGGGGCGGGGACTTCGATAGATATCGAAGTCGCGCGGTAAAGAGATCGGCCGCTCGCGGGACGCGCTAAATAAACAAGCACTTAAGGAAACTAATGAACTTTAATGCACTGCACAATTACAACACAAACGGTAACTCAGAACGTAAATACACAATAATGATAACACGGATCGACTCGTAAGAGAAACGCGTCCACACAGCCTGACAGCTGGCTCCAGACTCAAATGACAGCCGCCGCTGTCAACAACCTCTTGACAACGGACTTCTTCTCGTTCCACGACGGACTCGACCGCGACCCGAACCAGGGACGTAACAATATACATTCATATTTAAAAATCTTACAAGTTTCTGAAAGAAATGTTTATTTATTAAATATTTTCCATAATTAGATTCCTTGTTTAATCATAATTTTGAAATCATACAAATTTGGATGAAAGATGATATTTAATAGAATACGCGTATTTAAAAATATGTGTTCGATACGTTATAAAAATATGTGCGAGAAAAGCACATTTGCATACAATATTGACGTGGTAAATATTACATTATATATACATATGTATTACTTGCATATTTTATTTTATATCTGCATATTTCAAAACGCATATGAGAGACACATTTCTTTAATCCGCGATATTCTGGAACAAAATGTGTAACAAGCAGCTGGTTTTGCTGCATAATATTTTATTCACAAGTGATGCTTTACTGACACATGTTTTTTTCCTTCACATCAAGTCTATTTATCTTTACAAAAATATCTACCGTTGTATATTCTTACAAGCTGCTAAAATATTAACTAAATTTAACTCACTGTAATTCTCTTTTGATATATCTACGTGTATTATTTTCGCATAAATTTAAATATATAATTTGCGCAATATTTTTTTTGGAGATATAAATGCTAACATTAAGGAAAATATGATGTAATTTTATACAATTTTCTCACAACGTGCTAGCTGATCGTATATAATATCCATTTAGTATAAAGCTGCATTATTCTTCGCGTTCGATACGTAACCGATATTGCAATATTATTACGGTGCATCGCTTAAAGCTAAGTAAGCGCCCAGGCGCGAGATGCCAAAGAGAGATAACTCTGCAGCATATTGACGTCGATTGGTAGCATCAATCACGCCACGTGTTCAACACACGTGTATCAATCACAGCACGACGCTATCAGACGTTACGATGTCCGCGCAACCCCCGGGCGAAGGGTATATCGGTAGCGCGCGACCTTTTTGTCGACGAAATCTCTGTCGATTAGTGATAAGAAAGGGTGATCTCTCGCCCCTATGGACGGCAAAATAGAATACGCTCCGGCTCGCCCTCGCTAATCGCGATAGCGGGAAAAAAAATGTTGTCACGTGCTCTACGACGAGTCTGCAAAGATTCCCCTCGGAGTTTTTATCTCGTTATGCAAGTTGAGTGTCCTTTATATCGTATCGTGTTTATAGAAAACTTAACGCTCCCGTTCAATGGAGGCTTTAGCTTTTATCGGCGAAATTTAATGGATCGAAAATATATAGTCGCCATCTTTTTTTTCAATCAAAAAAGCTAAGGCTTTACTTATCACATAATAGGTGTTTCTTTATCATTTCTCGAGGAAAATTGATATCAAATACAATATTCGTGCGACACGTGTCTCGTCTAAATCGTTAACGCGTTGCGGTTATGTTACTTGAAACCGGAAATTATTTTTCCGCCCCAATATATGCAACAAAAGAAACTTTTGATACTCTTCTTCCGTTTCAAAGACACGCGCGTGCGTGCTGATAGAAAGGGCAGCGAAATGTTACGCGGCAAAGTTGAATCATCGACGAACGCGCACGAATATACATTGGTCGTATCGTTATGAGATTATATACGGTGGTGGGAAATGAGATAAAAAAGAAATCTGCAAGCGCGAGGGTCGAAGGCATCGGCGCGAAAAAGAAGGTACGGAAAACCGGCGGTGGCGATGTGGTGAACGGCGGAAACGGAGGGACGATGTAGATAAGGGCGCGTACGCGACTTTGCGAGGGAAAGAGAGGGATAGCGGAAGCGAGTCGGTCGAGGGATTAAAGGGCGCTTCGACCGAGGAGAATCCGAAGGACGACCATGGAGGGACCATGAAGAGAGCAGCGTCGGCCCGGCGTCGGGGAATGCAACTCCTCTTCATTCCACGCCGTAATCGCAGCGACTCATAGGTCAGGGGTCGTCGGCGACGGCGTCGGCGGAAAGTTAGTCGTTATCGTCGCAGCTTTTCACGGGGAGGAAATGGGACCCGCGATTAAGCCTCGCCATTTTCCAATTAACGCCTTAATTAAATCCTCCCCCATTGCCGGCAACGACGACAGTCGACGAAACGATGGCAGGAGCAGCAACAGCAGCCGGCTCATGGGTGGCGACTGCATCGGGCGAGAGGTGCCCTCGTTTCGTTCTCGTTTCCCACCTAATTCGTAATTGCGTTCTTACGTCGCGAAATTGCCTGTCTTGCCATACGCGTCAGCGCTCCTACCTACGTTAGCGTCGTACTTTCATTCGCGTCGTTCCTCGGAGTTTATCGTCGCAGTTAGGAGGATCAATGGGGTCATTAACGCACCGACAGCTTTTCCATAGTCTCGTTGTGATAACGCAAATGGATATCAATTCGCGTTACTTAATTATGCATGCAGCATTTCGCGATGTTTAAATGGGATAAATATTAATCTATGATGTGTACCTTAGAAATAATATTTTTACATCGCGCGGTAAGGATAAAATGGCTAGCGACAAACTTTAAAAATATAGTTACTGTTATCGATCATCTTTTTCGTTTCTCAAAATAGTAATACGAATAACATGAGCAAAATCGGATAATTTATCGACGAGATTTGCCGAATTAAGCTGCATAGAACAATGTAGACGTGTATGTATATGTATATTGGCGCCGAATGTACGTACGGTTAACGGCAGGATATATCGACAGTTTGTCGCTATAAAATCTCGAGGTAGATAAAGGACCGTGCCGGAGTTGCATTCGAAGCGGCACTCGGGAGTAGCGTTATCGTTAAAATTGATTTTGACATCGATCGACGCTAGATCGGAGAAATTGTCGCCAACTCGTTCCGCGACTATCGATTCTACTCTTCGGCAGGTTTACCATCGGGAGCCATGAATTTTCCATGCGCGTTCAGATGCGCGGTAGCGTGATCCAAACTATCGGTATCTACCGTTTTCTCCGACTATCGATCGAGGGAGTTAACGAAGGAGGACGATGTCGTCGTCGTCGTCGTCGTAGCTGTCGGTAAACGAGAAGGAGAGAGAGAGAGAGAGAGAGAGAGAACTCTCACCATCTTTCCCAACTACGCCTCCCACAGCTGCCACTTCCGAGGTATAACCTTCGTCCCGCGCGAGAACCACCGGCAAGCGGGTTATCCGCTTATCCGCGAGTAGCCTGGAACCAGCTGCGCAACCTGAAAAGCAGTCCGATCTGACGACGAATCGACGACGACGTTCCTGAATAATAGATTCAGGTAACTCACAGTGTTCTTCATCTATTTCACCGATTCTCGTCGTGTGAATCTATTCTGTCGGCGCGGCAACGAGAAACGAAATAATCTATAGCGATTGATGATCTGTATTATGCATTTACTTATAAAATCATGAGAAGTCATCGATCTCGCCGTAAATGCTATATTTTTGCGCATTTGCAAAAACATTAACCGCGTTGATTATGATAAAATGATTTGTGTAGCTATTTCATTTTTTTTATAGTCGAAAATATATTGAATGGAGAGTTAACCGCGTTATGAACAGAGAGCACTGTCAATACGGAAAGACGCGCACTTTACGAAATGGAGCTCTTTCATGCGATTGACCTACTGAGAGAGGACTGACTGTGCACTCTTTGAAGAGGTAATATGACCGTGGTATTATTACGCGCCGAAGTGAATCGCAATTTTCGCGGATTCCGACCGTTCCTGTAGAATTCGTTCCATTCACACGGGCATCGACGAGATTCACCGATGCATCGCAAAGATTACATATGTATTCAATCTTTTTTTTTTCTTCATTCGGCGAATATGCGATGAAATTGCTAGATTGCTGCGTGCGAGATGCTGTCTACCTTCGCGTCGGAGTTTGAATTTAACGAAATTATTTCATGGAGCGAATCCCCTCTACAATGCCCGCTTGCATTCTTAGTAACCTCGAATAGCGCGGATTTTTCCTGGAAACTATATTATATGGAATGTCGTGGAATTGACATCGCTAAACGAGGACTATGCTAATCGATATTTCGAACGCGGCGCCTGCCTATGTCTGGCAGTTGAATATGCAACGTATTTTATATTTAAATACCATGAAAATGGGTCATTCACTTCGCTACCTTATACGACAATGACAATCTTACTTGTCATTATTTGGCGTAGTTTTCGTTTAATTATCGGAACGTCGATATTCGTCAAACTTTATAATTGAGATAATATTCGCGAATGCATTAGAATATCCGAATTAATATTAATAAATGCACTTTACAGTAGTCTATGCGATGTGGAAATTTAATTTAGATATTTGAAATTCTGCGCATTTCATTAATTAATATCGCTAAGAGTTGATGATATGCATGAGTAATTACTTTTGTTTTTTTAATCAATATACATAGCGTCATAATATCATTGACTAATCCATCAATGATTAGTTTGTTGAATATGTATAGTATTGTCTCATTAAAGCAGACTAGCATAATCTGGATTAATCTATTTGCGTTTAAGTAATCTGTAGATTTCAAGCAAATTTAGTTATTAAATCGTTTTTTAAAATATTATATATGCGGAAAAGAGTCTTGTCGCTTTTGAGTCTGACGATTTTATCTCATAATTAGTCGTTCAGGACGCAGCTGTATAGGCTTAACTTTTGTTCCGTGATCGTCGTAGATTATAGCCTATAACGCACCGCCGTTGAATGACAGGATAAAGACATCAAAATGTGGACTGACCGGCCTTTCATCGAAGCCCACGTAATGGTGCACCGCTTAATCGGGCAAGACAACATATATCGGCTGAAGAAAGTGACAAAACTGGTTATCTCGCTTGCTCGTTTTGCACGTTGTATGAATGGGCGGCTATTGGCGGCCGACTTTAAATTAATAACTCAATCCCGCTTAAATCCGTTTTCGGAATGGACAGCGATTTGTACGCATGGGTTGCAATCGCGTGAAATGGGCGCGTATGAAGTACGGAGCGCGAGCTTGGCGTAGAGTGAAAAAGTAACGCCTTTTTCATATCTTCTTGTAGAAACGCAATTGCAGATCGTAATACGTGAGCTATTATGACGGCAATAATTTATCCTCCGCGTCTCCGCGTACCATCATTGCGGTATAATGTATTACGAACGCAAGAGAAAAGGATCTATTAAAACAAAATAATATTTTGCGATTCTCATACCTCGGCGCGCATAACGCACAAGGTACGTTTTATATTCTATCGTAAATTAAATCGTGGGGAAATTATAAAATAATCAATCTGTATAAAATAAATTTAGCGCGAAGTTATAAAATAACAAAATTACACATAATATTAATTATATTGATATATAAAATATATTAATATGCAAGAGTGTAAAATAATAATTCAACATCTTATACTCGTTTATGAGGTGAAGCGTACAAATTTGTATGTTTTTTATTTTCAGTATGAAATTATGTATTTCGAAAGTGTTGATTACACGCTCTTAACACAAGAGACAAATCACGAGCCATGTGTTTTACATTATTTATTACTTGAAACAGCTTTTCGTTATATGTTTGAAGAAAGTTGCCTAGAGAGTGCATTCACGAATGAACCGGCGTGGAGAATGCGTGAGAGAATAATCGCCCAAAGGTACATCAGGCAACGGTCGTCGAATACCGGTTTGACCGGCTTGGGATACCGCTTACGGGAGGTCTCGACGTACGAGAGGAGAGATTCTTCCTCTTTCTCTTTCGCTCCTCTCTGTCCTTTTTCTTTCTCGTAAACGCTCGCTACGACTCACAAAGAAATCGGTGTTCCATCTTTCTTGATGAACGCTCTCGACTCTGATTCGCGCCTCGAGCGCCGTCGAAAAGTCAACAAACTCGTATGTCTATATTAGATCCGGGAAAATCCGTGCGTTAGCTAACCGAACAATCAGCTGATTTTTCTCTGCATTCGTTGAATTTCCTCCGGGCATTCTTTCGGTCTCCAGAGTCATCATCGAACGGTCGATTACGGACGATTACGGATCTATAGTTGATCGAAGAGATCGCGACGACCTAATCGCGAAATTTCTCCGATGATAAGGGTTTCAATGGGCCCCTCTAAGAGCGTCTTTCATCGAAAAGTAGGACAATGCTCCAGTTCCAGATGGAGACCGTCGTAGGAGAGGGACTAGAAGAACGACGCCGAAATTACCGGATGAACATTCCCCGGAGTGTGCCAACCGTTTCGGAGCACCGTAGATGGCTCGACAAAGAGTTCGTGGAGTATGAAATTGCCGCAATAGTTTCCGCCGCGATAACTCGCGACGCCATTCTATCCACTTCGGATCCTTTCACGATCTTGGCGATTCGACCGAAAGTCCCTGGAGAACGTGGTGCTCGTTCCGCAGGTTAGCTGGCGTAGCACAAACTTTGCCATATCGCAGGGTGCACGTACGTCGGCCTTTCGTGCGCGCGCGCGGATCCACAAGGAGCCAGAAATAAATACAAACTCCAGCGGTCGCTCTTATGTTCCGGATCATCCGTCTTCCGGTTACGGTCACACCTCTGGGAACGAGAATGCGCGGCATTAGAAATGCGCCGTGGTACCGTGATATTTGTCAAACCGTCGTCCGCTGCGAGTACTTTGGCGGGCGTGTGCTACAACGGAGAGAGCCGTGGAAAAAAGACGTAAGCGAGTGAGAGAGATTGTCCGATCATTCGTTGAAACTCGGGGCTTAATCCAGCCGCATTCGCCCCGAGTAACGTGCGCCAAGGGAGATTCACTGCGCGGCGCAACCGATGATTTCCGAGAGAAAAGAGGGATTAGCCGTGGATGGGTAGCGGGACTTTCCATCTCGAGCCACGGTCATTTCTCTCCATTCTTTTTCCCGTGTACGCGTTGGAGAGTGGGCGAGATAACGGAGTAGAAGCGGATGGATGCGGGAGCGGGAGCGGGAGAAAGAGGCCGCGACACACCATGAGAAAGGGTGGAGAGACGTCGCGTCGAGAGAGTGGAGATGTAACCGGGGCGATAGAGTGGAAAACAGAGATGCTGATGCGATGGAGTGGCAGGACGAGCGAGCGACCGGGTGAGCCGGCAAGTGATCATTCGAGAAAGCAAGAAGGAGGAAATTCGAGGGAAGAAAGGGACAAGCGGGCAAAATATAAGTTGCACGCAACAGAGAGGAGCTAAAGATAACGACGAGGCTACAAGAAAGATAGAAAGAATATACGGGGGAAAATGATATTCGCGAGATAAGAGTCAGAAATGTGAATACAGATGGACCGAGCGATAAGATCTCGTGGCTCTCGTTTGCTTTATGAACTCTCCGAATTGTCTCCTTTGTATATTTTTCTATCTTACTATGTCACCGACTTTGGAGAAGTTTGACTTTTGTCCATCGTATTCGCGTATGCGAACTCGCTTCTCTCGCATTCGAAATGAATTTTTCTAGTTACGGGCGACATAATCCAATGGAAAATAGATTGTAACTTTTCCGATGTGCGTGTCACACTTAATCACATTTAATTATTTTTCACTGAAAATTGTTTATCGGACGTGCTGAAACTTTTACTATAATCGACGAAATGCATTCATGCGTAAGAGTAATGTAAATCGAGAATAAAAGTTTTCGCATATACGTTTAATTAATATGAAAATAGATACCGATAAAAGAATTGTGATAAATCAAGTAAATAATATCATGAATAATATTATGCGGATAAATCAAGAGGATTTATAATTTTTTAATTATTCTTTAAAAGCGCACGATCACAAAAAAATGCTTTAATATCATTTTTCGCTTTCTTAAGTCTCGAAAAATGCTTGGAAGTCGATCGGATTTAACGAACTTCCGAGTAACCTAATATGGATTTTACTTTGAAATAGAAATTAGTGACGCTCTAAAAAATCTCTCCTTGATGCCGAAGTGTTTATCTCCTTCAAACGTCATTAAACCAACGTTTGGAAGGATCTCAATCTTCAAAAACTTTCTCTAGCACATCTTCAGCCTTCTCTTTCTCCTGCAAGCGAAAGCTTTTCTCGACCGAGACAGATCCTAGTGAGATTAATCCCCGCGTCTCTCTACCGTCTCCTCGGAAATCACTATTACGCGGGCGGCTATTGTACGACGACCGGGAGAATAAAAACGTAGGGAAAAGGAGCGGCGATGAGGAGGAGGATGAGGAGGAAGCGGATGCCTCGAAAAAAGGGATCGCCTCTTACTAATAATCATTCACGGTCCATTACGATGGATGACTCATCCGTCGCGGAAGATGAAACGCTGTACGCGCGTCACGCGAGAGGAGAGCCGGTAAATCATCGACGCCCGTTTCCTGTCGCGGCAAAGCAGAGGCGCCCGAAACGGAGTTTCATAAGGCACACGAAGCCTGGTGGAGCGGCGGCCGATTCGAGTCGTCTGGCATGCATCAAACAATGCGCGCAATTACGATGCATTCCAGCCGCCCGTCCGCTCTCTCCCGGTCACCCCAGTCGCCTCGCGACAATACCCGGCAAATGTACCATCTCATTTGCCAATATTGTCCCACTTTTGTGTCTGTCTCTGTCGTTCGCCTGTCCGGCCGACGCGTACGCACAACGGGCTGGCTTTCGGCAGACCGATGATAACTTTTATATGCTGTCGGGGCATTACAATAGTTACGGCTGTGCGAGGCGATTCGAGCGGAGAATAAATATACCGATTTCGATTGAGGTTCTTTGCATGAAACTGCAATTGTGAAGAAAGATTCAACTATTCGATCGGGGAAAGATAACAATATAATTGCTGCGATAAATAAGGATTCATTCTTTCTTTAATGCGAAGAAAAAATTTAATATATCATGATAAACGGGATATATAATCGCAATATTTTCTTTACCTTCAAATTGATAATGAAAAATAAAAGCCTGGGATTAACTGGGATTAATTTTGCCTGCTATTTATTTAATTCGCACTTATCTCGTCTCATTTTTTTATATTATAAGCTCATCTTTTTACAAATGTATCTTTATGATATAAATATTACATATAATAATACATAAGTAATATATGATAAAAAGACTGTGGATGCAGTCAGGAAACCAATTAACTTTCGCTTTAACAGATACAGCACATTTCACCCTGTGCAAGTCGAGTTTATCGAACGTAATAACACAACACTAGGCAAGTCTCGCGTTACTTCGCGAAATATCTCCTCCGAGAGTTTGTCCCACTTACTTCGAGACATCGCGCGACAGAGGCAGTGGCGCATGCTAATTTGAATCGCAGCTACGGCGTTAAGCTACTTAGCCGTGAGCCTTACGTTTTGTGTAGAGCGATAACGCCGAAAGACAAATGAAAAACTTATTGTATTCTAAGAGAAATCATGGATTAAGACTAAAAAATTATGTTTCTGGTTTATATTTTATTTACGCGTTCGTTCGTTTCTTTCAAATGTAAACCATGTAACACTGTTCGCTCTCAGTTGATTACGCGATTACCTTTGTCTCGCTCCGGTAGAAACGGCCGATTGGAGGAGGCACGCAGACGCTCCTCGTTTGCGGCCCATTAATATCACTTTGGTAAGTGGAAATACAGTCGGACGAAAGGCAATCCGTTTTCATCTACTCGTCTCTGCGCAAAGTTAGGAGGAGGCCACAAAAGAGCGAGATGAACGAGCTTTATCACGGATACGGGCAAACTGATGCGATAATTAAGGTGGACATCCAACGGTCGAAGCGGAAGGAAAGATACACGAGCCAAGATGGATTAATATCGAAATGTAGGAAGAGTTAATCTTTCTAAATTGACTGCTCTTGACGAATTTATATACAAACTCTCAAAGTTAACCAAGTTATTTTTTTATATAAAATTTTGATCGAATGTGAGGAATGACTGTAACACGCATGCACGCATACACGTGTCAAGTTTTCCATTTCGAAGGGATTAATTTATGTACGCGTTACTCGCGCGTTACTAGGTATGCGCTTTAATTCGTTCGCCGCATTGTTTCCGGGATTCCGAATGCATCGCGTTTCGACCGTGCCAGTAATGGTGCACGAAATGTTAATGACCGCGCCATTATCGCGATCGAACAATCTAATTAACCTTTAAAGGTCACACCGGACAATACTGCGCAATCCAATGCAGGATCACGAGATTCGCCGATACCGCAAAACTTTTTTAGGTCTGTAAAGTTGGCATCCTAAAATGCGAATTTTTACACAATTGATATGGCATTTAATTGTCCACAATTGTCTATAGATAATCGTTTCTTGTCCACCTTAGGAAAAAAATTAAAAACAAACAAAAGATGAGCAAATTTCATAATGAGCACTTTTAAGCGCGTGTTCCTTTTTTTTAAATTATTATTTACATATTCATAGACAATCGAATGCTATATTAATTTTGTAAAAATTCGCATTTCGCCAACTTTACGGAAAAATTAACTTTTCTCGCTTCTTCTATGCTTGTAAAATCAATTCAATTCTAATCTGGCATTATTTTCGCAAATTTTGTTCGTCTTCAAAGACGATCATATCTCACGATTGTGTGATTACAATTAATCGCCGCATCGATTAGTCAGCACTGTCGAGGGTAATCACCGGATAACTCCGCGCTATTATGAGAATACCGTAATTGCTGTCTGACGATATGGATCGAACGTTACGTCTCGGAGTTAAGGTAAAGTGGAATTAATGGGTTCGAGTGCTGTCACGGCGACGTACCAACCAAGCCTCGTCCTAATCCATCAGTTTATTACGCCACCATGAGTACGCGAAGTCGCGTCATTCTGCGGCAGCCCGAGGCGTAGGGGGGAAGGAAGCTATCGCGCATACTCTAGTTTTCCTCCGGAATTCGGCTTTGATGCGTTGTTCGTATATGAGCCACTCTGAGAAGCACAATTTTCGCGACGGAGATTTGCAGCGATCCATCGGTTCTTGTCTATAATTGCCACATTTTTTGTGTTTCGTTGACATAAATTATTTATCTCTAACGGTCTACATTTGTAGAGACTTTTATTTATTTCCTTGAATTCTCTAGAAATATGTCGCGTCTCTTTTTTTATCGGACCAGTCGATTGTAAAATCGCGAACGATGCTCCGATAATTGGAGCGAAGGAGCCATCGGGACAAGAAGTTTTTAATCGCGTCGTAAAGCATCGAAGACGAACAGTATCGTCGTCCGGCTGCTGGAAAAGTCGTTAACACAAATTTTCGTAATTACTCTTTTAATTATAGCGTTTAGCTGGGACACTCGAGGCGTTCTCTCTTTTTCGACGCGACTTCAAGAATAAATGTAACTCACCGATCGTTTCAAATTAAAGAAGAGAAAATGAGAGAGAGAGAGAAAGAGGTGACACAATGAACAATTTTAGCAAATATAGAACACGCCTCTGAGCGTTTTTCTCGAGGTAAGGTAAGGTAAGCAATTTCTCGAGCGGAAAATAGGTCATCATAATGCGGTCTAATGTTCTTTTGTCATATTTCATATTAATCGTATATAAAAAGAATACACGTGTATATATACGTCCATTTCGTTTACAAATATCTAAAGGTAATTTTTCCGTTACGAATGCATTAATTTCCATTAGTGTATCACTCGGCAAATAAAAACTCCGCGCTGGATTCATCTGGAATATTTACAGAAACTCCGCGGTATGGCTCGGGCATTTGTAAAAATAAAGTTCGCGACAATATTACTAGCGGGACGCGTAAACGCCGCGACCGATGGTAGTGCAGTCGTACACATTACTGCGGGCGTCGGTTGCAAATGGAAGAATCGTTCCCCGGTGAGCGCTTGTTGCACTTTTCTTTTGTGGCCTGGCTGGAGACGACGAAACCGAAAACGTCGTGGTGGTAAACAAAGAAAAATACATATTCTTCTATCCTTTTCTGCCCGATATAGTGACCATCTGCACATATATGACGTACGTAGAGTATATTGTAGTAAAAATTGCAATATAGTTTTTGTAATCATGGAATATATTACGAGTAATTAATTAATTTATAAAAGAAATCACAACATTTTTATTCAATGATATATACATTTTAGATTTTACAAAAGAACATTGTCATTATTTTCATGCACAAAATAAATGCATAATCGTTACAAAATTTACAATTTTTATAATAATAAATATTTTAATATCGTTATATCGTTAGAGCTTTGCATAAAATATAAGAAAATACGTATAATTTGTCCTGCAAAATTTTCTTCGAGTATCCGGGGTAAATGCCAAGCTTATCCATAAAAGTCAATTGCAAATGTGTTTTTGTCCCTTGCAAATACGAAACAAATGGCTCTCCAGGGGGAGGAGGGTCACGACGACACCAACTAATACTCGGTTCGTATCGGTCATTCACGCATTCGTACACAGTCCGCATATGCGACTTTATATACGCGCGTAAGGTTAGTCGATATCAATATAGGAAACTGGACTACGGGGACCGAAAGGGAGCGAAAAAGATGCGTGCTGCCGAAGGGTCGTCGTGCGTCCGGTCGCTAATATCAAAGGCGGATGACTTATGGCGGACCTCTCTTCGCTGCGCGGAACCTCTTGACCGCGCGCCAAGGGGTGTCTCACTGACTAAAAATTTGTACATGTATTGCGAATTATCAGGTAATTTCAAGTAATTCCATGTAATGCACCATGTACTCTAAGTAATGCGACGTAATACGAAACAATTCCATGAAATATAAAGTAATTCTATGTAATGCAAATATATTTATTTATAATTGTTTATTTTGCAAAATATACATATTATAAATTTAAAAAAATGTCTTATTTTAAACTTTGTTCCAATTATTAATTAAAAAAAAATCTTTTATTTTAAACTTACGAACATGAACACATAAAATACAAATAAAATTAGTACAGATCGGAATAAAATCATTAATGATTTTATAAATTATAATATTTAGTTATACATATATTTTTTAATTATTCATGTATATATTTATTTTATATATATATATATATATATATATATATATATATTTTAATTATTCATGTATATATTTATTTTATATATATATATATATATATATATATATATATATATAAAATAAATATATACATGAATAATTAAAAAATATATGTATAACTAAATATTATAATTTATAAAATCATTAATGATTTTATTCCGATCTGTATTAATTTTATTTGTATTTTATGTGTTCATGTTCGTAAATTTAAAATAAAAGATTTTTATTCTAAACTTATATATATATATATATATATATATATATATATATATATAAGATTTTTATTCTAAACTTATATATATATAAGTTTAGAATAAAAATCTTTCATTTTAAATTTACGAACATGAACACATATAAAATACAAATATTTGTACACATATTTGAGTTACGTATAGTTAATCATTATATATTCTCTTTAATTCTTTGTATCTTTTTTCAATTAATATTTTTTCATGTCTATTTAAATAAAACGGTTCGGTTCCAATTAGAGTAACTGATCCAAAGAATAAGTATTCATTTTGTACTATTTGAATATCTGTTTCTTTAGGCCATTTATAAACATCTAATTCGGATTTTAAAAATTTAATTTTTGTAGAATTTTCAAATATTTCAACGACTCTTCCAATATAGAATGTGTTATTATAATAGGCAGCATAATATTTTTCCTCATCCAAAAGTCTTAAATTGGAAACAAACTCTTGAGAAATTATTTCACATTCATTTACATGCTGTTTGATACGTTCACAAATTTCAACAAAGTTTGTGATTTTTGTTTGATTTATATCTAAAACAAGATTTCTTTTTGTCTTTGTTCGATCTAATCTGCTTGGAAAATTTGTTATTTTTTGTGGAAGCTAGATAATTTCATCAGAATTGCTGTTGTCATTTTGATTTGCCTCCTTAGTAATTTCACTCTTAGAAAAATCCGAGGAAAAATCCAAGAAAAGACTTGCATTATATGATGTTAGTTGATCATCCGTATAAAGTTGAGTACATATGAAATTAGAACTTTGTGATACATTTTCAATAAAATTAATTTCTTTTTGAATCGAATCATCAACACTTGATGAAGAACATAATGAGACACTTGATAATTTTTCAGCTTCCATACATGTATTTTCTTGAGTGCATTATCATACGGAATTATGACGACATTATTATTACATTCATCAGGTTGTTCATTAATATTTTTTTCTATTACATTAGATTTTGGATTTACTTGAAGAAAATTTAAAATATTAGAATTTTTTACCATATTTTGACTTTTTATTTTTAAAATGCGTTTTAAAATGCTTATTAAAATTTGAAAGAACCCATTTATATTTATTATTTTCAATTTGTGTAAATGTTTTAGAAAAAAAATTGCACTCTGTGCAATTTACATAAGCAGTTTGATTTTTTATTTCTATGCTAATATTATCTAAGTTAGAAAGAGTTTGTGATTTTTTAGCTTCATCATAATCGATGTTTTGTAGGAATTTAATATTATATGTAGGAATTTAATAATATAATTTGAAACTACGTTTTTAATATGATTAACAGCTTTAGATTTATCGTCTTCAGTTAAATAAGATTTGTTTTTAGATGTATTAATTGTATCATCAAAATTATTTTTATTACGTTTTATATTTCTATCTTTATAAGCATTTACGTTTATTAGACGTGCTTTGATGTTGTGTACTAACGTCACATAAACATTCTAAATTTTTTTCTTGAGTTTTTTCAAGAATAGTAGATTCAAGAAACTTTTTACTACTTTTAATTAATATATTTAATAATTCTTTACGCCTAAATAAAATTTCAAAATATTGTTCTTTTGTCGTGTATATACCAAAAAAATCTTTTTTCTTCAGGAGTTAACAATAAAGTTAACTTTTCTTTGGCAAAAGTCTTTCTTCGTTTATTTTGCTTATTGATATGATATTGTCATATCCAGTAAAAAGGAGAAGTTGCTTCAAATAATCAGGAGATACAATATCTTGTAGACTGAACTTTTCTATAAGTTTAACATCGACAATATGTGAGTGGGAATGGTTCTGAACGGCCGTACATGCATACAGACACTGTGTACCGTCCAAAATGACCCCCACTCATCCCCATTCCTATGCTATCGATGCTGCTTCAGACGTAAGCGCGGTAAAATGCGAAATAATACAACGTAATGCGAAGTAATTCGAAGTAATGCAAAGTAATTCGAAGTAATTCGAAATAATTCGAAGTAATTCGAAGTAATGCATAAGTAATTCCAGGAAAAATGTACATGTATTGCGACAGTGAGACACCCCTTGCCGCGCGCTCTCTCATGAGCCGTTCGTACGACAAGGGGTGAGCATCAACGCACCCACACGCGGAGGGACCCCTTAGGGTCGTGACACGACGGTGCGGAGTCGTCCGTGTGATTCGAATGCGAATGCCCGAGACACAATGGAAATGTAATTCCATTCCTCACCCAGGAGAGCTCGCAGACCTAGGCCATATTGAATTCTTTCGTTGCTGCCGGTGGCCCATTGCTTGGGAACGTCAGTACGCCGTTGTAAACGTCAACCGAATTCGCGTTAACAAAGACATCCCCTCCTTTTGAAATCTTTTCCTTTGAATTTTTGTCCTTAGGGCTCTATATCGGGATTACTATCGGGAATACCATCTTCTTTTCTAATTGATGCATAGAGTTCCCCCTTCATAAATCGGTGAAATATCGATATCCATTTTTTTAATCGAAGAACAAGAGATTTTTAATTAATAAAGAAGAAAAAATTATTATATTTCTTACACACATATCGCTCTCTATATATGCACATAATACGATATCAGAAGTTGAAATAGACTTAGGAGATGCCTCGAGAATATATATATACTCGTGCTTCTTGTGTGTTTCTCAAGTAATTTGTGCTTCACGAACTACATACTTCACAGCCGTCTACGATGGGAGATCTCGAGATGTATTCTATAGGGAAATTCCTAGAACCACTTGAGCGGCAATAGATCGCCTGGCATTCGATGCATTATTATGGTTAATTATTCTACCATTGAATCGACTGGATATGTAATGAATCTCGTGGCATCTAAATTATTCGAATTCCGCGTGATTACGAGGTTTTTTCTGCTAGTAAAAGAAAGCACTAAAAGAAAGCATGTATCGTTTTTTAATCGCCTCGTAAAACGTTTCAGCGTTTCGTGGTAAAATAGTTGCTTTTATGGATTACACTGCAGTGGCGTATATTCGCGTTACGAGATCGTCAAGATATTCGTACAATGAATAACAACGGCAATATGGCGCGCGACCCTTTCCCTATCCGTTACTGTCGACGACACGAGCCATGCTTTACGTATACTAATGTGAGGAAAGCTGAAACCCTCGGACGCGACGGCATAACTGGCCCCTCGTTAATGGCCTCTGATTAAAATCTCGGTGATTTCTGAGTTTCCTGCTTAGATTCGAGAATTGCCGCAGAAATCAGCGAGATTAGTTGATGGTACATTCCGTATTTTTTTGAAGCCATTTACCGTAACTTTCGCGAATACATAAAAAGAGTATACGCTGTTTGGGCAGTAAAAACGGTTCGCTATATACGCGATAACTACGTTGCGAAGTAAAATTTACAGATTTACGAGGACGAAAGGACTCGGAGTCGATCTGTTTTCGGCGAAAACGCCAATGCGAAAAGTTATTTTCCGCGTTTTCTCGGATCGTTTCGTCGTTGAAAGCACGGGGTTGACGTACGTTCCGTCAACGTCGCAAGACGCGGGGGTTTGCGACTCGCTCGCCGGAAGATTTCGCGGGTGAATATGAAAACAAAGTCAGTCACCGGGGTTCGAGACTGGCGACGTTTGTTCGCACCAGGTCGGAATAAGGAAAATGGGATTTTCTCTTCCGTTCGCGCGTCGCTCGAGCTGTCACGCAACGCGGCGACAGGATTTTTCAGCAACGTTTCATTCGTTTCCTGCAGTCTAGTAGAACCCGTATCGCGCGCGCGTACGTTTCCGTCCTGGGAAAACTTGAGGAAATTCACCGCTCCGTCGCCGACAAAGAGACGACTTCCGCGCTGAATCGAGGCGGCCTGAAGTTACACCGTTGAAATTGAACTTTACCGACCCTTTGGCGCTACCGTCGTAACTATCGGAAATTGAACACGCATACCTGCAGTCGGGCCGTGTATATACACAAGTCCACGCACACGTAGGACATCGCCGGCAACTCGCCGTCCTTAACTTTCGGACCGTCGACCTCGCCCGGTGTCCGGAAACCCAATTCTAGAGATTGTCCAGGTTGGAGACCCGATTAATCAAAATCCCTCGATAAATCAATCGTAAGGTAAATGAAGTTTTTTCGCCATCATAAGCCGCAGCGACGGGAATATCGAGTTGCGGAGCTCTCTTTCTCATGCACACACACACGCTAAATATGATGTAACGATGAGGATAAGGTAATGGGGTTGTTACTTGCGTATCGACGGTTGTGAAATTGGATATCGATTATGCGGTTATTGTGCATCGAAATAATTAACGGCGTCAGCAGCAAAGTTTTGTAAGAGAAAATGGCAATTACTCGTCCTAACGCCGCCAGTCATATTTATCTCCGCCAGCCGACCCTGCTCGTATTCAACGGTATTTCCGCTACGTTGCCGCGACGATGCAATTTTCTACACTCGCTTTTTCTATGCACACACGAGCTACATCGCTAATTTCGCAAGAGTTGAAAAACTGCGTTTCTCTCTCGCTTTTTTATACGTGCGCTTTAATTTTTTCTACGTTAAGTACCACGCGTCCGCGGCTTGTCACGGCGAGATAAATTTTTCAAAACTTCCCTCAACGCGGTTTGCGCGCGAAAAATTGTCGCGATTGAAACACTGCGAAATTCCGTCCGAGAAAGAAATAAAGGCCGTAAAAGCCCGAGAGAATGGAACATTGTTTTCATTGTACAAACCACATACTTGCCGTCTGTACGTAAAGCTTATTCCGGTTTGACTGTTAAATACCACGAGCTACGCGATCGATCGGCTCGGTTAAGCAGCCCCGAGATTCTATTTGAGTTCACGAGGGATCGCTAACTCGTAGGATATAACGCGAGATGTAGAGATTCGCTGCTTAAATGCTGTTTCGGCCGAGACGAGGGGCCGGGAATCATTGTCAGTTTCGCGATATATGCGCCCCGATGTGAGGACGTGGCGGTTTGGATCCCGGAGGGTTCTACGAGCGCGTTGGTTACACACGCTTATCGTGCAGAGACGGATGCTCCATTATGTCCACATGCTCGACATGCCAGCCGCTTCGATTGAATCGTTCGCCAGATTACCCAATGACGCATAATGCTCGGCCCGCGCGCTCTCCAAACCCTCCAAGCCGCACCGACCGACCGAACCCCCTGCTTTCCCTCCTCCGGCCTCTCGGCTTCCTTCTGCTCCTCCCGTTAGCTAGCTGCAGGTATGCACCGCGAAGCTATTGTGGCTCTCTGAGCAATTCCAGACACGTAAAAGCAATTCCCGGAATCCCCCTCATTGTTATGCAATCACGGCCAGCCGACAGCGCAAACCGAACGGGATCATAATTTCGTCCGCGGAGAGAGTGTCCACGCTTCGCGGTAAAGGATGCGCCAAGTGCGCTCTTCCCGTGTCCCTTTGACGACGCGTCCGTGACGCGTGCGTTTATACCTGTCGGATCAGCGAGTATTGCACGGTTGGTTCCACTTGTGAAATACCCCGCGTCTCTACCCTATCGGTGTTACGCGAATGTAAATTAATTCGCGTGTCCCGTCGGCCCGAGTGCGTGTAAATCCGCCACGTCTTTGGTGTCGTGTCGGTTAACGAGGTAATGTCGCTAGCAGAAATATTTCCCGTAGAGCGACCCTGATACGCATCCATCTCACGCGTTTCTGTTGAATTTCTGGTCAACAGATACAAACAGTCGGCGGCTGTAAATCGAGCTCCCGCATGTATTTCAAACACTGGATATTTTTGTTTATTATGTACCTAAACATTTTTGCCAGATGTTAATCTTTGAAACCTCGACGAATAATATTAATTTTCGCGATGCATACTTGACTGTTTCTCAAAGATAGGAAAAATAGCGTCTGAGAGGATCGCTTTCCTTTGTTGCTGCGCGTTTATGTTGCACGAGAAATCTTCCGCGACGATCGATCGTCGGGCAACGCACGTCACGTTAGAAAGAGCGACAGACACGCGAGATCTAGCCTCGAGGGGGACGAACTCTGGTACCGCCGTGTGCATGTCGTGTACGTACGTGTGTATTAGTGTGTATAGTTTGCGCTGATCCGACATAGACGATCGTGATAGGCATAGCATAGGCGGGGTAACGCGTGTGTGAGCCGAGCCTTGGGTTTAAAGGCGATTTTCAACGATGCGCGCCTGGTAGGTTCACACTTGAACCACATTGTTGCATGGGAGAGGGAGGGAGGAGAAACTTGCGAGCTATTTAACGCCTTGCTTAAACCGCCTCGACTCGGGACCCGCAAGAACTCGAAACTCGCGCCGAACAGAACCGTCCTCTTTCAGCCTGCTCGCCCGCCGGAACAGCCCGACCTTGCGCCACGGACGAAACTTTGCGCCAACTTTGCCTACATATTGTTCGGGAGCGTGAAAGGAAGCCGCTCGCGCCACGCCAACTTCCGCTGAGCGAGGAGAAAGGATTCTCGAGCGCGCCCGTTCTCAGGAACGTGCTCGAGCGGCTATTTGATTTATTGGAAATTAAGCTCGCATGATTCGCGGAGATCCATGACTGACTAAAGTGTGTTTTCGGAGAAAGCTGATTCATCTTTGTTTCTCCCGTAGTAACGCGTTAACTGCTTAACGTTTTGCGAAGAAACGATAAATTACAAGGATAAAGAGAGAGAAAACTCTCGAGACTTTATATCGATTTGACAAACATCGCCGCGCTTTTACTACACAACGGAACTTTCGCGCGGCTATCGACCTCCCCCGTCGAGTTAACAATTCTGACGTATGATGAAGGATCTAACTATATCTTGGGTATTATCGACTCAAACATATTGGTCGCGACATTAATACTTCCCGAATACTAAATATGCGTGGCGCGTGTCTTCCACGTGTCTATAATTGCTCATCATTAACTGTCACGCGAACATACGACCCATATGATCCATCGCCGTAATGGCACGTGAATTTTCCGTATCTTTTCCACGGAAGGTCGACACGGATAATTCCGGCAGAGGGATTAGTTTTGTTATTTGCGTGTACCGTCCACCACAATGGGGTGCTTTGCATTTGGCTACAAAATGATTTATGTATTTAGTTAACCACGCCCGAAACACAGGCGTTACGCGATATTTATAATCGACCTTACGTATGTTTGAATCGGCCCCTCGTTCACCTCGTGAGACAATGAAACGGGCACAAAGGAAGCAAAAGTGCGAAAGGGCGAATGGAATTGAGTTGAATACCTTACGATGAAATATGAGCCGGTTTATTTTGAGGTTTGCACGGGACAAGTTTTCAACGGGATTTTTAGGCAGTAAGATTCAGCGAACTGCAAATGGATACGTCATGTATTCGCACACGTACGCGTATATTTTTCACATTTATTTTAATATATTCACGATGGATGATTATACACGGCAATTTCACATAACGCAATATATTCAAATTAAAAAAAAATTGTATTTGCAATACCGTAATGAAATTTCGCTTGATGGCCATTTCGATGTTTCGTTCCCCATTGGACCGTGGCTATTTTCAGGTTTCCATTTGTCTCGCAACTCGAAACGAGATTGTATTATCTTTTAATTCCACGCTTTGGGCTTTTTTTCCCCCGATTGCGGTCACGTTTGCATATACTCGATATTGAATATAACAATGAGTTATCGTGGATGGTTAATGACGGAAAATTTGAGGCGCATAACGTAATTCACGGTTAACGCTGGTCCATAGCTGATTCGTCAATAAGTGAAGCATGGGTCGTTTGTATCGCGCGATGCAAATAAAAATATGACCGAATTGATTACATATATATTGCGCGGACCTGGTTTTCGCTTTCACTTAATAACCGCGCCCCCGATGGGAACGAAGGTAATTACGAACACATACATATATGCGCTTGTAGGGAAGAATTATCCGTATTTGTTGCGCCACTGGGGCGTCCACGTAAATAATTAATCATACCTTAAATGTAGGGTGTCCCTCGCACGATGCGAGGACTCCCTCCGCCCCGTAAGAAGAAACACACGAGGCCCTGTTGCTAATTATCTCGGCACATGCAGCGATTCGTTGATCTCTTCTTAATGCGCCATCTGATGGCACTTCATTCATTGTAAAATCTTTATTATATTAAAAAGTTCTCCCCGTTAAAAGTCCCTTTTCCGTCCCTTCTCCGATAATGAAGGCGAATTATTTATTATACTATTATAAACGTTGGAAATGGATGTTTAATTATAGAGAGGATTATTGATAACAATTATTCAATAATAGATGAAAATAAGAAATTTAAATATCATGTGTGGAGGTAATTACGTTGAGAAAAAGCGGGGAACGATAACACGAAATTTTTCATAATTCCATCAAAGTTAATGAAACGTCTTATATATAACATGTGTAATCTATTATGTAATTGACCGTGGTATTCGCATTGCTGACCCAGTTACGCTAATTATATTTTATATGAGTTTCTGGTGGAAAAACCGGAAAACTGGGAAATGTAACATGAATGAAGGGAGCAATTAAAAAACGTGCTCAGAGGATATTTTTTCCAAGTGGTTGAGCTAGTGTAATAATTATACGTTTCTTCGAAACACACGGAACAAAGGATAAAATTGACGTCAAATTATCCAAATGTGTGTTCGCATTAATTATCGCGAGATCGACAAAAGTACCGCGGCAAAAATAATAACCCGCCTCTTCTTTGATTAAAATTTTTGGTCCGTTTCGCTATTTTAACACATTTAAATTGTTAAAAAGCGCCTGCAGACGGGTATGCAAATCTGCATTTTATTCAACAATCGTACGACTCACTGCGAATATACTTGTTGCGCATATAATTAGCTTTGTTATTTTCTGGAAGATGTGTAAACTAACTGGCAGATAAAACTAACTCAACTTTTTGCCGCCGAGAGTTGGAAGTTTCGCGTTGTCGATCGGTATACTTGTGCTTCGGTAATCTCGCGATCGATCTAAAATATAGAAAAATTTCAATTTACCGTCTCTTATATTATTCTACTTCTGAATTTCTCTCGCGCGATATATACGAAATATCATCTTCTGAAATAAGCGAGAACATTTTGCCTTACCAGTTTATTAATGTTGCCGTCTACCAGGCATATCGCGTATCGCGTAATATCCAATTTCTCGGATAACAGCCCTCTTTATGTTACTAAAATATGTCTGCGGTTGCCACTTGATTCGTCCGATCGTGATTAAGCGCAATATCGTGCTCGTATTATCGATTCGCTCGCTTGATTCGCGCAATAAATGTTTGAAAAGCGGTTCATGCTCGATCTGGCCTTTCGAAAATATTAGCAGCCGATACGAACACAATGAGCACGTGTATCGTTATAGATCACGGAAAACCGAGCGCGATCGGAAATCGCAATTTAATCGTGGAATCGACGTGTCTTTTTGAAAAGAGATTTTTTTCGAACTCAATCAAGGGAACGCGCGAGATGCGTGGCGAAAGTACGATAGTAACGAGCGAGATTTTCTCGTTTCCTCCATTTCGTGCGTCACGTCGCGCATGCTGCTCGTGTTATATCTGCTTGTCGAAAAAAAAAAATACATGCGTCACAAAGAGAGATGAAAAAAAGAACAGCACGCGTCCGATATTTGCAACAGGCAACGTGAAATTGTTTGACACCACTCATCTCTTTTCATTATTGGTCATCGACATCACGTCGCATCGACGCATCCATCAATACGCGCAATCCTTTCACGGCATTCTTACGCGTCGCCAATGTAGGTTACCGTAGCCATAGCCATACAGTCCGTGATTTATATCGGGTGGGGAAGATAGCGGAGAGATACGACGCTTGTATGCAATGCGATTACGAGGCGCAGCGTGTGTTATGACAATCTCGCATGCGTGTACGCGTGTCGCGCGCCTTCGTGTTGTGCCTGCACACGCGAAACTCGATCCGATACACGGGTAACAGCGCGTAGGGAGCGTCGACACGCTTCTGCGACTGCAAACACGCACACGTAAAATAGCATAGAGCGGATAGAGGTCCGCGTATGTTCGCACGGGAGCGCGCGAGCGTTCAACGTTACGCGTTCGTCGGTGAGTTAACGCGTAACGACGCCTACGTCGCGGCGCATGTGCGGGGCCGCGGCGCCTACGTATTCCGTGCCGACGGCACCGCGGTATGCATTACAGATGTAATTAAGATAACCGAGGTGAGGGCAGCTATGCACAATGCCTGATATATGCGCGGATGGATCCGCATAAGCGCCGCCTAGAGCGTTGCGTAATCATATCCTGCGTGGCTGGCGAACGTGGCTATCCGCGGAAATCTCGAATGCGCAATCGCATCCCCCACGACGCTCCCGCCGGTCGCCGATACGTCGCGATACGATTTCTTTCGAATTATCGTTTATTTATCGTTTCTATAAGTATCCCGCGCGAGCCGCGATAGCCGTGAAAAAAAGAGAACCGCGAGCCCTTTCAGTGGATGTAGTTTATGATTATGCTAAAAATAGAGCACGCTAGAGACGGGAGGCTCGCTTGACTAAGGCTCGACTGGTTACACGTGTATTCTTATAGAATAATCGCGCTACGAAATGACGCAAGCGCGTACAGTGCGTTTCTTGCGTGCATTTTAATGAGATAAAGGAAATTTGATTTACGCGATGTTATAGTTTTCGCTACTTGGCGCAAGAGCATGTCTGAAGTACTATTTCAATGCGAGGTGTTCATTTATATGGAAATCTTCTCAATTTTGCATCTGCGCAAAATTTACGGTCTCTCGGCTTAACTGGCAAAGCAGACGAGTTTAATTCAATATTAAGACCCACGTTTTTCTGACATGTTAAGAAAATTGCAACGGTGTCAACGAAATATGGTGACTTAACTCGGATTCGTTAAACTAATTATAGAGACTATTTCGCGTTGCGAAAACTTGTAATAATTAATGCAGTCACAGGAAGAGTACAACCCACGTAAATTCTATGAATAGACGTTGTGAATCAATCCGATGCGATGCATAAATTACAAGTCTGCTTGCAAAGTCACGCTGGATATTGAATGAAGGTCGCTCCTCGAAGCGTTTTATAAAGGCATCAATTCTTATTTCAAGACACGAAAATGTTAAAATAATATCAACTTCCTTTTCAATGTTATCTTTTAATCCATATCGATCTTACTATTCTTAGAGTGACAACCGGAAAATAAATATAGAAAGATTGATGAGGAACCGTAACCCAGATGTAAAAATTTATAAATCAATAATGTATGTCGAGGGGATTTCTAGATTGTGATTTAACGTTTCTAATATTAGAGAATTAGGTCAATAAAGTATCGGAAAAAAGAAAGAGAAAGACGCATGTGTGTGAAGTTGGCATCTCAAGTTTCAGCATCTCACAAATAATCGTCAGATTTTGTTGCATCCAGCATAGTTCTACAGTTCCTGATAGGTTTTAACAATAGTTCCGTCGAATTAATTATAAATATTTAACTTTTAAAAAATGAGATGCCAACTTCCGAAAACATCCAACAGCATCTCATCATATTTCAAATATCTGATCACAAAGCAGTAATATTCCGCAGAGTTCTATCGCCTACGCACATTCTGTCAATAGTTCTGACGATTAAACTTCGTAGAAAATAATTTGTCATCACAAAACATATTTACGCGTACAGGGGTGAGATGCTGATCGTAAATCACAAGTTCTGACGATTTTAATTGTTTTTTATAGTAAATTGATACTTCCTCTTTACGGTAGAAAAGAGTTCTCGATGATACAGTTAATAATTAATTTTTTAAACAATTTAGAATCAACGAGATGCCCGGCCTATACATGAGATGCTAGTCCTAAATCGGCAGTTCTAGCGATTTCAAATGGTTCTTCTAATGCCCTGCTTGTGCGAATAGATATGAGAGGCTGGCTATAAATCGGCAATTTTTTAAAACTAGTTTTGCCTTTAAATTAGTTCTGCCTGATAATACTAGACTCTATCACACAAATATGAGAAAAGTCTATACCACACAAATCGTGAAA
This sequence comes from Camponotus vicinus, assembly GCF_025532165.1. Taxonomy (NCBI): domain Eukaryota; kingdom Metazoa; phylum Arthropoda; class Insecta; order Hymenoptera; family Formicidae; genus Camponotus; species Camponotus vicinus. The sequence goes on along the minus strand of NW_028141976.1, from coordinate 23,383,738 downwards.
TTTTTCGTCTTATTTCTGTCATTTTCTTATGAATGTTTCATGTAAAATGTGAAACCAATTGTTTGTGATATGTTGTAGCAGATGTAAATTCTAATTCTACAAGTGCTCCAATCGATTTTCGTACTTGTTTTTCAAAATTTCCTATTGATTGCATATTTATATTTTATTTGTCGGATTGATTTTTCTTACTCTTTGCATTACCCGGAACCAACGACGGGGACGTGATAAGATTTGGCTCCATTTTTTCGTTTTTTTGTTTTTTTATTTAAAAAATTTTTTGTTTTTTTTTTTGGTTTTTTTTGTAATTTTTTATATATATTTTTTTGTTTTTCCTTTTTAGTATTCTTATCCTATGCTTAAATATTTTATAAATTTTTTCTTTGGTTATCTTATAAAAGTTTGCTTTTGCTCTGAAGATATTCACGTAATAAAACTAAATATAGTTAACGTAATAAAACAAAATACATTTGCGTAATAAAACAAAATACATTTGCGTAATAAAACAAAAATTAATAAGAAAATTAAATAAAAATTTACGACCAGCATCTCATACCTATACGTATAGACCGGGCATCTCGTTGATTCTAAATTGTTTAAAAAATTAATTATTAACTGTATCATCGAGAACTCTTTTCTACCGTGAAGAGGAAGTATCAATTTACTAGAAAAAACAATTAAAAACGCCGGAACTGTCGATTTATGACCAGCATCTCATACCTATACGTATAGACTGAGCATCTCGTTGGTTTTAAATTGTTTAAAAGAATTAAATCCTAATTGTATCGCCCAGAACTCTTTTCAAGCGTGAAGGGGGAATATTAATTTACTAGAAAAATTATTTAAGATCGCTAGAACTGCCGATTTAGGGATAGCATCTCATATCTACACGTATAGGCCGGGCATATCGTTGATTCTAAATTGTTTAAAAAATTAATTATTAACTGTATCATCGAGAATTCTTTTCTACCGTGAAGAGGAAGTATCAATTTACTAGAAAAAACAATTAAAATCGCCGGAACTGTCGATTTACGACCAGCATCTCATACCTATACGTATAGACTGAGCATCTCGTTGGTCCTAAATTGTTTAAAAGAATTAAATCCTAATTGTATCGCCCAGAACTCTTTTCAAGCGTGAAGGGGGAATATTAATTTACTAGAAAAATTATTTAAGATCGCTAGAACTGCCGATTTAGGGATAGCATCTCATATCTACACGTATAGACCGGGCATATCGTTGATTCTAAATTGTTTAAAAAATTAATTATTAACTGTATCATCGAGAATTCTTTTCTACCGTGAAGAGGAAGTATCAATTTACTAGAAAAAACAATTAAAATCGCCGGAACTGTCGATTTACGACCAGCATCTCATACCTATACGTATAGACTGAGCATCTCGTTGGTCCTAAATTGTTTAAAAGAATTAAATCCTAATTGTATCGCCCAGAACTCTTTTCAAGCGTGAAGGGGGAATATTAATTTACTAGAAAAATTATTTAAGATCGCTAGAACTGCCGATTTAGGGATAGCATCTCATATCTACACGTATAGACCGGGCATATCGTTGATTCTAAATTGTTTAAAAAATTAATTATTAACTGTATCATCGAGAACTCTTTTCTACCGTGAAGAGGAAGTATCAATTTACTATAAAAAACAATTAAAATCGTCAGAACTTGTGATTTACGACCAGCATCTCACCCCTGTACGCGTAAATATGTTTTGTGATGACAATTTATTTTCTACGAAGTTTAATCGTCAGAACTATTGACAGAATGTGCGTAGGCGATAGAACTCTGCGGAATATTACTGCTTTGTGATCAGATATTTGAAATATGATGAGATGCTGTTGGATGTTTTCGGAAGTTGGCATCTCATTTTTTAAAAGTTAAATATTTATAATTAATTCGACGGAACTATTGTTAAAACCTATCAGGAACTGTAGAACTATGCTGGATGCAACAAAATCTGACGTTTATTTGTGAGATGCTGAGACTTGAGATGCCAACTTCACACACATGAAAGACGCATTGCGATTTTTCTTCAATCTTAATAAACGCTAGCCCGATAAAAATTTCTCGCTACGTTATCTTGGTTTAGTTTCACGTACCAAGCATCCGCGCGACTCGAAAGAGCCATTCCACCATTTCGCGTTTCGCCGTAATATCGTCTCCCATTATTTTTATTAGTATCATATTTTCCGGCACCTGTGAACACCTATAACCGTGTGGCAGGATCGTCAGTAAATGGCGCACATAGGCGTCGATAAAACAGCGTACACTATGGCTGACGATAAATTACTATTACTACTTTATGTATCGTTACGAGGTGCATATCCATTGATATTATTTACTCGAATATTTCTTTTGAAGCAAAAATATAAGAAAATCTTAGATGTCACTCACATTTGTGGTAATGAATTATTAAAAAAAAATTATTTCATATTTTACTTTGATCTTATCTGCCAAATACAATTGAGTTGGTCATGACGAAAAGTGAAAAAAGTAAAGTACAAAGTTGCGTAAAAATAATTTTACGACATACAATTCAACGTATTATTCGATCTTAGCTACTGCAGGTAATGAATATCATTTTGATGATACATGTTTATCAGCTGTATTATATACGTACTAATGATATTATCGAATTATGATTCTAGAAGCGTGGAATTTGCGGCGGTGCATCGTTACACACGATGATCGACTGCAATCCCAACGTGCCTGTCTCTCTATAGCTTTAACCCACTTAGCATATCGTACATCTATTTCCCACCGTGTAAACGAATCATTCGTGGCAAAAGGTACAATTGTACGGCTATTTAATCCACACATAATTCAACTATCGACACTACGCGGTACATTTCATTAGTGGATACATCGGAAATTAAAGCATCCATGTGTAACATTACGTGTCTTCGCTCACGTATATAATCGTGTTCGCACGCAGTGCTTTTTGAGTTTGATGTACTTTTTTTATAGAAGCGATCTCACGATGAATCATTTAAATAATGAAAAGATTTTTTAAATAAAATAAAAAGTTTCTTTATAAATTTTATTGTTTCGAAATTACGTTTACAGAACTTGAGGCGCTTTCGTGTCGAATGATTCGTTTCGCACATATTATTCAATAAAGTATTTGCTGCAGAATCTCATCCATCGGTCGACCAATATTCTTCAATTGATATGCAAGTGGCTTATTCAATATATGCAAAATAATTCGAGAAAATATCTGCGAGAGAGAACTTGAAACAATGCCAATTTCGAAACGAGTACAGGCGTATCTCGACGACAATGTTTCATTTCGAAAGAATGCGAACGAGAGAAATGACAGGACTGTGCAAAGAATGATGCTCTTTTTCCGGATAATAACGCGTATAAGTATTTGCAAATTTTTCAAGCGGTATGCATAGTTTCTCAAAGTTAACATCGACACTCGACATTTTGCGCGTTTCTCTCTTTCTTTCTCTCCGTCTGTCCCTTCTCTCTCCTCCTCCCTTCTTAACACAACCTGTCTGACAAACGCAAGTTAGAATACAACAGAACAAATATGACGCTGTCGCGTACATATGTGCAACGTACACATGGCAACGTTGTGGCAATTTCTAACTTCATTTTCGTTTTCTGATCTTGAGATCCATTGTATTCTCAGTGCATATGTGTTTCATTTTTTTAACTGCTATGTTATGTTTATGCGTGTATTTACATCTTTGGTTAAACACCCTTGTGACAAAGTGCCAATAAAACTAATGTATATCAGTCAAATTATACGCACTGTCAATCGTATTACAGTTAGATGATTAAGAGATTTGTGTTTTTTAATTCAGAATCAATGTTTATAACATCTAGGTAATGCGTTCTATATTTTAACGTACAACATGTCCCTTTTTCTAGTTTTAAGTTATAAAGTAACATTGGTCATCCAGCTTCAATGTATTGAAATATAAGAATCTTTCCTGTTTTATAGCTTCTTTCCTTTTGTTGTATTCTCCTGTACATACAACAGAGTAAAATGACATCTCCGTAGTGACTTTCATGGGTATCATTAACTATGTTGGAGGAGAGCTTTCCCCTATACGTATACTGTGAAGTCACGTCGTCGTCACGTTTGTGAACCGGTCTTGACTCTTTTTACAGACCGAAGAATAAGCGACATCATAAAAATGATGGATAGATCTAGTTTACAATAGTGGCATTATCCACAGCAGGCCTCTTACGTCACACGCAGTCTATATCCTCAAGGATAGTGATGTTTAATGTCTCTTTCTGAAAATAGATGTTTTCCGTTGCACACACACACATATATATAACTGCAGCTCTCATTGAAAATACCAACGAGAATTGGTATTTCGTTAATTAAAATTAAATTTTATAAATATCACGCATATAATATACGCATATTTTTCATCGACTTTTCACGCGAGAGTATTTACACGTGCCATAAACGACATTACATTTCTGTCATCAACGACTTGTGATGCGATGGCTTAAATCCTGCGGCTTTTGCGAAACATTAATGTGTATTTCTTATCTCTGAGAATAATGCAGCTCCTCTCTCTCCCTCCGGCCCTTCTAAAGCGCTTACCATTTTGCGCTCTGAAACCACCGTTCCGGACACTAATATGTGCAATTACGCCGATAAAACCGAGCTTGTCTCCTAACCCAGTTCCGCGAATATCTCGGAAAATCGTTGGAACCCGCCACGTGCGCAGCCGTTACAACGCGACGAGATGCAGTTGCCGTTGGTTATGCACGCTCGCGGGAAGATACGTGGATATTATTCCATGTTATACGTTCGTTTGCTCAATATATATACGTGACGTGGAGCTAACGTAGCGCTGTATTGCGTTTAAATGTTATGTTAATTGTCACACTCTAAATGCAACGCGGTATCACGGTCCGACTGTCAGTTATCGAAATTATGCGGGAGCGTCATCTCCGGAGCAACGGTTGGCGCTTGTGACTTTAACATAGAAACTATATACCGGGCCGAACAAACGCGTCACGCTTTAAAAAAAAATGAGAAAAAACATATCGATGCCTGTTTTTACGTTCGCAGGATTCCGGGGACGGATCAGTGAATAGCTTCGACATGCGTACGAGCTTGTTTTTTACAGTGGTCAGCGATGACATCATTTTTTTATTTTTTTATTTGAATCGGTATGTACGCGCGTTTCGCACGTATCGCGTGTCGGATAACTGTAGACACGAAATGCATGGCGTTCCTCCTGCTTTTTTTTTGTTCATGTTGCTCTGTATATTCTCCCTGTTCAATGTTAACGCTCTCTCAACGCATAGTTTCACGAAAATTACCGCTGAAATATCTCAGTTTTACAGCGGCCATTATTTTCTCATTTAAGCGTATTATAACGGATTCGATAATATCGTGACGATTAATCCAACAAAGCGAGAAAAAACGCGGGAGCTCGGTGGTACGTTTGAATTCATAATGGAGACAATTATTTTTACATTACCTGATCCGCGCGATGGAAACTTTTGCGTCAAAGTCCAAGAAGTGTAAAGGCAACAAATGTAATAATATAAATAGGTACAATGAAATCTAATAAATTTCATTTTAGATTCGTCGTATGTAAGATGTCTGCGCGATTCGCGTTCGGTAAAGTTTGTTTAAAAATGAAATTTTTCAACTCTGTTGGCATTATTGTTGCGAGGCTCAAATTTAATGCTCGTGGGGAAATTTGAGACCCCGATTACAGGCGTCGGAAGGATACGTCAGTCAGACAGAGCCGATTCGTGCGGGAAATAATGGACGCGAAATATCGGTATTCTACAGTGGAATTTCAATAATTTCTTCCTCGCGCGCATCGAGACGCGTAGCCCCGCGCGTTACTTTCGCCTCGTTGAACTTTTTTTTTTTTGCATTGTTCGCGATCACGCGAACGTTAATACCGTATGTCGCGATTTTATTTCGGTCTACGTCGACGCTAATCCGAGGACGACGTCGCGACGGGAAGAGATATAATCAGTGGATTTTTGCGTGAGCGGGATAGAGAGAGAGGACGAAATCCGCACATCCTCTCAAATATTTCGCGTTGAAACACACACGAATAATATATCGAACCACCTTTCCCATCCACACTACTCGATTCCCTTCAGAGTCGCTCCCGACGATTCGAGAGTTTCGATTATATGTGACCGGAGGAGGGAAGTAAACTTTTTTCTGCATTTTAATGCTGTAGAAACGCGAACATAGCCAGTCATTTTTATATACGCGATGTAATAATCCCACTCCGTTTCGATTTTTCCCCGTTCGAGTCAAGCACGCGTATCGGATAAAAAAAAATCGCTCTGTCTCCGGAAAGAGAGTACACTTATGCGATTTCAGTCTACTTCCGGTCGTCAAATGTTTTGTTGCAAATCAATCGTGATATTTTTTTTTATCAGTTAAGTCATTTTTTTCTCATTTTTTTATATTATAGATATTTCTGAACGCAATCGCCGATTGTTGGGTTTATGGACAATAATATCGAACAAGAGTGATGGCTATCATTGGTATTTGCCTTCATTTGGAATGAATCTGACCGGATACGATAAGCTATAACGGTAATGAATTCTGATACGACGTTGCGGCTTTATGACATGCGAGAGTCGATTAGATCGAGCTCGAATTTAGGCTAATTTGTTCGAACGGCTTCGATAGACTGTGCTAATTCACAGGCTAATTTGCATTTTGTGATCACGCGATGCAATGCGCGGAATTAAAATTTGACTTTTAAATGCGCGCCTGGATATAATATTTTGATTTTCCACATAAGTCGATAGGGCGGGATCTTAAAATTTTCTCGAATGCTGTAACTGCGGATATTTAATAACAGAATCGGTAACGATTCGCGAATCGTCGCGTTTGTTACTTCTAATTGACACGAAAAATAAAACGTTTCGATCGGTATACATATTGAAGTATTTGTAGACATGTTTATGAATATACAAGGGATGTAAATAAACGGTGATCATTACGTGGGAAATGAATGTTCCAATTTCTCTGCGCAGCGTGAAAGATCATATTTACATTTTGCAGAAATACCGCGTGCAAATTTGATACGATAATACTTGCATCGAGCTTGCATCTCGAAAGTTACCAATTCATACATAGATTACTTAATGCATTATTACTCCTGTGATCTATTACTCGAGGTAAATTATCATTGTTAAACTGTATTTATATTTTTATTTTATTTTATTCTTTGTTTTTTTTAACGGATAACGATACAAAATTTAGCGAATCCAATTTTGTACGCAATATTGTGGATATGTAAAAAATTTCAAATTCGTTTGAATTTACGAAAATCAACATCGAGATTATTTTTACATATTTGTAGCATATTGTATCGAAATTTGTATTGTTGAAATTTAAATTCAAAAATTGCATTTTGGTATCTGAACGTATGTGTAATAAAATATACGCGATTCTTATATAAATCTATGTACGAAAACTCTTACATTTATTATGTTTCATTAACATAAATTATACCTAGCGATACGTAACGCAGATTATTTCGATAACCATTTGGTTTTACGATCAACTTTATGACGTATATATATTATCTCTATAAAAGCTTAATGATCTGTGCTTTTAGTCTTAGCATAATTTTAAAAAGTTTTGTCCCCTTTTCGTGTCCTCAAATACTATCATCAAAAGCATCAGAAAGAAAGAAAATGATAAGTATAAAAGATAGCCTTTCATATTTTGACATAAATTCTGAACATTCTAAAAACTAAAAAGGTATTGAAATTTACAAACGATTGGCAAGGTTAAGTTTCGTTAATCTCAATATTACTCGTAAATCAAAGATAGATAAATATAATTGAGTATAATTTAATTTTATTAAAAGCTACTGTATAAAATTTAACAAAATGTGTAATATATGCGATATATATATATATATATATATATATATATGTGTGTATAAAAGACATCTTATTTTTCATATTTTATGTCTATATTCTATTCGCATCTTAATTTCTTTAATGACAATTTGATTAATGGATTGATTAAAACATTGAATTTTTCAGTTTTTATGTAATATTCGTAGTCGATGAAATAAAGATCAAGATTATATATCACTCTCTCTCATTGTTTTAAAATATGAGTTTTTGCGCATGCATAGCAGAACGCAGATATATCAATGAGTTAAAGTAGATTCATAAACACAAGCGCATTCGAATTAAACCCGTAATTAAACACTCGTGAAGTGTAATTGCGATATATTTTGCCACGAGATAACAATGTCGACGCGATATATTAAACGCGACCACGTCCGATTGTTCATGCATACATCATACATGAGAGATTTTTTAAAATTCAAATTGTACTTTCGATTCACATTTAATTAAATATCTGTGCTTTTTATAAAATCAATCCTTATAAAGTATTTTAAATTAACATCGATTATAGTCTCTCGACAATCTATTGATTTATACTTATGTATTTTTATTCGCGTAAATGTGTTTCATGTATGACTTGTAACTTGTGGAGTTGCTGTCGGCAGTTTATTCCGATTCGAAAATAATGCTAATGAAACACAATATTGTATTACGCCGCACGTTAATTAATCTCTTTCTATAGTAGCATCCCTCGAGCCATTTATGTCACTTTCGGAACGTCTGAGCAATTTGACGCGTTGCACTAAAGAAGAACAGCCTCGTGGCGTCGGAAAGTTCGGGCTTTCTCGACGCCGCGACATACAAGTTTGATGGAACAATTCCAAGTTTTACGCGCTATAAAAGACAGATAGACGACGTCATATCACCGCGTATCGTGCCCCGATCTCGATCGCGTCGTTAGCAAGAGATATCGCGTATCGCTTACAACAAATTAGACCCAGGTGATCCTCAGGGACGCTCAGCTTCGCGTTTAATTCTAGAATTTCGATCCGGTTTTTTATAGACGCTTTCGATCAAAGCTTTTTTTTCTATTTTAAACGAGACAAAGGTGTTTAAAAAATATATTTTAACCTTGTTATACACCACGTATAACATGTGTATGTGACACTAAGCCATTTGTTCACGTTTAATACATGAAGAACGTTTATTACGTAGAGTAAGAAAAAATTTGGATCAAGGTGTAGTGAATGTAAGATGACGTTGCGAAACGTGCGTTGCAACGTCTATTTCTCTCGGTTAATTCCGCGGATGATGGCGAAACATCGATGTATAATACATGTATATATACGTAGATGCACAACGGCCTCGATAGGTCAAAGCACGGAAATCCTATTAGAATTGCATGCGTACTAAGCGACAGCTAAGCCGCGCGTATGTGGTTATATTAATAATTTACTCGACCTATGGTTAATACTCTATATGACGTCACTTGAAAATCGATCCGATGAAATTTGCAATACGTCGGGGAATGACGTCTGTTAGAACTTATGGTCTACCTCAGCGAACATTCGCTCGATCGAAGTCGCGACTGAAAATAAAAGGCTTTAACCGGGAAAGTTTCGAACAAAATGACGAGAACAACATTCATATCGTGTTTATCGATTATATTAATAAAGCGAACCAAGTAACCAGCGAGGGCACGATTAATTGTATCTGCAATCGAATTACCGATCGAATTTCGCGTTAAACTGGTCGTTCGCTGCATATCAGATGTCACGAAATTGACAGGAAAATCGGAGGCGCATATTAAGGTAGTATCATACTGTCCATCATCGGAGCGTTTTCGCATTATCGAAAGCTCGGCGATACCTAAATTAAACAGATGGCTGCCTTTTATTTTTAGATGTCAGGTGTCATGCTAGTTATAAAATCAGTGGACAGCTATTGTAATATGATCGAAGGTAATGGATTTAATTCTTTAAAATGACATTAAATCAGATTTCTATATGCCTGATTTAACCGACCCTTTGACGTTCATTTGGCCACATGTATTCATTATTTTCATATTAAAATCTTGTGGGAGACTTTAATAATATATTATCGAGAAAATTCATTTCTCTTTATAGTATCAGCATTTACCTTTCGTATATATTTTATATTACTTAATTGAGTAATAAGGAATACAGTATTATTTCTTCGACATTTTTTTATATACATATATTTACATATAATTTACGATTTAATATTTTACTACTCAAGCTTTTCGAAATAATACTAATGTGGATTTTATTTTATAATACTAAAGTGAATTTTATTTTATTACGAATGCTAATGTAATTCATATAGAAACAGTAACTAAGCTATGTAAATGATAATTCTACAGCTTTAAATATATTATTTTTAATTGAGCTTTAGTCCGACTTTTTACTGCACTTGATGATAACTGGAGCACTGGAGACTGTTATGAAAATATAAAAATAAATAGAATGTTATACGTGATTTCAAATACGTAAACAAATTCATGGGTAATGTAAATTCATTACATTTTTATCAATATTATGTAATCCTTAATATTGAAACAAAAACAACAGAGAGATAGAAGAGATGCTGTTGCATAAATTTTTTTGCTTTTTACGAGGTCGTCGATCTGTATGAAAAATATACGATTTAGTAATCGCATTCAGAATGTATACGCGGATTATGCGCTATATGAAACGGATTTGTGTGTTTTATCGTATTTTATAGCTGAGAATGGTTGCGATTTACAGTGGCGTGACTAAAACGGGAAAATAAACTTGAAATATCGCGCTTTTTCCACGCGATACATAACGGACACCGTGTGTCGCGAGCGTATGACCCGTATCGTTTCCAGCCTCTCTCCGATGACGAACGTTTGTACGCGCGAAAGGCAGCGTGCCCGAGAGACAATGAGGCTTGGGTTACAATGCTTGGCAAATAGATTGTTTGAATCATATCGGTTTCAACGAATTGCATCGTCGAGCATTGCGAGGTCAGAAAGGTACAACAGCCGGCAAAAACGTGCGGGCACCGTATGAAACAATGGAAACACGAAGACAGACCATGTAACATACATACACACCCGAAAAAAAGATATTTTTTACCACGACCAAAAGTGCGTACTCGTACGATTTTTCGATTCTTGTCATCGAGCATGCGTCTTGTGTGCACTGTGAAAATATCGATGAGTAAGAGAGTTTATTTAGTTAGATATCGCGTCACGTGACATCTAATGTGGGTTACATTCGATAGAATCATCTAGCGAAGAATATAGATTGTTCGATATTGTCGATTATGCCGCCCCTATATGAATCAACTTCCAACGTCTCGCATTACTAATCGCTATACTCATTTAACGCTTAGAGTGACAGCCGTCATAATATCTTGCTTTATTCGAAGAGGAGATATGCGATAATACAGTCCCAGCTGTCGGACTTAGGTCATCGATCGACAAGATTCCGGTGAATCCCTCGCGCGATATGATCTATAACATAGTATACATGGTAGATAATAAAATCAATATCAAGATTTATAAATAGAATCTGATTAAACAGAGTATTTGATCAAAAATTTATGATAGACTATATGCGTACTTAACAATTATATATGAAATAAATATATATATATAAATGTACTCGCGCGTGGCCACTTAAGTGGAAACTTAAGAAGGTATTCTTCATTTATTCAATTTCATTTAATAAGAAATTAAGAGAGATAGAGCCATAAAATTCAAAAGGGAAGGCGCGTCAGTTGTCATTAAAAACCATCGATCTAACGGTACGTCTTCTGCGGGTAACGTTTATCCCCTCGTCCGAGGGTTCAGGGGATAAGCCATCGAAGCCAGGTTCAAAGAAAACATATTTTCCAGGGGTGCCTCGAGCGAAAAATTAATATTCTTTCCCGTGTCGTGCTCCCCTCAACGGAACGATTCATCCGACGTCAAAGCGAACGAGAGAACGACCAGCGGCGCGGTCGAAAGTGTTTCCCAAACTGTCAACCAATTAATCTTATTAATTTGTCCCCGCGCCCGCGTCGCGCCCACGCTTCCGCGGTCGGCGGTGATTTATGAGACGTTTAATTAAACGTTTCGTAAAGACACTCTCGACCGGCGCAGGGCGACGGGCGCATAAACGACCGATCCATATTCGTCGATTTATGCTAATGCGCCGCTAAAGGAAGTCCTCGCTCGCAAAGAAAAAAGAAAGTGGAAGAGGGGGGCGTCTCTCTCTTAGCATAACTTCCAACGGAATTTGCGTGCTCGAGAGGGCTGCGTCCCTTGTTCTTAAACAGGATCGCTGATGTTGCGACCTGAATGCGAGACTCGCCGACGCCGCCCTGCCTGACTCTCCAAGTTTGACTGCGCGATTTTCCAGCCCGGTCGTTTGGGAAATTGCGAGCGTGTAATTTTCGCGCGCGCAAATTTATATATCGGCTGCCGGGGCAGGAGAGTTCGAGGGATATTTCGGCGCAGGCTCTTTATCCGGTGTCGAAAAGAAAATACAATTATGCCGGTCGAATCAATGATGGTAGTATCAATTAGACACGGTCTAATTATTCGAAACTGCGTGTGCGATCAACACACGCACGCAATTAACAAGAGCCAATTATCTTCGCGTATGATGTTGGCGAAGTGCGCCAGGCTGCTGGCAGCACCAACGTCCATAACTGCGGCGGATAATTACGCGGCTCTTGCAGGCCGTACTCTGTTTGCAAATCGATACGATTTTTTGCGGTCATCGATCAGCTCAACCGATGGCGGCCATCAATTCTGAAGGTTACTGCAGCTCGTAGTGATAAGGGCCGCGTTAATCTATCACTTGAAAAATTGCACAGTTATAGCAAATTGACTGCCGTATAACGAGGTTCTTCCATACAATTAACCGATAATATTATTATATTATCGTAGACGCAATTCTTTGATCAAGTATTTCGTTTCTTTTTTTTTTTTGACGAAAACAACAATATCTTTTTTTTACATCGGAGAACGTTATCGGGTCTTTATTCGCTTTGTCAATCATGCCACAGGCGGTGTGTCATATTTGCGCTGCCTTCGATCGTCGGAGAGTCCCGTCACTTTTTCCGAGTTTATACACGAAGCAGTAGGATGCGCGTGCGAGGAAAAAAAAACTTGCGACGCGCTAAAATTACAGAGTCCGTGTAAACGACCGTGTGTCGGCGCCGTTTCTCGCGTTCGGCGCCGCTAGAAATTACGGTCGCGTCAGTATGGAATTTGCATCTAGACGATATTGGACATTTCGACGTCGGCGTTGGCTGTAGAAAAAAAATTCGCGCGACCCATCAGAGCCGCCGATCGGCCGTTACGCGTTGTTTACATTCATCACGGTAAAATATTTTTGCGACACTGCGGTCGAGTTGGCGCGAGGCGTTTGTATAAACGCAAAGCGTAAATCCGACGATCCGGGCGGCTAAAGCGCGCGAGCGAATCACGATGAGAGATGATGCGACCCGCAGTCGTGTGTTTCCCGCTTAAATTATACCTAAACAAGGTACACTTTATTGCGCACCGCCGATGAGATGCGACCCGCGGCGTTTCCGAAATCTGTGAGCGCGCTTCGCAATTATGCACGTGATACGTCACATACATGAGAGGATCCGCGATTTTCGCAGAAAAAAATCCTATTATCAGGTTGGATTTTACTAGAGTCGGGCACCGATAGAATTAACGATTTTTATTCGCAAATCATGTCCCCACGTATATCACGCAAAACAGGCAGTTTTATTTATACGAAATGAGCTTTATCGGCCGAAAGCGTTCTCTGTTCCCATAACGATGTCTCTAATAGCGATATATCTCTCTCGCATACGTGTGCGTGTACACGCGCGCGGACCGAGTCGCCGCGTATTGTGCTCGGCCGCAGATAAGGTTTACAATGTGATAACTGATAGGAAGGCGGGGTTGGATGATGTTTCTCGCGTGCTGGCTTTCCGATAAAACTTGCGATGCCGCCATTCTGTCGGCCATCCAGCAGACGAGTCGTCCGTAATGTTGCGTGATCTGTGGCTTCCTCCTTGGATCTAGAGAAGTTCCCTTATTAAAGTTTCTTTATCAACTTAGGGCAGCTCATCGCGCTCGGCGCGCGCGATTCAATCGCCTCGTCATGAGACGTCGTAGGGAAAACGGAAATGCTGATCGCTAAAGTTTTTTTAAAAGTTTCGCTGAACCATCCATGTGTGTGACAGATAAATAAAATGATTTCCACCTCGAGCAAAGTTAATTTTCCACGCACGCTGGTAACGTTTCGCAGTTTAATTTTCAAGTGTACCGTTATATATTCGAAATTTTGTTATTCATACGGCACGTTTTATTATTTGCTCACGTTTAAACGAACCCATTGAGGAAACATTTTCCATAATATTTCGATTTATTATATTTGATTGTTATACGAGAAATCGCGCAAACCGCCCACGTTTTATTATATGTATATCCTCAAATATATCGCCGCGTACGTCCGGTTGTTTCCGATCCCGATCGAGTCTCGTTTCGTGCAATTAAATCAAATTGGCGTTATTCACGTAAAGTTTAACGTCCAGTCGATATCGACATTTTCTTACGTGTATATGACACCATCACGTGAGGCGAGAATAACCGAGGAAAGAAGCACGTGGGCGATACAACGTCCGGGTGTATATGCAATCCGGCCCCTTTATTTAAACCCGTGAAAATTAGGGCGACGACCGAGATAAGGGTGACACCACGCAAACAATCGTGCCGCGGCGGGCGTTCGACCCTTGTCAACGCGCCGCGTAATAGCTCCGCTATAACTATAAGCGCACAAAAATATCACAACGCGCTCACGTTAGAATTTTGCGTTTCTTGCCAAGCAAGTTTCTTGATTGGCAATTTTGTGTTTATCATGAATGCAGTTTTCGCCGGTGATACGATATATATTCGCACTTTGCAGCAATCTTTTTCTTCGCATTTCACACTTTTTCGTGGCTTGTCGGATTTTTGACGCTAAAATAAAAACCAACGATTGAATATACAATTAATCTTAAGCGCTACTCTGATTCTTATTAAACTTGTACCAGCACGTGGTGGGTATTGTTGCGAGCAGAGTCGCGTAAAACCCGCACGATATGATTGGCGAAGGTTATTGCTAGCCTCGACCTACATTTAAAAAGAAACTGATTGCTCTCCGATTGCGATTCGAGTCGGTAATACGTTCCTAATGGGCACGTTCTTCCGTAAATCGATAAATAATTTTTACCACGGCAAATGCCGGAGGGGCCTCCTTTGCTCGCAACGTCATATAAATCGTTGCACAGATTTATTTATTATTGCTCCGCATTGTATTCCGTATTGTTGCTTTTCGCAATTTCCAATGCGCATCGCTATCATTAGAATTGAATCTCATGTTACTCGACGTGTAATAAAACTTCTCTCTCTTTCTCGATCTTCTATTATGCAACGACAGATCTAGGTTGATGCCGTTTTCTTTGCGAATGCAAGATTAATGCGGAGTAATTCCTACAATTTATAAATTATATAAAGCGCTACTTTTTTTCAGTATATCCGACGCATATCTAAATGCACGCGCGTGCCTAAACGACGAATACGGAATACTTACGTCACCATCCAGAGGTCTGTTTAGTTGCGTTTTTTGTTCTCGTGCGAGGAAGATAGACGACGAGGGTGATTTGTTGAGGGAGTGGTGACTCCATAAGGGGGCGAGTACACACTCGAAAGCGAGCTTCGTGCCGAGGGATGCGTGCTTTCGGGCCTACGTTGAACGTTGCGTGTCCCGGCACGTGTCGGGTCCGATTTTCTGTTTGCCAGAGAGAATAGCGGATCGAAGATTTCTCTTTCTCTGTTTTCCCTCGTTTTTTCTTTCTTTTTTACGCGTGCTTTTTTTACACGAACTTGCGCGATGCGTTGTATATAAACCGATATATCCGAATAGTCGATTTGAGCGCATTATATCTTCATGTAATACGCGCTGTATGGGATATACAAAATGAATATCATGCCGGATAGAATAGCAACGGTAATTTCGCCGATTTTCTCTCTTTGGCTCGTCCACGAGTCAACGAGCATTCTGCACGCGCCATTTACCTCAGCCAATTAATCCTTCCAGATACACTCTTTGACGATTAATTACGTTTAATGCTTGCGTGGATAACTAAATCCATTCGCGCCCGTGCACGCTGTTTATTCGGTCGATACGAACGCGAGACCGCGATATACAAGAGCGCTGCAGAGGCAGCAATAGCAGAAGCGCTGTATCGCAGATTACCGCTATCTGCGGCGAGAACGAAACGTCAGCAACGTCGACGGCGTCGTCAACGTCAGCGACGGCTTCGTTGACGACCGGCGGCGTCGCCGATCCTCTTCCGGTAAGCTCGACCCGGCTCGAGCCGATAAAAGTCGAAAGCCGTAAGCACGTCGTAAACACGCCGCGGCTTTCCGCGCCGCACTTTAGCCGCTATCTTTCTTTTTAATTAATTAATGCGACATTACTGGCGCCTCTTCGAGTCCCTCGCTTCGAGATCGCTCTTTTTTTTTCGTCAGAATCCTGCAGCGAAGTATGCATCACGGTGACTCGAGCTGTAAAACGCGTTTATGTGTACCGGAAAAGAGAGAGAATGGCCGATTCTTTTTTTCTTTTTCTTTCTTTCTTTCTTTTTTTTATCGCGAATCGTCGGGACAGGCAACGCGATAATTGAACTTTCGATTTAATTTCAGATTTCGTACTCTTTCGCGACTGTCGCGTAGTCATGCGAGCGAGCACGAAAATTGAAAGAACCGACAATAGTCGTTGAAAATACTTTGCAAGTTGGCGAAACGGTATCTCTTTTAATTCAACTACGTGCGAGAGACTCGAACTCCCACCGCGCCGGGCCATTAAGAAATGTTGATAGAGGATTAACGCCCAAGTTACACGTACACGTTGCACGAATACATACCGGTGGAATATTACTATCGCATTTTCGGGATTCTAGTAAGCACGTTAACGGACCGAATTTATGCATCTCGAGTAGTCGACGCGCCATTGTCGCGTAACTAATGGAAATTTAAGTCCGCCCGTGAATTCAACGGCGGCTCCTCGCTGGCATGCGTGTCACGTATCACGTTCCAGCGAACCCTATGTAAACGCGCCTGTTTACGATATTATACCCTAATGCAAACGAAAGCCCTTATCCCCGTTCACGTTAACGGTCTCTCCTTACACATCGAGTGTGTTATCGTGATTACTAAATATTTTTTTCTTTTCTCCTCTGTTTCAGGTAAGCTCTCAAATCCAGATGAGCCAGTAAATAAATCGCATGTGCGGTCACGTCGTACGTATAATGCACATGTGCGTTAATTAACAATCGACAATAAACACAATTGACAGTTAATTTTACTTAATTACTTAATTTCTCTTATTTATATCAAGATAAACACACGATCGCGAATTAGACTGTAATTTCGCCGGTAATTTTAAAATTGCATATTTGTCTTTTCAATCATCGTTTTATCCACGAGATTGTCATAAATGTGTTGCATTAACTCGCGTAGTTTATTGGACACGAAAATACATTGCTCTTGTATACGTGTTATTTTACGTTTCTCATTGCCACCTTGAGACCACAAAGCTGAAGCGAGGGATGCGACAAAGGAATGGCGCGATAACGCGTTTACCCGACGATAATATACGTCATTGTGCTGCGAATATCATGACGCGTCGCCGAAAATATATCAACGGTATATTCTCGATATAATAAATGTATAGCTTCTTTTTGGCCGCGTATGCTCGCAAAAAGAGGCGCCGCCGACAACTACAGATAGCAGGTGCATTAGTTCAAGTCGTACGTACGAGTCCCCAAGAGAAATCATAAGGCCTTTACCCTCGCCCTTCGTAATGTCGCGGTGTTCTGCGCGAGGGCGAGTGGCTCTAATAAATCCTAATACAAAATCCACCTCTCCTATTACTCATATCCTCCGTTTAGACGGGTGCCGCCTTTGTTTTTGAAATTCTAACCGGGGTTACGTTTCATCAAACGCAGCCCCGATTTCTTTTCCCTGTGGTAGTCCCTGGCAACATTTAGATAATTGTTTTACGATAATCGCGAGGGGATAGGGATCAGCCATGTCATTGTTTTTTTCTCCAACGAAATTAATCATTAATCGACTTTTATTCTACGAAAACTTGCTCGAGTCATTGACGATGTCTCTCGATGACGACACTTGGACTTTTGCGCGTGCATATCTTCGGGCAGATGGCGATCCTGAAAATAATTGCGTCCGGATTATCGACATTGTGTTACGAGCTCCATATATTTGGAATAAATTACTCCGTATTACTGGATAATGTACCGCAGTTGCTGTAGCTTTGCATCGATAACGAGCCAATTAGCGTATTGTCACTGTTTAATGATACAACGCGTAACGCAACTGCGAATCGCATCAGTTAAAAGGTATTCGTATAAATGTAGCGGTCGCGTTTTCAACATATAATAGCTGTCAGCGTTGAAACGCGTGCTCGACTTGCATTCTCTTTCCTCGCGGCAGTTGAGGGGGGAAATATGAAACGACACGGTAAATTTATCTTCTAATTAATATACGTGTTACTTCATTGTTACAGTCGGCGTTCAACTACGGTGTGACGCATCGAAAGACACACCCGTTAGAGTTATTCTCCGGCGCATTGTTCCTTTTTTCCGTTCAATTATACCACGTTGAATGCGAGATAATTGCACGAGGGGACGGCCAAGACTCTTCGTCCCTTCCTGCGCCGCCGATTTCCGGCGGCGACGGTAAATCGCGACGGCCGTACCTTTCGTATCCTGCGTCTAACGCCGGTGATTCGCGATCCTCGGCCCCGCTGGCGTGATTGGCGACAATTACGCGGCATCGTTCCTTGTAATACGCGACCCTTTTCCCTCGGTCCAATTATTCGTTCCTCGGCAAAATGAACTTTAAATCGCGGGCCGGTTTCGGCAGACACCCATCGCGTCCCTCGTTTTCTTCCAAGTCGGACTATTATTTACGAGCTATGGCCCGGCTACCGGCTACGGGTTCGTGGTTTATCGTTTATATCGGCCGGCAACATCGTTCGCACGCCATTCGTTAAACCCGACGGGAATAGGTAGCGCGCGGCCATTGTTGGCTTCGCTTGGTGTTGTTCGACTTAACGCGCCTCGTTGTGCATCGGGATGAACCCACTCTGAATCGCGACGTGTTTGAATCGTAATCGAACGTTTGTTGCGAAACATGGGAAGTGTATTGCCTAGGCAAATGCGATTTTTTCTCAAACGCGTTACCTATTTACGATGCAGTTTAGATTAAATCGCGGGAAAGAGAACTCGAATGCTTGCTTATACTCCGTAAAATATTTCGATTAGGAATTTAATCTTTGCTTAAGATACCGCTTCCGACGTTTTCAACATGCTTTATGCGCGAGCAATGGCGTCCATGTCGCGAAATTATACATTTTCGTAATGCAAACAAGCAATATCGAGCATCGTTACCGGGCCACGATCTCTCCCTTCCCTACCCTCGAGTTTTCTCGTTTATCCGTCGAGTCTCCGGGCCACGACGACAATTTACATAGTCACCGGCGGCGTCGTTTTATATTCCCCTTTCACTTTGCCGGGGCAAATTTCGGACGGCGAAATTTCACGGGCGAATATATCCGCGCGCAAAAAACACCCTCGTGCGGAACGACGCGGTCGTTCGCGACCAACCCCCACAAAGTACGCCCGCGCGCGCGCGCGCGGTTATCCTCGAAAAATTTACACCGTGGCCAATTTTAGCCAGCGCGTCCAGTCAGGTATCGGTTCCCGACTTGCGTAACTAGTCTTGCTATAGGTAGACCGGTCGTGGGCGGCTATTTGCATACGAGGATGGAGGCGACGGAGGGCTTTAATGCCCATGCATCATGCATATTCAAGGCTCCGGCGTGGTACAGCTGTACGCGGAAGCTAAATCCCAACGTGCGTCTCCGGATGGCTCCCGTCTCCCCCTTCTCTCTTTCTCTCTCTCTCGCTCTCCCTATCTTCCTATTTGGATCGAAAATCGCTCTCTCTTTCCTTCGTCCCTTCGACTTCGTCGCACGGTCCTCTCTTATGAAAATCAAAATTCAGGCGAATTAATCGAAGAGGGGATCCGAAGGGATCGCGGTCGGCACGTGTTGGATCCACGCGCACGTGCACGCCCGAAAGTATAATTACCAGAACATAACGTGACTCTCTCGTCTCAAGTCGCAGGAACAATTAAACTTCGCAGACCTGCCGGCGGCGCGATAATTCCAACTTCCAGGCGCGCGTTCCTAAGAAACCGCGTCTACCCGATCGCGTTTTCGGTCACAATCAATAACGTTAACATGTTGTCGGGAATAAAGATTATCGAGACGCGACGCGCGCTACAGCGCCTCGTTGACTTCCGGCGATGACAAATCGCGCGAAGGATTTAACGGTTGGTATTTATCTCGGGAATTAGCGCGTTTGCAGAAAATATTTTCCCGTCGTTTTTTTGCAGATGAATGTTGTTATGACATACGATATCAATTTTTATTTACGCGCGCTTTTAGCGAGAAATGTTAACGTAATCTTTAATGTATCATTCTTCAAAAGTACAAAGGAGAAAGCACAAGAGCTTTCCATTGTTACAATTAGAAATCTAGATTAATGCTAATTGATATTCATTATACACTCTTCTAAATGCAGAGCGCAACCAGAGATAGAGACGTTGTCGGTGCCCGCAGGAGGCAACGCGAACGACAAATCTCGCGATCGAACTTTCAAACTGTTCGTGCATGAAAACAGGTCTGTCCAAGCCGGTGTTGGTTCTCACGGACGCGCGCACACACCCTTACGTTACATCCCAACGCGGAATAGAGAGTCGGGGACATTGTACGGAGCAAGAACACCCGGACACTCTCTCTCCTCCATCCCTCCGATCCGTTCGTGAGAGCCAAACGTAGCAGAGGTCTCCGCGAAACAGGCGGCCCGTGAACGAACTGCAAGGGTGTAAATCTGAAAGTTGGCTAAACTGTCTGCTCTCTTAGATCGAAGCAGCCAAGCTTTTGCTCCCTTGCCTCCGTTCTATTCAATGCCGTTTGCCCCCGGAGGCGTCGCGTCGCAACGATGTTCTTCGATGCTGTTGCGGACGAAGGTGCGCGAAAGAGATCGAGAAAAGAAGGAATTGAGGAGAGAAAGACGCGCGAGCGAAACAGGACAGGGAAATTGGAAATTTTTATTACCGCTTCGTTTCCATTTTACGCCGAATCATACAACCGTAGCCGGCTCCATTCTTCGCCCTCCTAATGCGATTTGCCACCGTTCAAAGTCGTCGATATATTTTAAATGGCGTCGAGTGATAGAGAAAGTAGCCGTAAATCGAGCGAGAGCGAATCTTGACGAAAATGTGGAAGAAATTGTGAAGAATTGAGAATAAAATTGAAGTAGACTCGTATTGCATCGCTCTTTTGAAGATGTTAAATAAGCGAAAGGTAGAACGCTCACTAAATGTCCTACGGCGGGCTTTAATATAATTTAATTAATTTTTGGTTCGCTAAAATAGTTGAGCGATAAATTTTCGCGCGCTGCGTCGGAAACCAATAATTGCAACCGCCATAGGGAATTCAGTGACAAATGCCCAGCATTCGGAAGCGTCGCGTCGCCGTCGTTTGATGATAGATGCTGTGCCGGATCAAAGCGCCTTCCGTCGTCTCGTGTCGGTTACCATCGCTCCCTTTAATTTAACGACGAAAGTCTAATGTACTTATCACCCTCGCTGAATAAGCGCGGCGAACGCTCCTCAACGTCAAAGAAATGTAAGCGGCTTATTTATTTCGACATTTGATAAATACCGGCAATTAAGCTTAGAGTACGTCGGAGACGCGCGGGGGAAGGGGGGGAAGATGAAGTAGAGGATGAGCAAGAAAGCAAAGAAACGTCAAAGAGCGTCTATGCTCGCGCGAACACTCGCGGGACACTCGAAAGCGAAAAGGAGCGACGAGGAGAAAATCGTAGAGACGGGGCGAGAGAATCGTAGAACCGGACGAGAGAGGAGGCACAAACGGCCCTCTTATCTGCGAGTTCCAATATACCGAGAGAGCAACCCCAGTTTCCCGTTCGCCGAGGGCCTCGGCGTTTCCGCCGTCTTAATGCAATAAATGATCTCATTCCAGTGATAACTGTCTTGATATATTGCGCGCCCGCGCGCGCGAGGGGTCCGATTTTCTCGATTGCGAGTCGAGTGTATCTACGATGAGAAGAGGATAGGAGGAAGAGAGGCGCTACCGGCCAAGTGGCAAAGGAAAAAAGTTTCTCTTCATCTTGCGAACAATACTCGAGATTTCCGACTTGACTCATAAATCCCTTAACTTGACCGATAAATCTCTGTCGCACAAGCGCACTTTTCATTATTGGCATGTTATTCCTCGTTTTACAGCATGGTAAAAATCATTTATATTCATAGTATAGTTCAAGTTACTACGAAAACTCGTCGCGTATCACGCATCCCTCTCTTTCTCTTTCACCTCCCTCTCTTCCCGCCGATATACTAACGGGTTCCTTTACACGGAAAGTATTGGCATAACTGCTGTTCGCACCCTCCCGAACGTATTTCACGATGGTCACGTCGGATCTTCCTGCTCTCCATCGACCTTTGTCTCTCATTGGACTTTGCACTCGTTTACGGGAGGGGAAACATGCTCCTCCGCGCCGAAGTTCGCGTCGAAATCAGCGGACCGGTCGAGCCGTGCAGGACCGTATATCAGACGGAGAACGTGGGTAGAGGTGGGTAGATACGCCGGTCTGGGACGAGGTTTAACGGCTCCCTCTTGGGCTGCCAGTTACCACGGTCCGATGCCTACCCTCTCAACCTGTCCGTCCCGGAATAAAGATGGCCGAGGGGGTTGCAGCGGAGCATCCGCGGAGTTATTCTCGTGGGGCTCCGAAAGGGTATGTATACACTCTCTCTCTCTCTCTCTTTCTCTCTGGTAACGCGCGTGCACAGAGACAGACGGGATCGGTAAGGGCGTTGTACCCGCCTCCATCGTTGGACTCGATGAGATGTAAATCGCGCGGTGGAAGAAAATAATTTGATACGATCTGTAAGATATGGACGAAACGTGTTCGTAACCTGTTCCTTTTATGGCCACGCTCTCCGCTCGTTTTCGCACGAAATTGCGACTGGAAAATTCGTTGCTGCGTGGCTAATTTTCCTTTCATTTTTACGCCATCGTTAGTTTTATATTATAAAATGTGTATGTGTATAGAAATATTTATAATGCGCGAAAAAATTTTGCAGTACACATTACATGGGAAATATACTCTTTTATAACATTTATTACAAAGCTGAAATTTATATAATAATATTAGGATATTTATATTACTGTGAAAATTGTAAATTATGAATTTGGTTTACCGTTTGTTAAAGATTATGCATTTGTTTGTGCATCAAAATATTTGAATAATTTTATAATACTCTTTTATGAAATATAGTACATATATATTATTTTAAAAATATTGTGATTTCTTTTATATTTAATACGTTCCATTATATTACAAAAATTAAATTGCGCTTATATATTTTCTCCCTATATATTTATTAATTTACATATATTATAATTTAGCTCAATATATGAATGTAATAATTGATTTTGATTTGTTACAAGCACGAATCTTGTTAAAGTCCGATACTTTCGTGCACGTTGGAATGGAGATATTAATTTCGTTATTATTCTGTGATCGTAATTATTACTGTTCCGTCGCGTCGAAAACGCGATACTTACTCTAGTTAATGTCAGATTTATCGCGCGGAATTAGCGTGCCCCGTCAGCTATAATCCATCAAGCTGACTCGCTAACGCAATGCCAATCTCTCGTGTGTCACACACTTCTTTTACATCTCAATTTCATATCATTGGAAACGGATATACATCATTTTTACAAAAATAGCGCAAACATGATCGTAAAGTGATGGTTTAACTGTAGAATCAATTTTTCGATGTATGCGCAATCATGAATATTTTATCCTTACTCGATAACACGCTTGGGAAATACTGCTTAAAATTTAACATCATACTTTCCTGTCTCGCTCGCAATAAATCAAGATAATCATTTCATAATAAATCCCGAACGATCACCGTTATTATATCATATTCTCACGAATCACTGTATTTTTATAGTTTACGATACATTCATCATAAGAATTGCATGTCACGTGATATAATTAATCAAGCGACTTTATTCCGCAAATTATGGCGCGGAGAAAAATCTTATTTATTTTTTTCTCTCCAATTAATTGAAGCAAAATAAAACGCATCGCATTCCACGGGCGTTATTAGCCTCGATAATTTCAGAAGCGCATCATATACGAGTCGAGCAAGTTGAGTGGATGATCGATGATCTTTCGACAGAACGGCGCGACGGGCCGATAGGAAATTTCGAGGCCGAGTTAGATAACGGGTAATCTCGTGATATATCGGTTAGCGATATTAAAAGCCGAAAAGGGCATGCATATTCAGGGCGCCGCTTACGTATTATCAGATTGGTGCTGGCAGGCGCCGGCGGGGAATCTTGACGCGCGATGTAAACCTGTCAGAGGTTGATGGATCACGTCGGCGCTGGAAAAGAGGTTACATGGCGACCGAGCCTTTTCCACCGTCTTCCGATTCACTGGCGCGCGAGACTGATTTGAATTTAATAGGGGGTTAAATTACTGTTTATTCGTTTCACACTTACAAGACGACATAAAGGACGCGCGTTGCAAAAAATCTGCCAATCTCGCGCGCGATCGCATCGAAAGCAACAGGGTTTATGATTATGTAACAAGCTAAGCTCTCTTGGGCTCTGTTTGGCCGGATATTTCTCTCCAACGGAACAATCGCATCGCGTTCGTTCGTATTTCGCTTAGTCATCAATACAGGAAAAGACTCGGATACCGTGGAAGGCCACAGTTACCGAACACCAAGTTTCGAAAGGTTTCCTGGTTCCGACCTCCCGCAGAACACGCGATGGCTCTTTCGCCAAGCTATATGGTAACTTTCGACTCTTAGCACGATCTAAACAAGAGTAAAATAGTTCAGGTCGGAAACAGAATCGGAGCCATTGTACGGTTACAAATTCCGGCAAGAATACGGAGCCCGTTACAAATCGTAGGTCGTTTGTTGCGCGTATCTTTTCCTTACAATACGGAAAATTGTTACGCTTTCTTACGCTTTTTGCGATATTTCTTCCTGCGAATCTTTTTCACATATTTATCGAGAAAAATATCGCAAATCATAGTTTTATTTTTAATCAAATAATAGTGTAACAATTGCCGAGATAAGTCTAACAATTTTTAATGTTGTCTCGTAGAGATATCTCGTCGGTTCTTTTGCTCCAATTTTCGCCACGTTTACAGTAGCTCCCAAAAACTTTTGTGCTGCGGAGTTCGAGCGAATAAAGAGGCGAGGAAACAGAAGCGCGGAAGCGGGTCGCGAAATATTAGCATGCACTTTCGGTCGCGCGCTTTGTGTCCCGGACAACGATGCGACATAGCAACGGGACTGTGCCTATTTCCGCTCGAGAGACTCGTCCTGAAATATATACCGTCGCACGACTGCATCCGCAATCGCGGCAATTCATGGCGGGGACTGAAGAGCAAATAAATAGAAGCGCAGAGTAGAAATGGAGCAAAAGATGCGCGACCGGTCGCTCGTCGATGCTCGAAGCGCCCGAGCTAAATCCCAAACCGTTCTCGTGAATTATTCCCGGCATTACGAAAAGTGGGACGGCATACTTTAACCCGCGCACGGGCCTGTACTTAATTAATCGTCCGCCCATCGTCGTTTGCCCTTCTTTTTCCCACCATAGATTTATTAGCGTCTCCAGACGGCGAATATTCGGGATCGTTTCCGAGACTCGCCTTCGAACAAGGCGCCATTTATTTTTCGATATTCCGCTACGAGAGGAACACGCTCTTGCGATTTATGCAAATCGATATTGTCGACGTAACTAACGTGTACGCGGTGCGCTCGCGAATATCGATATGCGAACCATAGCCTTTCGAAGAACATCTCTCGATTTACATCGGATATCAATCGTGATCGGTTTAAGTTATATCGAACCGTTTTTTTTTGCTTAGAGATATAACAGTG
The DNA here is from genome assembly GCF_025532165.1 of Camponotus vicinus. Taxonomy (NCBI): domain Eukaryota; kingdom Metazoa; phylum Arthropoda; class Insecta; order Hymenoptera; family Formicidae; genus Camponotus; species Camponotus vicinus. The sequence continues at coordinate 23,357,787 of NW_028141976.1, read as the reverse complement.
TGTTTTAAATATTTTTACGAAAGCTAACCAAAGTATAATAATAGCTTATTTGTGGAAATGTAATTAAAAATATAAATTTATCACACACAAAATACAGAAAATTAATGTAACAATGAAAAGATAACAGAATATTAATTTGATAATGCGAAAAAAGATAAATTAAATGAGGCGAGAATAACGAAATAGAAATAATAATACGGATAATAATATGAAAAGACAGAAAAGCAAAAATCCGAGTTTAGAATACAATAAAAATTGACAGTTAATTTAAAATAAAAGCTTCAACAATTATATAACGTTATAAAAAAAGAATCCCACTTAAAAAAGAATGCATTACATATACACAGACGGACACACAAAAATAGAAATAAACAATGATAGAAATTTGCGGTAAATGCGAGAGAACTATTTCAGCAATGAAGCAGTGACATTTTCTGCAAAAATCCAGGGACGAGGTCAATTCTGACTTAGAAGCGCCCCAAGGGGTAAATCGGTTTCCACCATATTTACGGCGGTCTTTTTCAACGCGATTCGCTTTAATGGGGGTTATCCGGCTACGCTGTATAGAGCCTTCAATCTGAAGAATGAGAAGCTCTCAAAAGAATAATGGTTCTTCCTCGCGAGCGAGTCCGTTCTCGTTCCGTTGTGTAACGTATGCGCTTTTCTTTCCTGCAATTTTTGTTAGCTGACAATTCTCAAACTCACTGTTAGGAATATAATACTCACTATTACATATAATATGCAAAGAATACAGCAAAATAAAAAATGTAACAATGAATAATAAAAAGATAACATGTGCATAAAATACTCGAGAGTGAAGCAAAAATTATAAAAAAAAAAACCAATACGAAAAAAGGAAAATGCCTAAGAAATACATTGTAAGAAAACTCAAATTATTAAGCCGACTCACACATAATTGGTGCTCATATAACTAATAGTGAATTCGTGAGACTTAAACCTAACGATTTTATGACGCGCGTAAATCGACGTGTATTTTGATATGAATAATTTTTGAAAGTATCGCTCTTCGAAACGATATTTATATTGCACGAGAGCGGAGCATCGAAAAATGAGAGACGGTCGATGGGCGCGAGCGAGACAGGAGAATTCCATATCGAGCGATTCGCGACTCGTCCGCGAATTTGTCCGTGGTTTGCGGGATGCGCGCCGAGTTGGCAACGAGACGGGCTCGCATATACACGCGCATTCATCATATGTTCCGGACAGCCGTGGCTAAGACCGGCAATTTATGCGCGTTTTGATATTCTCGTCCGCGCTTTTTTTCGGTCTCGTATCGCGAATACATTACCGGGGAGTGGCGTCAGCAACGTCGCGCAGATAACTTGCAGCGCGGCGACAACGAGCTCGCACGGCACACACGGCGGGCCCTCTGCTACTCTAATAAATTTGAACCTCTAATCCCATAAAAATGCATTGGGATCCGCGGGGAATCCCGGCGCCGCGTGCATATTCTCGTGCGCATACACGGCATATCTGCATGTCGAGACGGGCAAACGGAAAAAGGGGGAGGAGGGGCGACACGCCAGTGGATTCTCCTAAGGAAATAAAGTTGACCGAGGTAATGCATACCGAATTTTCTCGGATCCTGTCTTGTCTTCCGCGTGAGTCTGCGCGTCGTTGTGTTTTCCTCGCCAAACACGGAAGTGGCAAAAGATGCGAGAAAACGGAAAGAGTTGAAAATCCACGGCAAAGCGCGATACAGCGTATATCGCGAATCTTTTGAGCAACCGGTGGATTTTTATTTCAATTCACGGCGCGATATATCATTCGAAAAGCTTGGTGGTGGACGATGGCGGAGGGGGTGCGTATGTTTCTTTCGTACACAGCCACGCAATCCGCGCGCAACTCACACGGGAAACCGCGCACCGTTGGTAACCTGCCACGAATTCCGCCCACGGAAGCATGGGGAGCTTTCGTCCGCGGGCCAAAACGTTTTCTGCACATTTGTAACGGCTCGAGTAACCTTTGCGCGACCCTCCACTCTGTACCGGCATCTCCACGTCGTCCCTTTTTCCCGTTGAATTCGTCCATACCGCGCCAAGCCGAACCACGCCACGCCACGCCATGCCACGCCACAGAAACTTGGTCGTTTCGGCGATCGCGTTCCGCAATTTATTTTCCACGCGTGGGTGAGCAGATTGGGTGCATCAAACGATCGCCGAATCGAAAAAGCGAGACACAGACACCGTATCCAATTGTACGTGAACTAAAGCAGCGCGTCTGCCAACGAATCGCGATTCCTTGCGTTCAACCGTGTCTCGCATTGAATATTCGCGGCTGCCGTCAAATGGACATCCGATAGAATCTGGAATCGACAGGTTTCGCTGTTGCTGCTAGCCGGCTAATAATCGATCCGGAGGGCGCCGACCGACCGGAGGCGCAGTTGGTTTTGCGAGAGATCGAACTCTAATCCGAACTTGTCGGTCATGTTTAATTCAATCGCGATACCTATTTTACGTGAGCCGCAAAGATCCTCTTCATGCCAGGTATGCCGAATGGTTATGGATACGATTCGCTAGGGACTATCCTAATTCGAATCACTACTTAGAAGTCATGTTTAATTCAAGGGAATTTCGGCCGCTGTGCGTGCGTTCGCTGGCGTTTCGTGCAAGACAGTAATTTTGTATATAACATGCAATATGTAATCACATCCTGCATGATATTCGCCGTGTCTCTGAATTAAAGTACGCCGAGACATGAAATGAAGATTCGCTATAGAAGCGCGGCAAAATTGTGCAATATTGACACACGTAAACTAGACGATAATGATATTTACCGACGTCGATATATCCGTTGAAACTGTTGAATCAATTAATCGCTCGAAAGGGATACCGGAATTGATCAAATAGACCGATGCGATGAGCTTAGCAAGGCGTGAGACAAAAGTACCGGAGGCATGCCTTGAGGGTAGTCCGTCACTAGTTAAGATTTGTTAATAGCCTTGAGGGAATATAGCGGTTTATCAAAGCCTCGAGTGCTCGACGGTGGATTTACTCGCATCTCTGATCTCCGGTCGATTAATCGGCGTTTGTTTGAATGGCTATCGGCGAATTTGACCCAACGTCTTCCGCGTGCACGCACACGCGCTCACCGTAAACGCGTATGCTCTCGACAGCTTCTGTCTAGCGGTATCCCGGGAGACAAACCCGTGTCGGGGCGGGGGTACTCTCCATTACCTGCTCACATTGTGCGACTACATACAGTATAACCCTATATGGTATTACATCTGATGTAAAATCCGGCGATCCTGGTTACTGTCGATAACCTCATCCTGCTCTTGTGTGTACGCGCGTCGTCTCTCGAATACCAGACAAGGAAAGAGAGACAAAGGGACGAGAGAGAACAGAAGCCGGGACACGTCGACAGGAACACCAGGATTATGGGGCTAGCCATCGTCGGAGTCTCTCGACCCGCAGGAACGACCCGAGATTGAATTATCCGCCATCAGGAGGGGTTTTGACCTCGGCTATCGCGTCGGTGGAAAGTTCGAGAGGGGCAGAGAGAGAGAGAAAGAGACTGGCCACTAATCATATACCCGAGGGATGAGGTCGAAAACTCGGGTAGGACAAGATCCAGGATATTGCCAGGAAGAAGAAAACAACCGTCGTCGCGCGCGGTCGCTCGGCGAACAGCGACATTGTCTTAAATCATCTCCATCGCTTCTATGGATGGTATTGCCAACCGTCTGTGTCTGGAAGAACTACTATCTTCGCCCATCCACTACGCCCGCGATCTTGTGAGAGAAGAAACTGGTGGAACCAGCCAAGAGAAAATAAAACGCCTTTTTTTCTCACCGCAAGTTAGAAGTTTTATACGAGAGTCATGAGAATTTTACTCAATGTCATATTTACTTAATAATATTTATATGCGTTAAAAAAATTTACTTGTTTGATTAAAAAAGACAATAGCAAGAGAATGTATTTTATTAACTTATAAAACTAAAGTAGAAAAAAAATCAATATCTAATTTAGAAACAGAGGGAGATAGTCCTTGATGTCGTTTTCTTATACAATACTATTTCGTGGTTCTAATTTCTAGCTGCAGATATGCTGTCGATGATTCCATCTGCTGTGCGGTCTGTTAATGCAATATCACGATTGCTATTTAATTCCAGCAAACGATTCTCCGCATGTGGATTGTATCTTGCGGCTGGCCTCGTTGGACGATGAGACGAGGCGCGCGGCGGCGGTTCAAAGTCTCGGTCGGGCTCGGACGTTCGTACTCACCGCAAACATTCCGCCGAGGTAACAGATGCGCCATATCGCCGCAGCAATGTTCATCGGCGGATTCTCTCCGGCCGTAGGATTACTGGAAATGTGTGTCGGAAGCCGCATACCGATCTGACGACGGCGCGCGCGTGCGACGTCATAGCGACACGAATCGCCACGCTTGACGTTCGTGGTTAACGCAAGCTCGAGATGGGCTGTCGGACATCGGGATCCTCGGTCTAGGATTATCAACATTTGCGGCCGTTGATCGTCCGTAAATCTACCTACGCGCTCCACGGGTTACTTAAATATAATTGACTATACCATCGTCGCAAACCACTTCCGAGTCTATCAGAACGATCAACATGTCGTCACGTAGCTCTTGGTGTCTTTAACGAAATGGCAGAATATCGTGGTAGATGCTCAGGGTGACGCCTGTGTTAATATTAGCGGTGCTAAGCTTCTCCACGCTTAGCCGTTCTATTCCGATAGTTTGTATATTTCAGACGGCTATTTTAAGCGAAATATAACAGATCGTTTACGGTCGGAGACGGGAAACAAATGGAATTAATTCGCTGCCGATTGAAATATTATCTGCACAATATATGCAGAGGAGGGGATTATGGGCGCGATTTCAAATTTTTGGTGGTTTGTACGATAATCTAGGGATGAATAAATCATGAGTATTTTAATAGCGTAAGCGCAATATCGTCGACGAATAATTTACTGATAATTCGCGCGCGCATATTGCTATGAAACGATGTGAGGCACGTTTAAATCGCCAATTATCGATCATCATCGCCCATCATCCCGAGTACCAATCGTAATTCGTTGAAACAAATTTCGATTCTTCCTCTCTCTCTTTCTCGTGCTGATTTATTCGAATTCACGCTAACTACAGCAAAAGTCGAAATTGCCCGTTGCGAAGATTTTAACGCTACGAGCGATAGGCAGAGTCGCGTTACATTTTCGCACGTGATTTCATACTCGCTTCAATCGATTCAGACGCGATCGGGTAACTTTTGTAGACGATTTGGGCCGCTCGGGCCATCTGGTGCGCTCTCCTGGCGGGTTATTATCGCGGCGCAATCAACCCTATCCGCGCGTACGTGCGCACGTTTCCATGCAGCCCTCGCCCGTCCCCTTATCGGGCGCAATAATGGAAACTACGTCGTCGATTCTATTTTCTCTCCCTCGGGAACCGCCTCCGGCGACCGCCTCCGCCGTCCCCGGTACCACCGGCATACGGGACCCCGGTGGGTCGCCGCGTTCTCTCGGTGCAATAATGGTTATTTATTAGCGCTAAATCAAATGCGTTAGCGCCATGCGCGGCTATACGCGGCATAAAGCCAATATATATGATAATGGTAATAATAATTCCGAAAGTGAGCGCTTTGCGCGATCGATCATTCTTCAAATTCCATCGCAGCGATTTCGAAAAAAGAGTGTTTGCCGCAAAACGAATCACTCAACGTTCGATAAGTTTGACGATTTTTAAATTCAAAGAAAAAAATATAGAAAAAAAAAACATTTGATCACTCGAAGAGTATAAATGACGAGATTGTTATTTTTTGTTATCTACGTACAAAACGTTTCATCTCTTTAAAATTGTTAGTACGCGATTAATATTTAGGATCAAGAATGATTTGGAAACTAAACGGAGATGAGAGGGGAGGGAGGCGTGCGTCAGCATCAAACAATAATTGATGATGGCCTGCGCAATAATGAGAATTCGCTCCATTACCGTTGATTATACGATGGTTTCCACGTCATTCTATCTCTATCACCATCGAACCAGAATCTAGCAATTCCGGTATCGATGGTAAAATACGCTGGTATACCGTTAATATCACCGTGAGTTCTGAGTTTTAGCGAAGCTGTAATTGTACGAAGCCGCATCGTAGCAAACCGCGAGAGCAAAGGCATTCCTTCGAGCGAACGAAACCACTTCCGCTCGCGCGGACAAAAGGCAATCTCCGTGCTTCGTCCGATAGTCACGCGCGCGTTGCATTGTTGGAAGCGTTGTTCGTCGACTCGACCGCTCTCGCAATATAATCCCGCGCCAGTCGCCGGTTTAACGTCCGTATGCGTTTCGTATGCAAAATACGTAAAGTGCACCAAGCACCATGAGGCGACGCGACGCGATGCGCACACCGGACGAAGGAGTCGACGGAGGGGGGAGAGACATCTTTCGTTCCTTCCAGCGGAACTCCCCTCGTGGTCGTGTAAAGGGCGACAACCTGTCCGATGCAGATTGCGCCCGCAACATTCGTCACCGCCGCCCCTCCCGCTCACGTGGAGCCAGTCTGTTCTTGGATGGCGACGTGTAAACACGGCGATGTAATAGCGAGCAGCGTGCGGTTCCCGGCCAGGTTGGTATTGTGTGTGCATACTGATGTTTCATTAGCCTACTGTTCATGTGCGTTCTCGTACTGTCAATCAAGGGCTCCGCCCTGCGGCTGCTCCTCAGTCGACAACGGGCAACTCTCCCAGCATCGCCGTTAGGATCGCTTTATAAGGGGATTACAATTATCCGATGTTTGATTAACTCTCCCTCCTCTGAGCCGCGATCTGCAATCTGCTTAGGGCGCGTTCATCCCGGCTCGCCTTTCCATTCCGGACGATCGCGAACGCCGTTGCCGCGCGCCAGTTGCGGCGCGATCCGCGGTATAATTCGTTGCGATGCAATTTGCCACGGGCTCATCGGCCTCCGAAATTGGAATCTACCTAATCCGCGGCAGCGGCGCGATGGATTTTCAAGGTGCGTTTGACGCAGCTGCCTCGCGCAGAAACCGATCGCATGCCTGCTCGTGTACTGCTCGTCAAGCGGCGCAAATCGCATTGCCTCTACAAAGGGATTAAAATCACGTAATGTTTGATTATCTTTCAAGAGTCGATTAGCGAATATAGAATATATTAAGATCGATAGATCTACCAGCGAACGGAGATTGCGTAGAGATGGACAGCGTTAGTTTAAACAATGACGTTCGGCAAATCGGTACGGCGATTGTCGAACGCTGCGGTTGTCGTGAATGGACATGATTCTGTTCCGCTTGTAATGGCCAAGTCCCGTACACATTTCCGCAAATGTCAACCTCGTGTTACGCTCGAGCGCACGTCGGCGTAAGCCGACAGCCGATTGCTCTATCGCTATATTTATATTTCACGATACTTTGAAATTTAAATAAAGCTCTATCTCTCTCTTTGAATTGCGACTCTTTGAAATAGCGCGCAGAATGGGTTTGCTGCAATAATAATCGGCTATTGGAATTGTTTTATAAAGGGATTACAATTACTCGATGTTTGATCACCTTTCGAGCTTACCATCTGCTTGAAGTTGCATTACGTATTCAAGTGATATATATGCAATAAAGAGAGTGAGAGAGAGAGAGAGAGAGAGAGAGAAAAACTCGCGAGTGATGGTAATAACATAATAACACTTGTCTTTTTTATAATGTGTGTATGTGTGTGTATGTGTATATACGTACAATATTTATTTATTTATATATTTATCATATTTATATAAAGTGATTAGCCTCTGTTAACTGAAATTCATTTAATTTGAATAAAAGTCATTTTCACATGCATGTTAACATTTAATCGCAATTGCGATCAATTTAATATAAATTAGCATATCGGGTAATAAGACAGATAGCGACACAATATTTGTTTTTGATTTGGCCCGATAGTGATTGTTGAAATATCATCAGCTCTCGATTGCTTTTGTTGAACTTCGCAATTGAGTTCTTCGCCTGCGGCTTCCCCACGGATCGGTGGTTCCATTGCACTCGAAAGATCGTTATCGCTTTGTTCATTCCGCTTTACATAAGAGAATTAACATTATTCGCCGATTGATTTTGTGCTTACAACGTGACTCGCTTCAATTATGTACAGTCGCGTGTTTACGCTGATTATAAACTTGGAGGCAAGATTTTCAAATCACGCGCGTAAAGAAAAAGATAAATAAAGGATCGATATTAATTCCATTTATATAATAATGATTTTTTTATATTCTTTATTTTATTTACATTATATATCTTGTTGCACATTTTATTTGATTGCTCATATATTTAACTATTTTGTGTGTATGTGTGTATGCACACACGTAATCAATTTTTTCGAATCGAAAGAGAGACTTATTCGATTAAATAAAATTCCATTTTCTGATCGGAGATCACTTTGTAAAGAAATGACAAATGTGTACTGTTTTTGCCTTTGTGTGAATGGCACAAGTTAGTTAACTGGCTAGATTATGTAGACTTTTACGTCAATAATATGTTTGGAGAGACTTTGTTGGTCAGCAGCCGATTAAGGAACGCTTTGTAGCTATAAATATAATGTTAATTTTTTAATTATCGGTCGTATCTATCGATATGTTAATAATATGTAAACAAACAAATTGCCATCATAATTATAGTGACATATTTTTATTAAAGAAAATTAATTACATTCTTAATTCATATCATTATATTGCTATATTATCGTCGTTACCCATTAATTTATCTAAAGCTGCAGGGGAGTTGATAGGAACGATATTAACTTTCATATCCAGTACTTTTTCTTCGCGAATACATTTATGAGGGAATATATTTCGTCTCGCCGTTGTGTTTTCTCCGAGATAAGTGAAAATTTACCGCGTTAGAAATATTTTTCGTCTCTGTGGTGCGAAAAATCTGCGCGTCCTCCATCTCGGCGTCGCCGAAAAGGGGGTGTAGGATTAGTAGCCGCGGGACATTTTGCGGAGGTCATCTATCTGATCTCAAAAACGGATCTCTTCGCCATGGGGATGCGCGTCCTTGCGCCGCGAGGGTCAGTTTTGTGCGAGGGAGTAACACGGACAAGCGAGCGAGCGGAGGCGGAGGAGGGCAGGAGGGAGGGAGGTCGGTTTGTGCAACGTGTGTAATTACGTTGGCAATTACTCCCACCCCCGGGACTCAGATCGAGGCGGCCGCGCTCGCCTCCTCTCTGCCTTCACCCCGTCGGTCTCGCTCCGACGGCGGAAGGGCTGTAACTCGTTATTAGCGAGGAGCGGCAGCGGCGGAGGGAGAGGTGATTACAGCCCCCGAAGTAGATTCGCCGACGATGATAAACGCGAGTCTGCAGATCCGATCGTGGGCCCAACCCGTTCTCTCTTTTCTCTCCTCTCTTCTCTCGCATTTATCCTTTCTCTCTTTCTTTCTTTTTCTCTATCTCTCTTTGTTTCTTCGTACTTTAGCGATTCTCTCGACATACTCCCGCGCTCTTTTTTTCTTTTGCTTCCCGGCGATCGTGATTAGCGATCTAAGAAATCCTAAAAGTAATAGATCGGCCTATCTCTGTGTTTGCGTCTTTTTCTAGTAAAACGTTTTTCTGATAAATATCTGCGTCGGAATACATGTACGCAAAAGAAGCGAAATGATTCAGCTAGATTGTGAAGAGAGATAATTCAAATTCGATCCAACATTTGGCATTGAACTTAATAACTGGAGCGCAATGATGAGACTAAAGCGTCAAAGTTGTGTGAAGGATTTATTATGAATTTACGAGACATTTATAGAGTACATTGTGTAAATGGTTGTGTGTGATAAAGTAAGTATAAAGTTATACGATATTTCTGCCACGTCTGAATTTTACCTCGAAATATTAAATCGTAATTTTAATTCATGAAAGCGAAGAGAGAAAAAGCTTTTATTTTGAAACCATAATATTAGCTCGCGAAAGCTGCGCACCTAAATCTGAGTGAGATTCGTACCTCGATCTCACGCTCGTTAGGAGATTAGTAATAACGATGAAAGATTTTGATACCCGAGCATACGAGACTAGCGCAAAGAAGGGAAATTCGAGAATGGAATGAATTGGCGGATTCGCAGGCGGAAAACGAGCGGGAAGGATTAATAAGAAAAGAGAATCCTCGAGGACTAGTCGGAAAGATATACATATATATAGATATATATATATATATATATATATATATATATATATATATATATATATCAGATAGATTCTTTCATATACCACCAAGTCCAAGTCGAGAATGCGCCATAGAAAAGCTCTGAAGAGCCCTCTAAAAATGAGTGCGTCCCTTCCCTCGCGCGCGCAGGAAAGGAAAGGTATTAGGGGGTGGTCGACGTTGGAAGGGAGGGGAGTAGTGACTGCACGTTGCGCTGGGGGTGTAGTGACGGTAGCCGTACGCGTGGAACGAAAAGATAACGCAATTTATTTCAGGCTTTATTCATCTTCTTTCATTCCCTTCTTTCGTTCGCGTTCGTACGGTCCGGCCGTGGCGAAGCAGCGAAAATTCTCCGCGTCTTCTTTTTGTTTCTCCCTCTCCCTCTCTCATTCTTTTTTTTTCTACCGCCCGCTTCGCTCTTTATCCTCGCCGCCGTCTCTGCCGCCGATACGCTTGTCGACGAGAATATTTTAATATGCGCTCAGCACGCTGTTTATGAGACTTTATCGCGAGCGATAGACTTGGAAGTTACTTTGAGTGACCGGGCATAATCGATAGCAGATAATTTCTTTTCGATAATCTTTCCGCTATAAAAATATGAAATGGAAATTGTCTTTAAAGAATTAATATGGGATAGATAGTAGTTTTTTTCATCTCTCTCTCTTTTCATCCGTATAAATAATTAATACTAAGTAAAAATCAATGTAAGCGATATATGCTTCTCTTCTATGTCGTATCGAATCGTCGGTAACGTGTCTGTCAAATGCAGTGGAGTTCTCGTGCGTGAAAATGCCCGAATAAACAATCGAATCGAGCATTAACGCAATGGACCAATCGAGACGCTTATTATTATTGAGGTTCGGCTGTGACTGTTGCAGTATCGAACTGAGAGCTGTCAACTCGTGTGGCGGCGGTCGCGCTGTAATTCGCTTTTCCGACCGATCTCTATTTTATACCGCTATGTTCGTCGCAGTGCCGGCATTACGAATGCCAACCAATTTTATGAAACTCAACTTTGATATTACTTGTAACAAATGTCGCTCCAAATATTACAAAATATTTCCCCCGATGAGTTAGAATATTTTTAATCGTATTTTACCTCGCTTTTACATGCAATTTTCAGCAGCGTATTTAAACACGATATTTAAATTGCGCGATGAAACATGCAGTTTTATATATTGACCTCTTTTGTGAATTACTTCTCAATTTCAATTCATTATAAAAATTCATTATTAAAAGGTTACTCGTCTTTCAAAATTGATTCGAAATAGAATATATGCGCTCGATTTCCGGTATCTAATATAAATAGATAATAGAATTGGTTCTTCATTAAAATAGCCGCGAATAATAGATACGCGACCTCTTTTCCGGAATGACTTTCTCAGTAGCACGTTATGATTCCGCGCAACTTGACCAATTATAGCAAGAGGATATCGCGCTACCAATTAAGCAAGTTTATATAGTTCACTGTGAGGAATTATCAAGGAGCCCATGTTCGTACCAACTAAGAATAGTGGGAAGGCGGCGGAAGGGAAGTCAGAATGATGTTTCCACTTGGTGCTTCTGATACGTGACCCACGGGGTAAACCTGATCCAAATCTGGTACATTTATACGATGGCGATGCATTAACCTAATGAGCCTTTAACTAAATTGAACTGTCATGCTAATAGAACTGTATACGAAGTTTAACACAATAACTCGTAACCATCCAACTTTTTATTCTTGTTGATGCATTTTCAACATTAATCTCATAAATATTCAATCTCGTACGCGAGAAACTAACAAAATACATTTGAAAATAATTCTAAATTGAATAAACGTGTGTAGATCGACCGATGACGAAATACTTGAATACTTTTTTAAGTTTAGTCCTATTATCTCGATTAAAATATGCGATAATCAAATTCCGCGGAGTAAACGATCGTACATGTGTGACAGTGAGAGCGAATGGGATAAATAGACGGATAGAAGAGGAGAGAAATAGAGACAGAAGTGTCTCGGGAAGAGGGTTGATTAATGAGAAGGGCGTGACGTGGCGGTGCGCCGCGCACCAGCCACGCTTTGCCCCATTTCATCTCCGCTTTCACCCTCTCTTACGTCGCTCTTTTGGATTCTCTTTTTGCTCCTCTTCTTTTTCTCTCACGCTCTTTTGCTTCGTCATACCTATGTTACACTTACTTTGTCAACGAAACCGTTCTCCTCGCTCCTCTCTCGTTTCTTTTTCTCTCTTCGCGTTCCGCTTAGATCGACTGATATTTCTATTTCAACCTTCGTTGCTCTCTCGAATTTTCACATTACCGCGCTTTTCCGCAATTACGTTCCGCAACGCTGCTTTCTCCCCCTATACTTTGCCTCCTCCCTATGATTCCGCGGTTGCAAAACGATTCCCTCGAATACCTCCTCGACGAGTCGTTCATTCACGTTTGTCGGTTTATTAGACAAACGGGTCGGAAAGAGCGGCGAGTTATTATCAAGACGGACGCCGCGAGACCCTCGCCCCTGCATTTACGATACCGTTTGGCGGCGGTATCCGTTCCGAGACCTGTTTCTCCGGTTGACTACTTCCGCCTTCTCCACATTTAATCCGCACCCTCTTCTCTCTCCCACCAGTCGAATCTATAACCGAGGCAAAATAGGGACTCGCACGCACCTGGCAACCTTCGATCGGAACTCGTACCGTCGAGGGTGAAGCGAAATCGTAATTCCGATCGTCGTCATAGTTACGCCAAAGCGGCTTGATTCCTACGCGTGCTTCGAAAAATGAAGCCCAGCCACCCCTGGATACTCTTAATTCTTATCGGCGATATTGCAATACAAAAAATGCCGATCGAAAGGACCATGTCGACCGTACGCGCCGTAATGTTCCTTCTAAACATCGGTCCATTTAAAGCCCCTGAAACTCGAAATCCGCCACTGTTTCCGTCGAATTCGATTAACCCAAGTATTGGCCGCGTGCTATGATCGATACTCCATAGAAAGTTTGCACAATGCCCAGCGGCGTTCGCGTCGGGGACTTTCGGTTTCGAGAAGAGTGTATTGTCGTGTCGAGGTCCGGCGAATCCGCAAGCGGGGGTAGACGAGTTCCAAACATGTCAATTCTGTCAAGAGCCGCGGCTGAGGTGGTCGAGTATGTGCGCATACATACGCTTGACCCTCCCATCCCTTCTCACGCCTCAGCCAACTCCTGACAGACACGAAGGATAAAAGACGCGTTTCACACACCGGATCTCGAAATGCGTCAGCAGGTTCTATCCCACGCGATGATCGTGCCTTGACCGAGGAGCGATAGTGAATCGAGACCCCAGAGACATACGATCTCCCTCCCCTTTTCTCTCTTCTTGTTGTATCGTATTACCTTGTCCTGAATTTCGTTCTGGACCATCTGCATCTTCGATTACAAAGAGGTTTGATTTAGTTTGCGTACGCGATCGGAAGGTGAGTGTCTTGCGCAATAAAAATGCCTTTTATACGAAGAAGATATTTGCTAAAAATGATTCGTTTTGACTTGTGACAATTTATGTGAGTTGCGAGAGCGTAACGTAACGGTCTTGCCGTTATTACCGTCTTACTGCCGGATAATTTGTTAATCTCAAACAGAACAGTTCTTGACATAATACATTTCTTTGCATATTAACCGTGAAATCTATTTGATCGCCTGCACCGTATGCACCACATGCAGAATGCATGTATCTCATTTTTCAAAGTCAGTGCGGTGCGCAGCGAGATGGATTGTGAGAAGTTAAAAAGGGCGCTTTTGCAATTGAAATTACCGCGATGGAGAATATTTTCGCTATCCGCCAGCGGGTACGGCATGGCACCTTGCCTCGGGCTCAAGGGATTAAAATAATAATAACGTTGGAAATTGGACACGGTCGCGGCGGCGGTGGCGGCGGTACCCTCGTAATCTTTGGCGGCCATATGCCGGTGTCAGCTGGAACGAAGCCAGACGAATGTAAAAAATGATCGCGCGCCTAATCTGCCATTGTGCGGGCCGAGTTGGGGCCCGCACACCGGCCTAACTTTATTCAATTGCAACCGTGGCTCTCTTTATGATTTCGCATTTCCGTTCGCGCGATAAAGAGAGAGAAAGGGACAGAGGGAGAGGGAAAATATTCGTTCTGCACGTGCCGCAAGATTCGATTGCCAATAAGACGAGCTGCATAAATCTGCCATAAAGATCAGTTGCCACAAAAAATGATCGTGTGGCTTCATATTCAATGTCGTTATCGTCGAAAATCGCGTACGGCAACTCGAATTTCTGTGTATATGTGTGCATGTGACGCAAGTTGTTCAAAAATAACCATCGATTTAACGAGATCATTCTCGAAAATATCGTCTCATCGATTTTATATCATCGCGATCCCATAATCCGCGAGCGCGAGTTGATTTTTCTCGCGCGAGCACTGGATTTTCGACTAAAGTCGATTTTAAATCGATTCGCGAAGAGGCGAAGCGATCTCACAAATGCCATCATAGAGTAAAAGCACTAAACTTTATAAAAATCCCTCATCGACTACGTTGACTCTTATCGTTCATCTTCCCGGTTCGATTCAATTCAAGTGCGATATTGTTTCACTATTCATCATCTCGCTTTTTCAATACCTGCTTCATTAATATACAACTATCCACGTAGCTTCTTTTCGCGTTTCCTTCTTTACACAGTTCTTATTCCCACAAAACGTTGCAAATTTTAAATAGAAAAAAAGTGAGTTATATAAACATTCGGATTGGCAAAAAGTATCAAAGACAAATTTTTTCGATGATATAAAATATTATTAAATTTTTTTTTATTTTTATGCTATTTTTTTATTTTTATGCTAAATTATAATTACAATTATCTCATTTTGGATGCGGAAAGAATTGATTAAATTCCTAATGTAAATTTCTTCTTTCATTGTATCTTGACAGAAAATTTAGAGCTCGTGGATAGGACACATAAAATAACACTGTAGGATATATCAAATAAGTTTTTCAGAAAGTCGGATTATATATTTATTGCTCGGACCAAAACCGGATGCTCTGCAAACGGCGATTAAAAGCTTTAGCGGAAATGCATTTAGATGCAAAAACGTGTACGCAAGAATTGGAGCATGACGTCAATGTACACAGAGAAGATTTAAAGAGCGAATCGTCCTCTCTCGTTACATATTGAGATTCTAAAGTCGGTGGGGTTTAAATACGGTATTAACGATCGTTTGACTAAAAACGAGCTCTATTTTAAATTTACGTAGGATTAACGTAGAATCTAAAAAAACATTTATATCCTCAAATTCTCGAAATAATTTCTAGCACCTCGTTTAACTCGATAAACAGCTTATTAGTTAACGACTCTTATTTTCGTAAGATAACTGCATGCACATCTTGTATATACATATACATTTATATTACGCTTATAATCGTAAAGAATGGCCGGGATAACCGTTAGATTCTCGAATCAACAAAATAAAGAACAATTTATACGTTCGTACGCCGAGATATATTTGTGATGACAATGGTTTCTACGCTTTCGCGACCCTCCGTTTTTGTAGCCCTTCTCTTTTTTATGAGATATAACGGCCGCAAGATTCGTAACGATTCCAGATCGCTAATACTCCCTCCACGTGCGCTTAATTAAGAAATACTGTAAAAGTATTAGGCCGTTGCGTCGGAGCCACCAAATCCAAATGAATGGTTTCCGCAACTAGGGTCGTTAGGGCATTATCACGCACCGTTAACAACATCGATTAGCGATCGTATCGTCCCTCCAAGTTCGAAGCGCGTTCTTATGGGAGTGCGTTGCAAGTAATTTACGATAAGTAGGTGTGTTTGTGCGCGCACGTATACGTATATATAATACACGACGTGGACGTCTTTTAATGGCGGTAAATTACACGAAGGCAAATATTTGTCAGAGAACCCAGCGCGGTGGCAGCCACATGTTTCTCCGACGCATCAATATTGAACGATTAATTATATTTATATTATGCGCGTATCGTACAATTAATTAAGCAAATATTGGCGCGCAATGCAGTCGAAAACAATGTAACAATTATCGAATAATTACGAAACGTATTGAAATTATAAAACCGTGCAAAGTTTTAATTGTGTGGTCGCGTCGTGCGTTAACGAAATATATGCTACGAGAGGAACAACTATATATATAAATTACTTACACTTGACGACAGAATTGACTACATATATCTTACAGAGCGATTTTGCTGAATGGACGTACAAAAGTGACTACACGGGACGCATTATTACTACAACGCGGAGTCTATTCGTCGCGTGGCATAAATAACGTTGCGGCAAAGGGACGCGAAGCTTCGCTCTCTGTCTGTATAAATAGATTCTACGTCGCGCGACGACATTTACTCCATTAACAATTGCGACGTCGCGGCACGGCCAGTTTTATCGCGGGTCGAAAATAGAAGCGTCCGCGCGAACGACACAGGATGCAACAGTTATATTAACTCGGATACAACGAGCGGCAGGTGCGGCTGTGTCGTCTTACGCGGGCGATACAATTTTATTACGACGATAAGATCAAAATAAACTCTCGTGTTTGATATGCGCTTGGCTCTCGAGGCGAACGAGTCGCGAGCGCATTCAAACGGAATCGGTGGAAATAGGAGAAACACGGACGGAAAAGTCGCGCGTGTGTGTCGGTGAATGAATATAAATTTCCAGGCGCACAGTCTAGAACCGTGGTTTATCTGGGCCGATCTAACGAGCTATGGCACACATTGGTTTTGAATAAGTCCGACGTTAGAGGGAGCGCGGCGTAACGTGGGTCGTTTCGCAGAGATAAAACGAGATCGCGTTTTTGCATCCCCCGCTTACGTTCGCGAGGAGAGAGAACGATTGGTTAGCGCGCGTGGAAAAGAGAGGCGCCAGAGAAGGAGACAGGGAAAGGGGTGCGGAGGAAGAGTAGCTCTGTTCTAGAATAGGAACCCCTTTCATTCGACGTCAGCCCCTCTTGATACCGTATAAAATATAGTATTGTTCGCGCTCTGTTAGTTCAGAGTGGAACGAGTATATTTAGAAAGGGGCGGCTTTCTTTCATATGTTAAACAGATCAGTGTCGATGAGATAGAAGAAAAGGAAGAGGAGCGAGGGTGGCAAGAGCCGCCGCAGCGACCGTTCTTTCACGAGGCTTTCCACAGCGACTGGTCCGTGAATTTTATACGGTCTAGCTCTCGACCTGCAAATGATAATCGATTTGACTTAATACCCTTAAACACTGCGGTAGCTATCGCTCTGGGGCAACATGTCCTTTCTCTCGTTGAAAAATTGTAGTAAGGAGACAAAAACATGTGTAACGCTCAAATTTTGATTTGAACAAAATTAAATGCTTGTGTCATTGTCCCAAATCACAAACTCGCCCTCGTGCCAAAGACAATAACAAAAATTTTCCCCGCAGCTTGATTCGTTAACTCGCTGATATCAATTCGCGCGTTGATCTTCGACGTTTCCGCGGCGCGGATTTCGTGCGGAATCCGCGCTAGTCGATGAAACGAAAATGTCGAGCGCGCATTACGTGCCGTGTAATTCCGACGAGTTTACGGTAGAGATAAGTCAGAGTTGACTTTAGCCGGATTACCGGCGGGGTCGACAGGAGGGAGGAGTGGGTGAGTTGGCGTCCCTTACTATCCGGCCGTTATTATAAAAGTCATAATGAAAATCTAACGATCCCGAGCGAGCGAGCGCGCGGCGAGCAGGGCCGCGACACGACGCGGCGGTTCCGCCGCGTTTCCGCGCCGCGGAAAATGAATTTCGCCGTGCTAGGACGTCGCGTTTAATCCCCTTATTTACTTTTGCTTTCAGAACACGTGCGGGAATTCAGCTGCGGCATGCTGTACTACAGGACGCTCTATCTGGACAGTAAGAGGGACGCCCTATACGTCGGAGCTATGTAAGTAGAACTTTTTTCCAGCTCCGTAATAAAATGTCACGCCATGAAAATCCCCGGGAAAAGTTGCCGCGTTCTCTCATCAAAGCCTGAGGACAGAGGTATTACGTCAGCGTCGCCGCGCGGCCACGTACGGGTGTGTGTGTACGTGCTACGTTACGGATTTTTACGATTGCTGTGATTAAAATTCTACAACGTATACGGAATCGTGCTGTTTGATCGAATTTTTCCAATGTCGCCGGATAATCGGATGTAATCCAAACTTTGACGGATTACTCGTTACACATGATATCGGCTTTCAGGATAATAATTATCATCGAATAGGCGATGTGGAATCGACGCCTGGATATCGCGTTTTTAGAATGAAGGAAGCAGGTTGAAAAATGTTATTTTAAAATGTTTTATTTTAAGCGATATACATTCGATTATTTTAACTCGCGAATTGTATGAATATTTTTGTATTTATTTTCCTACTAATTTTCTCCTTATTGTTCGTGAAAACCGCGAACCTGTTTACTCGTTTGTTTCACTTTACAGAAGATGATCAAAATTTACTCGCTCTAAATGTTTCACTTGGCAGAAAGGCAATTTACTCGAGATCTTTGAGCTGCGGAGGAAAACGGCAAGGAGAGCAAACATATAATATAAATCGAAATTGACGATCTCGGCAATTATAGTTGTCGACGAAATGAAAAACGTCGTGTCAACAGAGATCAAAATTAATGAATTCGCTATTTCATCCTTGAAACATAGCAATTTTAATCGTTGCAAACGAAAGCGCACGATTTAATATATATATCTATCAACGTAAACAGTGATGAATAATTAGTTCTAAATTAATGACGTTGCCATCAAAGTTCTTCTTTACTAATGCTCCACTAATTGTTTTATATACTGTGTGCCAAACTCCCTCTATTTCTCAATATTTCCCAATTCTCCTTCTATTCAGTTCTCTCATGGAACTTAGCCGTAATTAAAAGTTGCACGAAGAGAGTTTCTTGCCGTTCCCTAGGTAGCCGTAATAACCCGTTAAATCGATCGGCCGCTCTTCGTTGCGTTCGTACGAGTATCGGGTTATTATTTCTTCGATGGTGACTCGGCGGGCGAGCAAAGGCTAAAGGGTCGGCCCTACGCTGTTCCCAGGAGTCGGTGCAGATTGCGGGAGGGAAACGTCGCATCATTACCAGTGGAGTATTATTTCTTGATTCGGTTCCAGCCGCTTCTGCTCGCCGCCACCCTTGGCAGACCATCCGCTAACGTTCGCCCTCCTATTCTCCGTTCTCTTTTGTGCGTCGCATCCCTCCTCTTAATTTGGTAAATGCCAGCAAAATGTTACGAAGCCCCGGTAATGGAGACTCAGCGGGGATGGTTCTGCGATGCTTGCGGATACGGAGAAATCCCGAGGTAGACGAGGAATAACGTTTGTTTAATCCCTTTGTGAGATGAGACGGATCGTCTTACGAGGTTCTCTCACAATTCCTGATTCGAGCAAGCAAATATGCTTTCGTCAACGAAATGAGATTCAATTGACCTTGCTGCTTCGGAATCACTTAATGAATGAATAACGTTATAATTTATAATATGCGCAGGCAGCAATAGTAATTTTATAACTTTTTATTTTTTCGGAATATAGATTCTATATGTACATCTGTTGTGAACTAATTGCATTTCTTGATATATCGCATATACTTAAAAAATAATTTTTTTTCTCATTATCGATAAAAGATAAATTGGCAATAATGTAATTTGAAAAAAATCAAATTAAATAAGATATAAATCACTTTGGCACAATGGAAAAGTAAAAAATAAGCGCATAAAAGTTTCCGCTTTTGAGATAACTCCACCTTTTCATCTTTTTCTTTCTCTCTCTCTCTCTCTCTCTCTCTCTCTCTCTCTCTCTCTCTCTCTTACATCTTTGCGACGAGATGAGCTCACCACCATATGGGACGACAAAAGAAAAAAGTTACAATAAATTGCATTTCCCAAGGAAAGCGGCTATTTCGACTTTAACGTTTCCTGTTTCCTGGCTTGGTTCCATGTACTTGCATCGTTTCGCCTCATGTCATATATACACGCGTATCTATTCACAAAACTACAATATCGAATAGAATTCCGATAAGAATTTCGCATAAAGAGAAATCGTTTCGACATCCCGGATGATAAGGATCGATTAAGCTTCATGATCTCGCAAGACGTGATCTTCAAACGATTTTAAGAGTTTCGATTTTTCGTAGATAGATCGTCTCGTGCTAGACCTTGCGCCAGTAGATCGCGATTCGCCCTCCCGTACTCGTTCTTTACGATTTCCTTTTTTTTTTCTGTTATCGCGCACGACGATCGATACACGCGCGAACATTGTTCCTCGTTAATTAGAAAGGTGATAGCCATTAATTGTAGTTTGAGAATCGACACCCGCGTTGCGGTTCGCTCCGCAATTAAGGCGCTAATTGAACGCTTCCAATTATCAAGCCGGAGACCCGTCGTTGGCACGGAAGGGGCAATACGCTAAAAAAATACAGTTCGCTTATATCCGTCGACTCGTCTGGCGTGCGTCTAGCGAAACGAGATAAAAATTCGTCGATCACATTTTCATCTCGTTCGGTGCCCGTCCTCTTCTTTCTCTTTCCAGACCTTGCATCGCGACAATCCGGTCGAAAAAGCGACTGCGACGGGATTAACACGTCGCATCCAGTCGCGATCGGTTTTCCTCCTAATTGTCTTCGGTAACCGTTGCTGGGAACGCTACGCGAGAGATTTCACCTCCGTTAACGCTCGCTGAAACAACCGGCAGAAGCACGTGATAACGTAGAGAAGTGAGTTACGGTCGCGAACGCTTGCGAGGTGAAAACTGCCACTGGGCTTGTGGCGTTGTAGAACCAACCGTGGCAATTGAGCTTTCTCCACCGGACGTTTTCGTCGATGTTAGCACTTCGGATGTCGTATATCGATTTGGCTGCGGATTACTCGTCGGGCTACATCCGACGAAATTGTATCGGGGAATTAGATTAAATCGCGTTAAATCCATGCATTTTATCCGTAACGTTTTATCCGCTTTTATGTCACTCCATGCTTTCCCCTATTTATTTTATGAAGAGTAACGTTTTATAACGTCGGGGCTGCATTGCGGTTTATTGAAATGCCGACGTAACAATATTCCGTCATATACGTGTGCGTGCTCGTTGATTTATACCAGGAATTATTAAAATCGCTCTATTATGTTAAACCCATCTTGCCGCGCATATACATCTCTTTCCCGAAGGCGTCGGGATAAATAGCGCTGTTGCAAACGCTACTTTCCTGGCCCTTGTCATGTATTTTCCCAGGCCGGAATCTCCGAAGGAGGGTGGGCGGGGTGAAGTAGAGGGGGAGAGTAGATCTCGACGTGTTGGATAATGCATCCCGGGTCAGAGCTGTCCGTCACGCTCAGCCACAAATTCAGACAACGATGCTTTTCGGATTTCGCCCGGCATTCGTCAGGCTCCTTTTCGCGCGCGGTGAAAATGTCCGTATTACGCGCGCGCGAGTAGAATCGTACGCGTATACTAAACACAAAAGCGCGGGGTGTGCGTGTAGTTGTTATTTCAAGCTGTCGGAGATCTATTTTGAACGAGAAAGCGCAACACGCGCGGTCATAATCTCGTTGCTTCTGAATTTCGCGAACGCTCTATCGATCTTTAATAAAGTTTCCTTCTTTACGAATTAGCAATAAAATATGTTGAAATTTTCTTCCCAGCGATACGGAGCGCCGTCTTTTGTAGTTTAAGAAATTGCAGCACGACCTGCGCAAACTGCTCGAGAGGTTTTAATTAAACTTTCCCGCGGAAGCTCCTCGGGCGATGTTAAAATGTTAAATTGAACCAAATTCTTTTCTCGATTCTCGCGAGTCACACTTTCTTTATTTTTTTTTAAAAAAAAGAGAAAAAAAATGTTCCGCTTGTCAGGGAATCGTGTCAATGAGATCTTAATGAAATTTTTCCTCGGCGATTTTCAATGGCAAAGTAATTTTTCAGTTTGATTACGCACGTTTTGCCAATCGAATTTCAAAGCGGGCTGAGCGATGACTCTGCAGCCCAACCCCACCTTTTATACGCCAGGTTTCCCCTACAAATTACTTTTCTACGAATTTTTTCTTTCGATAGCATGAGCGACGTGCCAGCACGTAGACGATCCCCGTCGTTTTCGCGCCCCTCCCCCTTGCTTTTTCACATTTCCTTTCCACCTGCCGAACCCTCTGAAAGTTCGCCGAGACGAAAGTTCGACGCGGGTAGATTCCAAAGTACGGATTTGTTTTTCTACGTCGGTATTTACTTTTTCACGGCGCGATGCACAGAATGAATGAAAAAGGAGAGCCGCCGAGGGATAGGTCTTCCTTTTCCACGTTCTCCTCTTTTTTTTCCTTCTTTTTTTAGCGCGTTTCGCGCGCGCATTCCGTCTGACTGCGTATTTCTATTGAAAGGCAATGATGAATGGCTATTGGGATAAAGTTATGCGGCGCGCCGGCGTTAATGTTGCGAAACATTTGAAAACTGGGTAAATTCGATTTACGATCGGCGGCACCCAGCGGCGCGTATACCTTTCACGTATGATCGAACGCGCGGCACCTCAGATTGCCGCGCGGTAGTCGCGGGGAGATTTATATGAAAATCTCGTACATGTTCTCACACACACACACACACACACACACACACACACACACACACACACAAGACTTTACGCTGGTAACGAGCGTCTGCTCTATATTAATCGAAATGCATGAAATATACTATTCGAAATTTAATGTTATTGCTGCGCGAATAATTATGTGAAATAATTATTATTCGTAATTATGTGAACTTTAATAGGAAAACTTTCGGGGGAAGCGTCGCATAGTAGTGATTCACATAGTTTATTTCGATTCTCTCAACTTTGAGATTCCTATTATAGTCCTTGACCATAAATCCCAAACGTTGAACGCGACGGTCGACTTTCGAGAAATAAGATTCGAATAAAAGCGGACGACGATATGAAAACGACACGACTTCGGGCCACCTTCGAATAAAGAAGAGACAATGCGAAACTCGGTCAGAGAGCGAGCGACTCATCTCACTTTAGCCTCCGGTCTCCTTTTCTCTACCCTCATAGAAATTCCGTGCCGTTTGTGAGCGCTCGCTATGGCGGGGAAGCCGTAAGCAAAGTGCCGCGGTGCTACACAACCATATATAACGGCGGCGAGATAAGGTAGGGTCGAGTCACGGAGAGTAATGCATCTCGCAGACGTTGGGAATGAAAATTTACCCCTCGACCCTTTCGTCTATCTCGCGACCACGCTTAATTCGGCCGTTACGCTAACACGAAACTTTCCTCTTCTGCTTTCAGGGACAAGATCTTCAGGCTAAATCTGAGCAACATCAGTCATTCCAACTGCGAGGTGAGTTGTCCAGGCTTTTAGGCTATTTTGTGATGTCCGCATTTTGGCATGTTATTAAATATAGTAGCATATTATCCCGAGTTATTTTCGATTTCAATATTGAACGAGCGGAATTAAACATTTAATTAAACTACATTTAGCTTCTAGAGTGAAAATGTGGATCTCGATATGTTTTAATGTGATATGTGACTTTTGAGATAACTTTAATGAAGTTTATAACTTTTATTTATACAATACGATGTAATGTTTACTTTTAATATACCAAGTATATTTAAAACATCGGGCAAAATGTAGAGATAATAATCTAATATAATTATGTCTTGGAATTGTAAGAAACTTCAATGATATTATTCGCTACTATCTCGAGATTTTAAGTGCTTCGTATTCGTATCTCTTTCCTCTTAAAGAGCTGTACATTTATTTAAAAAAAAATCAATCAAAAAATTTACCAATAAATCTCAGAAAGAACGTAATTCATTATAACACGCACTCTCTTTCTCTACAACCATTGTATTGATTAGCATCAAATACGTCACGTGATGTTTGGCTCCCCCATTTTAGAGGGCGATAAAACCAAGTCCAGATCGTAACTTGGAAAGCTCATCCTCATAAAAGTGTCAATCATGCATAGTCGAGCGAAACGACATCGACGTCATTGGAACAGCTGACGTGTATCTACCATGGCTAACCGACCCATTGTGGATGAACGAATCGCACGATGATTTTTCCACGCGCTCCCTCGTCCGGCTTAAATGCATATGATGTGTTCGATTTAAAAACTCGCAAAGTGCATTCGCGTATATTCTCGTTCGAGTGACAGCCGAGATACAAACAATCGTGGATAAGTTTCGATTACGAAGCCATCGAATTGTATTATAACATAATGCGATAATTGCATAACTTGACGTTTCCACTCGTATCGTGACATTTAAGATTTTTTTGCGCACAAAAATGTGCACACTTTTTGGCCGAGTTTGGGTAAATGCGACACGCTCGATCAATCGGGAATTGAATCAAAATTGCTATCTCGCCTTCCTGATGTTCTTCTACATCAAGAATGGTAGTTGGTTGCCAGACGCTCGTTCGACTCGGCCGGAGAGGGAAAATTGCTTTTTAACCCTCTCCGGTTGCGACAAGGTGCGCCAGAGTCGCATCCACCTGGTGGTGGCTACCTACAGACCGTCTCGTTCGACCGACTTCGACCGGAATGAAATCCGATTGTCGGCGTTGTTCGTCGATTTGTTCCCTTCCGAGAGAACAACGAACGTTCCGACAACGCCCCGCGGCCCCGATTGGAAAATCGCTCGGCTCTTTCCAACAAGCTCTTCCACCTGCCTCGACCTACCTCCGTTCTCGACCTACAGCTTCCGGCAAGTAATTCGTATCTAGTACTTCGACAGTGGCGTCGGAGTTTCTACGCGTTATCGCGCGGCACGATTTTACAGTCGGTTTCTACTGTTTGAGAAAATAGACGGTTATCTACAGACTTTTCTCGCGAAAGAGGTGAAGGATGCTCGAATGATATAACGAAACATTTCCAAGAGCGAATATATACACACAAAGCGGAACGTTTTATGTGAGAGAAGCGGTTCCGGATAATTTCGAGTATCTTTATACCGGTGAACCGCAAGTACATTTCTTCTTAAAACAGATAATAGTAGCAAAAAAATAATCGATATACGTACGATTTTTTCTTTTCTTATTGCATTGTTTTTTTATTAAATTTCGTACGAAATTATTACGTCTGTTTATATCCTTGTGAAAAAAAGAATAACTCCAACGAAAAAAGAAATTATTTCTCGAACAGACAAGGTAGGCGACAAAAAACGGCGGACCGATGCTTGGGGGAGAAACGACGATTCGAAAATGCAATTATATTCGTATCGTTGTCGGTTCACCACCTGTCGCGAGAACGAAAAACCGCCTCGAACAGAGGAGAGGAAACGAGGCGTCCGGCCCACCCTCGTTCTGTCACCCCGTCGTTTCTCGTTCGGCTTTCATGCCAGATGCGACGATTGTGACGGCGCTGAAACTAATTTTAACGTGGATGACAACGCGGTCACACGGGAACCGGGGACGCGAAAACGTCGAAGCATGGTGGATAGTTAGTCTTCGCCTCCGGGCCGTACGTGATCATTAAGTGCGCGGAACGAATTGATGTACACGATGTGAGCGAGTTATTCGGCACGGACCATCCTAACCGAGTTCACCGTGCAGGGATGATATAAAGTTTGCGCGAATGTAACTTACGTTCCGCATGCTGGGTTTCTGCGCGGACAAGTTGCTCGAAAATTGTGCCAACGATAGCGTTTCCGCCGCGAAGTTTGGGAAAACTATGAAACAACATGAAATAATTCTAATAGCTGGTAGTTTCGCCAACAACAGACAACTTACTCCGTGCGATTACATTAAACAATCACATGCGGTGGATTATTACGAGAGTGAGGTGTGTTATTTTCAGCAAATTTTATCTCCGTCTGATTCCGTAATTTCGGGACGCGAACGATTCGGTTCGGTTACAATCGCATTACGAGATCGGTGTGTTACCATTACCGCAGAATTCGATTCCATTGAGAATGAACGAGCATGGAATTTCGATTTTCCTGCTAGCGATATGTGGCCGTAAAACGTTAACGCGCGGGCCCGAGCAGGCCGCAGAAACCATTCTCCCCTTCTTTTGTTCCCTTCTCTAGGTCCCTGGAGCATTTCGATCTGCCAGGGATGCTGATGTAGGGTAAACTGGAAAGCGAGATACGTGGACGCGAGAGGTAAAGGAGATGCAAGAAAGAATATCACGTGTGGGATGATACAATTTTGCATTTTACATATATGTATGATGATCGTCCGACTACGGGAAGGATCGTGGCGGATGTTGCGAGGAGAGATGCCGAATGTGGGGTCGGATCGACTCGAAGGTGTTAGTTATATATATTGTAAGTCGAATGGGCAAGAAAGGTAACGTAGCCAAGTGATGGGTAATAAAAGTGAAAAATATGTTCAAGTGGTTGTTTGGGTCTCGGGGTGAGAATACGACGGTTATACGACCCATATTTTAAATGACCACTATTTACATGATAAATTTTCAAATAATCTAACGATTAATCTCTTGTTCCGATATCACTGAAAATTTATTAAATTGTTTAGAAAGTTATTTATACATTTTTTTCATTATATACATATTTTGTACGATAAAGATTAGAAAGTTTTGAAAACAATTCGACAGCGAAAAATTCGCTCAAAGTCCATTTCTGGCGTTTTCCATAAATTTTCATTTTGACGATAACCCGAAGATAGATACATGCGAACACAAGAGTCCATATTCCTCGGGATTAAAGATGTACATTTAAAATGACATATTTTCGGGAAAGTGAGGATGGAAATAGGTACATTCGACGGTCGGGTCGATTTCGATAGCATCTCGCTACAACGTTAACCTACCCTTCGCCACGGAGACAATGTTCCATGCTAATCCTGCCTCCGTTACAATTTCATAAGGGGAAGAAACGAGTTCGTGCGTCCGCCCTGAGGGACCGCACGCGTTCCAGGCGAGTTATAGTACGTGGCTAGAATAGACGGCCGGGAGGTTTTAAGCTCCGCATATCCTACAAAGGGACGGCTGCTGCGTGATGCCTGAAGAATACACGCGAAACGGGAGTTGCACGTTCTTTTCCCCTGGCGCATTTTAAAAGCAACAAGCAAAACGGATCGATATAGTTGACGCATGTTTTCTAAAAATAAACTGTCTCATTTTAGGTTTGTTTGTGATTGTTCGAAGGGAAACGCACGTTCACTATAGTTTTTGTGTTAGAAAAATATCGAGTACGTTTGCCCGATGATTGTTCGACTACGATCCAGATGCGCAATTTCGAAAAATTAAACAAAGAAAAAAATGTTAATCGATGCATGATTATTTTTTTCGAAGCAGAAAGATTATGAAAGAAGAAACTTTACCGAGTAAATGCATATTCGATAAAGAGAAATGCACCAATCGCTTAGCGATTTCGAGTTAGTATAACCGAGAGACCAGGTAATTTTGCTTCCATGGACGCGCGCTCGTGCAATCTTTGTATCTTTATCATCGTCTTTGAGAACGTGCATCGAACGATAAGACCAGCCTCGCTCGACTTGGCTATTTTTTTGCACGTTACATCTTCGCCGAAGTACTCGGGTCTTGTGCAATACGAAGGAGAAGCAGCAGCAGCAGCAGCAAATCCTTCTCACGGCAAAGCGGCGTTATACGATAAGACGAAATCGTCTGATCGATCCCGAAGTACGAGGAGTATCGATCGAGCCGGCGTACGCGAAAAGAAGTCGTCCATCGTTGATCGCGTAACGAATTCCGACATTGGATGCTCAGACCGAGACGAGCTCGGCCGCGCCGTGAATAAAGCATGCGGCAGCCGATGGAAGCAGGAAGCGATAGGATGAAAAGCGTAAGTGAGAGGAAGGTGTGCGAGAGTAAGAAGGTAAAAGGAGCGGAACCTAAATGCGCGCGGATCTCGTCGAGAAGATCGAAATCTATAAACCACCGCTACGTCCAATAAAGCAACGTCCAAACTGAGATGGAGCGGGGATTCAACGTCCGATATTTCGACGATGATTTCGCCGACACACGCGCAACGATATTTGATATTTATAGAGCTGCTGCACAAAAATTGCTCGACAGCGGAAGATTGGCCCAGGACGACGAGCGGTTTTACGTTTACTTGACGTCACTGAAGTATTAAAAAATCCTCTACAGGATTTACACGGCTGTAAAATCGCGAATGAGATATGGCGGCTCTTCCTCGCGAAACGACGATATTCCCACTGAAAGAACCCATTTGGAAGCGTGGAAACGAAGAGATACTTGACATTCCGGTGCATACGCAAATGCACGTGATACGAGCGCAAGGCCCACGCATGGTAGTAAACAATTCTTGATATCTGTGTGAAATTAACGGCCGCCTCTGCGTTGCTTCCTAAAATGATAATATTAAATATACATTTAACACCGAGCCATAGTACACGTATAACTTTCAGCCTAGTCTTTCGCAGGGGGAATTTCTACTCCCTCAACTTCTCGCGCGTGTCTGCCCTTTCTTATCCATTCTGTCAACTAGGGACCGACCAGCATTTTCTGCGACGCGGATGGATTTATCGCGACAATGAATTCGATATAAGATTGTTACGATAAATTTTCTTCATCTTGCAACAAATATGTAGTTGTCACAAGGTTCATATGATTCAAGATTTCAAGCATGACGTCTCGATAATGTCTTTATGAATTTTAAAGTACAAAAGATAACAGAAAGTTTCTCTTTTTTTTGTCATGATATGGAGTATTAGAAAAAATATGAGGCGAGATATTTGCAAAAGTTTTTGATATTACATATCGATGACAGCATATGGGACAAGATAGAAAATTTTATTTGTGACAGTCTCTGAAATGTCTGAAGAGAATCTTCAGTTTTATGTAATATAAATGCTTTCTCTCTTTCTTTCTCTCTCTACGTGATATTTTTATTATTTCTACACTACTTTTCGATGTTTTCTAGACACGCGAGAACTGCATCATATTTCATACCTTTTAGGGCCATCTAAAGCCGATTATCGCGTATCCGAACGATTCTTGTAAAGTATATAAATAGCGCACGCGCGCGCGCACACGCGTATACACATTGTAACGTTATCGACAAGCCGGTAAATTGCATTATGCCCCGGTATATTTACAGGCTATATTGAAAGTGGTGTTAAGCGCGCGAGTATCGTCTTCCAAGCTCTCGCTTCGCTTCGACGAGAAATTAATTACAAGGCTTTCTTGCAAGGCGCAACGTGTCGTATATTATTCGCTCGCAAACTCGCAAACGGGTTACCGAATGGTCGCAGTTTCCTCGGAGAGAGAGAGAGAGAGAGAGTCTCGCGAACGCGCCTTTATAAATCAGTTTCTCCTGTAATCAAGCGGAAGTACACTCTCGCTCCGTAGAAATGAAGGACAATGGCGAGCATGAAATGAAAAATTTTCGAACTTTACTCGGACCTCTTGTTTCTCGATTTTCCAACTCGTCGCCGTATACACATTTCCCATTTTCTTGATTTTTCTCCTTCCCTCTTTTTCTCTCGCAACACCACCGACTTGGCGCGTAACAGAAATGAATTTGCCCTCGGGCCAGCTCTCTTCTTCCTCCGTAATACCCTTTCATCAGATATAAGTTGCGAGAAACTTTCGCAAGTAATTCGCGTTTCTTTTCGTGTTTATTACATTAGTGTGCGGTTGACTCTTTTATTGTTAATGCGTATTTTTTGGTGTATCAAATAAAGACAGAAGTCACGAAAGTATGATTATGCGATTCCTTTTTCATACATCTTTCCTCCATCGATAGGTTTATAAAAAAAAGTCAAGAAAAACTTTACGCGAAGGGGAAAATCGCATCACGTGAAACGAGACAAATGAAAGAATGAGAGTAACTCTCTGTTCCGTGAATGAAACATGCCGGAAGCTTCTGTTCGTAAATCCACGTCTAAGGTGAAAAATCTTCAGTCGTTGAGCAAACATCGAAATTGTAAACAGAGGATCCTCGACGAAGAGAGCTCACTAGCAAACTCCGCTCCAGATGGTGTCGCCTCAACGACGCTGATAATTGCAGACTACGAAACTGTCCTATTACCCGACGAAGTAACTGTCAACAGTATTTTCTTTTCGATCTTCGTCGCTGTCTTCACGACTACCACTGTTCCGCAAAGTTCGATCTACGTTTTTTTTCTGTTATTTGGAAGCCGTTCATTCTTATTCGATTATTGGATTTGTTCTTCAATGCTTGATTGTAATGTGTATGATATATTTTTGAAATTTATTAGTAAATTAAATAAAAATTACACGTCATCAATAAATCGTTTCATCGATATTTCCATACATATTTTAACGTAATTCTTTTTCATCGTACTTTATTCGTCATTGAATATTAGAAACTCATTACTTCTAATCGCCATATTAGTCGCCTCGTTTCCCTCGGTATTCCTTGTGCGCTCATTCGTATCGTGCGTTTTTTGTTGCGCAAATCACGGAGTCGCGCAAGAAAAGGTATGATACGCGCACACGGTTAGCAAAAAGAGGTAGAACAGTCGTGCGAGAGGAAAGGTGGCGCGAACAAGACTGGAGTATCCTCACTTGCGAATTTATGGTGAAAGTGTTTAAATAGCCATACAGACCCTCCGCCATCGTTCTCGTCGTCGCCGTCGTCGTCGTCGTCGTCGTGTAAAATACTTGGTCCCAGACTGTCATTAAAACGCCTGTAGAAAATAAAAAAAGGAACGAACGTGAATGCCGCGGTGCTCAAATACACTCTACGGCACAACCGACGAGAATCGCGCGAACGATTCTAAATTGCTCAAAGGAGTTTTTGGACTCGGCTCTTACGATGAATGCTCTTTTAAGCTAATGAGGATGTTACTTGCGCGGTTGTAAAATCGCGGATTAAACGAGCTCTCGCTGGAATTGTTCGTGGCACAGTGATATAAATAGGTAGTAAGATGATAAAATGTAAAAGCAGATCTGTTCTATCTATCTTATTGAGCTATTCTGAACGATTTAACAAAGCATATTACACCAGTTTGCGCCAAGATGAAAATCAGATCGATAATTTCTTATCTCCGGATGGAAGTTACGTCTTCCGCCAACTTCTCGTCGTGCTGGAACTTTGATCGTTAAGGAATTCCTTCTAGTTCATTGGCTTACCGTAATTGATACGAATAACCGAAAAGCTTTCTGCTGGAAGTCGATCGCTCAGCCGTCGATGCGCATTGAGAGAATCACGAGTGAGTATCATCACCGAGACAAGGTTATTTATCGTTTGAAAAATTTGATCGATAACGACGCGACATCGGTATGCATTGGGGTTGACCCTCGAAAAACACCCTCTTTCGTACTACAGATAGTACCAGCCAGTGCTGTCGGCGTAAGAAGTAAATCACAAAAATGGAAATCCACGATATCGGATTGGAATCAATATTGAATGCAGATTGAATCCCGGGCTCTCTCACTCCTTCCCTCTTTTTCCCCCTGCCGCGCGTCTCCAGCCGTGCGAGGCCGCGAGAGAGCGAGAAGGTGCCAAGTGACGGTTTCCATTAGGAAAAAGTGACTTACGGTGCCGATCGACAACGAAAGGCACTTTTCGTCCTGCTGAAATGTCAGGCCAGTTCGCGAAAATTGTATGCGTAACAAAGGTTACCATCTGACACAACTGCGAATCAAAGATGTAGACATTGCTCGACGTGAAAGAGATAATATGATGCTTGGTCGATAATGCAACATACGTCATTTCTTCATGAATTTATCACAAGGATATTCATTCTTTATACATTTCATTCAAGTCGTATCGTTGAAATTTTCTTTTACCATCTTTCCGTAAAACATATTTGTCGGATGAAAAGATCAGATGGAAGGAAAAATTTTATATAAAAAGATAATCTTTTTTTTTTTAAATGATTTGAATCGAAAATATGATAAGAGATATTGGTTCTTTTTCCTCCGATACTACGACAGTATACGCGGCACGTGATCAGGAGAGTCTGAGGGGATCTCGTCTCTTAACGGTCCAATGCCCGGCATTACTATTTGATGAGATAAAAAGCGCCGCGGTGGCCTCGACTCGTAAATTTTTAAAGGAGCCGCAGGTACCGTTATGTTCCCCGAGTTTCCGAGGTTAGGGGGTGTCGATACCCTGGGGGGATGCCACAGTAGTCTTCTGCCTTTAATATTTTAGCGCAGTAAATTATACCTTTTCCTTGCATACACTGATCTTCCACTTTCTCCATCTTGTCCTTCCTCAGACCACCCCGATGTTGGCAAGAACGTTGATCCGCGTCAATGTTTTTCTATTTGCTCTTGGAAAGAAAGTATTCCTAAATATGTATGTGCGAGGGGTGTGCTTTCTTTTATTATTAAAAAAAAGCGAGAACAGAATCACACGCTCGCATATATTAGAGGGGAAAAACGCGCACAATTCTTTTTCGTTAAAATAAATTAAGAATTTAATTCAATAATTCACGTCAGATCTCAAAGTAAAAATCATTTTTGAGGATAATTATAATCCATTTCATGCTTTTAATACTACGTTCGTAATCATTCAGCGAACTATCATTGAAAGCGGCAAGGTGGAAAAGCGAAAATCGGTGGCGACAACGACAAAGACACGGATGTACAGAGTGCACTTTCGTTTCGAGGAAACTAATCACCCGCAAGCCGCTTTTAGCGTGCTGCAGAAATGCATACACTCGTACATAGGAATTTTCAACGAGAGTCGCGACGATGATTAAACCCGGAGTGGAATAAAGAAAAAGAAGGACGGATGGGCGAGGGAGCGAGTTCATGCGCGAGCGATGACAACTTTTGAACATTTCTATGTTGATATCATCATCGTAATCACGAACTTAATCAACTCCGTCCGAATACTGAAAGTCTCTATTGCACACAAACCAGCGACTCGTATGCTTTTGAATGGAAACGCATGTGACCTTTCTCCATTGATCTGAACGCGACAAACATAAAGAAAGAGTGTTAAAATGGAACTGATTTCATATCTGCTTGAAATATTGCCTTAAGGCTTTACTTGATTGATTTATCAATTTTCTGATCAAAGA
This sequence comes from Camponotus vicinus, assembly GCF_025532165.1. Classification (NCBI taxonomy): domain Eukaryota; kingdom Metazoa; phylum Arthropoda; class Insecta; order Hymenoptera; family Formicidae; genus Camponotus; species Camponotus vicinus. The sequence goes on along the minus strand of NW_028141976.1, from coordinate 23,324,715 downwards.
AATATTGAAATTTTGACGCTTTTATAATCTCCAATTAAGATAAAACTGAAAATATAAGAAAAGAAAATTTGTGACATTTTAAATTTGTTGCAAAAATGAGGAAAGAGAAGTAGCGAAAAGAGAGCGAAATCCGCGCGATAATCAGATTCCTAAAGTTTTAGAGTAGGACATCGACGAGATGACGGGAGATATTTCTATTTAATAGTCGGTGTATCATATCATCGCCGGTAATGGAAGTCGAGGCGTTTGCATGCTGGCAGACACTGCTATAAAGTTAATGGCATCGTAGGCAGTGCAAATAAAATGATGCATCGCGACGTGGTGATAATATTACCGCCGACAGCTGCACCTATTCGCTGAACAACTCGCGGAAGAAAAAAATATATACACATGTTTTTTTTCCGAACAATTTTTCGGCGATTTCTTCTTTGATTGAGAACCGCTGCAATTTAATTTTTATCAATGTGTAGACGGAATCATTAACTTTTTGTTATTCGACAAATAGAAAAAGATTAGATTTAAAAAGATATGAATTATGTAATTAGAAATTTTGCTGTAGGCAATTTTGTCATTTGATTGAATTAATTACCGGTTAATTTAATCAAAATTTAGTTGAAAATCTGAATTAATAATTTGGATCATGTTTTACGATTTCGTCGTTATTGACGACACGCGTTGTCAAATAATGTCATCAGTTGTATTTAACTAAAAGCGAACGCTTAAAACTCACGTGCCCGAAATCGTAATCCTTTATGGTTTCTGTCGTCAGTTGCAAATGGTATTGCGCATTTGAATATCGGTGTATTATATTTGTGTTTGTAAGAGGAACGCATAGGGAAAAGCTCTCTCTTCTCGCTTTCATTTCTTCCGCAAAGATTCTCCATCCGCCACCCCCTTTCCGCTATTTTCTTCGCGCTCCTATCTCCGTTCCGGGTTCACGGTTGGGTTGCGATGATTAGTATAACGAGAAGATCCGCGCCGGAACACGGATAAGCGCGGATACCGGGAATTGCTTCGCTTTTAATTACCGCCAAGCTGCCTGCTGTGTACACCGACCTCTTAATATACCGCGATGCTTAACGAGTAATACATTATATCAATAATGCCCCGTGGATGGGAGGAGCACGGATCGTTAAATAATTTTAACGCTTTCCCTAGATGGAATTCGCGCGAACCAATCGCGAATCTTCTCGGGCGAACAATCGGAGACAGACGACAAAGTAGTTATTCGAATATACAAATCAGTAGCTCGCTAAATTAAAGAGGACAATACAAGCGCGAGCGAGACAGAATAGAAGCGAATAGTCCGTTATTGTTTCGTGGCACACGCGTTCATCGGAAACTCGCGAATCGAAGTTACCGGTCGCAGTCGCGAGCTACTTGCGTAAAGTAGACTGCGGTACACTGTTTGTAAGTGGATTATGTTTATAATGGGCCACTCCAAGCTCGTTCAGAATATTGCGAGCGTGCATAGATATATCGTGTGCGCCGAGGCAAATCATGCTCGTTCGTCGTATCCACTTCAATCGCGTCCCCTGGATTCCCGCCAATGTACATTCTATCCGACAAATTGTGCACGGGATGTGACTTTCCGACCTCGGATAGAATCGTACGTAGAAACAATATTGTATATTTATCTGCTCCGCAATGCGGGGGAGTTTAGTGCGTTACCAGTTGGCGCCGAGTATGCGAAGTCCATTCGCTTTGGAATGTAAATTCACAAACGATGCTACACACGATCGATAACGTTCGCTCGGTTAGGTTCACCGGAACGATTGCACGCGCTCGAGAGTATTTCTCGAACTGGTGCTTTCAATCGCACAGATATAATGCGTTTGTACCCTGCGAAAACCGTTATGATTTAACGTCCTCTTTTTAGTCCGCTCTCGATATAGCTCGTTCAGAGAGAAAGAGATGGAAAAAGAGAGCGCCGCGATTCTTTCGATAATTTATTGGTCGTAGATCAACGTCGGAGAGAACGCTGTTTCGGCTCGCCCTTACATTCCAGCCCAGGACAATGTCGTTTCTGGCAGTGACACTCGCGAGGATGTGTGGCACGCGACGCATCCATGGGAGATCGATCATCAAATCCGACGCGTTTCGACCGATTGACCGTGCAAACGAATCGCTTTCTACGGACTGTGATCGCATCTATCGACATAGATGCACAAAGTGCATCGAACGAGAGGCGGGATCAACACGAGCCACACACGTGGAACGTTCACGTTTACGAAACTAATTTTCTCTAAGTATTTCTCTTCGACGCAAGAACATCGCGTTGCATTCATGTACGATTAGCGTAGGGGATATCGTGTCGCACGTGAAACAACTGGGGGCGCATTTTAAAGCAAAGAGAGAAGTTTCGTTATTTTCGCTTGAATATCCTTCTCCCGGAATATTGACCTTATTCCGACGCGTTTGTAGCGCTTTCCTGATTACGTTACGAGGGGCTGCCACGGCGCAACACACTGAGCTTGCAAAATGTGAAGTATGCACTTTTGACGCCTCTCGTAAGGTCGAGCGTGTCGAGCGGCCTGCCTGTAAGAAGTGGGCACTTGCCAAGAGGCATACTTTCCCCAAAAGGGGCGTATAATTATGACACCCCGTTCGAAACATTACTCTCTTTCAATGCGAAATATTTGGGACATGACCATATATCGTGGAAAATATTACACATATGTATAAAAACTCATCTTTAAATTTTCTTACTAATAATTTGTTCGGGAATGAATCTATTCACGCAATCTAATTTCACGTTTTCTTTGTTGCAGAGAGATGCCCTGAATCTGGAGCCCAGCAACGTGGCACAATGCGTGTCCAAAGGCAAATCGGAGGTAGGTTTTTTTTTCATACGGTTTGGTTTCGCACCGCGCTCCGTCTTTGAAAAGAATTTTAATTTCGGTACTGGGGAGGCAAAACTGGCCCGAGCGTCTCTCGAAACGAGGAAGAATCGTGATTACGGAAAAAGATGTCGAACGTAATGTCGAGAAGAAAAGGAATCGCGAGCCAGCACTGACATGCTGAAATAAAAAACTATTTTCTTTGACGGCGCGCAAAGACGAAACGAAAGACCCAAGCTTGCTCTTTAATAGACATTGCGGTGTCGCGAATCTGAGAAGGAACGTATCTCATTTGTATCTTTATCGCTAAAAGGTATCACTGCGCGGCTCTCGTCTCTCGCGAATAATCTGCAATGACTTCTAGCACCATGTAATTTCTGAATTAACGTACACATATTTCATAAACCTGTATTGGGATCGTCCAATTAGATAAGTGTCATTATCGCGGCATAAATATCGTAATAACGATAGGAAATTTACGAGTTTTGTCAAATCCACCACTCATCGCATTCTCGCCGTATCTCGGTCGAAAATTCGCGCTAACCGTAAAACGTTTAATCCCTCCGTGTTCATTTTTATTCGTACTTGGAAATCCCGCACCGCGGCCACGGTGATAAAACGCGGGCACGATCGCATTCCGCCTCATAGACGCGCGTACGCTTATCACGGCTTCATTCGTATGCATCGTGTATGCGTCGTCGTTGAGGTGTAAGGTCCACGCAAATATTCCCTACGTGACGACAAAGCCAATTCATTTCCCGCCGATTCGCCGCGAAATACGCGCGCGACGTGATCGACCGCGACGGAATCGCGACGCGCTTTTCCCGCTTTCCCGAAAAGTACGAAGAGCGAGGGAGAGAGACGGAGCGACGAGCATATTCAACTCTGTCGGGGTCCGTACTTCCTGCGACTATCTCCTCGTCGCCGAAACGCACGTCGTACTGCCGAATTTAATTTTCTTCTCTCTATCTTTTTTCCCCCCAGCACTTTGACTGCCGGAACCATATAAGGGTGATACAACCGATGGGAGATGGCAATCGGCTCTACATATGCGGCACGAACGCCCACGCGCCCAAGGATTGGGTGATTTATGTAAGTTTCCATGTTATTTTTAATCGAGAAATTAGAATATGTAAGATAGCTCTATTTAATTTTTTTATGTTAAATAAATATAAATTAAATGTATATATAAACTTTTAATTATAATATATAAAGAATTATTTTTCTCTCTTCATGGCAGAATATCGAAACAAATATTTGCTGCATTGTTTTCTCTTTTCTCGTATACTTGTTATTATTCCATTCTTTTATATCTTATAAATTCCGATGCATACTAAACAAATTCGTTAAATTTGATTTTATAATACGCATCGGTTTGTGACTGGATTGGAAAAGGCTGAAAAAAATATACGTATATACATTTAAACATGCGCTGTCATTTGTTTATCGAAAATTGAAAATGTAAAACGATGTTAAATACATTCACGACTTCCCTTGAAACGTATTACGGATTCAGCGCGATGTGCGCAACGCACGCCGATTTATACTACTTTACGCTTAATTTAATTAATTAATAACAGAACACGACAAGGCATCTGAAAATAATATCGTTAATTAATTTTCGCGTTACGAATAAATTTCACCGCCACTCACGCATTCCTCTATAATACGTTCCAATTTAATTCTCGTCGAAATATTTAAAGCTATAATGAATAATTCTATTATTGATAGAAAGAAATTCATATGCGTTATCGCGATAGTATAGGAATCCACGCGATATGATTTGCAAAATTTTTCCGTATCATATCAAGGTAATTAGAGCAGATGAATGAATCTTACGTTTAAATACTCGTGTTTAACGACGCGAAAAGACACATGAGTTTCGCTTCGCCAAACGTTATGGGTCTCGAGTGTGTCGTAACATCTCACGTAATAATGACATCCAGCCGCTTACGTTGCTCCAGATTATGGCTGTTAAATAAAGTTGGACTGTTTCAAGAGATATTTTATATTAAATGAGAAAGTTGTAAATATAATATATAGGATTATATAATGTAGAATAAATCTGACACATTTATTATCTATTCATATTTTTACCATGTTTGATTAAATTTTCTAAAGATTTCTTTAATATGTCACACTTATGTAATATGTAATTGAGATTTAATTTATTATCGCTAGTTTTTTATCAATTTCAATCGATTTTAATATATATTTCTATATTATTTTATTAATTAAACACTATTTCTTATTATATAACATTTTATTATTCTTCAATAGTTTAATAGTTTAAATTGAAATTTTCAATAATTAAATTGTCTAATAATTTTAGATTAAAAAATTCTTTTGCATTATAATCTACTTCTTTTGCACTATAATCTACTTCTTTTAGCATTTGTAATGTCTTATTAGTGCCCAGTCTAATCTTGTTCCCCAAATGATGTTTTTCCAGAGCAATCTGACTCACTTACCGCGTCACGAGTATGTCCCGGGAGTGGGAATGGGTATCGCGAAGTGCCCTTACGATCCTGCGGACAATTCGACGGCGGTTTGGGTCGAGAAGGGCAATCCTGGGGACTTGCCAGCTCTTTATTCCGGTACGAATGCCGAGTTCACCAAAGCCGATACCGTAATCTTCCGCACGGATCTCTACAATCTGACTACCGGTCGCAAGGCGTTCAGCTTCAAAAGAACGCTCAAGTACGATTCCAAGTGGCTCGACAGTGAGTATTCTTTCTCAAACAATGTCTTACTAAAAGTACTTAAACTCATAATATTATAATATCGATATATTAAATTACTATAAAAGATAATAATATATTTAATGGTTTGCATAAATATATAATATTTTTTTCTTTGATATTTAAACTATAATATAATATCTTTTAAACTCGTAAATTATATTCCATAATTTGTCTTCACTTCATGGGTATTGATCGCTACGTTCTATTAGAGATACTTGAAACTCCACACATCATTATAAAGGAACCTTTGCTCGAAGCTCAATAATTACGGCGTGTCGGAGCAACAATAAAATTTCCATTAGACTTAGAGAGCGTAGCATTAACGGGAGGAGGGGACAGACGCTTAGATCGGCTAAAAAGCGAAATAGGTTTTCCGCGAAGAAACCGAGCGGGAAGGGTGCTGTTTGGGAAATAGACGGAGAATGCTTTGAAGTAGGACCCCAGACATCAGCCAGGAACACGCTTCGGGTTCAAATGGATGCGAATAAACTGCCCCGCCTATTTTCCAAGGGTACCGTTGCCTGCCTCGTCGACGACGCGAAGGACTCGCGCGGAAAGGCAGCGGGATGAAGGTATCGAAGTAAACTAGAGGGTGCCTGATTCTCTCTCTCTAGCTTTCTTTCTCGCTCCACGAGCGGGGTAATAAAATAACATCCTGACGCGATCTGCCTCGTCCTAAACGCTGCGCTCTCGACGAAGTACCCTCCTCTTTCTCGGGAAGGGAGAGAAAGCGAGCCGACCGAGAAGAAGTTAAAGTTTTCCCGTCGTCCGCCGGAAACCCCTTCTCTCCTTTCCTCTCCTCGCCAGAGTCCCGCGCAGGCCGAGCTTTAATCAGTTTTACCGGCTCCCTGATTCGTCGGTCGAGATTATTGCGATTCTCTCGATTTTTCGTTATCGGAGCGCGAACGTGAGGGGCACGGCAGGCAGGAGCGGCTTGGCAAGGAAATTGGAAAATGTAGATTAGGACGTGCGTCGAATATAGACATACAATCCGACATGGAATTTAATAGCGTAACTCGCGGGAGGTAGGGGCGAAGCGCACTGATTTGCGATGATCAAGTGTAAATAGAATCTGATTCGTTAGGTTCGTCAGTCGTGACGGGACACGAGCAATACGTCGAAAATTTAGTTACACGGCCGTTTAATATCGAAATTCTGCTCTATTCGAAACCTTCTGCTGACTACGGTTAAAAATGTTAAAAATGACGGTTGAGAAAAAGTTTCGTTCCACGAATATTTTACGTTTCGTACCGAATATTATTCGTTATTCATTACAAAAAAAAGTTTATGGTACGTCGGAAATATTTAAATTTTTTTTAAAATCAAAATTTTTAATTTATTAATTATCTCGACGAAAATCGTATCTTTTTTTTTCCTCTTTCGACTCGAGGGGGAAAAGTGGCTTGCCCGGATAAAAGAGTTAATTTTAACTCCTTCCTTGTGTCGCACCGCAATCCTTTCCATGGTGAGCATTTGCGCGCGACACGCGGAATAATGGTGCGGGACGGTAGGCGGCTGCTTTGTATTTCTCGAGAGGGGCCGCTTCCGCTTTTCCTCACTCCGGCGAAGCGTGCCACCACTCGAGTTCGCTCTTTCAGCTACCGTCTTCGTCGTCGTTGTCGTTGTCGTTGTCGTTGTCGTTGTCGTTGTCGTTGTCGTTGTTGAGTATAGTAGGGTCGCGGTATGCTGGAGCGGCAAAAGCTGTAGGGCAGACGAATAACTTTGTCCTACTTTGTATCCTTCGCGCCCTCCCACGGGACGCATGATTAGCCATTTGTTTCGTCGTTTAATTTCGAGTCGGAGCGCAGCCCTTTCGTTAACACACGCACACTCTCTTTCTTCCTCCCTCTCTTATCTTTGCTCTCAGCCGCCTACTATTCCTCCGCCTCCGGAGCGGAACCTTCGTTCAGCACCCTACCGAGCGCGAGCGCGTCATCATCAAGGACCATTCTCCGCATCGAGTTTGTCTATTAACAAAAGCGTTGATTAAATGGGAGGCGAGAGTCTCGGAAGAGACGGATGAACTCTCTCCGCACGCTAGTCTTTGACGGCGAGGAAGATTCGCCGACCCTTCCTCCTCCTCTTTCTTCTTTGCTCTCGTAGTTTCTCTTTCTTGTGTCACTGCTTGACGGCAAAGCGAGCGCAATGAAGACTGATGCGGTTCGTGGCGCGAGGCCATGATAAGGAAAACTCGGTACGGGAAGGTAAATCGTGAATGGAAGGGAGATGAAGAAAAATAAAGAGTAAGACGCGCAATGGACTTCTTAACAAGCTCTGAATAACTAGTTGACGAACTAGTCTACTTTCGCGAATTCAGCGCGTGCGAAATGGCACTTCGTCATTATCAATATTCGCGCATCGCCCATCTTCTCAAACTTGCTGCATTTAACTTTTAAAGTCTTTTTTGGGATATATTGCAACGAACTCTTTTCCTATGGCGTATATTTTTAAAATTCAAATAGCGCTACATGTTGTTCTTTATCAGTGATGAAATGCTTAACAATCGAAGCTTATCATTTCTAAATAATTTTGCATTCCCCGCTTCGTAGCCGATCTCTGGCCTCCCTTTATCTCTCTACATGTGCCGTCTCGATATATCAAACTTCCGCTGTCGAAAGCGTCAGACAATCGATTTAATCGCTGAACCGTGAGAGAGATTGCGGCCTCCAGTCGAACGCCGCCGCATAATGTAAAATTGACAAAAGAGCCTGACTGGCGGCGCGATTCGAACGCGGAAAAATTCGATTTCCTTCGTCATTTTCTCGCGTCACCGAACTCCAACTGCGACCGTTATGCGAGATAAATCAGTTTCCTCGGCACAACAAGCAATTACGCCAAGATTAAAGGACGGTTTCGCACGTCAAGGCCGATTCCGTCGATTTTTCGGACTGTATTTTTGGCGCGAGTAACGCGAATAATCGTGCGATTAACCAGGGCTCGCTCGTCGAAAATCAGCAAGATAATTAAATTAATCCTTAATCAATTATTTCTAACGAACTCGAGTGATAAAGTCACGTGATATTCCCCGAGTTGCCCGAGTCTCCTCTCACCGTCTGTTGGCGAAGAACTCGGAAACCGTTGCAAAGTTATTTCGGACTCTTTCTCGCGCGCAACTTATCTCATTCGAAGATGATACCGAACTTATAACTCGACTACGCGAGGCGCAATGATAAAGCCGACTCGATGCGTTGTTCGCTTTCTTTTCTCGCCTGTAGTTTTTTCTCGCCCAGCTTGACATTGGTAAATTGCGATTTCATTCAGGTATTGTATATGCATTTAACGAGACTGAATTTTGAGATTCATTATAAGATAATTTTGCAACAAAGTTATTCTTTCATTGAATCCAATTCTGCTTCTCAAATCGTCTTTATCAAGGAACACAATTAAAGCGCATGGTTTCCAATCTAATCTCGCTACGTGTTCCCCGTTTTTGCACTTCCATTTGCTGCTAAAGCGGTTGCAAAATAATATCGTTGCGCACGAAATGCCTGCGGTTAAACGGAATTCGGGGAGATTGTTGCCCACGTCTGGAGCGGAGTTTAAACACAGTTCCGGCGATGAAACTTTTTATGCAGAACGAGCAAGAATATCGTCGCGTCCCGCCCGCGGCGAATACTCGATTCGCGATTATTATTGCGCGCGATTATTGCTGAGTAGGTAGCTATCTACCTACGCGAACTATCTGCTCTAGGTGTAGTTATTTTGACGTATGAAAATGAGGTAGATGCTAACGGCTAGATTATACACGAGCGTGTGTATAAGCTCGTTGAAACATGCGACCGAGAAATATCGCCATTCGGCGAAAAAAAGAACGCATGTCGAGAAACGCGAATCGAAATGAGTTACGACGCTTTTAAAAAGAAACTAAAAAAAAAAACGAACGTTAACGTTAATGTATCTCGTCTGTCTTTTCAGAGCCGAACTTCGTAGGCGCGTATGACATCGGCAGCCACGTGTTCTTCTTTTTCCGCGAGACCGCGGTCGAATACATCAACTGCGGTAAAAGTGTGTACTCCCGTGTGGCGAGAGTTTGCAAGAGGGACACTGGTGGTAAAAATATACTCGCGCAAAATTGGGCCACGTACCTCAAGGCCAGGTTGAACTGCTCGATACCCGGCGAGTTTCCGTTTTATTTCAACGAGATACGTGAGTATCAGGGTGGGCGACGCGAAATATATTTTCGCACAGCTGTGTGTGTATATTTTCCGTTATAATATAATTTACTTTTACTTCTGCTTTACTGTTGTTAGAATTTAATTTTGCTTTTAGAGATGTTATAACATGTTATTGTTATCACAAATTATTATATAATAAATATATTAATATATATGTGGAATTGTATAAAAAATTCTTTTTGTATTTTAATTAATTTAATATTCACACACTGTCTGTGACTGTTATGATGTCTATAACTGACGTCACTGCATTTTCGTTATTCAGAGAGCATTTACAAGGTACCAGGTGATGACACGCATTTTTACGGCACGTTCACTACATCGACGAACGGATTAATGGGCTCCGCGATATGTTCCTTTCATATTGACGCTATTCAAGAAGCTTTCCGCGGAAAGTTCAAGGAACAGGCAAGCAGCAGTAGCGCGTGGCTACCAGTCTTATCCAACAAAGTTCCGGAACCGCGTCCGGGCCAATGCGTCAACGACACAGAAACGTTGCCGGACACCGTTTTGAATTTCATAAGGTCTCATCCTCTCATGGACTCCGCGATCTCGCACGAGAACGAAAAGCCGGTCTTCTACAAGCGGGACGTCATGCTCACGCGATTGGTCGTCGATAAGCTTCGCATCGACTTTGTCGGTATCGATCTGGATTATACCGTATACTACGCTGGTTCCAGTAAGCATTCGTCCTACTATCTACATCGCGCTGTGAATACAGATCGCGATTTCATCCATTTATTTTATCTTTCGATATAAAAATACGTAAAGCACGTGTTCTTCTTTGCGTACTATAGGCGACGGTCGTGTTCACAAGGTGGTACAGTGGATCGACAATAACGGTGAATCCCAGTCGATCTTGCTGGACGTTTTCGATGTCACGCCAGGCGAACCGATACAAGCCATGGAAATTTCGAAGGAGCATAAGGCTCTTTACGTAGCGTCGGATCACCGGATAAAGCAGATCGATCTGGTAATGTGCACGCGACGATATGACAATTGCCTGCGATGCGTCCACGATCCGTACTGCGGATGGGATAAGGATACAAACACGTGCAAACCCTACGAACCTGGGTAAGTGCCATTGTACTCTTCGCAAGCGTGACTTGATTTGAAAATTGTACGAGAACGATGTATCGTCTTAGTAATTTTACGCGTGATGTATCCATGCTATAAAGAATGGAACCTAATATTGATTTTTGTCATGATTTAATCGTTCAATTATAAATTACGACACGGAAATACTTCGAAACGAAAATATTCGCGCCGGTTTTATACGCATCGTATATTTCGATTACCACAAATTCATTTCTCTCGGTGAAACGAAATACTTTTACGGGAAAAAATAAAAATAAAAAAAAAAAGAGATTTTGCAGCTAGTGAATCAAAATTCAATTTCGCGGAATATTTCAAAATAAAATTACAGGAAAACTGTATAAATAAATATTCGAGATTACACGTTTGCGAAAGAATTGCCGCGTGACTGTTGACTTTTCTCGCGTAGGCTTCTTCAGGATGTGTCAAACAGCACAGCCGACGTTTGCGACAGCAGCGTCGGCAAACGGAAGTTGGTTGTCACGTGGGGCCAGTCGGTGCATCTGGGATGTTTCGTAAAAATGCCGGAAGTACTGGCGAATCAAGAGGTACGGTGGTACCATTATAGTAAAGAGAAGGGCAGGTATCAGATCGCGTACAAGTACGGCGCCGGCGGCGACAAGTTCATCGAGACCTCGGAGAAGGGTCTGGTGATCGTCGGCGTGAACGAGCAGGACGCCGGGAGATACGATTGCTGGCTCGGCGGTGCTCTCCTGTGCTCGTACAACATCACCGTGGACGCGCACAGATGTTCCGCCCCCGCCAAGTCCAACGACTACCAGAAGATCTATTCGGACTGGTGTCACGAATTCGAAAAGTACAAGTCGGCGATGAAAAGCTGGGAAAGAAAGCAAGCGGTAAGTCGATTCACATTTTTTCGTCCTCTGTTCAGATTATTTATTGCGTCGATATGATTTTTTTTCGGAAACCGGAAACATTTTTAAATGCGAGCGAAATAACTGCCGTATCTCAGATATTATCGTCACCGTTTGCCAGATAGAATTGTCACAAATCATTATTAAACCATTCAAAATTTGCATTGCAAAGCGACATACAATTCAGAGAATTCTCTCTCTCTCTCTCTCTCTTTCTTTCTTCATATATATATATATATATATATATATATATATATATATATATATATATAGTTATCTTTATATGCATTGGTATGGGAAAGCGGAAATTAAATATTTATCATCAAAATTGCGCGACGCGAGGTAGAGAGAGTTTATTGTGAGAAAATACCCCTACGGGGGGCGCATATCCATAAATCGATAATGTATATCGATAAATTTAATTGCACGGTTGATAGCGGCAAATGGAAATTATTTCGCGATCGTTCAAAATCGTTTATACTATTGTACGCATTATGCAATGACAATTCTTACGCGTTATCGAAATCAATTTAATTTACACGGCGAAATTATCAGCCTGTCCAATTCATTCCATTTTGTAAATATTCGCACACTCTCGTATCAAGATGTTCATTTTCCAACTTTGCCCAACATCATGGAATAATAGTTTTTTCTGTAGAAATATGTTGCGCGATCACCTGATTAATGACCAATTAGATCGTCGACATGTAGTTTTGATCACGCATTTCTTTTCACAGCATTGTACGCGCTTTCTGTTACAGCAATGCGCCTCGAGGCAAAACGACAGCAATCAGAATGTACACACGAATGAGGTGTACGGCACGCCCCTCGTCTGATGGAGCCGATCGTTGGGTCCCTCGTCGAGCCGAGATCACGATGACGCCATGATACGCATAAGCGTCCCGCCGAAGAATCGCGGCTGGACCACGACCGGCTGGACGAGTCTGACCTTCTTGCTGGCCGGTCACGTTACCGCGCTCGGCTCGTTGGTCACCCGAGGTCTCTTGAGCGACTGAGACCGATCGTGAACGCGGATTCGTGAACTGTGCGATGAAAGGACTGAAATCTGGTGAGTGCGAGAAACGTACGCGCGATCGATCGTGCATATTGATACTATTACTTGTGCCACTGTGCCCGAGATTGCTTCTCGTCGCGCTGCCGATCGCGAGTGATCGTCGACGACTTCATTGGCGGTCAGAAGATATCAGAGATACTATATTCCAGTTTCGTTCTGACCGCGCATCCCGCTTTCCGTTACGTATGTTTTTTTGTACTCGCTTAACGCTGTAAATAGACGTGTCGCGCACGAGTCGCGCGAAAGAAAGAGAGATCGGACGCTGACGCAGCGAGTGTGTTCTCGGCGATGACGAGGTAATACCGCGAGGAATGCCGCCGAAAAAGTGAGACGATTCTCGGCTCGTAAATTTCAATATGGATGCGCATTCGCGGAAGAGTGAGTGGTTCTTCGGAATGGACGGATGGCATCGCGGATAAAATTCCGGTGATGGAGACTGGTCGGTGTGGAAGCTGTTGCGGAGAAACGCGCACTTTCATCTCCTCAGATTTTTAATTGATTTGCGAGACTACGAGGAATTATGTGTACATACGATATCGGAGTTTCGATAGACACCATGTTGATCGCGATATCACCGTAATGAGATATCGATTATCAATAAAATCGTCGAGATTAAGCGGTGCGTTCAAGAATGGAAAGCGCCTTCTCCCGCAGTTTTTCGCATCTGTGATAGAAACGGCCGAAGAGAAAGAGAAAGACAAAGAGAAAGGACACAGAAGGAAGGTATAATTCTCTGACGACGAGAGAGAGCATCGATAGAACAACGGCCGTTATGGCTCGAAAAGACGCGAAACGTCGTGTCGAGAGAGAAAAACGAAAACGTGGCCAACGGCGCGTTTACGACGTCACGCAGGTTACATATGAGATTATTATCGACCTTTAGAGAGACCTTCGTGCGAGCTGCGCTCTGTACTCGCGCGACGCTGGTTAGCTTTCCATATCACGTTCGCCACTTTTGCGGCGCGCACACGCCTATTTTCTACTCTCGCACACCCCGCCTGCCCCCCTCAATACACCCCACCCTCTCCTTACATATCCTTTTTTTCTCCCCTATCGCGTCTCGACGATCGCGCGAGCTCCCGCCTTGGGTTATCTTTTGTTTGCCGGAACTTTCGTGCGCCGTTTCGATCATCATCATTATTCTTCGAGTACCCGCGCGTACCAAGAGACACGGCGAAACGACCGCGCGATGACACCGCACTTTTACACGCGCGTGTACATTTTGTCGATAAGAGCACGCGTGTCGTGTCGGCAGAAACTTGAAAATCGTCGCGCTCCGGTTGGCGAGAAATCGCCCCGAGTGTCTCTCCCGCGCGTCGTCATCGTCGAGAATTCTCCTCCTTCAATCAAGGTGCTACGCGGATCTACCCTTTTTTCCGCGAAAAAAAAACAACCGGTAAGACTTGTGGTCTCGGACTCAAACGTACATTTCCCGTCTCCTTTCATCCGATTCTTTCCCCGATGGACGCGCGCGCGCGTACGAGAAACGCGTCACGCACCTGACGAGCGATCCTAGTGTTGTACGCGCCGGTGCACTGTACATAATATATCTGATTCCAAAAATCACGTGTACACACTTTCCTTAGGTAAGTCTAATAATAGCGTAGAATATACATGTTTGCTTATTAGTTTTCGATCAACACGGCCACGGATCTCTCGTTGCATCCCGCAGCGGTATCGGCGGCATAACAACTGCCACTAAGAAGTAAACGCTGGGGCACACATCGAGGCGAGCGATCGTTTCGACGCGACTTCCGGACTCGACGCCGCGAGAGCGAGCTGGCATGTCGAGTCGGCATTGCGTTTCTAACGTGTTTTTAATTTAACTACGCAGGTAGATTGCGACTGAATCGAGCTCGTGGCGTGGCGTCCATGAAATTTGCTTCCCGAAATCACAATCTGGGATCTTTTAACGTACGTCCTTACACTTGATTCGTCTCAATATTGAGATCTCAGTATTTTTATTACGTATTATTCTATTTCCCTTATTTTATCGTCGCTAGATTTCGCGATTTAACGCTCTTATTTCTCACAACGTTCGGAAACTCTCCGAACTGATACGGATACGAGAGTGCGTTTTTGACTTTGTAATTCTCTGTGTATATAGATATAACAACGTTATATTTTTATAAAAAAAATAATCTTGCCGAGAAAGACTCATTGTGAAAAGTAACATGTTTTTAATTAGTATTCGCACTCAATCTCTCAAGTGGACTAACCGCGAAAAAAAGAACAACGTTTCCGAACAAGTAAATATTCTTCGAATCTCGATACATGCGCAAAACCGACGGAATTTGTCGCGTTTCACCGCTAATCAATGCCATAAATGCATATATACGTCCTCGTTTAGTAATCGTCCACGAAAAGCATGCATGATGCAGACTCACAATACACCGTAGTGGAATTAGCGTTCGTGTTAGCGTCCGTCCGACTTTTCCTCGGAGATCGACATACATTTTGCAATCAACGCGACAACAGACGTCTATCGGTGCTCATTTGGCGCGGTTTGTCAAACGATCGACGTATCGAGAGAGAGCACCCAGCCAGCCATAATCATCATATACATATATATACACACGTAGGCTATATAATAAATTGTAGGGGAGGTCATGACGCCTCTCTCTGTACACAGATTTTCGATTCTCTGAAGCATCGGTGATAGTTTCTCCTTTATCCTTAGGTTTGTACATAGATACATTTTTTTATCGTAGTATTCACGCAGTATCCTCGATATAATGCATCAGCGCGAAAAGCGATCGAGCCTGGAGACTGTTATTAACTTCTGTACAGAAATTGTCGCAGTCGACGATTTACATACTTTTTGTACCTATAAGGCTCAACCTATGATACGCGAGAGGGGTCTCCGACTGAGAGATAAACCCCTCGTAGAGGAGACTTTAGAGATTGGAATAATGGAATACACCTAGACTTTGGAGAGATGTAAGAGTAACACAATAATCGGTAATCTAATCCTCGAGTATGTACTTATTATGAGCTTCAACAAGTATTGAATAGTATTACGAAGTAAGGATTAAGGCTAAACGCACGTTAAGAACGAAATCGAGAGACCGGCCGGCCGCGACGTCGCGCGGATCCACGAGGATCTCACTCGCGGAATTTCCGCGCGCAGTCTCCGCGCTTTTTTTAGCGGGAATGCTCCTCGTCGATCCGCTCGGTCCCACACGTACCTACAAATCATCCTCAAACAAATTTCTCCAGCCATCAATCGACGTCCCGGATCGTACCGGATCGCAGACGCGCCTGGAGAAGAGAAGCGGTCGAGAGAGTGTTGGATGGATATGCGTATGCGCGTGCGTGCGTGGATGAGTGCGTGTGTGATCGCATGATGTGTCAAGGATTGATACGTAAAGAATAGTAACTTACCTATCGTGTATCTAAAGAAAGTTATAAAAAGAGTAAAAGCAAACTTAATATTACGATAGAATAGTAAAGTACACGAACTTTGGCTAAGAACGCCCTCGTGCAGTCCTTACTGGCCACGTCATGTCAACCGCGTGTTTATAGTAATGCAAAGAGAAATCGGTATCGATCCTGAAACGGGAATGGTCTTCTTTTTCTTCTCGCTAGACGCGAGAGAGCCGAGTGTCCGACGCGAGTGCACGAGGGCGCCCTTCGGGTTGGAGTAGGCGTGATCACGGAAAGCAATCTAAGTTGAATCTAAAGTTGTTAGATATATTATTTGTAAGATTACTGTATGTTGCGCGTGGATGCGATTGATGCGGCGGGATATCGCAAGCGGAACGATCGATTTTGGCGAGAAAAGCCTGCCCGGTGATCATCGGAGCAAATTCTGTCGCTGTTTGCGGAGATACGAGCTCGAAACGCATTTTTAATGAAAAAAAAAAAAAAAAGAAAAGAAACATCGGAGACATCGCGTCTACGAAATCCCAGTCGATTATCCCGCAACGTCGACCGCGAAGGCGAGATAGATTATAGCTCGGTTTAATGTATGCGATGCGAGACAATTTTGAATAACGCAACATGATAGTTACTCGCGTATGGGAACGGAAAAGGGGTTAGGGGCGGGGAAGGAAGAGACGCCCTAACTGAATAATTAGTTACGACGAGACATACTATTACGATGCAGAGGGAGAGACAGAAAGAGAGAGAGAGAGAAGGAAGTGAAGGATAGCCGATAACGATTTATTAAGATATATCACTAGGACTAGCCGACGACTGTCTTAGGTTTCGCGAGTGGTTTCGGAAACGTAGATTTATTTCTCGGGAGGGGGCGAGATATGGAACGGGGAAGGAGATTCGCTGTGTACTCTCTTCACTTTTTTTTTTACCGCGAAGATTAGCGGAAGAACGAGAAAATGTGATCTGTTTGACCGATTTCCTCTTAAATTTCTCCCGCCTTTCTTTCCGCTCTCGTGTCATCGGCACCGTTTTTCTCCCACGATCGTTTTTTTTAATTCGCTCCCCCCTCCTTTTTTACGATATATCTTGCCTTAAAACAGAAAATTGGAG
The DNA here is from genome assembly GCF_025532165.1 of Camponotus vicinus. Taxonomy (NCBI): domain Eukaryota; kingdom Metazoa; phylum Arthropoda; class Insecta; order Hymenoptera; family Formicidae; genus Camponotus; species Camponotus vicinus. Next base: position 23,307,420 of record NW_028141976.1, on the reverse strand, counting down.
CAAACTCGCTCGCGCGCGCGCGCGCGAGATTAATAGTCCGTTCGTATCGTGGAAAAACTCATCCTTCATCATCGCCGTATTTTTCTCCGTCTTTTCGGTTCGCTTCTTTTTTGCATTCTGCTCGTTCCTGTCGACAGCAGAGCGATCAAGGGTGGAAATTAGGGACGGGCGGTAGCGCGCCGTGAGTCGTTTCCAAGCTCGTAGAAGCCGATATGCCGCTTACGGGAATTCAATTTAGTACCGCACGGTAAGGGACGGATCCTCCGCATCGCTCGAGGTAAAGCCGCCGTAAGAGCGTGCATTGGCGCATCGGCAGTTTTGTTTATGGAACGTACTCGTGAATATCGATCTTCCTCGAAGCGCCCCGCTAAACGTGTTGTGTTTGGTCGCATCAGGCGATATGTTTATCGATTAAATTAATTCGGCCACGCATATGCCACGCACACCTTGCGCCTGTCGAGAACGAAGATACATTTCTTTCTATGCTGTACGAAGCATAATTTTTTGAAAAATTGCGATTAACACTCGAGAAATCATCCCCATCTTCGTGTAAAAAAAATCTAATTTTTTTATTATTTATTGTAAGGGAGTGTGTTTCGGAAATATTTGTAATATTTAGTCTCAAATATTGTAAATATTTGAGGCCAAAATGAAAGCGATTATATTGACGTCAATGTTTAATCTGCAATTTAATATACAGATATACGCCCCGATTATACGATCGATCGATTCACGGTACGCACCGCCTAAAAATTCAGACTTATCGACACGTATGTGCGATTATCATCGTTAATAACACGACCGTAGATAATTTTTAGTTCAAAGAATTTCGTACGATAAGAGACCCTTTTAGATATTCACCTATTACCTAAACATCCAATCGCTATTTTTATCAAAAAAACATGTTAAAAATCTTTAATAGTTATCCATTGTTCACTATTGCTATAATAAAGTTTTGCTTTAATAAATGATTGATTCGTATATTGTTCATTTGAATCCACATCCTCAAGTCCTATAAATACGTACAAGACTTTTCAGATATAAAGAGAGACGATGGTATTAATAAGCTTATTTAATCAAGTCTTCAAATAATACGATGTTTGGACGGAGAAAGGATTCCAGAAACCAGGTAAGTTTAATGTCGGAGCGCAAGATTCCAGAACAACAATCTCACAGACTTGCAAACAATTAATTTTGGATACTTTCAGAGATAGAGACACGAAATTCGCGATTCTTGATGTTTAATCAACGAGCAACGAGAAAAAGAATCGTATAACGCGATACGAAGCGATGTTATTGCAACCCTCGACCATTCCATTCGAGTATCGCGATCGATAGAGCAATCTTAATGTCGGTGTATCCTCCGTTTGAATAATTACGCGCTATTACAGACTCTATGATTCATGTGCAGCCGCGGCAGGCTATAGACCCCTGACTGACAGACGTCATAGGTGTTTGACTTGCGAGGAGGGATAAACGTTTGCGTCACGCGCTGTCTCGCGAGCGAGGGTTCTCTCGATCTATCGTGACGTCACCAGAATGATACTATTACTTTCTCGCTCTCTTTTCGTCTCGGATAAACGCTTCTTCTAAAGTCCATGACGCCAGTTGCTCGACATCAAAGTTGCGCTTTGCAATGTTACCGCGCTTTATGCGGTCGGCCGGCCGAAAGGTCGTGAGAACGTACATATGATATTCTTTCAAACAGGGTTGAATGTAAAGCCACTCTGAAATCGGCACACCTCATCGGTGTGCGGTGTCCGTAATATTTAAAGAGCGTTTATAGTCGATGACGATAGTATTGTTGTATCGTCATAGAGGTTGACGCAATCTATTGGTTGCGCATTAAGACGCACGCGATAGTTAGACTTTTTGCAACAAAAGTCGAGGAATTCAACAGTGAAGCGTGCGAAAAAAGTTTAGTTTCCATCAACATCGCCTTACAAAAGGAAAGAGTACATGGTATGGGGTACACGCGTGGTGGGAAAATAGATTCGACTTAGATTCGTATCCTAGATTCGGTCGAGATTCCTACACTCACGCGAAATTCAATTTAAAAATTTAATCCCGATAAGCGATATATCGACACGTTGCACTCCGGTTGAAATTTGTGCTCTACAGTAAGATCGTATTAAATCGACGCGAGTCCATTGATCTTAACTTTAGCTAGCCACGTCAAACGTCAATAAAAGATACATATCGTGCTGGTTCGAAGATTGAGAGAGAGTTTGATCTATCGCATGATGGTTTGTCCGTGTACCGTAAGTGGTTACAATCAACGGCACTTTGCTGTTGCCATTGAATAAACGTATTCGGAGAGAAATGAACGGGGTTGGTGAGGGAGAGAGGGAGGAGAAGGGCAGAGGATACTGGCGGGATGCCAGTATCGACGATAACGTGATATCTGAGCGCAAGTAAACTGGAAAACGCGAGTGCCATCAGAAACAGTGCGTTTACAGTCATCTTTATCGTCCTGTTTCTGCGCGATATTCTGTCGATATCCTTTGTGAATATTTCAATTTATCTATGGTCGTATAAAATTGACGAAACTATTCAAGTTTTAATGGAATTGTTTGATGCGTTTTAATCAACTATTATAAATTGTTGGCGAGTAGTTTATTCTTTTGTGCAAATATCCGCACAATATATCGTTAGTTTATATTTGTTTCATATTTGTGTCTCGGATACGTGCGGGAACGTCGAGTTTATCCGCAAAGCAACCATTTAATTCACTTTATTCTTTTTGGGGCATATGTATATGTATATATATGCAAGTAAAACTCTCAATATTATTTTGTTGAAAACATTCACATTATGAAGCCCATTAATACTTTTGATTAATCAAAATTTGCAAATAAGCTAAAGTATTTCAACACGCGGTTATATATAATTTATTAATTTCTGCATATTTAAAATCTGTGTGCAATGATATACTGCAGAAATAGTATTAATTTCGGAAATGTTATTATATTTATTCCTGCTTTATTAATAATACATATAACAACGCGAATGTACTGTTAAAGAATATATAAATCTTTTTCTCTATTTTCGCGCTTTATTAAGAAAATCTGACCTATATTAGAAAAAGATATTCTTACTCTTGCTATTTCTGTAATAAAGTAGATTAAAATCAATTTGAGACGTCAGAAACGAAAGCGTGTTTATCGCGTATCTGCTTCATCGGGGTATCAATTTATATTTTAATTGAATTGCCTTTAAAGATGCACATTGAAATAGCAAAAGCCGCTGATCCGATCCGCGATCAATTAATCCGCGCCCCGTTTTCCCATCTCATTCTCGATATCTCACGACATATTCACTCATGATTAATGCATCATTGACACTGTCCGGTACTTTTGTTCTCCATCCCTTGCCCAGTTGTACGTTTCCATCATACTTAATGTTTCATGCCGTCCTCGACAAGCAAAGTAACTAACGGAAATCGGTTAGTCCCGTTGATGCATTATCGAAATATCGATTCGCTGCGATTCCAGCGTACTTCCAATGCGCATTACAGACATGACATTAAAGAACTCGAAATTACAACTCGAAATCGATCGACTATTTATCGACTTTATTTCACGATAGTCATAATTCCCGTATTAACCGCCATTTGTTTGGAATTCAAAATAATCGAGTCTTTTTCATTTTTTGATCTCGCCTTCCCGATTCTGACGTTCTGTTTTTGGCCCCGCATCCAACACGGTGAACTGCTTGTTCAAATTTACATGTGCTATTTTCTTTGCTCGCGACGAAATTCTACGAGTATAAAAATATGAGAAATAATAAGAATAAAATGAAGGTAAAATAACAATGTTGAGTAATTGGGGAGCCAGATACAAGCGTCGCACATTTTCGCTCTTGTATATATTCACTTTTCTAAGTTGCATTTTAATCTTCTCGATATTTAATTATAAAGAATATAAATCGTATAGACAAACTTTGAATCATTTATTAATGAATTGATTTGTCTCATTTTTATTTTCAACTCTCCATACTTATTATTTTCTCACGAGGCTAACCATTCCTTTAGCCATTCTCTTCGAATTTTTCTACATAGGTACAGCCGTACCTTTCGCATATATTTTTCGTTTTTTTTGTCTTTATTACGTCAGATAGGATAGCGGAATTTATAAAGCGGCCCTCGGGATACAAGGATCTCTGAGCGTTAAGGTTAACAGCTTCCACTATCCGACGGTATACGACTATACTATACACTCAACGACCTGATAATGCTTTACTTGCATTATGGAAAACAGTTCATTAAAACCGTATTATCCGCTCCGCCGAGCGGCGGTGCCGGCCAGAGGCTCAGCTGCGTGCTACGAGCTGCTATGTCACGATATATCGCTTCTCGATGGTCTTCGCCGTAGCAAGTACTTCGAGAATTCATGAGGAAACTTGGAGGGCTCAAAGGGAGACCTTGGCGTTGTCGAGGGTTGCAATAGCGAGTGATATAGTTATCAAGAGCCTGGACTGTGACCTACTGCGTACAATACCTCCTTAGTATCCTTTGCAGATCTCTTTGATCCGAGGTAGATGAGCAAGGAGTTCAATATCAACTAATGTAATAATAGTAACTAGTGCTTATACACGAGTCGAACAATTCCCTTGCAAAGTTATAATCTGAAGCAAAATTAATATTTCCTTCCTATTAATATTTTTCTTCTCTTATAAAAAGTATTTAAGGAGAAATAAAATTAAAGAAAAATTTAACTTTTAAAGTATTTATAACGCGTTATCTAATTACTTGATGATTATCTCTCAAGTAAAAGATACGATATTTTTCTGTAATAACTAATTAATGCTAAAGCGCAATACATTATACCATAAATTAATATGACAGGATCATCATAGCACAATTTCAAGCGGCGACTACGTTTCTTGCGGCTCTTGAGATCGGATTTTCGATTTGAGGTGGCATTGTCTCCGACTTCCGTCCTTATCGCTGCTTTCCGGGAGCTTCCAAGATTTCAACGCGCGACGAAAGGAATCTCCCAGTTCTTAAGATCGAAGCCAACTCGATCTTCGACCGTGTCGTGTTTCCACGCCCACTGACTGCGCCGCATCTATGGTCTCATTGTGCTTTAAACAAAGCGACCGCCGTGAATTGTTCGGGATTTAATGAAAGAAGAATACTCGCAGTCACCCACCGCGAGAGAGACTCCGTCTGTTTGCAAGGGGTCCGGCATCAAATCCTCCGACTGATTCCTGAATTTATCGAGAGCCGCGAAATAGGCGTGGAATCTGTTAAACGAACCGTGAACCGACACCCGAGAATTTTTCACCAGAACAGAGGAAAATCGCTTCGGAGCGCTCATCGCGAATTCCGTTTGAGAGCCGAATTACCGGATAAAATTGCTTCATTTTTGGCTGTCTCTTAATTAACGAAGGTTCGAGGATATTGCGAGAGAGGTTCTATATTGGTAGACACGAATTACTAATCCGTTACTATATTTTCGCATTAAGCAGTGCAAAAACTGTCAGAAACACATTACGGCTTTGTGAATATTAAATTTTAAACTGACGCTCGCACAAGTATACACTACAAACGAAACCCCTCGTTGTATCTCGGATTCGTTACCGCTATTTAATTCTGTCGTCAACAGACATGTTTCAATACTCTACGAAGCGATGACACGTCCATTGCAGAAAAACCTCGGACAGATGGTTTGTGGAAATCAGACCTTTTGGCAATGCTTCAAATTTTTCGGTTAACTGCAGAAATCACGTAATCATTAATATGTAACGTCCAACAATCCTCATTTTAGGTAACCAGACTCGAGGTTTAAATTCGTACCACGGTTATTAATAGAATTTTTTACTCAACCTGCAGCTATTTTATTATAATTTAATCGATAAAACTTTAAGAGTCCAAAAAAAGAAAAGAAAAAAAAACAATGTTTTTGTCGAAAATATTTGCATATAATATCAAGAAGTAATTATGTTTAATAAGATAAATTTACTGGTAATTTTTTAACAAACCAACATAGTCTCTTTCTAATTTTAAAGATTTTTATTGCATTCAACAAAAACATTAGTTAGTACAATTCTATTTGTTTACTTGCTTGTACGAATTTTTATTCAGTTTTAGTCAAACTTTTAACTAAAATTCTTGCACTAAAACGAAAACAAGAGATTTCTGAACCATTCGGGGTATGTGGGTATGTTTGCGTGCGCGCGAGAAAATGTTTTAACGACTGGGTAGAAGTGGTGCGCGGGATAAGAGAGAAACGCGAGTGGAACTTTTTGACGACCGCGACCGCACCGGCGAGATAAACGTCGCTCTTTTACGAGCCGCGACGGAGCGACCAGTAGATAGTGACGTGCATGGGTCAGCCGTTCCCGTAGTAACGACTTGTTTTGTCAAACGGCGGATCGAACGGCACAAATCACTCAGCGACACAGACGGCATGGAAGAAGAGGGTGGAACGATCGCGCAGCGTGTTTCGCAGAAATTGCTGCGAACGGCATTCTCGAGGACTTTCCTGCCATTCATGTGCAGGGGGAGGGAGGAATAGAAGAGGGAAAGGGATGACGAACGGATGCAGAGGCTGTTGCGGTTGAGGGAAATACGGAAACGGAGGTGCGGAGGCCATCAGATATCAATGGGCGAAAATTACAGTTCCCTCTCGCAACTAACGCACAATGATAATAGCGACTGCTGCAGCAGCGTGTTTGGGCTTGCGATAATACATACCTAGTTATGCGAATCAATTCGCAGCGCGCCACATTAATGTAAATGTTACATCGGCACGTTTGACCTAATAAAAGTGTTGCAGCCGGATATAACGAAGAATTGCGACTCGTTCCATCGTTATTTTCTTTCACCTTGTTTCCTTCGAACATCTGACTAGTCTTTATAAGCAATATTATTGCATCGAGCTTATATACGACGCTTTGTACTTTCCTGTTAAACTGTATGTTTTTTATTAGACGTCGCGAGTAACACGAAGATGATTGTTTTGCGTGAATCGATGTAGTCGGCAAATCTCTATCCAACACGGCATCCGGGCATTTTGTCACAGCCGCATAGCAGCAGATAAAATCATTTTAAACGAGATCCTCTCACACGGCGGGTAATTGAAATTTTGCCGTTCATAATACGGGATAATGAAATTATGCCGCATCGATATAGAAAATTGAAATTCTCACGCATTCGTTGCACTGAGCCGCGTTGTTAAAAGGGATATCGCGTATATCCACTTAATCATATTAACGGCGTATTACTCGCTCGCTCGTGTAATAAAAAGCTCGCCGGAAAACACGCACGCGACGTAATTTCGCTGTTTAAAAAAATTCAGCATAACTATTAATAGAAATAATACCTAGGGAAATTGTTGCTTAGTTTTACAAATGACTTTCGTTTCACGCAAGAATAACGCAAGAAAGAGAGACATCGTTTTTAATGATAAATATAAAATTTATTTCTGATTCATTAGCGAAAATAACTCTGTTGAATATCAATCGCTACATAAAAGATATCTAAATAAAAGTTATAATTTTTACTTTGATAAAGTTAAATACGCGGTCGACCGAGTGACAGTGGTATGTCGTTTAAACCGTGAAGTACTTACCAAGAAAATTGAAAGCAAATTGCATTGAAATTTAAAAGCAATTCTGAACCTCGTTACATTGGAATAACACGCAGCCACAGTCCCATGCTGCGCGATCGGTCGAGCCGTTTTAAGCCGATTTCGCGCGAAGCGGTAAACGAATTTTAACCAATTGCGGTAAAATGTAATAACGAAATTGCTCTCGCCGTGATATAAAACAAAGTGCGATATAAAAGAACTTTTTTCCCCATTTCGTACTTTCAGATAAATAGTTTAGTCTCAATCGTAGCTACAAGTCAATGCTTCTCGTCTTGCGTGCTTCGGAAAATAAATTTAATTGATAAAAATTTTGCTAGACAAATATTCACAGGATTTAAGAATATTTTAAGCAAATTTAAAATGTAAATATTACATTCCCACATCATACAGAGTTAAAGTACCGTGGTAAAATTATTAATGTCAAGATACATTATATCAATTTTATCCGGCGACTTTTTTTTGCGAGGTATTAGGAAGAAAATCAGAGCGAGGATAAGTGAACGGAGACCGGAAGACTGCGTGCAACCAAAAGTTTCAAAGTTTCGCGGGTTTCCGTGCGGAAACAGTCTCTGATCTATCGCTACTTTAAGCCAAAGGAAAAGCCGCGCGCGGCAGCGATTCCGCGGAACGCGGCGCCTTTAAACGAGGGGGAAATCGAACTTTTCCAATTGATTCGACTTAACCGGCACGAGAAAACCCAGCACGGTGGAGCAATCGCCGCGCGCCCTCCATCAACGCCGTACTCCTCTCGCGAACGCCACGATTCCGTACCACCTTTCGACCTTTCCTCCTTCGGCTTCACTTGGACGACCCCGGGGGGCGAAATATCGCGCAAACTTTATCGCGGCCGTTCGCCTCCCCGTTCGGCTCTCGTTCTACTCTGCGCTGCGTATACTCGCACGTCCGTGTACCCGACTTTTTGACTTCTCAACTTTCCGCGGATCGTTATCAAGTTCGACCACGCTCCGCGAATCGCTCGATTTTCGGAACCGCGGAACGGGAACTCGGATAATTACGGCCGCGGGCGAGCGCGGACGAATCCCCGTCAAACATCAAGGAAGAAAAAATTTTATTTCGCAGTTATAATTGCATTCCCGCGCGGAAAAGCAGATGCGTTTAACGATTTTAATTGTTTATGCGAGGGAGAGGATGCTTTTCCTATCGGGATTTCGCCCGGCGCAAGCGTATATCGAATTTGTTCGAGCGACTGATTTGTTCCAATTAATGTGATAAATAAGATGCAATTTACTGCAAGGATTTATAACGACAAATTATACATAATCAAGGATTTACATCGTAATACTCATTAATCGATTTTATAAGTAGAGATACAAGTAAAGATGAAGATATTTATAATTAATTAACATATATTACGGTGAACATATATTAACATATATTACGGTAAACTGTCTAGACAATCTATTATTAATCTAATATGCAGAAATGTTGCAAGCTGTTAAATATTTATACAAGAGGAGATATAATATTCCTGATTATAACTAGAGATATGCATAGTAAAGGGAGATATAATATTTCAGAACAGCAAGTAATTTAATGCAATTTGATTCAATTTAATCATTCTTGAATTATTTTATCAACATATATTTATCTAAATTATATTTCACTATACATGTATATATATATTGCTCCTTCTTTTAATATAAATTTGATTATTATTTTTATTTCTTTATATTACAGCAAAGATTCGTAAAATAAGTGACAATTTTATTAGATCAAATAATTTTATAAAAATATATAAATATTACATTTATAAGAATATATTATTATTAGAGAGAATATATATTTTTATATATATTAATATATTATTATACATTATTATATTCCTCTCTGTATATGTGGTTTCCTTGGGAAGACATATCGAAAGGAATTTTCAAAGCAATAGCGCATGAATACGGCTAGCTCTGTATTATGAGATATCAATGGACCCCATAGTCGTCGCACACTACTCGAAGTCGGAGGCGAGTGCACTTTACGCTTGATCCGCTTGTCAGGTGCGCGCCGACTGCGTAAATCAATCCTAGCAATAATTTCCCGGGATTAATTGGCGAGTGATTGACACGGCGATTCGAGAGCTCGCGCCGTATTCCCAAGCAAAGCCTCGGAATTGAATGCGGAAGGATAATTGGTTTCGGCGCGCCAGTACAGAAGTAGCCCATACGAAGCCGGTAATAGCGAATTTGCCATCGCTGCATATTCGAGATTAACGTATATATTTGAACTACAAATAAATGAAGCCCCCTAAATCTCCCCAGACTGATTCATTGTCAGAGAATTCATCAATGAGGAATATCAGAGATAACTGATGTAAGAAAATTGAACTGAAAAAGATTGACACGTGATTATTATTACACGCGGAGAATGTTAAAGATTCATCGTCCTTACAAGAAGAGATCCATTTGCAATTTAATGTATTCCATTCGCGTCATTCCCTAAGTCATGTAAGCGATGAAACTAGCGATCCAACTTTGCGACTATAATCGACGTGACAGACAACTCGATTATACGCTTTAACGTCTCGTACAATTAAAATATCATCTTTGCTACAAAAACAGCGAAACATGAAGTCGGCGCCAGTATAGAAAGATTGATCAATATTTTTAAAAAGTAATTAAAAGTAACAAAAAACAAACGTATTATGGTGAACAGAGGGATATTCATTATTTTGCAACTTTGATAATTTGACCTAACAACTTATAAGTGCTTCCAAGAAATCTTGCCTATATGCATTTCTTTTCTTATACAAATAATGTATCAATTTCCTTGAAAATTATTTTACATTTTTTAAAAATATTTTAAAAATTTATGTGAAATTGAATGAAAATTTATCGTTACAAATTTTTCCATAATTTTTTTTTACATTAAAGCAAAAATTATTATGAATCAATAATGGATATTTTTCTATCGAGATAAATTTTAATGCGGATGTAACATGTAGCATGTATTTGGCTTATTTGAGTTTCGAAATTACTGTGAAAATCGATCGTCCGTCATACTTAATTATGCTTGAAAGCAGAGAAAATGATTTATGAACGTATAAACCATTTGAAACCATACAGGTCAAATAAACGGGCAATCGATGAGCTTATAGTAACACTATCTCAGAACGTTGATCGACGATCTCATATCCACACAAGCACACTAACGTTTTCGCCCAGAATTTTGCGTTTTATCGTACATCATGTGATTACTCATTCGAATGTAATTATACATCATTGAGAATTATTGATATACGTTTACTAATAACTATATTCCTGGACAAAATTAACGCATAATTTTTTTTCATTTTTTCTTTAAAAGCTGATATTTAAATTTTAACGAAAAATTTTAAAGAAAAAGTGAAAAAAAATTATGCGTTAATTTTGTCCAATAGTATATAATTTAAAAAAGTTATTAAATGCGATATATTATTTTAGTTTATTTTATAAAATATATTTGAAATTTTTTATGTTGAGAGGATAGTGTAAACTGATCTCCGATATCAACCTCAAAAGGATTCCTTTCACGTGCACCGAATTAGCGACGAAAGGTGCTTCGATGAACCAACGACGCTCTGTTCTCTTTTGTCTTTACTTGTTTTGGACCGAATCCGAATTATCGGAAAGCTATGACGGTAGCGTGTTTCGATTCCTTTATCCGATTAATACGGTAGTGATGCTGGATAAAATTCTCGATCTCTTCTCTCTACGCGTTTATCGTTGATGTCGTCGTCGTCCTCTCTCTCTCTCTCTCTTTTTTCTCTCTCTACTTTTTCTTTTTTCGCAGTGTTCCATTCGATTGCGCATGGTTGTAGATACCGTCGTAACGATTCCGGCAGCGAGTATAGCATTACGTTGTTTCTCGCGCGGCGTAATGCTTGCTAAATCGACGCGAGCGACGAAATTCGTGAAATTTCGAGGCTTTTAAACGAACACCTCGGTTTATGGCCGTATTACATCCGCTCTTGGAGCACGCGCCAGTTAACTGGAACGCCGGGCAGAATCTTTCGCAAAATTCCTGATGTCTCTTGTAATGCGATAGCGCGATGCATGAGGATGTAATGCCACCGTGAAAGAAGGGATTTTGAGCGAGATCCTATTACTTCGGCGATGCTTAAATTGAAAGGGCGTTGTTCACGCGATACTAGTTTGAATAAAGCCCAAAAGGGAGATTAATGCGTCTCTATCGAAATGTTGTAGTATCGGAAGAACGAGGCGTTCTTTCTTTCATAACATTCGTTAATTTCTCATACTCATTCTCATAACATTTCTCGCAATCAAAGATCTCTAGAATGGCGCTTATTTACGTCCTTTCAGTCGTGCATGATCATTTAATTTATTTAAATTAATCTTTCTTTGTCTACTCTATTCTTTCCTTTTCCCTCTATCTTTGTATAAGTCTCTGTTTAGACGAGTACTAATATAACGAATGACATGACGTTTGTACGAAATTGAAAATACCGTAACGCATTAATGCTCGCTGGAACCTTTGACGCGTCTAGCTATTCGCTCGCGCGTTTGATGAGGGATTCGGACAAATTGCAATTTTCCGGTAGGGTCGCCAAACTGTTGAAACTTGAAAAATGTTGGCCAATTTTCAGTACTACATACCGACTTTTCGTACCTGATGAGCATTTTTCTATCTCATCGTTCACGAACCCCCTTCTCGTTTATCACGCGTATCTCGTTTATCACCCTCGTCTAGCAGACACAGAGGAATTTTCCGATTACTGTCCAAGCTTTTAGTTGAGCGTGGCTAATCGTTCGTAACAATATTGCGATAACTATGTACCACGATATGGCGTGAGAATAGAATATACAAAATCTCAGCAGATTTGTTATAAAAATAATAATAAAAAAATCGTCGCGCTTTCACGAGAGACTGCATCCGGAGAAGAGATCCGGACTACGTGATGTTCCTACTTCGACATTTACTTGGTGCATTTCAGGACAACTTCATGTTTCGCATATTCATCTCCAGAGATGCTACATTTAACTAACGTGTAAAGCGCGCATTCGACGCGAAATTTACGTACGCCACTGCAACGTTGTGTTACACTAATAGCGACACATATGATGTACGCTGCGGGTACGAAGCGAGCGAGAACTTCGCGAAATAGGTTAGCGGAATGGACGCGGAAATGGGCTTCGAATATTGAAACTCTTAATTTACATACCGTCCGCCCGCTTCCGCCGTCAAATTATTAGAAAGTTTAAGGACATTCGCGGCGAATGTTAATTCGCGACTGCCGGGTCGAAGGGTATAAAGATTCTCGGTAGCTCCATCGAAGCGGTAATAGACTCCATAAGCAAGTCTCGGCAGGTGCTCGAAAGTTTTACCTCTCTCTTTTAAAGGTACAGGGAAAAGTTTCTCAAAACCGGAGCGTCCTCGAAGATGTTGAAATGCGGGCGAAAGATGCCGTGGACGCGTAAACTGAGACGAGTAACGACAAAGACGGTCTTCTGTTTCCCATATGTTCGTTTACTCGGCTGGGATGTATTTTATAACATGTAGACAGGTTTTTTCTAATTTATGTCGCGAGATGTGTAACATACGAAATAACACGACAAAAAGATGGAAATCTAGTTTCATAAATAATCGCTTCTGCCTATAATGCTTCAGAATCTTCGATTCGAATCTTCTTTTTTACACATCAGAAACTAATAAATATCATTATGACCATTAAATTATTAAATCTATATTGTTAGCTTTTCCCATGTGAACATAAATCCCTTTGTGTGACCCCATTCGGCCTTCGATATTCTCTTTCTCCAGAACCACTTAAATCTTTGATGCCCCGGAGGGTTGAGGTAGTAGTACGAGGCCAAGTACCGCTTACCGGAATAGTTCAGCTTCTTCGAAAGCAACGCGGAGAGGAAGGCGGTTTTCACCGGAGGATAGATGCATGTAAGAGAGAGAAAGAGAGACAGAGTCCCGGTTTCCGCGGTCTTATCGCATACGGTGTCTACGCAGAAATACGTTTCGAGTGGCATAATACAAAGATTACGCGAAGGACGTGACTTAACATAACTCAATGAAGCTCAGACCGAGTTAATTAAATCCAAGGGCGGTCGACGAAGTGCGGGGAAGATAAAGGCTGGTGGGTAGAATGACGAGGGAGGAGACGGAGAGGTTGCGTCGTGCGCGAAGCGAGCTGCCATTATCGAGGCATCGTTTCCTACCCTCTCTCGTTCTTTCTTCTCCCTTCTCTCTATCTCTCTTCCTCGTTGCTCCTCAACCCTCTGCCATGTTAGGTGAGAATACATGCCAAACCTCATAGAGACGTGTTGGAAAGTCGACGGTGGTGTGCGCGACGTGGTGTAGCGCGTGCAGGTGGATGCATGCGCTTTTACCACCTCCACCCTGCTCCGGGTTTCACTAGGGTTGAGCGAAGTGCCCTCCACCGACCGTCGCGTATATCAAAGCGGGTTAAGGACTCCCCGCGATCCCCTTCTTCGCGTAAACGTCACTTATACTTCCGCCGTTCACGCGCGCCCGCGGCCTGCCAGCGAAATAATATTTCGCGTAATCTTCCGCGCTCAAACGAAACTTGAGTGGATGCAAAATACGGATAAATGAGGTGCCCGCGAGGTTCTCTCGTCGAGTTCGCACACCTGCACTGATAGTCGAGCAACGCTTTTCAACGCACCTACCAGAAAACATGTGTCAAAATCGTTACACAAGTCTCTCTTAGAGAGATTTTTCTGTTACTTGCTAGACATTTCTTTAATAATTATACAAATTTCATCGGTACGATATAATAACGATATTTATAACTGCGATAAAATATGAATTCTTATTTTTTCTTGTACAAGTTTTGTATCTTATAATCGTATATAATCTCATCTCGAATTAAGTTTTCATATAATGTTTTTCCGTTAAAATTTTTGCTTAAAGCATACATTTCCAAAGTCTAGGGAATTTCTCCTAAGTACATGAGATATCGCATTTTGCGAAAGGTATAAACGACAAACCTTGTAAGAATTGTAGAATAACCTGCAGAAAAATGATAGTCCGTGCAATTTTTTATTTAAGCTTACATTAGGTAAAATGCATGCATTAGGTACGAGCTGCAGCGCGACCGTTACGTCTAGTTTCACGAATTTACATCCAGAAGTATTTCGCATTACGGATATTTACGGAAGTAGCATGAACTAGTAACGAAGAAATTCAGAACAAAAGACAGGATAAGGCGACACGGGTCTGAGATGATAAAATACTATCGCATCGCGCGGTTTTACGCAGTAACCGGAAAGTAATGTCGGTAATTCACGTCTTCCTTCCTCCGGCCTTCGTAACTGTTCGTTCCAGACGAACGTTTATATCCAGTCGTGGGACTTAATACAATTCCCTGCAGCCTCTGATATCATTCGCTTACCTCGAGAACGATCTCCTTTAAAGAGAATGTAGGTGACACAGCTACGTCGTCGATATCCTCTGTCCACCCGCGATTTCTCGTCCGTGTAGCAATAAAACCAACCTACCTACAACCGGATATTCATTTCGCGAGCGGATAAGAAAAACGAGTGCACGGAACAAAAGAAGAATTGCTCAAGTTTTATTCCATCCAGAAGTAAAGCGATATCTTCCGGGTCGGACGCAAAGAATACCGCAACGAGGCTAATTCGGCATAGTTTATAGTTTACGTCGGCGAGGTAAAACGA
The DNA here is from genome assembly GCF_025532165.1 of Camponotus vicinus. Classification (NCBI taxonomy): domain Eukaryota; kingdom Metazoa; phylum Arthropoda; class Insecta; order Hymenoptera; family Formicidae; genus Camponotus; species Camponotus vicinus. The sequence continues at coordinate 23,292,164 of NW_028141976.1, read as the reverse complement.
GGCGAAACTTTACAATACCGTCGTAACTTACGATACACCGAGTGATACGCGCGGAACGAAACAACCCGCATTTAATTAAAATTATAATAATACGATAAACGGGGAAATAAAAAATGAACTCGAAATATTACATCGTCGGGACGAGATGGAAAGATGCAAAAGAGAAGAAGAGAAAATTCTTCATACAATCCTCTTGAGTTTAATCGGAATAAATCATAATTGCATAGGAGTAATAATTACATCGCAACGTAAATACAACTCGTACGAATAAATCGATTTACTTTTGCGATTCTTAAGACTGCAACACTTAATATCTATTCGTTATTCGAAATTACGTTAAAGCAACTTGGAACAGCGAGTAACGCGCGACGTTCCCGATGATTAAGCCGCGCTTTCGTAATCAGCGAGGCGAACAAACCCCTTTCCGAAGGATGCACGAGGTAAGCCGACCGAACTGAGCGACGTCGGGTGCCACATCTTTGCGATTACAGCTAATTATCATCGGCTTAATAAGCCGTGGCGACAATCGCACCAGGAAAACGTGCGACAGGTAGTTTTATACGAAGCCATGTTGTCGACCACGAGCGGCTGCGTCGCCGGGCCCGGGACAATCGTCCGCAGGAGCAGCCAGTTACACACCGCTAACCGGAATAGGTCAGAAGTTGAAGCAATTAGCCCAGTTTGTCGCTCGCACGGAAAACAATGCCGGAAAGTTGTTAACGATGTCACACCGACCGCTGCGTTTCCCACTTTAAACGTTGTTTCCGCCCAAATTTGCCTATTCTCGCGCTTTCCCCTCCCTCATGCACATCCTACTCTCTTCTTCTTCGATCTCCCACTAACGCCAAATCGGCTCTAATTATAAACAAATAGTACCATGTTATTCATATATGTCCCGTTTGCAGACAGGGAATAATGGAAATCTCGCTTGTTCTCTTAATTATCGGAAAAATAAATATTTTATTACTTTTGAGGAAGGATATATATTATATATCAAATATTAATTTATGTAACATTATTTGCTCGAACAAAGTTTCCATGATTGAGTTAATTACGCGAAATACCGTATGCTTAAAATTATATAATTTCCATCTCTTGTCTGCTAAGAGGCTTCGTTTTTCGTGCAACTCTGTCGAGTTGAAGCTGTTACGAGATGCCTTTACGACTGTCGTAATATTAGCCGAGTGCCGAAAGCCGATTCAGATGAAGTAGCATCCAAGTAGTTGTAAGCGGCGCGATGTTTACTACAGCTAACGGCACGGATGCAACGTTTAATGTTTAATTAGGTCGGCGCTGTATGCCGCACAATTAAGAAAACATTAGATAGCTAAGGATGTACTAGCTAAGAGACCTCAAATCTACCGCAATTGTGTTATTAACCTACGTCGTTTCGTGAGACACATCAAGAAGGTGGTACGTCGAGAATTTACGTCTCATGTCGCTTTTCGTTAGAAATTCCTTCATGACGAAGATAATTGCATGATATATCGCACTCTATATTTGAAATTTATTCGATATTTGCACTTTCAGTGTACGTATAAAAGATAATTGTGTAAAATGAAAAAAATAAATAACAACATCATATAAAGATAAAAGATATATATGATAAAAAGAGTGTATATTTTTAATTACTTATTAAAATTATCAATTCTTGCTGTTACAGGCAAAAGTTGTAAAAAGTATCGGTGAGAGCTGATTATAACGGAACGTTAATTATGATAAAAACATCCGAAACGCCTATTCATGTCGAACTTTAGTCGCGTGATAAAACCGCGCTCTATATACGTTGGTTTGTCGAAAGAAATTTTAATTATGAGAAGCGTTGGAACGTCGAATGTAGGGCAACGACAACGACCTATCGATTTTTACACGACATCGCGAATGCATAGCGCCTGAGTTCGAGAGGCGGAGAAAAAAATGTCTCTCGACGACTAGTGACGAAGAAGTATAATGACTTTCGTGAGCACATGCGCGGCACCTGGAACTACTTGCTTTAAATCTGTGCACGACGGTATCTTGTATTAACATTTTTTGCGAGAACGTCCTCCCGCAAGTACAAAAAGTCCGGACATTATGCTAATCAGTAAGGACACGTGTTTGTAATGGCTTATTTTTACTCAGCCGAAAGAGTAGTGTTACGAGGACGATGTGAAAATCCTCCTTCCTCTTTAGAGCGGGAGAACAGGATCTCGGAGGATTACGCATCTCGATTTAAGCTACCGATTAGTTCGGTCCATCTTTAGCAACCAATTCGCATATTGAAATTCCATTTTTTTCCCGAAGTAATGTGTCGCTTTTCCACCGAAATCTTTTATACGCAATGTAATAAAAAAATGCATGGGATAAAATCAAATTGTCTTTACTGTTAACTCCATATCACGGATTTTAGAAGATCAATACGAGAATAATTAAAAACTCAATTTTGTAAGATTATATACATTGTGACATTTAATACTCTTTATCTAAAATTTATCGTTCGTCGAAAAAGCACGCATATTTATTGCAGTAATTAAAACGCTAACTTTAAATCAATGTGACTATTTAGTGAAATTACGTCCTGCTAGAAGCTGCGACGATCTTCCGCAGATGATAGTGATAATTACGGCGTTAACTTCTTTCGCAAGAAGGAGAAGGAGATGGTCGGGGGAGTTGGTACGAGCAATTAAGCGAAAAGTCGTATAAATATCGGGGTAGATCCCGAGCATACGGCTTTGGAGAGGGTTTAGGCGCGGAGTTAAGTTTTCAACGACCCCCAAGGCTCGAGATGGGGACATCAGATATCGCGAAATGTACGATGGGAGCTTATTTCCTCTTATGTATTACATTCTAACCGAGCGTTTCGTGTCAGCACGGCCGTGAGCTACAGCAGATTCTTCGTGATTCTGGATACGGCAAAATAACGAGAGTATTTGTTTAGAGTTGTAGAGCACATTAATGGTTGCACGCAAGAAAAGACGCTAAAACTAGACGGCGCAGCGTCAAAGGGAAAGCTAAGACGGCGCTGTTCTTGCTTCCATTTCGACGGTACTTAACTTTACAAGATCTTTACTTAGTTTTACTCTTCTAAAAATCGAGATATTTTTGCGATTGATGCTTTCATCTTTACACGCTCCTCGCATAATTAATTTAAAATGCCAATATTTTTGTTTTAGCTATACTTTTCATTATTCAATTAAAATTTTATGCGACGAATATGGAAATATCAAGGGAAAATTCAATGACATATCTGCATCTTAACGATTTAATATCCAAATTTAATAACCATATGATGATTGTGGATGCGCATACTTCTCTGTTAAATTATGAGACGACGCTAAGACTTTAAGAGATTAACCCACTCATGCGCTTTAATGCATATTAAATGGATCTAAAAGTAACCCTCATTTACGAAATTCGCTTTATGCCACAAGAGAGCTCGACTTTTCTGTCTTCCTCCTCCTTTATATTCCGTGAAACTTAATAGCAGTCGGAATTTCTTTACAACGCATTACATCTACAACAATGCATTAGTCGACACGGTGAATTTACTTTCTCGCAGTGCAAATGCGAATTAAATGAAAACGTCTTGGAAAAATGCGAAATCTTTTTATTCACGGGATTTACTCTCCATTCTACATCATCACTATATTTTATCGGTACGCGATAAACGTTTTAAGAGATTGTGTCGTTGCATCGCGACAATAAGCGGAATGCGACGAAAGAGTTTATCAACGGCTCTTAAAACTATTATTACGAGTACGTATTCTAAAATTTGGAGATCGAGCTACCACAGAGTCTAAGTGTGTGAAGTAATAAGATGCCGCTGCGATATTTCGCACTTTAGCGAACGTGTGATCCATATATCACCCCGTGCAGTATATCGCTCCGTTGGCAGGTTTTCCCATCCATCGCTTCCCTGGCAGGAATCATCTTCATCTGGCAGACCGTTACTTAAGAAGGGCCACCTATAGCGAAGGGCCCCGTTGTCCAAGGAAGCATCCTCGCCCGTCCTCGCAATTCATGCATAAGCTTCCATCTCCATAAAGGAGTTAGTAGTGTCATCCCGGTGGGTACTCATGTTTCATGAGGCTTACCCGCCGGTACTAAGCTGGTGGCGACCCACATAGCACGCGAGCCAGAACAACGCCTCGGCTAAATAACTCTGCCGAAGCAACCGCTCTACGCCGGTTACCTCGCCCCTTTTCGCGAAAACTATCTCCGGTTTTGCAGCCATCCACCACAGTCCCGTCCGCCGCTTACCGTTAACGATAAGTGCCTCCGCGCAAACTCGGCGACTTGCACGATACATCAGTATTGTAAACCGCTTGTCCAAAGCGTCATTTTACCACTGGTCCGATATGTGCGATCGTCTTACTACTGCCAACTAATAAAATTTCAATTTTATTAATTTTTATATTTGACGATAGTGATTGTTATTATTGTTCATTAGCGCAGTAGATTGAGATTATGCGAAATGAATTGTAAATAATCTTGCGATTATTTATTTATTATTCGAAATTCTTTCCTCTCTTTGCTTAGTTACATTTTAAAGGGCGTTATGTCGGGAGCTAAGTGTAGAAGAAAGATACCAAAATCAATATAGATTATTAATAATATATTATTAATAATATATTATTTTATGCTTTAGTTTTTAGCTGAAAGTAAAGATTTAAATCCATAGATATTCCCGCCAACACTAAATTAGTTTTTTATCAGATGTACCGTATTTTTTATAATATTTTTTTAAAGATTCGAGCGAGTAACCTTTTTTAAAATTAAATTTTTTAAAAATAAATATGAAAATTAAGCTCGAGAAAAATTGATTCACAAAATCGATACGTAGACTGAAGAAGAAACATTGTAAAAATATGAAAAATATATTACAAGTTATCAATTTTCCAACTATCAATTTTTTAAGTTATTTTTTTCTTATATATTTATAAAAATAATTATTTTTTAATCTTTTAAAATTAAATTTTTTTGTAATTTTTTTGTGTATATATATATGTATGATATTTCGTCTAGAAGTATGTTAGGAGATCTATATATGTCATCTACATTTCCTCTTCTAATTCTCAATATAATTGCTTAGAGCATTATCAGACATATTACATTATGAGAGGTCTGACTTATCAAATGACTAAACTACTTGTTCGCGCGTGAGCTTCAGTTTACGTTGTTAAATTGCAACGTTTTATGTACGATATAAACGCCGATAATAATAACGCAATTAAAAAGTTTTATTACTTTGAATTTAAAAGAATGATTACGATATTCTGCCAATTTTCTCTTCTGCAATCGGTTTACATCGCAGCTCGCATGGTTGCGGGATAAATGTACAATCTTCTTGACCGTTGATCTTTCTGACCGCAAAATTCTGTTCTCCTGCAAGGTACCCGAAATGGACACGGAGAGCAATCAAACCGGTTTTTGCCGCTCTCCAGCCAGGTCGCTTTTTGCAAGACTAACCTTTTGGCACAGCGGGATTGGTTTTTTCAGGTGGTCGAGACGGCCATCTGAAACGGAAACTTATCGCGAGAGGTCATGAAGGAAAATCGATAAGATTAGAAAAAAATAAGAATAGAGAAATTCACTTATCATATCTTTCGCCTAAGAAAATAACGAAACGAGCATAAATCATCCAGTTATATCGTCCGAGCATAATTCGTTATATCTGTTTTCTCCCATCGATAATCGGTATATCCGATGCATCGGAGCCCACATTTTGCGCAACCCTTTACATCGTAGACTCGAAATATTTGGGCGGATTCTCGATGCTGCGAGCTCGCGTTTCGAAAGCTCCTGAATGATCCTTGAGCGTAGGCGAGGAGTGAACACCGGCGTGTATAGGTTTAGCGCGCGCGGTATTCGAGTAACGCGCGCCTTGCAAATTCTTTCCGAGTCCTATACTTTCTCTCCTCTTCCCTCTTACAAGTCCCATCTTTCTTTCTTCTTTGCTTCCTTCCGCGGCGTCTCGAGCCACCCCGTTCGTGTCGCGCACCACCACGTTATTCGTTCGACGAAAGCGAGAAGGGCGACCTGCAATCCGACACCGCGCGGCGCAATGTACGCTCGGCTTCGCTTTTGGCGCGGCACCAGCGCGGCGTCTCCTACGAGAAGGCTGAAATACCATCCCTCTATCCGCGCTCTCTCCGCCACTGTCTCTCGGTAAAGTGAACACGATACCGCTCGTACCTTACGTACTCTTTTCGTCTTTCCTCTGCGGAACGATATCGCGTACGGTACCGATAACAAAAAGTCGAAACTGCAAGATCGCAATTTTTGTCGTAGCTCGCCTTCGACGATCGAAGGCGACTCTTGAGAAGATGATTTAAATATTAACGTCACGTTCACGCTATTTTCACCGAGTATTTTTAATTTGTTTCCTTAGTTTCTTTTCTCCAAATAGTAAAATTGTGTCAGAACGTGTTGTTTGACGAGCGCGCGGACGCTGATAAAATTGGAGTTGATTTTCTGCCGGATACACAACATTCAGCGTAGAAGAGAGATAGAATTTTCCGCGTCAAAAATATCTCGTGTTCGAGATCATATCCTTTACAAGTGTACGCAAAGTATTCGACTATGTGGCACGACAGAGAAATATCCTGAGAATGTTCCTTGCAAATATCTCTGTGATATTTTCAATGCAATATTTTTCAAATGCGCGTAAAGTAATATCGTCGACGTATACAGCAATATTGCCTAGAGTTTTCTCGTGTGAGAACGTGCACGTGGAAAATAAATTTCACAGTACCAAAATTTTCCCGGATTGGGGCGCACGATGATTTGTAAAAGGGATTCTGCTCGGAGCCGCACATTGGTAAAATCTGCGACGATCTTTATACACTGCTATGATCCCCCTATGAACATGCGAAATGTCAACAAAGAACTTATATTATATAAGATTCACCGGATGAAGACAAAATAAACAAAAATTATTCTCTTAACTAGGATTGACGATATGGTCCTCCATGTTTATTAACGCCGCTCTCTCCTTGCCAAGTCGCCCGAAACTCACCAGCAGACGGATTTACTCAAGCAGATTGCTGGATTCGTAATATCGAGTTAACCTTCCGTCGCCGTGAGAAGCGTGGAACGAGGACCGAATGTCCTTCGAAACAACCCCGTGAATTCGTGCTGATGTTCTCATGAATTTCGAAGCAACTCCTGAATCCCGGAGATAAAAATAATTTGAGCACCGGAGATTACGTCGTGCGGAAAGCGTCACTTTGTTTCATCTTTGTTTCGCTTTAACCTGACTTGGAAAAGATCAACTTTTCAATTAAACTTTCAACAGTACTCTCGTCGCTCGTAAGAATCGATTGGGTTCCCGACAATTCGGTAACACAGTATATTAACTCGAAAAATACTCGATTAAATATCGAGGAAAATAACGCGCGCGAGTTACATAAATTATTTAAATCCAATATTTTCGTGTTGCAGCGATGAATATTTGTACACACACGCTGCTATCATTTTCAGAGTATATCATCTAAGATATATAAAATAAATGTAACAGCTGTCTATACGAAATTTATTCAATAATAAAAATGGAATAAAATAGAAATTATATTCTTTCCATACCTAATTAACTTTGTCTAATAATAAATTTGAGCAAATATATTCGCTCAAGTTTTTTTAGTAAGATTTATGACATATTTGATAGGAATATGTTATAAATATTTGATCAAGAGAAAATAACAAAAATGATTGATGTTTTTTATGGTGGCTTGTACATGTGTATATGATATTAAAAGCTTTTCTGTGTTTTATATAATCTGTATTTATATAGAATATCTCTTGCAAAATTATCTTTTTATTGCATCTTTTGTTGTAAAAAGAAACGAAAATTTAAGAAATTTATTCTTTATTGAAAGATATGTCATAAATGTTGCTAAAAAACTCTTGAGTAAATATATATTTGATCAATATTATAAATATATTATATATCTAAAAAAATTTTTATGTGTCACAATAAAGAGACGGAAATATTACGAATTAACGCTACATTGGTATCGATTAAATCTGGAAAAAGTAACGAAAAGTTGACTTAAGCACATCGTAAAATAGTTGATTAAACTGGGAAATGCGGACCTGGCCCATTAACTGCGCTTTCTTCGCCATTTAACTGACGCTAATTATCAACTATAAACAATTTTAATTTCCTGTGGGTGGTCTAAAAGAAGTTGATTAAGAGCGGAACGGCCTCATGTATATTAATTATTATTTTTATGCGGTCCGTAAACGCACTACGCTGTTAAAAGTTCTTTTATTAATACGAATTGCTACTCGTAAAATAACGGCTATACTAAATAGTCTGTGCCTTACGAGTCCTTAATTATACTACGAGTATCTGTATTACAATTGTGCCAGCGACTGTTATGTCATTAACTTAACACATGTTACTTAAATATTTCGATACTGTATTAAAGTAATATTTAATGTAATAATCATCTTTTCCAGAAAATAAAAATTTTATCTTTATTAAATATATATCTCAGCAGATATATATATATCCAAGTAAATTTGTGATTAAATCGATGAAATAAATTGAATACGTTACATTTCTCATAATTTTTTCGAAACTGAATAAAAATATCTTTAGCAATAAATATATATGATATTTGTTGCCTTTTTTTTTATATATATGTCCACATGATTATTTAGAATAATATTCAGAAAAATTAGACAGCTCCGGATTTTATATAAAATACATCATGAAATCGACTTATTCTAAAATATCAAAATACGTAAATCTCAAATCTTTTCAAAACAGAGATGTTTTCTATACTCGGAGGAGAAGCAGCTGTCCGTACAGCTGTTCGGAATACCAGCAGACATTGTATGCAAATTTGATAGAAATCGTTCACGGAGTCCGAACGAGAAAGAACTCTACAGAGTACCGTTACGGACCACCCGCGGCGCCGAACACCGGAAATGTAGTAAATTTCTTTCGAGAGATAGAGAATTCCGATGATATCTCTGTTTGAGATTAGTCCGGAAAAACTGGAAGTCAATTTCGCTCGCGGGGACTCCATCTCTAGCAGGCATGGACTCTCAGCGAGTCGGAGTCTCTTTCAAACCGGCCGTTAACGTTTACGCTTTTTTCCGTCGAATCAAAACTGCGGCTTCCGGTCTAAAATTTAGCGGAAATAATACCGAGCGACTCGCCGCCGCGCGATAAAGACTCCCAGCGTCGCGACGCCTTCGCCTCTCTCGCAACTTTTAAACTGCCAAAGCCAGCCCGAAGTTTCCGGGGGAGAGGGAAGGGGTTTACTTACGCGACTTCCCTCTCGCTATCATCTTTTCACGACTCTTCAATCTGCGTCGCGTGACGTTTGTATCGTTGCCGTGGATAAACCGCCGGAATTGCTCGACGCGCATGACTCCTTTCGTCTGAAATTTCACGAGAATTTCTAAGCGGACGTAACGAGTCGGTTCTGTACGTTTGCTGACTGAGAAACGCAGCAACGATTCCCCCACGTTGCGGAATGCGTGGCGTTACAAACTGTAACTTATTTCACGAGGTTCGCGTCAAACTCCAGCGATTTTGCTTCTCTAATGAATTTACAGATGACTTTCTCTCGGTTCAAATTTGAATAGGCGTTTCACAAAACGTAAGTAATATTATTTTCAATATAAAATATAATTCCATATACAATTCAAATTCTGGAGGAAACTTGGTGTTTCCTTGAAACATGATTCTCGAACTTGAAAATATGATAATATATTGTTTGTAGTTGTGATGAAATCATAAGATACTCGCGTTAATCGCGAAATTTTCGTTTCACGAATTACAATAAATGTCATCTCGGTATGAAAATACGGGATTTCATTCAGTGTAAACAGATGTCGTGCATCAAGAAATCGTCAAACGTTTAGAAAATCTTAACGAGCATCGTTGAATATTATTTCATTGGGAATGCAAAGATTATCTTTTCATCGCATAAAGAATTCCCGACATTGCGAATGTCTGAAAATTCCGTGATCCCTGTGTTGAATATGCGCGAATCTGTATTATGTTTGCTTGAAGATAACTCTCGAGCGCGTCGTACGAAATGCTTGTAAGTGCGAACGTAAAACAGGGCACCGTCAGCGGCAATGGAAGCTTGGGAGCGTTAATGGCCGGAATTTCGAAAAGCTGGTACTTAACTCTAGTCTACGAGGTGACGTGCGGAATACAAAATTGATCTTAGCGGGAGGTATTAGCGTGTTGTCCTGTATGTAAGAGATGCATTACGATGGCACGTTCAACGGTATCCTTTCCGTTTGCTTTCCCCCCGGTGACATTCGTATACATTTATTTGAGTGAACGAATGAGAGGCGCAGAAATGTCGTGGAATCAATGGTAGAAAAATATAATCCATTCGAGAATATATCGAATATAATCCACTCGAAGTATAATCCACTTGCGAAATGGTACAAAACTACATTTATCCGATAATTCAAACTATATCGTTCGCGATGCGAGCGACTGTTTGCCCCGACGATCCCATTAAAAATTCCACTTCGACGACTCTTACTTTCTTATTGACCACGACGTCGTCTACGACCTCGTCGTGTCGGAGAGTTCATTTAACTGTATTCTCCCGTGCCGGGCGTGCACTTTACGATCGCTCCACACTTTCCGCTCGTAATTCAAAGCGGACGCGGAAAACGTGCCGTCATTCGTAATGAAGATCCGGCGCGCTCACGCACGCGCTGCCCTACTCGATGCGCCGCGGTTTTTGCCGCTCATACCACCGCTTTAACTAATATTCGCGTGTAACGAGATAGCGCGCAGTTTCGGTGATTTTTGTGCGTTTATATAACCGACCGTTTACAATCCAGTCACGCTCTCAATTTCCGTACGCAAGCCGACCGGCCGATTCCCATCGGCATCGACATGGCGTTGCGAAAAACGGTGCTGGTCGAGCGTGCGAATCTCCCTCGCGAGAAAACGATCCCCTCTTCAATTTATTTTACACGTAGTTTAATAACGGGTCGCGCGACAATGGTAATAATACTCGCATTTATGCTAACACGGCTCCTTAACATAATTTTATCTTCCCCAGTTATGGTTATAAATGGAATTAACAATGATTCGCGGAGGGATATGATAATCGGGCTTACATTTATGCTAATTTCGTGCCGCGAACGGTGCTTGGATATCTCCGTTAGAATTTATTTGTTGTCTGAAGAGAGGCCGGGTCGCGCGTCTTGTTGCGCCACTGGTTTCTCATGTTTTCCCGCAATATCACCAACAGCCCGATGAGGTAGGATTGTCAAAGCGAGAAAGAGCATTGCCTTTGCAATTCCATTCCCCTTTTAAACTCTCTCGTCGAGATATAATCTGTTGTAATTGAAAATTATGCCGCACGGCTGAGCCTCTCTCAAGAAGCCCGTGGCTCATCCGCTCGTCGACGGTGTCTGCGATCAGTTTGTTCATAAAAGAAGATGAATGAGTTTTAAGCGATATTTCGCCGTTGGTCGGCGCGGTTATAAATAAGTGAATCCTTCACGGAATGTATATTTCACTCGCGCCGACAGCCGCTCGAATATGTTACGAGATGTCTTTAGAAATTGATTGCGGCGCTTCCGCAGAACATAGAAGCACGGGTAGCTTGAAAGATTAAGTGCAAGATACATATATTATATAACCGCGTTACGCAAATGAAATATGCACGCGATAATATATCTGTTAATAAAATGCAGCGTATAAGTTGCTTCGTAAATTCTACATTGTACAAACATGTTATTAAGGCGAGAGGCAATGTTAATTAATTAAAAAATTAAAAAGAAAATGGCATAAGAACCAACGCGCGGTAGTTGGAGCGCAGAGAAGCAACAACACTTCTTTCTTTTTTCAGTATTAGTTTATTAAAAAATACATTATAATAACAAAAAACGTATGTTTCGGATCATCTTTTGATCCTTCTTCAGCGCGATGTTAACAATATATGTTACAGATAGTGATGCGTTACATTAAACGAATTTGTTCTCGACGCGTAGGTGACGCTAAATTGCGTCCCGCGGAGGTCTAGTAAGCGCTCTGCTTCCAATAGTCAATTAAATATACTATAGTTATCCTATGCGACGTCACAGCAGATCTAACAAATCGAGTAAAAATAATAAAATAAATACCGAAAGATATTACACGTGAATAAGCTTTTTTGCTTAAATTAATAGTTAGAAGCATGGCTCACCAGATTCCGCGCTTTTTACAATTAATAATATGTATAGTATACCGCTGTGCGCCTCATGTCGGTTCGAGATTCAATGACGAACTGTTAATTAATTAATTGCGTGTACAATTTAATTTTCAGATTAATTACGACCACAAGCTTTTTCAGCTATACAATATTTAAAACGGAAATTTAGTATTAAATTTAATTTATCGACACGAATGACACAAAATGAGGATAAATATAGATTTGTTGGTGAGAGAAAGAGAGAGAGAGAAACTTTCATCATTATATATTCTACAATTATAGATATAATTATTCGGACAGAGAGAGAAAGAGAATATTAAACTCGTATGTTCTGTACTTTAACACGCCTTTGAAATGGACGATACAACAATATTCTCAGCAGAGCGTAGGCGCTATAACGTAAATCTTAAGTCTCGCTTTAGAATGAATGATGACGTATGCTCTACTACAGAGCTTATCACGAATAATGTAGAACGGGAAGAGTTCTCATGCCAACGTTAGGAACAGAAAAATCGCCTTTACTTAGTCGACCGAGAAGACACAAATCTCATATGTCGCGAGACCTAAAATCCGGTTCCCATTATTCGAGGATTTCGTGTATTTCCCATAACGAATAAGTCGCGGATGATAAAGGAAGAAGTTCTACGTCTCGCGATTTATCGCGCGAGTTCGTTGCCTAAATTTTACGCATGTCTAAACACAAGAAGAAATCTAAATCTAATCGTATCTTTTTCTTCTTACTTTTTAATTTTTTATATCTCTTTGGAAAATTTCTCACTCGTTACGCGCCTCTTTAAATGTAAAAGGGAATTCCAAGGGCTAGATGACGCGTAACATATTCGATCTTTGGCTCGATATTTCTCAACGAATCTCCCAGGACCTACGGTAAAGTCATCTCGTTCTCGCGCACCCTCATCGGTCGTGCACCGGCAATACTATTCGTCAGCTAGCTCGCTAGAGATTTGGCTGTGGGTCGCGCGCGCAAAGTGCGTAGACCGAACGAGTTCACCGAATCTAGCAAGGCCAATTTAGCAATTAAACTACCCGAGGAGAAGAACCAAAACTAACCAGACAGGTACCCGCCGTAACCGCCGCGACCGCCGACACGAGCCGCTGCCGTTCCTAGCACCTTTCGTAGATTCGCGCGTGCTCGCAGAGAGCCCGTGATTCTTGTACGGACAATGACGATGAGAAGAACGACCGGGATTGGTAAGAAGGTTACATTATTGCCGTGTTTCGAGCTTCACGGCTCATAGACCGTCCTGTGGTCGCGGCAGTAACTTAGGACCAGCCGGCAGTAACGTGTGCACGAACCACGACGGGAGAACAATAGATACGATGGAAGATACAGTACCAAGATAGACTTATTTCCGTATTTGGCCGTATCTTTCGATCAAGGGTATTGCGATTTGTACAACGTGATTGTTTTCATTATAATATATGGTTGATGAGTAAAAGTAAACATCCATAGCTATAAATTTTTCGAGATTTCTTCTATATTTTTTGTCCATCAACTGTGCTATATTATTTAAAACGGATAATTTTAAACGCAACACATATATGTATGTTGATTCTCTCTAATGCAGTTCATAAATTATTTTATAAGTTTTCTCCGGCGAAGCAGAAAATAACACGTGTCCAAGACAAGTTTAGAAAATTTCTAAAATATACGAATACAAACGTATTGTCTCAATTATATATTTAATGTAACTGTAGTTATCAAAAGTTGAAAAAAAAGTTGCACTATTAACTCGGAGTTACGTCCTATATAATAAGAAAAGAAAGTTACAATCTCTATATCCGTCATTCGAGTTTCAGAAAGAGATTTCCTTCGTTTTCTCGGTTGGCATTACCCCTAGGATCCGATCTTTCGCTAAAGTTAGGGCCGATAATGTATGCGTTGGATTTTCAGGAGTTCGAAGCCGGCAGCGATGGGCAAAAAGATGGGGGAATAAGCGCAGGGATATAAAGAGGAGAGTATCCGCGATGAAAGCGTAAAGTTCGAACGTAACGGGGCGAAGAAAGCGGAGCTAAGCGATTCTGAAGTATGACGAATGTACACGGCAGTAGACAGCAACGCTCGTAAGAGAGGAGAGAAAGGCAGTTTTCCAAGCTGCTGTTTTTCGAGGCGCGCGTTTGAGTCAATCATATTGATAATGCTCTCCTTTTTCATGAGCGTCTCGTGAAATATAATTATATAGTCGGCTATGCTGTGTATAATCGTTAATATTAAATTGTGAAAAAAAATGGGAACGGGAAGAACGCGACGTAAGTAAAATTTTTCGCATAACTTGCGCCGTCAAACAGAATTTCATATGCAGGTATCACCGCATGTGGATAGGATTATTTCAAATTAATTAAAAATTAACGTACTCGTGGTAGCTCGCAGCGCGCATTCCTAACATTATTAATAAAATTGTTGGCGGAAAGCGATATATAAAATATTACGGTGATTCCCCGGAACGTTCCGTGTATATGCGTCTACAGATTTTTCAGGGCGATCGTAAATGTATTTCGCGATGCTCGAGTTTTGATGCTTCATCTCGAAATGTCTGTGGGATCGCGCGCAACTCGTGTGTAAACGGCATAGAGAGAAATTAGCAACCGCACTTTGCTCCATAGTTCATTATGTTAATTAAAGTTGGCCAAATATTCTGCCGAGCATGGCCGGTTTGCCCCGCCGGTTTAACTCCCCGTCCATTTTTCACGTTCTTTTTCTCCGCTTTGCTGGCCAGTTGCCGCATACGGCAATCTTAGGCCGACCCTTTCAGCATAACGACGATTTCTTTTTTTTCACATTTTTTTTGTCGAACGGTTCTTGCGGTTACATATTATGCCGATTGGATCGCTAAGCTCGAAAACACGAGATAGAGAAAAATCGTGGAATTGCTCCTACCATCATATTTCCAGAATTTATATTCCATTATAATTAATGATATGCATTCGAATAATTACTATATAACTTTGCTCTATGAAATTTATCGTACAAAGAATATGAGGAAATGTCAATACGACGAAGTTTGAATATCTCGATATCGCTCAACTCGCCTTGTCGTCCATTATTAATCCACGGGACCATCTGCGCGCTGCGTATCTTGATTGCTTTCGGTGTTTGACTCGTGAACTTCGAATGAAAATTCACATGGCAGCGTTAAATGATGCTTCTGACATTCGTAGTATTCGATGATAATCTCAATGGATTTTACAAATATAATTTTTGCCAATGTTTCAATAATTAAGAGCATCTGCGTGTACAGGGTGGGGAAAAATTATTGGTCAAGCTTTTGCCAGTCGATTCTACTCGTCGAGATCGCCAACATTGCATCATAAACATGGTGCCGCAAAATTAACTTTCAAGGTCATTTTTAATGTCAAATTTTTTTATTGGCTTAGTCGATTCTACTCGTCGAGCTGAACAAAAGTCTCAAAGGGACCATATGCCGGAAATCAATATTTCATAGAGAAATCTTCGTTTCAAGTTTTTTTGCCTGAAATTTCCAAAAAATCGATTTTTATGAAGTCAGAAAATAAATCTGATGCTTATAAAGTTCTTAAAATCATGTTCTGAATATCCTGATCATGATTAGCGAAAATCACCTCCCAAAAATGACCCTGAAAAATTCGTTTTCAAGGTCAAAAATCTGCTTAATCTACTCTTAGCGCTACCCAGGAACAACGACGTGGACGTGGTAGATTTCTGTTCCCTTCGGGGTGACTTGATTATAGTGAGTTCCCCTCGCCTCTCACTTCGGGGTGACTTGATTATAGTGAGTTCCCCTCGCCTCTCACTTCGGAGTGACTTGATTATTGTGAGTTCCCCTTGCCTCTCACTTTATCGTCTTCGACGCTGCCTACGAACAAACAGAACTGACCCATCGGCCCCAATAGCTCTGAGCAGTTGTGCTTGTCTGCCAGCTTCAACGTAACCACCACCGTTAAGGGGAACTCACTATAATCAAGTCACCCCGAAGTGAGAGGCGAGGGGAACTCACAATAATCAAGTCACCGCGAAGTGAGAGGCGAGGGGAACTCACAATAATCAAGTCACCCCGAAGTGAGAGGCGAGGGGAACTCACAATAATCAAGTCACCCCGAAGTGAGAGGCGAGGGGAACTCACAATATTCAAGTCACCCCGAAGGGAACAGAAATCTACCACGTCCACGTCGTTGTTCCTGGGTAGCGCTAAGAGTAGATTAAGCAGATTTTTGACCTTGAAAACGAATTTTTCAGGGTCATTTTTGGGAGGTGATTTTCGCTAATCATGATCAGGATATTCAAAACATGATTTTAAGAACTTTATAAGCATCAGATTTATTTTCTGACTTCATAAAAATCGATTTTTTGGAAATTTCAGGCAAAAAAACTTGAAACGAAGATTTCTCTATGAAATATTGATTTCCGGCATATGGTCCCTTTGAGACTTTTGTTCAGCTCGACGAGTCGAATCGACTAAGCCAATAAAAAAATTTGACATTAAAAATGACCTTGAAAGTTAATTTTGCGGCACCATGTTTATGATGCAATGTTGGCGATCTCGACGAGTAGAATCGACTGGCAAAAGCTTGACCAATAATTTTTCCCCATCCTGTACAGTGTATTTGTCGCGTTTTTGAATTAACTGATCACGAACATTCGCGAGCGATGATAAGTAGGCCACGCGGGCACGATCCCACGTCAGTTGCTCTCTTGGGAATTCGCGAGTACCCTTTTTATCGAAGCGATGGAGTTCATTACGAGAGCATTATGGTAATCGGGACTGTAATAAGCTGTGAAAGATATCGATGCACTCGGCGAAAATAGCTCAACGAGAAACTGTTCGCCGCTCGATCAATTGCTGCGGCGCAATTGACCCTATTTTAATATAAAATTTAATTTTCATATTCCATTATATCGCTATTTTATCCAAGTGAAAATTAATGAAAAATGAAAATTAATTCAATATTCCCGTCAATTATCTCGAGAGTGCCGTATCGTAGAAAATATGCTCACGCCGATGCAATAAACAGCACAAATCGATTTTGTCTCGCTTTATTCAAATACTAAAATTACTTAACGAAATTTAAGTTGAAACTCCGCCAACTAAATACAGGTCCCCCTCGTTAAATAATAATGCACGAGAAGCAGTCATGTTGAATAGGTAGGTAGGTAGGTACACGGGCGAGATAAAAAATTTTTATCGTAAGCAAACATACTGTAATCGTCGCGAATTACGTGGCCGCTGGCATGGCCGATTACCATATCGCATTATTAAATTACACACGCGAGCCGATGTAAGAGCGAACACGATCGATACGATTCTTTTATCGCATCAATTTTAAAATCTACTCTAACCACAAGGAAATTACCGACACGCCATCGTGCACGATCGTCACGAATAAATTGGCCTTAATGTTGAAAAATAAATTGAAATAAAATAATCGACAAAGTACAGAGAAATACGAAAAGCTAAAATTCTTGGACAATATTTACGACAGCCGTGTCTCTCCTTTCTCTTGTACGTTAAACATCTGAAATTCAAGAGGAAATTTCGATCGGTCGTTCATAGATCAAGCTTTCCATGCTTTGGCCGGGATTTCCCGCGGCAAATTCGCACATATTACTCGCGCAAACACGCGCACATGTGCAATGGTTATGTGCCACCTAGAGCGGTACATAAAGTGAGCCTGCAACCGTTATCGAGCCCGGCCTCATAGTCCTATGCCGACTTCACCATCCTTCACCCCTCGCCACCGCCACCGCTGCCTTGCACCCTTATCGGCTCAACAAATTTAACTTGATTTCCTATACGGACTTTGCGGAGCTTCGGAGAAATACAGAGCCGTGCTGCCTGTCTGCGTTTAAACTCGCTTTACGATAAGGGCTAAACCCCAGCTCCGGCTGCACCCTCGCAACGGGTGACCTCCATTCATTGATGTTGAATCCTCTTGACCCCAACAGACAACTTTTCGTTGCGGGAAACGCCAAGCTATCGACAAAAGTTTTTAAAGCATTAGAATTCCCATCCCGAGACAAATAAAGTTGCGAATGGACCGCAAGAATTCCAGAGACACGAAAAACACATTGCGCGTTTTTGTTCGAAAAGTGTCTCACAAATGTCAAATAAAGCCGTGATATTCACGGTTAATAAAATTTTGAAAAATATATTTTAGAAAAGTTCGCTTCATATAAATAAATCGCTTTATATAAATAAATGAGTGAATTTTACTTGAACTTTCGACACAAAACTGAATTAAAGCAATTCTCATTTCGAAAAAAAGGAATTCATGAGTCGTAAAATCGTGAAAATCGACACGCTTGATAATCATAAAGATAGCTCTCTTGTAAAGTTGTCATCAGTCGCCATGCGAATAAACAAACGAGGCAATGATCATCTTTGTTCGTTGCAAACGAAATCTCCATGCATTACGTTCTAGATACGAATTCTCGTCGTTTCGAGCTCAGGCGCTGGCACAGGTAAATTCAATCACAAAGGCCCCGCGTCCTGCCGGATTCCCGTCCGACTCGCCTCGCGTGCACGCTGTAAAACTATACTCCATTACTGGTGTATTAAACATCGCGCGCGCAGTCGGCTACGAGGGATGACGGCTCTCCGGAGGCCCCCCGGATGCGAGAGTTGGAAAGACAGAGGCGATGGAAAGAGAGACGAGACCACGCGTATGGTACACACAGTCTGGCGCATAGTCTGTATAATTCAGTCATATCCATGCTAATCCCACCGGCCGGTTCGCGTTATTTTCCATGATGAATGCACGGCCACCGGAGAATTGCCCTTTTCATTGAAATACAACTAAAATTAAACTCATTTGCCGCCCTCGTGGATTTACGGCGGGGATAGTGGCGATGATGTCGCGCGCCTGACACTATGTATATACGCGAAGGCGTCCCGATGTGTATGCACCGTGTAATTCTATGATTTTTGCTCGATGAATTGTGCGTGTTTCATCGCGCTAGACAATACCGACGAAAATTGATCGACAAACGGCGGTAATTTCGATGAGGTTATTGTGTTTACACGATAATCTAGTCTCTTCGAAAAATGATACGATGAGACGATGGTGTGATATATTTATAAAAGAAAGAGTCTTTCTTCAAATCTACCTCTCGATATCACTTACATCGGGAAAAAAGGAAAAGAAGATAGTGTAGTATTCTGCGCCATATGGGAGCTTCTACTAAAACAAGTCCCGAATAGCGTCATTGATCGAAACGAGAGTTCCGTGCCGCGTCGAGAATGTACGTTGAACGAAAATCATGGGCACCGCGCGTGCGAGAAGAACGGGAAATGGGATGGTCCACGATGGAAGGAGTAATTTCTGAAGACAGCGAGCTTACGTTCTCAAGCTTTTCAGTTCCCGACAATCTTCTCCCGTCTGCAAAAGTATTTCCCATCTTGGAAAAATGTTACACGGTGCGCTCCTGACCTGTTCACGATGTGAGAATGTCGACTGCGAGCAATTCCTTCTACATATTGTAAGATTTTTATACTCGTCGTCGAGAAAACGAGAGAATAAGAGAGCTAAAGTCGATACAAATTTTATTTCATTTATTATACATTTCATAAAATATTTCTCTCGTGGAAAAGGTCTTCGCTCGTCTTTTTTTGACGTTAGTCTTTTTAAAATTAATTGCATCAAAAATCGTATTCTTTTACGATTTTTCTCAAAGTTTTTGTATCAAAAATGAAGAACGACTTGCATATTTAAACCGAAAAAATCAATACATTTCCTCGAATCTGTTTTATGTTAAATGTAATGTATTACATTAAATTTATAACATTATAATATGAATTTATATATAATAATATAAAATGAATTAATTAACATATATATGCGATATGCGCGCGATTTACATCGCACGTACGCGTTTATATAAATATACGAAAGGGAGTATATGCACATTGTATGTTGCATGGAAATCATTTTGCAACCTGCTGTAATTTGTCGCCTAATACGCGTATAATAGCAGCAATGCACCGGGTATTGTCTAAATTGTTCCCGTGTGTAAACGTACGCGGCCGTACTAAAATGTGTAATCGTATGTCCCTAGATCATTAGTCGATACATTAGCCGCAATTGCACCGGGGGCAAATTGCGTCCATTACATTTATATATAGACCGTAGCTTGAATACGAGAGTTCTCCGCAAAATATAAAAGGCCAGTCAGACAATCCGATCTGATGGAGATATTACGGCAGATGTTACGGGTATTTATTCGACAGATGTGTCGATATTTTTCCATGGAAAGTGCAAAGGACCGGGGGTGGAAACATGCCAGGCAATATTGGCGCAAGACGCTGGATGTCGTTCGGAGAGGTTTCACTTAGCTTCCAGAAAAAAAAAGGAAAAAAAGAAGACGAAGAGACATTTGAGCATCCTCATATTGGGACATTCACGGATCGTTCCGCGCTCGATTTAACACGATCGATATCCAGACGTGCTAATAAACGACAATGATTGCCTCCAACTACGCACTTCTAGTCCTTGAAGCCTCCGATGCACAATGCATTCTTGTTTCCTTCCGATCCAATATTTAAATTCAGTCGTAAAATTTATTTCTTATATTTTTTTGAACGACACTATTACTTCCGGAGATGATTGCACGCCCCAATTACACTATTTTCGAGAACATGAGAAAAAGGTCACAGTGAAATTTCAATGTTCGAGCGTAGTAGCTTTCATATAAATTCCATTTCAGGCACCACTGAAAATACGAGTAGCGCCGTTAACTTGATGAAACATTGTTCGAAAGATCTGCCCCTTGTGGGAGCGAAATTGGAAAAGCGGCCGATTGATTGAGTCATGGCTGTTCCCAGTAACACTGTCAAAGGAAACTAATCTACATTTTCGACTTTAGCGGCAAACTGTGACGGAAAATGTTTCGAGCTCGACAAGGCAAAAGTGAGCTCCGCGGAAGTGGCCCAATTTTCTCTTTCAGATATCGACGAGTCGTCTTCGAGACTGGCTTAGGAGAATAGTGCGACTGTCGAGATATCCTGCTTCCCTTGTAGAATTACGAACGATCGAGAACGGGAAAAGAAGCAAAGGGGAAGGATCGATGTGCTTTCTTGATTTACTACGAGGGAGATCAATCTTCTAACCTGCGCGCGGTTCTTTCTCAATCGATATGCGAGATCTTTCGGTTAAACAACGAGAGTTCGAGGGGCTCGAGTCTACTCCGCCGCCACGGATCTTAATCCTCGACACATCGAAAGTTTTCCCACTCTGGGAACATCGACGAAGAGTGAACTTGAACAAGCGAACGTCGAAGTATCTAACAGAAACAAAGTGCCGCGATTTAATTCTCCGAACGAGGGGTGTTCGATCAAGGCGTGGCAAGGGGGCTTCTATCGACGGGAGCCAGAAAACGAAGAGAGAATTTTATTGGGAGGGTACACCACATGGAGAAGCATCCCGGCGAAGAATTCGTTAGGATTTCTACCATCTCTGCGGCATGTGTGTGCGTTTGCGTGCGGGGTCAACGCGCCTACAGGCAAATACACAGACCCTCCCTCTCATTCGTGAAATAGCCACTCGGCCACGACGTTTTAAACGGCTCCCAAACGAGGTTTGGCTCCGAAAAGCACGGCACGTATGTACATATGTACATATACACACGGGCCAAGATCCGGTAACGCCTCTTTCGATTACCCCGAGGGCTACGAAACAAATCAAGCGGCTGAATACGCGCGGATATTCAGGTGCATTTCCCACGGGTGGGATGCAGCCAGCGGAGTATCTCCAGTTCCAGAGAAGTATTCCTTTGTGCGTCGGGACTGCCGGATCGTCTAGGACAAGAATCTATTGCGCTCTCGACGCGTAGCGCGGTACTCGTGATTGAAAAAGTGTAATCGCTTCGAGGAGCGCGCGACGGGATTTCTTTCTCGCGAAACGCGGCAGGAATTTCATCAACGAATCGCAAAGTATCAACTATATCGAGGATCGTTTTCAGAAATATCATTTTCACTTGTACGTACATGTTACATTAATGATTGTGCGATATAATTTGCATTCTTCACAGCTATCGTTTTATAAATATTTGCCGATTAAAGAACATTGATTAGCGATAAGAGTGGAGAATGGCTAACTTCCTTTACGCGATGAACGAATTTATTCAATTGTGACGATGATAAAACGGAAATTAAATTTAATTTCCGTAATAGTAATCCTTTTTGGCGAGATGGAATCCGAGAAACGCGTCAAACCACTGAATTCCCTTGAATATTCAGCTGCATTTATCTCAAAGTGAATGTAGGTGAGCTCTGGCAGAGAAATATTCCTTTGTTAGGATGATAGTCATGTATTCGGGCTGTTGAATTGATGAAATACGAGTGTTCTCGAGGAATATACATGCTTACATATCAATTTAACGAACGAATAATCTAGCGTGTCAAACGACTGTTTATCTTACAATCTAAATTGCATTTCATACATACATAGATATATCTCGCGTATAACCATATGACGTAAATTTCTACAAGAAATTATTGATAAGAGTAAAGTAATGTAGCAAATGTAACACGTCGCGGCAACATTATATTTTATTTTCTTGACATTTTTCACAATGCATTTTACCTTTCTCACGTTGAACAGAATAAGCTAAAAGAACTTATTTTGGCATTTGCAATTCTATCCTGTCTTCTGATTCTATGCGAGATGTATAAAATATTCAAGATTCTACATTTATATGCGTGTAAACAGATATGTATCCGGACCGCAATGAAAGTATAAGCTGCTTTGCTGATATAACATATAGAAACATATATATACAGAAACATTCCTTTGTTAGATGATGGTTACGCGTATGTAACGCATCGCCGCGGGCCGTGTTCCAAAAACGTATATGTTTCAATTTCAGTTACGAAGATGCGTTTCTCTACATCGTGTCTCGTAGCTACATGTGTTCGTCTTGAGAAATATGTTAAATTCTCATCTTCGATATAAACAGTAGAAATTTTCTTCAACTTTTCAGCGATATCTTTATTTTTTCGAAATATTACAAGTTATTGCAGCACATGCAATAACACTTTCATCGAGAACATCTGGTTATATTTTACAGTTCGCACTAGTAAACATGTATTGATTAAAAAATAAAACGACAACAATTGCAAAAGCAACTATGCAGTCAGAGAAGTGATTTTCGGTACGTTTTTGCGATTCAATTGATTTTAAAAACAAGGAAAGGAATATAGAACATTCCTATCGTAGTTTTAAAACCGACTACGTAAAAGAGAATTGTACATCGGAGTGTGGTTTTTCTAAGGGGGAAAGATTCTTGATATAGACAATATTCAAGAATTTCGGGGCAATACATCTATAGAGTACAAGGCTTGCTTCAAAGTCTACGCAAAGTATATCCGACGCCGCGGGCGCCCTGTCAAATATATACATTTCAATTCCTACTATGAAACTGCATTTCACAACCACAAGTCGCATGCACCTGACGCGTTATACGTCATTCTACACGTATGTAATGTATGCAATGCACTCGAATATTAATGCCTGTAATGTGCCACGATGATTGAATAGCAAGGTAAATCACGTTTGACCGCACTGCGCTTTAAAAGCAAATATTTTTATCCGCGAAATAGGATACGAATATTTAATTAAGAAAGTTGACGTAAACACGAGGTCAAATATTCCGATAGTAGATTAATCTCGGATTGAGGTTTTTCTCTCGCAGAAACATTTAATTAATATTTACATTAATAAATTGGTGAAAAATATTGTGACAAAAATATTTATCACACATCACATCGATGTACCGAGTTATCTACACATCTTTTATATATTTTATATATTTTGATAACTTGATATAACACAGTTACATATCCTATTTCAATTAATCAAGAGATATATATCGTTGTGTCAGAGGACAGAACGTTTGAGCACGTAATCGCGCGGTAAAAGTTAAACGCAATTCATACGCGGGAAAAATGTCTCGTTCCGCTTCCATGATCGATGCCATTAATAATAACGAGTGAAAATGTGCAAAAAAAAAAAACATTGTGCGTATTCCCACATTTCCTCGATTTATTCTCTTTAAAACCAATTAATCGTGAATTTGCGGGTAAGATACTTGAACGTACGGATTGATTCATCTTTCCATGCGAATAATTACGCAATGAGCGTAAAAAAAGCGCCGTTAACCGATTTCCGAATCAATTAACTGCAATTCTCTTGATTTGATGTAAAATGTAATTCGATGGAAAATCTCGTGACTCTCTGCAATTACACGCGGTGACACGGGGAGAGGATTTAGCGAGAAATGGAAGCTCACAAAAGTGTTATCCGTAAAGAGCGCGCGTCTGTATACTGGCTTTTCACGAGACATAAACCGCGCCGAGACGGCGCGGGCTGGAATGAATTATCAGTTACGACTGAGCCCCGACTAGAGGTAGAAAGGGGACGGAGAAAGGTTAAGCTGTCGCTTGACGTACGAGGCTAATGAAAGCTTAGCTCTGTAATGCAATCTGACGGAAAGCAAGCCGGTCGTCTGACGTGATAGGTCAGTCGAGGCCGGTCTCTGAGTTTGTGCGAGCCGGGAAGACAAGTGGATTACGCGCGGCACGGGGGAAACGGCGGCTATATAACGGACGATCTTTGGCTCTCCTTTTGATTTTGTTGCTCTTTTTCGCCGCCGAGTGCCGACCTATCGCGCCGAGAGATATACTATATCCATCCTTCCCTCTCCGCCATCAATGTCCAGTTACTTTTAGTCTCCCTCGAATAGCGCGCGATCCCCGACAGTTATTGCCATAGACGATTTGTCTCGTCCGTGTTCGGCAAGACAAAGTTTCGACCTTCCCGTCCGGGAAATGGAGATCGACATTGACGAAGACAGTGGCAGTTATTTGCGCGATCGCAAACAGTTATATAATAATGG
This sequence comes from Camponotus vicinus, assembly GCF_025532165.1. NCBI lineage: Eukaryota > Metazoa > Arthropoda > Insecta > Hymenoptera > Formicidae > Camponotus > Camponotus vicinus. The sequence goes on along the minus strand of NW_028141976.1, from coordinate 23,267,111 downwards.
GCAATCCACATCGATTACGACATATGTACAGGTCTCACAATTTTTGTACAATACTTTAATAGTTTATTTTAGAAGTAAAATAGAGTAAAAAATCTTAATATATAAAAATTTCGAGGATGCAATAGTTTTTGAGTTATGAGCGCTTAAAATTTGCTAATGATATCGCGTAAAACTCAGATCCATAATTATACGTTCATATCAATCTGTTAGTTATTATTAAGTCTTACAAATCAGGTAATATTGATTTTTATTGCACAGCTGATTTTATTATTTCTTATGTGTGTGAGTACTACGTACGATAGTCAGCTAATATTAACGAGTTATAAATATTAAATGTGAAATATTCAATTTTCTCTCAAGAATTTAAATAGTTGATTACATTAATTATTATGTTTAAATAGAATTATAATTACCTAATACTTTCATACATTTAAAAAACGTTTATTTTTCTTTTGATCAGAGGAGTATTTGTGAAAATCAATTTGCTCATTAAGGCCACTTTACATCAACATTATTTTGGATGTAAGCGAGACTTAAATATGTATCTATCTATATGTACCTTCCTTTCTTTAAATAAATAAAGACAGGCACATATTTAAGTCTTGTTCAAAGCCAAAATAATATTAATCGGGCTTGTCTTAAAATGAAAATTAATAATAAATGACAAAACGGTATGTATGCAGATATGGTTTTGAGGTATGAATTCTAAGCAATATCGTTGGGCAACTTTGATTTCATTTATAACATAAAAATTATTATAACCTCGATTTTCATATTAGGATTTTTGACTCCATTTTATTTCTAGAATATGTTATTAAAATATTTCACGGAGAGATATTGTGTATATATATATCGCTTTCGATATATATATATATATATATATATATATATATATATATATATATATATATATATATATACACATTATTGATAATGATTATATGAAATATTTATTTTTATAATGTATAAATATTGTGTAAATATGACACTTTTTGCTTGAACAGCTAAATACTTTAAATATATATCTCAAATCTAAATCAAAATTCTAATTATCGCGCTGGTATTTGATAAGTAAGATTAAATCATGTCGCGATAATATTACAGAAACGCTCGTTTAAACGCACGTGCATATCGCAAACCTGAATTATTTTCTACTTCATGCGAGAGCCGCATCGAAACCGCCCCCGTATTCCACGCGACGCGTAAGCGCGTCGTTTCGGCATATTCCCTCTTTTTCTCCCTTTTCATTTTCTCGTCCTCCCGCGCGACGGAAACACGCAGCGCAATTCTTCCGTGCGACCGTAGTTTTTTTCCTCGGCTATATAACAATACACAGCTTTCTGACCGCGTGATATCGACTCCCGTTACTTAATTCCATTCGGCACGACACTTGGCTGTTCCTAGAAGCGTTTTAGACATCGCGATCGATTTTCCCCGTAGTCGCCGTTGTTCGAAAGCCGTGTTTCCCCGCGATACGCGCATCTGTGTGCTCTCGTATGCGCCAACGCACAGGGCGACTCCCTCCCTTTTTCCCGACAGGAAAAATACAGGCTTCGCACACGACACGAGCTTAGATCGCTATCAAGTCTGGCGAATTAGATCTTTCATTAGAATTGACATGTTAGCGCGGGCGTTTGTTGGCTTAGTTGTTTACTTTAAAATTCGTTTCTATCCGCTCGAGGATATTATCATGTTCTGTGAAACTACGGAAACTAATAAAGAGATTATAGAAAATATTTTCTTTTTCTCCCTCTTTCTCTTAAATATATAACGAAATTCATATTTTGCAGGCAAATATGACAGGATGGTTGATGCGAGAGACAAAAGTGATCTCTCAAACACACGATCACTCGCGCCAATATTGTAAATATCTACCGCCGGGCGGCAGATATTTACAACGTAAAATGACTGGTTGGCAAGTAAAATTGCACTTGGCCAGCGGTCCCGTCTTGGAAACACTGACAACGTTTACCTTGACGTCGGACAGAGAGTGGATAGATTATAATTGGTTTTATCTGACTGTGGGTGGCCGGTCTGGGTGGGCATAATGAAAATGATAGGCCGACACGCGAACGCGCGTTACACTCGCGCAGCAGCAGTAGCAGTAACAGCTTTTATGCAGCCACTCTCGGTCTGCACGATATTACTATTTGCACAAAATTACGCCGGCCAAAATTGCCGCACTTACGAACACTTTCGATCAACCGACGCGACCGACGTTCGTTCGAAACAATCGCGTGCGCGATCCTGCGAACATCGCGAGTACTCGCCCACCCTTCTTTCGTAGTTTCTCTCTTTCCTTCCCTTTTTTTTTTAATGAGGCGATACGTGACCGGCACCGCGATAACAATCGACCATGGCAGAGGAAAGCTCGAACGCAGCGGTAGCTTTGGACGTGATATTCGCGCTGATATAAGGGATTGTTTTAAATCTGTAACTTTTATCTTTTTTCGTGGATAGTGAGCTTGTTTTTTTTTTTAGACCGCGTTTTTATCGATAGATCTTTTAAACTGTTATATTACGTCGCGTCCGCGTAAATTTCCAAACTTTCTCGTTTCGCATGATGAAACAAAGCAATTTTACTAGCTTATTACGTAAATTTATAACGTACTTCAAACAAATGCTTAATTATATATATCAGCTCGGATTAATACTGTGTGCGAAAGCAAAGTTTGCGGTTACCGTTCACATGAATGTTTACATTAAGAGTTATTTAAAATATGCGCTGTAACACGAGATAACGCGCATATCGTAGGGCGGATCTGCATCCGCATTCGCGCTGATTAATGTGGCACATGTAAAGTTTCGACAACGCTCGAATCTGCATATTACGCGTTACGTCGTAACTTTCCAGGGGAAGGATTAAATGGCCACGCGTCGCTGCGCACAGTCGAATGCACACATTTCGAACTGTTGCATACTAATTTGCATACTATCAAACTCTCGGCGGGGACCAAATTGAATGATCCGTCAACTGCGAAACTTATGGTTGAGGGACGCGCTCGCCGCTCGCTGAGCTCCGCAATCTCCTCGACGCGTTTAAACACCGTTGTGATCTGTCCAAGACGACAGGATTGTCTTTCTCGACATTATGCCGGTTATACGAACTATTAATTATCCGAAACTGCGAGCTGATGGTTTTTTCCGCGGAAAGAAGCGAATAGAATACAGATCGAAACGGGAGACCTTAGATTGGACGGTCGTAGAATAGGTGGCCGCTGATGTGAAAATGTGATAGATGACGGTGCCTCCGTATGTCCGATAGCGAAACGAAGAAGTAGGTCTCATTCGCTTCACTCCCCGTTCCGTGAACCATCCATCATAGTACAAGAAAGTGGCGAGTTGCCTTCCGCGTATGAATATTCACGAGAGCGCAAAACTAAGACTACTAGACAAGGCTACGAGGATAGTCGTGGAACGAGAATCCCCGTCTAACGATTTTAATCCTTTGATGCACGACGCTATTCCGATTCGCGGATTTGATATTACGATTTTACGCTGCCTCCCATTCGCGCGTTTACTTTTACACAGCGTATCCTGAAAATCTGCGTAATGATTTCAAATCAGACGCTCGTTTTTCTCTTTATCCATATTCAAATAAACATAATTTTCCATTTTAAAAATTAACGATACATTTTTCGCTCATGTATGCGGTCAAGAATGATTATGGATTTACGAACGTATCTGATTCATTCAACTCCGCTGGGCATATAGAGTTGCTACGGTTGCATAAACTCGACTGTAACGAAAATTGATTAATTAAGTATCTTGCTAAATTCAGCCAGTAATTCCAGGTTAATGCACGCCATAATGCTAAGGCCATTGTTCGTACGTATACCATCGTCCCGAACGATACGCCGCATTATACCGGATAATGACGAGAGAAATATGGTTATTTTCGGTCCAACGGGCGAGCGTGCTTCCATAGTTTATTGCGTTTTCTATCTGAAGTATGCCATCTTTATTACGTTATCGCACGCTGCGTGCCGAGCGCTAGTTTATATGCCGTAGATCCTGCCCGCGATATACGTTATAAGAGCAATAATTAGCAATTTCTTTTTCAATTTTAATATCGCGTTAATCAGCCATGTACAAAGGAGTCTAGACGGGGAGAGGATACTATTAAGGAAACCAAGAGTTTGCATAACTCGAAAGTTCAACGGCAAAAACCTTTTTGGCAAAAACGGGAAGCGATAAGCTAAGGTAAACATGGATGGGGAAGTACGCGAAAATTAAAAAATTAGAAAATATTATTTTTCTTTCCTGTTCCACTTGATTGGCACATAAATTTAGCCATATTAGTCGACTATGGGTTTTAATTCCCAAACCGCACGATGACGCAGTCTCTTTTTCTCTCTCGGGACTTTTATGGCGGAATCCATTATGCTGATATTATTAATATCACTTATCATGTTTCTTCGATTATCGTCATTCCGTCGGATAGAATAAAAACAACGATATAATGGCGACGATGAGAATATATTGTTACTCCAAACTTATCTCTCTTGTGGGACTACTTGATCTAATTCATTCAAAACAGTTTAATACATCTGTGCAAAAAGATCTCTCGTAAAATAAAAATCGCCAGTCACGTGCAGTAAACGCGCATAATTTTACGACCAATCTATCCATCAATCAATCAATCAATCAGTCGCGAGTCGTAAATGGCGAGGGAAAAAGAAAAATATCATTGAAAAAAAATCCATAAATCTATACATATATACATATATGTGTGTTTCTCCCTTATCGAGTGGAACGACCGCGCCTTGAATATATCGTTTCGGCGCGGAAAGCCGCGGATGATGAATGGCGGTCAGCTATAAAATGACCTTTTTATTAATTAGAGCGCGCATCTCTAACGTATATATAATTCAACGAAATCAAGAATGCGCTTATATCTATATCTGCGAGTTGTACCTTCGCGCCCCCGGGCAAACGCATTAATATTCAGGACGGTTCTAACGGTTATTTTGTGTGTGCCCCGTTTTTATATCCCACGGAATCCGACGGGGAATATTCAATATATTATTGCCAGGCGCCGCGTCGCCACGGGGTGTGCCTGCCTGTCTCAATATTTTATTGAAATATATATCGCAATATACCACACGGGCGGCGCGTCGGGGGTGCGACAGGGTCGACGCGGCGCGCCGCGCCGCGTCGCGCTAACTCGCGGATGTGTGTTTCGGTCGGGAGGTGTTTAAATTCTCATTGAGGCTCATAATGTCACTGCCGTTAAATCGTCGCGACAGGAACTACGACAGAAAGGAGCGAGCGCGTGGTATATATTATTTCTCTTTGTCTCGCGGGCGATACGCTCAAATTTACATGGCGCGCTGTTCCGTATATAACGTACATATATATATATATATATATATATATTAGGTATTTCTACGCTCGCGATTGTCTCCGTTCGGTGAATACTTCCGCGTTCGTTCGGTTGTAAAATAAATCCAACAGCTAATCGATTCCATCTTAATATTTGTTATTGTATGGTGAACAAAAATTGTAGGGAAATAATTTTACAAGATAGTAATGACGTGCAATTGTTTACGTTCGTATCTTTGGGGATGAATTAAATTTTGCATAGATCGTATTCTTTTCATGACACCAGCCGGCCCTGTACGCATATGGCTTTAACGCGCACGCAGCTCGGAAAACGCCGAAATGGCAGTATGCTAAAAAACGCTGACAACTAAGAAGCACCCAACGTACGTATCTCACGTTTCCTCCACGGCTGCGCAACTTGTTCTCGTGAAGTCACACTCGTTCCTTTTTTCCTATTGCGCCCCTACCGGTGCTAACTCGCTGCAATCGTCCTCTTCTCTTTATTTTCGTATTTCGCTACGCGTCTCGTTCTCTTAATAAGTTTCGTCAACCTTCGGGAACTCTTCGAGATGATCGTATTATATGGCATTTCCCACGGAATTCGCAGGATAAAAATCGAACGCGGCGAGTTCGAAATACGAAGCGGGGATACGAAATATTTCATTTCGTACGTTCATATAGAACGGCGTGACAAATTTTCCTTGTATATCCAGTTTAATGCGTGTAATTCAGAAAGCGGCGTCGTGTATTTGCGCGGCACAATTAATATTTCCGCGTCCAGAGTTGGCGGTTACCAGGCAACGTGATGCGCCGCGCCGCACGGTGTATGTACAACAGTCGCATTCGCGACAAATGCACATAATTCGTCGCTCGTTAGTGTAACGAACTTTCTCGCTGAATGGTTCGACAAATTCGGGCATTATGTTCGCGCGCGATTGTACCGCGGTTGGCAATCAATATCTCGCTCCCGCGGAGCGGCTCTAGAAGGGATCGAAGTGGAGAACGTCGATGCCGTGTCAGACTCCAGTGGGAGAATGTTCTTCGTGAAAAGGCAACGCGAGGACGAAAGACTTGACTGGGAAACGACACGGAAAGTCGTGTTGACAACGTACGTCGCGTACAACAATAGGAAGCCTTATACGAGAAGACATTTACGAAACAGTCTTGACTTGGTACGAAGCTCCAATACTAGCTGGAGGAGGAGCTGTCCAGCGAGTCGTGTCGATGCGCTGCGATTTTCTCGTGAAATCTTTTCGAGCAATTGCATCGTCTTATCCCAAAATCGCAGAACACTATCCCTGATAATATCATCGTCTTCGCCTTCTCTTTTAAATATTCTACGTTACGTCTTTATTTCGTGATGCTATATTTCTTTGTGCACTTTCTATGTTTGTACATTTATGCTTAAACACACAAAGGGAAATGTACTTTCCCAGAACAAAATAAACTACTACTATTATTATTACCTGCATGCGCGCGTTTGAATGTACGCTTAACTGAGTTCATCGAAAATGCAAGATTGCCCTGAAGCATTATGTCATTACAATTGTAGCGTGACAATCTGTACCTCTTCAATGTTTATCATCGTGAAACAAATAAAATTATTAGCAACCTTCGGGGTAATAATCCGTGTACAAATTCATCGTTCTGCAAGTTCCATATTTGAAAGTATGCATACGGCGTTAGTATAGGTTTTTTTCTCGCCATGAACGGTTTCGTTTTGTTGTGACAAGAGTTTCATGTCATTCGTGCGGAATATACATTGACCGCTTAAAAAAAAAAAAAAACCCGTCCCGAAGACCCATAAAATCGATCGTAAAATATTTAACGACAAGACCCTACATTTCGCGCGCGTATCGCCCGAACGCACGCATTCTACGCGTGTATTTTCGTTACCATTATTCCACGTTATACGATAAGATCGTATAAATGTTTAAGAGATAGGTATCGAAAATCAAAGCTTTAGTTCATAGCCGAAATGGCAGACGTACAAGCGGGTTGCGTGTCCTTGCATTATTTGCTAACAGAGAACAGAACGATCTATTGAAATATGAAAATATTCATGTCGGGGATATATATATTCATAGAAATTATCCAGTCGTATTATCAGCGCATTTTTTATCAAATGAATGATACGTTTTGGAAACATGTATCTCTCTCGCAATCGCTGCGGGTTCGTGATAAACGAGTTTCTGGCTTCGACCGCGACATGACTGCCTTATCGGGATTTGAATATGTCACCGCGCAATGTTCACTCGCCCGGCCACTGTCACATCACCTGTCTCATTTCCGCATGACCGTGGCTAAGGACGGAAAGATTTTCATATAATATTCGTATGAGAGGGCTTATCCGAGCTGTTTTGAAATGAAGGGGCAGGCGGAACGCGCGCCTCGCTAGGGTGTATCTGTCTCTGCGCGATGGATGATTGCCGCCGCGCGTCATTATTCATTCATTAAATGAAAAAGCGATGGCACTTGCCGGCTCGTGGATATTTCAGACGCTTCGCGCTAAAGTCAACCCAGGCAGGGAAGGGTCGAGCTCCCCTGGGACGAGAAGTAACACCGCGCGAGTGAGTTGCGTGAAGCCCCCATCACGAAAATTCCACGGGTTTCCCATAAAACCGAAGCGCCCTTGCGTGTAATGGACCTAGCGTTTGGAATGATACGAGCAAGAGGGAATTGGAATGACCTATCGAATATTTATGACTGCACGAATAAAAATTAAACCAACAATGCAACATTATCAGAGATAGATAAAAAAGACAGAGACAAGAAACAGTCCAAATGAATTTTCATGAATTTTCTCTCTGACAAGCCTTACAGCGACGTGTGTTTAAATAAATATATGTAATTTATTAAATTATATGTGTAATTTAGGGAATTATGTTTCATAAATATGTTTATTTTATACATATTTATTTTTCATTAATTATAACAATATTATTGTTAATATTGTTGATGCGTACCAATATTTCCGTAGCATCTTTATAAAATGAATTGTAACGGAAATTTTATTTTAAAAAACGGATAATTACATGCGTTGCATAATTATGTGTTTTGTGCGCAATCGACATAACGGTACAAAGATATATCATCGGTCTGCGATAATTCCATACAGAAATAACTTTTTAATTTATCGTCTATCAAACTGCACTTCATTAATGATATTTAAAAAGCCGATAATGGTCGTTCGCGGAGCAACATTTCGTTTTCATTGTCGATATTAAATGATATCGCTTTGTCGTGTGTGATTCGTATCCACTCCTTCCAACGCCGCATGCATAAATTGCATTTCGATAACAACACAGAATTAACTCTATCTCGTCTCCGCATTTATCACTGCGCGCCGCTGATAGAAGCCATCGATCCGTTCGAATCACGGATAACGAACGCATCATCACAATCAATGTCATTGTCACGAATTTTATGCACTCTAACTCTTAATAACACAATGCCCAGTCGACGATCCCATTATCGATGAGCGCAAGTGATAACACATGCAGCTAATCGCGATATCGTATATCGTAGAATAATGAATTCATGATGTTTAAAAACGCGCGAGTTAATCAGAATTTTTGGCGCGCAAGAGCAATTTGCCCGATTATAGATTGCTAAAAAATTTGATTTTGTCGAAATTTTTACGAAATGTAGATGTAATATGCTAAAAAATATAAATTGCATAAGAAAAATTAATTATACATATTTTTGTATACAAACAGAAAGTTAATATTTAGTACGACTTTCTATATTTTTGACGATTGATATTACCATACAAATAATATTGTAACGATGTAAAAACGATGTTTTTAGAGAATATCGCTATTAATTTGCAAAACAATCACACGTAATATTCACGCTTGAAATTTGCGTTAAATAAAACGCTTGGAAATATTAGTCCGCGCCCAAACGCGAAACTTGTACGATGCAGATTATTTTTGGCAAAATTAATCACGATCAACTGTTCGTTTACTCGGCTGCAATTAACTGTAATAGGGTCACGTATATTTCAGTCGAAATAGCATTGCAGCGTAAATTACATAATATTTTGATTTTAATTTTTCCATATTTACGAAACAACTACGTAATTTAAAACAATTACGACTTAATGGCTGCCAATATCTAGTGTTGCGTGTGCAATTTTCCATTATTATTAACAAGGTTGATATTGTACGTGTTCATATAGCATACAATGCTTTATATTGCATTTTGCGGGACCTTTTATAGGCGGAAATCACGCGGAAAACACGTCGTAAATACAAATCTTCTAAATGAACAGATTTTATAAATAGATTTTTTAAATTTTATATTATATAGATTCTCTCTTTTTTTCTAGGGATTCACTTTTAATCCTTTTGAACGAATGCTCGAGATCTGATTTGTGTTTTTTTACATTATGAAAATTTAGCTTTCTAGCCGCTAGTTCGCGCTATAACGCTTACGATGCGCTTAAGCGCGCAAACCGTCGCCGTCCTTTGCGGCGGTAATTCAAACTTGCACGAGACATTAGGTTGTACCGGAGTAATAAAATCTCCATTTCCCGCAGGACGTAGTCAAGTCGGATGGTATGCATATTTAATGCCGAGAGACGGCACGTCGAAGGAACGAAAGGCTCTCGCCCAGCGCCTCGTCTCGCTCTGCCCCGGCGTCTCGTCTCCCCGTGTCTTTCTAAGCTCCGTCCCTATTCCCTGGCTTCTCGCTCTCACTCGCGCTCTATCTCGCACTCTCGGCACTCGTCAGCCAGCCCGCCTCTCCTTGGATTAATGCCACGTTCACAGTACTCGACATTGCAAGCCCCACGACGACGGTAATTCCCCGTGTAACTGAGCGATTATGAAGTAAAGTGACTTTTTCAACCGGCGAAAACGTCTCTCTCTCTCTCTCTCTTTTTTTTCCTCTTCTTCCTCCCCGTTTTCTTTCTTTCACTCTGCCTATTTATCTCTCGATTACCTGACTGTATATTCTTCAATGCTGATCCATATTCCCAGCGAACAAGCGAGCGAACAAAAGCTTGCACGTACGCGAAAATCGGATAGCAAAATCTCGCTTTAATTTTTCAATATGTGTTCTGTGAATAAAAATGTGAAGCGGAACTAATTTTAAATGGACTCGATTTATAGCGACGCGTTTAATATTACATCGCTAAATACGTAGATCAGATGACCTCATAAATTCATTAAAAGTATTCGGTAATCCATCAAGAGACATTTGAACTTTAAGAAACCTCAGAATAATAACGTTCCTAAAATAAAAAACGAGATGTGAAGTTAATGAAGTTAGTGAAAAATAAAAAACGAGAAGAGAGTTTTTCTTGCACAAACTGGGCCACTCGCGTACATCAACCTATCTTTAGCCTTTCATCGAGATATCGAACTGACATGCCCAAACCGAGAGTTACCGATTTTACCGCAGCGTGTAAATCCCAACTCGAACGCGTACGACGATGGCCGCAAGCCCGTAGCGCGTTACATATGTAACGAAAGCTCGCCCGCGGATGTACATTTCACTTATGCTTCGACGTAAAACTTGGCATATATCTTCGCCCATTTTTACTATCTCTGACTCTACGATCTACGCGCGTACGGTAACCGTGCAGTAGTGTAGGTCCGTGTATAGACAGACGTAATGCCGGCAGAAGCAAAAGTCATTGCTCGTTACTTTTATTCGGCCGAACACACATTTTTTGGCACGATCTTCGCGTATATAACACGGTCGAGTTGAAACAGTACATCGCGTTTTATGCTCCACGGAATTAATTGACGTTGCGACACACTCAGTTATACATGATAACGCGCGTTCGTCCTAAAGAATACCTTTTATCCTTGCACATGGCATAAAATATTCCATGAAAATTATATATATATATATATTACATAATCTCTATTATGAATAAACTCGCGAGTTTAATTAACTTTCTGTTCTAAATTCTCTGGCTTATACATAGTTAAGTCAGCGACCACTCGAAGAGGAATATACCCTGAGGATTTTATTCACGAACGCATCGGTAGCGTTTTTCTGTCCCCGTCTATTTTTCGCGTCTCTATTTATTTTTTACAAGTTTATTTTACGCGTTTTTTTTACGCATTTATTTTGTGTAGATTACATTGCACGCAGACATCATTGCACGTAGAAATGCATATTTTTCGTTCATAGATATCATTTTTTTGGTTTCAATACTTTTGGTCATCTATTTTGCTTAGAGTAATCATTTTTCGGGCCACCTATTTTTGTTGATTCTGTCTGCATTCAATCCGGCTACTTTTAATCAAAGGTAAAGGCTTTGAGAGATCGAAGAAAGAACATTTCTTCTGTTGGCAATTAATTGTCATCGCCGGTAATTGTAAACATTTCGCGTTCATTTTCGATCGTGTGATCGCGATTTAATTTACAAATACATCGCGGTAGCGTTTTTCTGTCTCCGTTTATTTTACGCATTTATACATTTATTTTACGCGTTTCCGTTTATTTTACATTCAAATTACGTGCTATTGCATGTAGATGTACAAAAATATATGCATTTTTCTTTTAGATATATTTTTTACCAATTTTGGTCACCTACATATGGCCTTGTGTAACCTAAATCAATCATTTTTTAAGCCAGTTTTATATTTGACCTATCATTCTCTGACCGCAGTCATTCTCGCTACATCTAACTAGAGATGCAACTTCGACCTCTCTCAGAAATCAATAAAGAAAGGAAATTTCTTTCGTTGCCGGATAATTATTATCGCTGGTGCAGGAGCGTAATTTTACGCTCGGGTACAGTCGTAAGATATTACAGTCGTTTATTATACGTCATTGAATTTAATTTTGCTTTAAATAATATAATGCCAAGTCATCGATCAAAATGGTTTAATTGATAGTTTTATAACAATTTATATGTAATATTACTTATTAGGAAATTTATAATAAATTTATAATAAAATAAAATTTAATAAGAAGCGAAAGAAGGCTAGGAACTAAAGACGACGCATTAGTTAAGTTGTATTTAAATAATATTATGTTTTTCCTATTTGACTTTAAAAAGGATCCAGAGCAGGGTCGAAACGTCGTCAACAGTACATTTTCAATATATATTTTTGCGCTTCTTATTGTATGTAAGATAAATAACTACAAAGTTTCTATCATAATATATTATTACTATCACGCACCATTACTTGCGTCTTTGGTTCCTAGCCTTCTTTCGCTTCTTACTTGATTTGTATCACATTTGAACCATTTTTATATTTTTATATTTTTACTTTTTTGAAAATAAAATTTCTTAAATATTTTTCATATTATACATTATATTCATATTTTGATATTATACATAATAAAATAAAATTTCTTAAGTAATTTCATATTATACATAATTAATTAATCGATAACATGGATTACATTAATTAAAGCAAAGTTTTTTAATATATACTATATAAACGGATAGACTACAAAAAATTAGGATAAAATCGGTATTATAAGAAAAATATTCTTATAATATCTTGTTGTTGCAATTAATATTAATAACTAAAATTGTTAGCACGCGTGCGTTCCTTAATAATAAAATAAAATCTGATTAAAATTCTCTTTATCTTTCTTTAATTTATGCTTTAATTTATATTTGTAATATAGTTTAATGCATATTAAAAGAATTTATCAAAGTTATTTGATCTAATTCGTTCTAGCCCATCCATTTTAAAGCAACGGATCTATCTACAATCTACATGTATAATCCCTATACATCCATTACCAAAATAAAATAAAAATTTGTCACTCACCGATACTGATGCGCAACAGCGGAGTTGTTGATATTGAAGCTACGTGTTGTCTGTAACATATAAATATAAAATCCAATTTATAGGAGCACTCAAAATATAATTAATATTTTAAAAAAATATTACTTTACGTGCTGATTTTTATATCCGATGCGTACCAATATTAAGCAGATATATAAATATGGAACATTTTATATATTCTAAAATTATTTTTTAAATAGAAACTTTTATACGATTTTTAGAAAAGTCCTTCTCTCTAATTTTCGCTTGTTTAATTCATTTAAATAATGAAATCGAATTATTGCGCGTACAATTTATATCAATTAATATATATAATTAATATAATTAATATAATTAATATATAACTAATAATAAATATTCACCTTAAGTTGCTCCGCCGATGCAGGATGTCCTAGGCCTCTTCCTATTCTCAGATTGTCAGGGTCGTCAGTTACATTGATCTTAACATACCTAAAATATAATATATATCTAAAGGAAAGATTCGTAAATAATACGCGTAATATTTGTAAATTAATATAAACATTTATCATTAGTTATACTTAATCATATTATCATATCAAATAATTTCCTAATACTAATTTATATTATTATTTATATTAATTTGTATTACATATTGTTTTAATTATTTATATTTTAATTATATATTATATTTATATTAAATTATTATTTTAATATTTCACAAGTTTATATGTATACAGATTATAATCATTTTCTTTATTGAGCAGTTCTATTTCTGTTATTATCATTTATGTTTATTATTTCTTACTTTGACCCTTGTATTTCCTGAGAGAGCATTAGTGGATTTTTCAAGAGTGCAAATAGCGAGTTTTTCAAACTATGCGAGTGCATAAAGCTGACTATCTTTAACAGTATCTTGTTGGCGCTTCTAGTCAATATAAACGGTAGTTTGATGTCACAATTTTGTTTTCCGGATTCAATCTTCTCTGTCATTGAGCTTTTTTGCTCATCATAGTTCTCATTCGTTCCAAAACTTAACATAAGCTTAATGTAAAAAAGGAAAAATGCATTTTCATTAAAACTCATCCATTTTAGGCTCAGTGATGCGAGTGTATATATGTAAGTTTTACACGTGATGCTGTATTGCAAGGTGTTGCGAGTCGCTCCTCGAGAAAATCGAAGACAAGAGGAGCACTAACTCTACTCTCGCGCGAGATACCTCCCTTTTTCACCACTCCGGGAGTGCCTATGTGTGCTCAAGCATATTGGCGGTGTGCATAAAGTATATTTAGGTGAGTATACAGACGCGCATGCGACAACGATGTGAGAATATAATGCGATCGCGACGCAAGAACGATGTCGAGCCTCGCGAAACAGGAGCGATAGACAAAATATTATTGCTCAGCGGCGGAGAGAGGAAGAGGGTTGGAAAGCGGCGCTGTTGCTATTTTTCGAGCACCCTCTAACTGTTGTCGAACCACTCCTGATCAGCGACGATCGGCGTTCGTACCTACATACGCGACACGAGTCGAACAACGCGGTATCGGCTCGAGCTAACTTTTTTTGCGGCAGCTCGCGAGTGCTCGAATAGTCTCCTGAATGTTGCTTTCTGAAGGTAAACGCGAGGGCGGAGAAATTGATTTTATGATGGATTTAAGCGATTGAAAGTCGTAGTTGGCTTCGATTTTGTAACTTCTTCGTGGTTTGAAAGCCTCGCGGATATTGGATGAGAAATTATTTCCGTATGCTTGGTGAAATAGCTTTTTCAGAAAAATGAAAGATTCACTACGAAGATGAAACAGGACAGAGCTGAATAATATAGAATTATAATTTTGAAAGCGGGAAATATTTTTTTAAATATATCGATTCGAGAGAAGAAGTTAAATTTAAAAAGTAACTCTTATTGCATAAATTTTTACTAACAAATATTCCGGCAACGGTTGTAAGAATGCTACAGTATATCTATGCAATTGCCAACTATTTTAAATCTAGATTCTCTAAATTTAAGATTGCGATTGTAAGCAAATAACTCGAAAAAAAATATCTATTAAAAGATCTACAATTTTATAAGTAAGTATCTCTCTCTCTCTCTCTCTCTCTCTCTCTCTCTCTCTCTCTCTCTTTCTCTTTCACATCTGAGGTTGCGAATGAAACTTTCATCACTTTTAATTCGGTCCTTCGGATAAAGGCACATTGACCTACTTGTCGAGAAGCCGCTCGATGAACATTAATGTTTACGTTATGTCAGGACAGTTTGGTCGTTGAAGTAGGTCGTAAATCTACCGTAACGATCGCATCGTTGTCCGTTCAAAACAAATTGATATTTACGGCACCTCTCAAGATGAAAGCTACTATTTTCCTGAAGAAGAAACCATTGTCTCCTCTCTTATTCGTAATTGATGATACGAAGCTATCAGTTAGTAATCATGAATGCGATTAATTAGATCAATGACGATTATCGATAAGTTGCGCGTAAATTTAATTATATTTTACAAGTAGAACATTTGTGTTAAATCATGTAAGAGTGTTGAAAGTTCTGCGTTTAAGATTATTACCGATCTTGTTGCCAGATAAAGGTTATAGCTTGGTCAAGGAAAGGTTAACGCCGCAATGGATCGTTTACTTGCCGAGACCGCTACGTTTAAGGCAATTTACCAGAACGAACTTTACGGTACAAAGCGAACAATGCTTTTGAGAGATACGGCGGAAGAGGTTGCTTCCGTTGGCGAGCGACGACCAGTGTGCTTTGTGCACCGAAACGCTTTTCAGTTTCTTTTATGGAAAGAGTCTGCTAATTAAATGCGTTTACCACCTTATTACAAATTGATTGATCGAAAGTTTAATGGCAGAATTGTTACTTTCCGCAAATAATCGCGACGTTTTAATTTGTATGAGAAAATCGATAATATAGGCTAAAATAATCTAATATGCCCTACATTTGTTTAAGTTGATATAAAATACACTTATGATGGACAGATTTTATTAATAGTTGAAACTTATAAAAATTTATTAATGTTGCAAAATTAATAATTGCACTAATTTTTTATTAATTGACATATTATAATTACATCAATATTAATTTTTGACTAATTGATATATTATAATTACATCAACGTTAATATATTGTTATGACATCAATTTTTTGAAAAAGGCATTTTCCCAGGATTTCGATGAAAAATTCAAATAACTATAATCAATAAGAAAAGCACATCCTTATACAATTGAATAGAAAATACATTTATATATGACTATCGCTGGTTATATTTTAAAAGTTATAGCTTCAGAAATATAATGAGAATGTATAATAACAATTATTTTTATAGAATAAAAAATAATTAAAAATATTATACCAACAAATTTTACATTTTTTTTCTTTAAAAATTATTAATCTTTTAGTTTTTTCTGTTCTGTGCAATTGATTGTACTGCCATCCATCGACTTTCATTTTAATAATACTTATTGGTAAGTTTATTATGCTTTGAACAATGAGTAATGTATTTTCGCTGCGAGGAGGTACACCGTTTTATCCTATTATAAAAATCACGAAGTTTGTGGTAATTTTTGTGTAAGACATATATTGCTGCAGAAGGAAAAAGAGAAATATAACTCACGGAGAACATCCTGTTTGTATGTCTTGCAAGGATTTCAATTTCCAACGGAAGAAATAAACTAGAGATGGTAACGCAATTGAAGGGAGAAAAATCTTCCCGCGAGTTTCGCCGTCCTTGCAAACGAGGGGTACACCGGGGGTATATCGGGGGCCGAATATGTGTCCCATGCGGGCGTTTATGGAAATATAATTCGTTGCCGAGCGCGTATACTTTATTCATAAGTTGCAGTACCGTTAAAGGAAGCGATCCGCGCTCGCGTTCTCGCCCAGAACGGTATATGTTTGAACCAAGATAGACTTGCCGCGCGACGGCAAAGGCACCTTTACCGAAACACTCTCTACCATTCAGCTACATTTCCCAGTACGTCGCGAATACATATGCAGCGCGAATGCAGTCGAGCGTGCGAGGCCACAGAATGTTTCGGAAATATGCCACGCGATCCGTATTCTTGGTGGTCCATATTCTTACGTGTAAAGCTGGTCGCTAGTATCTCGCTAACAAAGCGAAAGAAATCAATTAATTTGATGTCCTCGTTTGGCTCGCATAAATTGTATGATATTAATTTCTGACGCATAATAATTCCCCCTTTTGTTATTTTTTTCATATATAATTTTTATATAATTATTATATGTAATTAATATTTTTTGTATAATTATATATTGAATGTAGCATGTATGCAAAAATCCATATAATTGGTTTCTCTCTACTGTGTATACGCGACCGTAAATTAGATCTCGGCGCAAGAAGCACAGCAATTCCGTGTATTCAACGATTACGCGAGAGTGCAACCATATGTGGTTTCAGAAGATGCGTCGGGATTGCGTTGTGCTCACACGCACACCAGAAGCCGCGGTTTGCATCTTAGCTCTAAGCTAAATCTCCTTCATTTCTCCCTCTACACACTTACTGCTAATCAGAGACGTAGAAAAACGCAACGTTTGAACGCTGTATTGGGAATACGATATAAACTATACGAAATGCACGAATAAATTTATTTATGTAATATAATATATAATAAAATAATATAATTATAATATATAATATAAATTTATATCATATCTGAGAGAGAATGTTTGTGTATTCTTGAAAGAAATAACGAGGCAAATATTGTTTGTTCGAGTAATATAATTAATACAAAGAGTGCTAACTGTTTCGGTTTCAGTTAGTCGAATATGAGCAGGTTTGTTCTCTCTATTTCGAGAATATTTCAATATCAATCAACGAGTGGTAAGATTAATAGCATTCACACGGCAGTCGGGGCAACATAATTTGCAATTAATATCATTCAATATTAATATCATATCGAAATTAACTGTAAGTTGAACGGTGAAAAGACACGCGAGACAGGTAGATAGATAATTTGCAATTAATATCGCGTAGGCCTGCGGGTAATAATTACTCTACTCGAATTTTGGTCGTTATATACATATATGACGCATACCGCCGCGTCAATATGATCGGACCGCGAGCGGACCACTTTACAAGCGGTTTGGTAGCCGTTAGATTTTGCTATGGTTCCATCGCCATTTGTGCGCGCGAAGCCGCCAGCGTGGCGTGTACAATGTGAGCTCTCGTCGCGTTATTTACCTCCATTATTTGCGACTCGTCGTTCTCGTTACCGGTTCTCGTACTTCTCGTTTTCGTCCGTTCTTTCCCTCGCGCGCTCGCCCGTTCGTGTACAATGTACGAAAAAGGGAAGCCAGCCGCAGGGACGAAAATTTATCACCCGCGAACAGCAGGTTATCACCTTGAAAGCGGATTTTTCGGAGGCGATTATACGGGGCAGAAAAGAGAGTGCACGAGACCGTGGGTCTCGCGTTAATGACGGCAACCTGCGACCGGCGATGGCGAGTGCGAGCGAGAGTGAAATCGCGCGCAGGACGAGCGCGAAGGAAAAGGTCTCGGGAGAGAGAGAAGGATCCATGGGAAGGCGCAACGAGGAGACGACACGGTCGAAAAGAACGGTGAAAACGACCGACCGAAGAACAAGAGGATGGTGTGTACGAGCGGGATAACTTACGTACGTCCGGAACACGATGCTGTTATAATAGTCAACCGACGGGGCGGAGAGAACGCCGGCGAAATGAAGCGAGGAGGGTTGAAACGACGAAAGCGGACGCGTTTTCGTAAGGCGTTCATTTGAAGAACGCGCGGAGCCGCGGCAAGATGAGGTCTCGCCCAGCCGTCGTAACCGTCTAATTATCCGGCAGATACTCTTTCTGACCTACACTTAACAACCCTCTCGGTAAACTTTTTAATTACTCGCCGCCTCCCTTTTCACTCTCGTCCCCTCCTCAGTTCCTCTTTTCTCCCATCTTCTCTGACCCGCGCGATCTCGCTTCATCATCCCTTGCGGCGTACCACCCTCCTTGGCATAGCGTCTCTAATCTACGATGAATATTTACCCGCGCTACTAAATTAGTCAGTGACGTACCCCCTCTGTGTCTGCCTGCTCGGCGTTATTACGGCGAGTGGAGTCGTATCTTTAAACGAGAACTTGCAGCCTCAATTTCAATTTTGGCATTCCGCGGTCGACAATTCGCGCTATTTTCGGCTCTTTCTATAATTATATTTCCACGTAGCTAATTTTAACTTACTCCGATATGGACGTTTTCCAAAATATTGTCTAAACAATTTTATCTATTAATAACGCCGAATCTGAAAACTTCTATATAAATATTTTTTATATAAATATTTATGACTATAACAAAAACACACAGAAACAATTGTTATTAAAATAATCTTAGACATAAATTAATATTACTTGTATTAACAATTATCTCTCGATAATTGCGACATAATGTGTGTTCATGTTCTTTGAAAATCATGAACAGAGTATTTTTTTCAAACGTTTTCGTGAATTTTCATTGTACGTATAGCACGTAATCTAACGATGGAGGTTTTCTCTTCATTTCGTATTCCTACGATATTACAGATATCGCCAAGAGCTCCCAACTGACGGTAAGCAGCCGTAGTAACAGCTCTTTGTGCTGGAAATACCATTACTACCCAAACCCAGCTCCAACCCCGCATCTTTCGTCGCGTCGTTCGCTCCGTTTCTCCTCGCCACCTTCGGCCTCCGACGAGAACACGCGGGTTATATTACAGACCATAGTGGTAACCTTAGTCGGCATGCACTTAGAGACTCCCTCGTCATCTCCGGGCTCTTCGAACGTTTCCAGTATCTCTTTAGGAAAGTATTTCTGACGGTGTTACTTTTTGGCGGATACGAAAGACCCCGCTGCCTCGTCTGTCGTAGGGATAACTGGATCTAACGCGTAAACTTTGCCACGAAAATGCCGGCGCATGCGACGGTTCGATTTGATTATCGGCGAAAAGGGAGAAGTTGCGCCGTCCCTCAAATGTGCGAGCGTGGGTGTCAGGGACAATATTTCCTTGGACGTGACTAAATATATTATCTCCGATGAGTCACGTGATACGAGTTATAAGAAGAATGCGTTGAAATATTAATCCCGGAAACGGGATGTGGTGAAATAATGCATAACATGCATAATTAATACGTGCGATTTAAATAACATTGCTTTGGACGAAAGATAAAGGTTCACGACTATTCGCATTCGACGTGTCTATACTATTTTGCGTCATAATGTCTGGACACGTTATCGAGAATCGTCCTCGAGCGAAGAGCAGAAATCACAGAGTTAAGAACGCGGTAAAGAGCAGGAAGCCGGCTGCTTGAACCGCCACAAAGACACGCCGCATACCCCCGGCGTTGCCTCGATCTCGAGTCATACCTTTTCGAATTCTCGAGTGCACGAGAAGAATTCAACGGCAGGAGTGGTTCGTCGAAGAGCAAAACGGTTAGCGAGAGGCAGGCGGACAGACGGGCGGACGGAGATATCCAGACGAGGTCCTTGCTCGAGAGAGACACCGGTAAATTGGATTACGGCCTTCTCTCTGTTTCCATCCCCTCCGGACCTCACTTAAGATCGTTCTCCCTTCGTCCGCTCGTCTACTTCTACCGTAAAATTAATATCCGAAGATGAAAGAAGTGACGCCGTGGAACTGGTTGGGCACAGCTTTACCCTTCCCTATCCTTCTCGCTTCGCTTCCGGCTCTATCTCTACCTTATTTTCCCCGCCGTTGACATAATATGAAATGATTCTCCGAATTTGACAGTCTAGCTAACATCGTTCGACATTGAAAGTTAATCCCAAAATCACGTAGCGCTCGAAGAAACGAGAAGGAGGGAGGAAGAGAAGATGTATTGTATAAGGAGCGAAAACGTAGTGGGCTTAAGTAAGAAAACGAAATGAACGGCCACATCTTGCGCGGACCAATAAGCAATTACGATATAGCGGCAAAGAGAAATGCGACTTCGGCAACCCGACAATTTATTTCGGAGCGGAAACTTTCCGTCGCATATTTGCGACCGCCCTACGTTATCGTTAGATCATAAATTGTGTAATTTGCCAGGCGAGCTTGCCGCGTCGAATTCCGCGGATATTTATCGTGGTTATCGATTCGGGTTTGTGCTGTTTTCGCTCCCGTTCAGTTTTCTTTTTTTTTTGTGATTCGCAAACAGCGACGATGCGAATAACGCTTGTACCCTCGTCGCGTTTTCGCGATGATGCGACGACGTTTTGTCGGGAAACACGACGGACAAACTTGCACGCTCTATACGGAAATAATATTAAGCGCACGTATACCGTCGGGTAGACGGGCTAGAACCGTTTCTCAAACGTTAATTAGGTCGCGATGAATAAGCCATGCAGCTCAGTTTATTCCAAAGTCTCGATTAATATCCGTGCGGTCGAATCTAAAATTTACCAGCAAATTTATACTACGCCAAGTCGAGGTACAAAATACGATATTTATCATAAAGCACGAAATATTGTAGAGTATAATATTTATTCAATGGTTTGTGGCACGAAATGCCTTTGTGGTATATAACAGAATTGGAGAAACAAGATGCACGCCCTAAATTTTGTAATCCGAGCTAAGTCACGAATAATATCGCTACTGAACACGCGGTAAATCGCGATGCCAATATCAGCTTTCTATAAAAGAAATTCATTTCTTGCATATAATACTGCAACGATATGTTGCAGCGTATGTCATTTAATTCCTAATGCACTATATATAACTGTACGGAAATATATATTATATAAATCAAAGTTAATTTTAATCTGCGACAATATTTTGGATTCCGAAACGGGTTACTTTTCGCACCAGGCATACTACCAGAAGAAGAATAAAGCACTGGTGTACGAGCACGTGTATGTACATGAATGGCGTATCTTTCAAATAAACTTCTATTTGCCGAGCATCGTTCCGGAGAATTGGGGATTATTGGATTCTCGTTAGAGTGGCTAGCGCGCGTCTCACCGAAATCCAAGAGCGGCTCTTCACGACGTTACGAGGGGGCCTCGAGAATCACGGAGGAGGGGTGGTTTATTGGTGGGTGGCGAGGTTGAAGAGGGGTAACTTTGTAAGACGCGTCCTATCCACCCGAACCCTTCCTCCCTTTGGATTTGGAGAGAGAAGGGGGTGCCAGTGCGCGATCCTGGGCGGCTCTTATCGATCGGCCGCCGCCGGCGTGATAATGGCTAGAATAATTACCAGAATAATTAGGACGGGACGACGAGAGGCATTGAGGATCGTTGGAGCGCGCGCGATCGCCAGCTAAGACCGACAATTCCTAATGCAAGCGACGACAGACCGCGTATAATTCGTCGTCGTTGATGCCGATATTCTCACCTTTCAGCGGCCTCTATCGAGAACTCTTCGGTGCCACGAGACCCGGCATTTCTAATCCGCAGCGCGTTGATTATACCGATCGTATTCAAGTTCGACGACTCCGTTCTCCGAGATAATTAGGACGCGAGAAGCACCGTTCGAGGAGTTTCCGAGATTAACTCCGATAAAAGCGTTCGTTTTAATACGGTTCTCGAAACAAACGCGCATTTTCGCTATGCATAAGAAGGGATGAAGGATTTTCTCACGTGAAAAATGGTGTGCGAAATCATCCGCGAAATAATTTTCTCAACTTGGCAACATTAAATTCATCGAGCACTTCTTGTCGTTATTTATCGCGTACGTCAGTGCTAAAATATTTTACGTAGAACGGACATTGATTAAAACGCAGATACGAAGCGCACATTGCATGCGCTTTATAAGTCGCGAGCCAGAAAATTTTCATGTCGCCGGTGAAAATTAAAGGAACTCCCGTGCCAATGCCTTCCTCAGCAATATATGGCATCAATAACGCAGCCGAGGCGCGATATGGCGTTCTTCGTCTCGATTCGAACGCATTTCCAATTCAAGTATCGCGTTCCTTTCACGATCGCATCTAACTTCTGCGATCTGCTCCCATCTTCTTTTCCGTCTCGCGGCGCGTTATTATATTCATACGCGACCGAAGCGCATCGTGTCTTCGGCTTTACGAACTTTCGAACGAATTAATCATCTCACGCGCCTCCCCGTAGCGCGAGATCAGCCTCGCGCTTCGAATTTCGAACGCGAACGGAGAAAGGATGGCGATAGGGTCTTAGCTCTTCGTACGGTTCATAAATGGCGCATTGATCCGAGAATGCATTAACACAAGTTCGGCGTTATCAATTCCCGCGTAATACCGCGCACCGGGAGAGGAGCGTCCTTCAGTCGCCAACTTCGCCAGCCGTTCGCGCGTACGAATAGTTCGTCTCGGACGTGCTTCGTAAGTATACGACATGACGTACACGCACGCACGTTTCGTGCCTCGCGCACTGATATGAGATATCTGCATGGAAGATGTACGAGAAGACGCGCGCATCCGAAATGGCTGTCCTTTAACTGGGATGCAAGCGTGAAAGTAGCGATTACACGCGTGTATATCGCGCGTGGATGGAATACAAGGACCAGTACACAAGCATACGTAGACACGCGCACACGTACATGCATACGCACGACCCTTGCACCGGCCTATTTAGACGGCGGGCGTGCATTTGCGTTGAGACTAGGTACGTGACACATAATTCAACCAACTCCATAACCAAGTTTGAAGTTATACCGGTCTCCGACCTTTCCCCTCTTGCCCCCTCTTAGTCGTCTTTCTCACCCCCTCGATTTTCTCTCCAGTATACATCGCTACCAATAGCGTCCTCACCGAACTCTGCTTACCCGCACAGTGTGTGCTCCAAGGACGGTGCAGAAAGTTTCCTTTGAGTCATCGGCGAGAGGGTGACGCGAACTATAAGCTCCGGGATAGATTAAGCGACTCAAGATAATCTCGGTTATTACGTAAAAGCGCTAATGCAGTTTAAAATCTCTAGTAACAATAGTCAATAGTAAAATATTGAATTAGAATCACGAAAAGAAATCCCTTCATATTCATATTTAGGATAATCTTCCAAATAGACACATTACAAGCCTTCTCCAATCTGTCTTTTTTTTTCTTCGATATTTTAGATTTACTCAATGAATGGAATTTATATTTTATTTAATAAATTTTACATTATTTCTCAAGAAGTATATATATATTATTAAGAAAGAGAGATTTATGTAAGAAGTTGCTTCATACTTTGAAAGAGATGGTACTACACCGTGAAATTTGCGATCGTAACGTAAACACGCTTTAAAGCTCGATCTGGGATTATCGAGAGGTATACCGAGCAATTTCTCGAAATGGATTATGAGATGTATATAGGTAATGCCCGCTTAAGCAGCATCGCAAATAACAAATATACAACAAGCATCTCGCGTGCTCGATTTCGCTGGCAATACGGGCGCCTCGCCCGCGGCGACGCTCGCGAATCGGTCGCCTGATATTCGCTGACGAAACGAATTGCGCTTGCTCGTCTCTTTAACCAGTTTCTCGCAGTCCCGTCACGACTGAAATCGAGTCACGAGTGGAGCGAGTACACGGCTCTCGATTTAAGGAGCGCCGCTGTAAACGCGGCCGACTGGAAGATTTCTAGCGCGACAAGTCGTGGCCCCTGCAAATCTCGTAAGAACGGCATTCGTTTCTCTTATTGCGAAACGTGCTCCATCCGAAGGGGGATAATGATATTGAAATGTATTCAGTTTTTTAATTTATCCGTTATCCTTCATTTCCCGTTTCTCTCGCTCACTGCGCGCTATGATAATTTACTATGCAATTTATATTATCCAAAAATTAAATGCAAATGAAAGCTTTATCTACGTTAATTAATATAAGGATTATCGAAATATTCGAATTGCCAGAGATTTAATCAAGTAAACTGTTTTGATGAACGGAGATAGAACCGCCGCATCATTGTCAATAAAGGCAACCGATTGCAGAATACGTGCAATAAATCCTCCTGAGCGACGACGTTGGGAAATCTCTGCTTACGAGAGAGATGAGATAAAAGCTTCTCTCCCGTAGAATTCAACCGTCGATTTACGCGCGGATATATTCGAATGAGCGCAAACACAGTCTAGCAATAACTTCGGACGTAAAATTGATATCAGCCATCAATCCGTGCCGCGAGCGCGACAGACGGATGCGCGGGTGGTAGACAGAGGAAGATAAAACGGAAAAGTTTCACGAAGCAGCGTTTATCGCGTGGCGAACATTCGTGTTGGCCGAGAACGATGTCTACGAAGTCAAGGCGGCAGTTCGTAAAATCGCCAAAATCCGCTACGTCCGCTACTTGATACGCCGTTATTTTTTTTTCATCCCCCGCCCGACGACCCTTGCCTTACTCATTGAACAAAAACGAACGATTTGAAACTTTTCTGCGAAAAGAACGGCAAACGGGACGGGAGAATAGAGGGTGTGTAAGACGGAGACAATCGTTCGAAAGAAACTGTCGATTTCCTGTCCTTCGAGTTCTGGCTACGCGAAACGTTGAGGAAGCAGCTCACCGGAATTGCGAGCAGCGCTGCACATAATCCCGCGGTAATGGCTTTCGATAGTTGCGATTGCTCCGATAATTACACCGGCGATCGTGCCGCGTTTGTTGCGAAAAGTTGAAGTTACTAAAGAAAACTGCAGTGTAGTGGGGAAGAGAAGGGAGAGATCTTTGTAAAAATATATTCGTGCACATTCACCGCATGGGGACACTGTGATATTTCCGTGCTAATAAATGAAAAATCCGATATCTACTTAGCATTTAGATATATTCGTTCTCGAAACGAAAAATTCGAGAATAGATTTTTCCTACCATATATGCTCACGAATGCTTTACTGAATTTTCTAACTTTAAAATATTTAATTTTAATTATTTGATAAATCGATTAAAGCAGCATATTAAAAAAATTATATTGTATAAAATTGTAGAAATATACTAAACATACTTATTTTTAACAATATAGCTCTTTCTTTCGTTGTTCTCTTTTTATAATATATCCTGCCCAGAGCAGAGAGATAATGACGTTGGACAAGAACCATTTATTTTAATCGTAACTGCGTGCAATAAAAAACGGTAAAATCAGTAATGTTGCCGCATCGGTAACCGAACACATTCAGTTAAAACGCCTCGTTCCGCTCGACATTGAATTTCGTAGCTCAATTTCACGGTACGTTTCTCGTCAAAAAAATAGCGAGCGGCGCGACGCACAACCATCGGCGTCGCGCTTGCCGAAGTAATCGGCATCGGCGCGGTGCGTCCGGCGAGATGTGAATCCCCCTGAAATTCTCAAGTTGCATAACCATGGCAATTTCGCCGCGCGTGACGTAATTTTGAATGGAGATTATTCAAATGCGAGTGTGCGCGCGGATTCGCCGGAGTTCGCCGTGATTCTCCACACGCGAATAGTCTGCGGTATTCGGTATATGTATATAACGGGTAGATATGTTTGGTGGCGAGCTTTGTGTCAGTCTGGTAGACTACCTGTCAAACTAAACGAGCGCTATAGTAGATTATAGCGCAATACACGGGATTCTAGCTGTAGCAGAGGTAAGAAGGACTGGCAGACGCAGAGAACGTCAGTGGAGCAAAAGAGAGAAACGTACATTCCGATCTCGTTGAAGTTTGGAACATTCTTCGGGTAAAAATATCAAATTTGCTAGTATTAAACACTTGCAGAAATAGCTACATATGTGTGAAATGTTAAATAACGATTTGAAATATAAACTTGGAACATATAAATGACAAGGAAGTTAAAAAACATGGAAATCCAAAAATTGTTATGAAAAATCAGAATTATGTGTCAGAAACAAAAATTACTATTATATTCTTTGGAATAATTTGAAAATAACAATTTGCCGGCAGTCACAAAAATACTTTTCCAATCATGACTTTTGGCAAATTTTCTTTTAACCTTTTTAAAAGATTTTAAAACATGCTATGATATTTCTATTTTTTAGCATAAACGCATAAACAACGACCAAAATCGTGTATATGCATGCATAAGTAATATATATTTCGGAATATACGGATCTTTTCCTAAATTTTGTAACACCTATTTGTTTTGTATTATAAATAATTTTTCAAATTATTATCTACTAGAGAAATTCAATAAACAAGGTATCATTAGCAATTGTATACTTATCCTGTTACTTATTTATTAATTATTTTTAAACTCCTCGTATATTGATAATTATTAGAAAATGACTTTAAGCTTTCATTAATATTATTATTATTATTATTATTATTATTAATTATTATTATTATTATTACATATGCAATATGCCCTGGCAGGGGGGAAAATGCCCTACTTATTATTCGAACATAATAAGCTTACCAATAAGTGAAAACGGGACTCGATATATGGCAATACACAATCAACTGGGAAACCGCACAGAACTGTTCTGAGAATGCGATTTTATATAAAAAAATTATAAAATCAAAAATTTTTAAGAAAAAACTTGTAAAATTTGTTGGTAAATATTTTTAATTTTTATTATTTTTTATTCCATAAAAATTAATAATTGTCCCTATATTTATATGTTTTCTTATTGTTTTTCTGAAAGTGTAATTTATTAAATATGACAGCAGAGAGTATACAAATGATTTTTTCTATATATACATATACACTCACCCGCAAAAAAAGCGGTACACCTAAAATTTGAGAAAATTTCATCAAATTTTAAATGATCATAACTTGGTAAATAATGATGATAAAAATATGTTTAAAAAAACAAAATGAAGGCTGTAATGTCCACTTTAAGAATATTTAAGTGGCAATTATGCTCAGCCATTGTTTTCAAAATGGCGGATAAGGAAGTGAAAGGATGTAAAATTGATTATTAAAGGATCGAGTTTGGGACGGTGCACGGCGTAAATCAGGTAACGCAGCCCAATGAGACCAAATGCTCGTGAAAGTGTGGAGTGTTATCTTTAAAATGTTTTTTTACCGAGCTTGATACGATGATTTTTCGCTGAGTTATTCCGAATTTAATTAAAAACGCTCTTTTTTCTTCTTCAATTTGCAGCTCAGCGAATAATTATCGTATCGAGCTCGGTAAAAAAGCATTGTAAAGGTGATACTCCACACTTTCACATGCATTTCGTCCCATTGGGCTGCGATACCTGATTCACGCCACGCACTGGAGCAAAGCGGGAACCTTTATTTATCGGTTTTGTATGCTTTCATTTATCCGCTATTTTGAAAAAAAATGGTTGCACATAATTTCAATTTAATTTAGGTGTGTGTGTGTGTGTGTGTGTGTGTGCTCGTTTGTATACCACAAGGATAAGGACCCCGTGGTTCGTCAGCTCCACAGTATTTAAAGACTCCAAACCCTCCTTGTGGCGTGTGTGTGTGTGTGTGTGTGTGTGTGCTCGTTTGTATACCATAAGGATAAGGACCCCGTGGTTCGTCAGCTCCACAGTATTTAAAGACTCCAAACCCTCCTTGTGGCGTGTGTGTGTGTGTGTGTGTGTGTGTGTGTGTGTGTGTGTGCTCGTTTGTATACCACAAGGATAAGGACCCCGTGGTTCGTCAGCTCCACAGTATTTAAAGACTCCAAACCCTCCTTGTGGCGTGTGTGTGTGTGTGTGTGTGTGTGTGTGTGTGTGTGTGTGTGTGCTCGTTTGTATACCACAAGGATAAGGACCCCGTGGTTCGTCAGCTCCACAGTATTTAAAGACTCCAAACCCTCCTTGTGGCGTGTGTGTGTGTGTGTGTGTGTGTGTGTGTGTGTGCTCGTTTGTATACCACAAGGATAAGGACCCCCGTGGTTCGTCAGCTCCACAGTATTTAAAGACTCCAAACCCTCCTTGTGGCGTGTGTGTGTGTGTGTGTGTGTGTGTGTGTGTGTGTGTGTACGGGCGCACGCATGTGTGTATTAATAGTGGGTATGACCTCCTCGTGCGCGTATTACCTCATTCATACGATCAGGCATACTCTGTATTAGTCTTTTTATTTCATCCTGCGTAATTGCATCCCATGCATTTTGAAGAACTCTTTGAAGTTCTTGCAGTGACTGAGGTGCAGGTACGTGATTTCGTACTTTCTTGCCGAGATTGTCCCACAAATGCTCAATGGTATTTAAATCCGGACTACTTGCTGGCCAAACAAGTCGATTTATGCCAACTTCATCGAGGAAATTAAACACTCTTCTCGCAGTGTGTGGTCGAGCATTGTCTTGCATAAACAAGAAGTTCTCTCCGATAAAGGGTGCATACGGAACAACATACGGAAGGAGTATGTCTTCCACGTATACATCTGCGTTCATGTTCCTGTCAAAAAAGTGCAAATCTGTATGAGCGTCCGCTGAAATACCTGCCCAAACCATCACAGAGCCTCCATTGTAGCTGTACCTTTCACTTACAGTACAATCTGCAAATCGTTCTCCACGACGACGATAAACTCGTTCTCGTCCATCTGGAGAATAGAGACAAAAACGAGATTCATCGCTAAAGAGTACTTTGCCCCAGTCTGCGTAATTCCAGTCTCTATGCGCAACTGCAAAATTGAGTCGAGCTACGCGATGACGACCTGTAAGAAAAGGTACAGCCGCTGGCCTGCGCGAAAACAGATTTTGTTCCGCTAATCTTCTCCGAACGGTGTCAACGGATACATTGCAATTGTAGACATCCCTTAAATTGTTTCGAATTTGAACAGCTGTTCGATGTCTGTCTCTTAATGAATTTAAAACAATAAATCGGTCATCGTTTTCATTGGTACGTCGAGGGCGCCCAGAACCAGGCCTCCTCTTGAAAAAATTGGTGTCTAAGTACCTGGCATAAGCACGTCTCAAACGGAAAAAACATTGAAAGACTATAGTACAAGTTATGCGATTGATTTGCTAGCTCTCTAGACGCGTTGCTCCTTGCGACTTCATCTATTGAAACCATAATTAATTACTTCTTCTCGAAATTACTTCTCGATTATGGCAACGATAACTCCAGAAAAAGCTGCTCAAGTTGTTGCTTTAATTGAAGATGGCAGAAGTCGAAGATACGTTGCTGAGGCACTTGATCTGTCAGTGTCAACTGTGCAACGTGCTTATGCCAGGTACTTAGACACCAATTTTTTCAAGAGGAGGCCTGGTTCTGGGCGCCCTCGACGTACCAATGAAAACGATGACCGATTTATTGTTTTAAATTCATTAAGAGACAGACATCGAACAGCTGTTCAAATTCGAAACAATTTAAGGGATGTCTACAATTGCAATGTATCCGTTGACACCGTTCGGAGAAGATTAGCGGAACAAAATCTGTTTTCGCGCAGGCCAGCGGCTGTACCTTTTCTTACAGGTCGTCATCGCGTAGCTCGACTCAATTTTGCAGTTGCGCATAGAGACTGGAATTACGCAGACTGGGGCAAAGTACTCTTTAGCGATGAATCTCGTTTTTGTCTCTATTCTCTAGATGGACGAGAACGAGTTTATCGTCGTCGTGGAGAACGATTTGCAGATTGTACTGTAAGTGAAAGGTACAGCTACAATGGAGGCTCTGTGATGGTTTGGGCAGGTATTTCAGCGGACGCTCATACAGATTTGCACTTTTTTGACAGGAACATGAACGCAGATGTATACGTGGAAGACATACTCCTTCCGTATGTTGTTCCGTATGCACCCTTTATCGGAGAGAACTTCTTGTTTATGCAAGACAATGCTCGACCACACACTGCGAGAAGAGTGTTTGATTTCCTCGATGAAGTTGGCATAAATCGACTTGTTTGGCCAGCAAGTAGTCCGGATTTAAATCCCATTGAGCATTTGTGGGACAATCTCGGCAAGAAAGTACGAAATCACGTACCTGCACCTCAGTCACTGCAAGAACTTCAAAGAGTTCTTCAAAATGCATGGGATGCAATTACGCAGGATGAAATAAAAAGACTAATACAGAGTATGCCTGATCGTATGAATGAGGTAATACGCGCACGAGGAGGTCATACCCACTATTAATACACACATGCGTGCGCCCGTACACACACACACACACACACACACACACACACACACACACACACACACGCCACAAGGAGGGTTTGGAGTCTTTAAATACTGTGGAGCTGACGAACCACGGGGGTCCTTATCCTTGTGGTATACAAACGAGCACACACACACACACACACACACACACACGCCACAAGGAGGGTTTGGAGTCTTTAAATACTGTGGAGCTGACGAACCACGGGGTCCTTATCCTTGTGGTATACAAACGAGCACACACACACACACACACACACACACACACACGCCACAAGGAGGGTTTGGAGTCTTTAAATACTGTGGAGCTGACGAACCACGGGGTCCTTATCCTTGTGGTATACAAACGAGCACACACACACACACACACACACACACACACACACACACACGCCACAAGGAGGGTTTGGAGTCTTTAAATACTGTGGAGCTGACGAACCACGGGGTCCTTATCCTTATGGTATACAAACGAGCACACACACACACACACACACACACACACGCCACAAGGAGGGTTTGGAGTCTTTAAATACTGTGGAGCTGACGAACCACGGGGTCCTTATCCTTGTGGTATACAAACGAGCACACACACACACACACACACACACACACACACACACCTAAATTAAATTGAAATTATGTGCAACCATTTTTTTTCAAAATAGCGGATAAATGAAAGCATACAAAACCGATAAATAAAGGTTCCCGCTTTGCTCCAGTGCGTGGCGTGAATCAGGTATCGCAGCCCAATGGGACGAAATGCATGTGAAAGTGTGGAGTATCACCTTTACAATGCTTTTTTACCGAGCTCGATACGATAATTATTCGCTGAGCTGCAAATTGAAGAAGAAAAAAGAGCGTTTTTAATTAAATTCGGAATAACTCAGCGAAAAATCATCGTATCGAGCTCGGTAAAAAAACATTTTAAAGATAACACTCCACACTTTCACGAGCATTTGGTCTCATTGGGCTGCGTTACCTGATTTACGCCGTGCACCGTCCCAAACTCGATCCTTTAATAATCAATTTTACATCCTTTCACTTCCTTATCCGCCATTTTGAAAACAATGGCTGAGCATAATTGCCACTTAAATATTCTTAAAGTGGACATTACAGCCTTCATTTTGTTTTTTTAAACATATTTTTATCATCATTATTTACCAAGTTATGATCATTTAAAATTTGATGAAATTTTCTCAAATTTTAGGTGTACCGCTTTTTTTGCGGGTGAGTGTATATATGTGTATCTATGTATGAGGATATATTTTTCTTTAAAAATGCAAAAATGTCTCATATAAAAATAATATGCTCTAGTTCTATTATAATATTTTATTTTCATTTTTCTGGCAAATTATGAACAAAATGTACAAAAAAATGGGCAGAATAAAGCAAAGAGGCATTAATAGAGAAGCAATAATAACATACATACAATTAATTATGATTTTGGTATACATATATTATTATAAATATTTCAAGTATTTTAAAATAAAATTTAGAATATTTTTTATATATGCATCGTGTATTGAAGTGATGGATTACTATCGAGGATAAAAACGGGCAATGGAATTCACGGAAATAACAAATTATAAATTAGATCAGATAAATTATAAATTACTCACCCCGTAATTATTCTACCGTGTCTGATGCTTCTTCGAAGTCTTTTTCTCCTTCCTTGTCTGTCCATCGTCCATGGTTGGTTCTTCAAGGCACTCACTCACAAAACACTGTTAATCCCGATTGCGTTCGTAGTAATTAACAGATTCACACACGACAATTCACAAAACATTTCCGATATTAATAATCTGCGACGCGCACTGTATTATATTGCGATGAAACAACAGAAAATTATGAGCAAATTATTTATTTACACGAAGTTACGATCAGTTCAGTACTCGAAAATCACTCGATCAAATTTACGCGAATTTACCACGATTAATATTATTCTTCTTATTAATAAATAGGATATAGAATTGCATTATATCGTAAAAAAGTGACTAATTTTATTTAAATTAAAAATAAATATTTGTACACATTTGTACAATATTTAGAGATATATTTTATTCTGTTAATTATTCGAGCGTAAAAACATGTATAATGAAATATGCGTTTTAACAAATCATCAATGTACAAAGTTTTGTCACATGATTGTTAAATATTAAAGTAGATAATTAAATACTATAGCATAATATTATTCTACTTAGTATCCCACGTATTAATTAAACGCATTAATGTTACTTGATGTTAGTTGATCCGTTCTATAAAGACGCTTCATTAATGTCCGAAGCATTTTGACAACGATAACTTTATTTTGACATCGCGCGATAAGGTTAAGACGCGAACTAAGGTTAAGACGCTAGAAGAGATCGTCAGAAAAACGAGTGTCGAACACCGTTATTACAATAAATTTATTGCCAAGAGATATTTAACGCAAGAAATTAATCGAAATAGTTAATATATGAGCATAATAATATGCGCGATTTGATTGTTACTAATTTTAATAATTGTAGGAAACGATAGGTAATACTTGCTCTGATCGTAGCGCGCCAAAGAATGCGTGACGTAGTACGCGAAAGAATGTGTGACGTGGCGCGCGAAAGAATGTGTGACGTGCGCGCCGTACTTCGCGGCGTATATCGCGCTGTTACTCACGTGACGTTGTCAGTGACAAGGTCAGTCGCGCGGCGAGAGATCCGAGTGTACAGACAACGCTGTGAATTATTATATCTCGTGAATTATCAATCGTGATAAATATCGTAATGTTAAAAATATAATTGATTCTTACAATTATTATAAATAATCCGTGTCGTCCGGTGATAATATTAAATAATTCAATCGATAAACAACACGCAAAAATATCGCGACTACTAACAATTGAGGTTAATAATCGAGAAGGATAATGTTATATATTAATATTCTTTTTTTCTAATATATCTCTTATATGAAATTTGCGCGTTAAAAATTATTTGTATAATTTTATGTATATTTTATTTTATTTTGTATAGTTTTATGAGACAACTAGAAATTATTATTGAAGGTTAAAAGAATTAAGATAAAAGAATTATTTAATATAAAAGAATTTTATTGACAATATTTCTTTTATTATATAACGAACGTTAACTGAAACAATAATCTCTTCGTCTCTTTGTGCGTCAATGTTTTTGTTTCTTTGTCCTTCTCGATTCCTTTGGTTATAGTAGGGTATGTTTTATGTTTTATTGAAATATATAAACACAAGACCGCGTTATTTCTTCCATTCGATCACGTACTTTCAGACAATCTATCACGTCTTAACTGTAATAGATGTTAATTCGTTTCGCATAGTGTGTCGCGCAGTAATAAAACCAATATCGTATTCTTCAATTATTAATTAAAAATAAAATGATAAAACTTGCAAGTACAATATTCAATATTTCAATATTTCAATATAATAAAGTGCACGTTGCATGTGATTAAAGTTAGGGAGTGCCGTGCGAAGTATTGCGCGATCATCATATTCTGCTAATTAATCCGTGTGATATTGTAATTAATCATATTTTCTTGAGTGAGTGCTACGAGAGAGCAGCAAACGGAACAACATGAACGGAACATTTTGGGAGGATTGAAGGTGCGAAAAAATCTGACAACACAAATACAAGTAAGTACAAATCATAATCAATCGAATTATTTGCATGAAATTTATTACTTACTATTGATCTTTATTAATAATAAGGCATTTTATATTAACATATCTTATTAACATAACATAGTATAAACTATTAACATAGTACAAGTATAATACATATAATGCATATATAAAATATATATTTTAGATTTTATTTTAAAATTCTTAAATATTGATTAATTAATATATATATATGTATGTATATTAATGTATACACATACATATATTTCATATAGATATATAATATTTTTAATATACATACATATTGTGCTTAAGATTTATGTTAATTTTATGTTAATAATTAATATTATGATAATTTAGATTATATATACAAATAATTATTTACACTAAGAAAAAAAATAATGTTGAGCCAACAACATCAGTGTAATTGGAATTTATTTTATTAATTTAATAACATTTTTAATCAAATCAATACACCATGTATTAATTTGATTAGTAATGTGATTGAATTAATAAAATAAATTTCAATTACACTGATGTTGTTAATTCAACATTACTTTTTTTTCAGTGCAAAAGATATACATATTATTAGAATCATCGTGAATAATATATATATGTGAATAATATATATTATGTTGTTTCTTATACACGAGAGCTAATCTTCTATCATCTGATTTTTTATATAATTTAATTACTACTCTGATTTATTGTATATAATCTGATTTATTATATAATTTAATTATTGTTAAATTTATGCCAATTGAATGATACAAATTGCATGCATTTTTTTAAAAAATCGTTTGATGATTGCATCGATATACTCGCGAGTGATAGTATGAGAAAATGGATCGTAAAAAAGCAAGAGTAATTTATAACCATATAACAACGGCAATTAAAACAATCGAGCATCTCGCGTAAATGTTCATCCTCAAAATGAAAATTCAAGCGATAAACTTGGGCTTTAAAATGGAACTTTGCGTTTTAAGTAGCTTTTCGCGCGGACAGACGTCAAAAAATGAGATATATATTATAATTTCGTGCGGGTGTCTTTACGACACTCTTGGCAGTTAAATGTGATATAACGATGCCATGGTAGAAAAGATAAAAACTCACGTTTTGCAGAGATGTCTTTAAAGAACCGACCATTAAAATGATCGGTTCTATTTTTTTAAATATCTTGCGATTACGTGTATGTTAAGTATCGTGAATAATTTCAGTTAAAAGCTAATAGCGAGTGTTTCTTTACACACTTGTACCTAAATGCCAGCAGAAATCAAACAGTCGACGCGCCATCGAGTACATTTTATTCAGAGAGAGATTTAGGTAGGGCGATGCGAACCCAACCTCTTGCGAACGATCCAATCGTAAAAACTTTTCCAATAGGGTTCTTTAACCAAAGTACGTAGAGGGCGAGACTTTGGGGCGCCCAGAATCGAGGAGATAGTGGACGTAGGGTCTTTTAGCGAGTTTTGTCGGTATGCTTCGTAAAATCCGGGATTTTGCTCCCCGATCTCCCGCGATTCAGAGATTTCATCGGCACGCTCACATCCTCGAACAGCTTCAAGGACCCGCGGGACTTTAAGTGATTCTCTCGCACTGCTCCTCCACGTATCTTCCGGCCATGTCGTCGCGTCGCAATATGATAAATCTCGCCTCGTGAAATAACTCAACCACAAATTTATCGTTTTTTTGAGCGAGAAATGTTTCATTAAATATGTAAAAAATTTTCTTAATTAAAGGAGTTTGTGTATGAATTTTATAAAATTCTAGAATCATTCAAATCATATATCATATAATTGATTTCAATAAAATAGGAGAACGCATATTATTAGTTAAAAATATTTATTACTCGACATATAATCTTGTTGCTGAAATATTGTTTTAGAATGCTTTAGAATTTATTTTATTGTCGCAATGTAAATACATAAGAGTAAATCAACATCTCGATTAACAAGTTTATAATTAAGATTCCTATTAAGTACGCTTATTGGAAACGTGCAACTCGAAAAGATGTTAAACGCTAGGTCTTATGAAAGGATATACACGAAACGAGAAATTAGCACGACCTCACTCGCGAATAAGTTGCTGCTACGTTGCAGAATATATGGTGGCTTAAGTAGAACTTAATTAGAGACTTCGAAGCGAGGGGTGGGGAGTACTTTTTCTCGAGTAAGGGAGGACACGGTTCTCGCGTCGCAACAAAATGCAAGCAGCAACCGAGAGCGTCGCATACCGTGGTTTAATTGGGGTGGAATTAATGTTCGCGCGGCTAAATGTAAATGGAAGACAGGGAACGAAATCGTCTTTAATTTACTTCTCTGATGCAACCGTGAAAATAGATGCGCCATCATTGTCTAACGATATATCTTGCGACACTTCCCATCCGATGTGAATTGCCGTTTTGTAACAGTCACCCCGTGTATTTTCAAAAAAATAAGAGTCCGTATATATCTATCTACAACGAGAGTCAATCGGCGTCGAGCTATAAAGGCGCGGAGCAATAAAGTACCCTTTTTATGAATGGAAACATTTTTACCCCGGCCCGATAAATTTGATCAAGCCCAGTGTTACGCAGCCTGGCGCTACCAATTTACTCGCGCGCATTAATCCATTTTCATTTCTCTACGCGCGAGAACACGGCCGAGAGTATCTTTATCGCGCAGAATTTATTTTGCCAGCGATCTATATAACACCGTCGGGTGATTTAAATAATAATCCGATTCGATCCGACGTCGTCGCGCTTCGCAAGTTTACGTTTCGCCTCCGTGCCTGCTTCGCCGGGACAAAGCAAATTTGCGAGATTGCGTTTCCACGAGCCCGTGGGATGAGGGGTCGGGATGTACGCGGAGGAATAGGAACGGGATTAGAGGACAAGGCAGTTGGTACAGTGCGCGACAATAATGATCTCCGACAAGTGATTCTTAGCTCGATTCAGTGATTCCATCTCGATTTACGCAAAAATTTGATCAGCGCGATTTCACATCTAAATATTACATATAAGAAATGTAATATATCTTTATATGCTTCTATATAGTGATTTATAATAAATGCAGATTCCAAAATATTTTTAATCAAACTATATAGATTCTTCTGAATAAAAAAATCACTCGACATGTGCTGTCATAAATATTACGCGATAAAGTAACAAAAAGGAGACGATTGATAATATTGTAATACACTGTACCAAATAGAAAGATGAAGAGTAAGAGAGAATATAGGAAGGAGGAACAGATCGAGCGGAGGATGGTGAACGGTGAAGCGACAAGTTCCATTCGCGGGCCACGGGACGGATGGGCCGAAGTTTTAAATGACTTTGGTATTAAAACTTTGATGGCATTTGTCAGTTTCCCGAGGCTTCGAGAATTGTTTCGCAACTTTTAAGCCATTTTAAAGCGCCATTATTGACTCATCGTTCCTCGCACGGCCATCCCGGGGACACAGCCTGCTTCTCGCTCAAGTAACAGTCGCATCTGCGAATCGCAGTCGCTATCCTTGCGATATCGAAGCGTCCTTGGAAACGATCGGCGGTAACGCGCGCGGAAACTTGGAAGAACATCCTAGGATGTTTGCAGCTGCGAGAGATAAGACAAACTTTGCGACTTAGTTCCGCACTGTTTATTCTGCGTTAATTATGTTACGCGGAAGTCTAATTTACAATTTTCATCTTGCTGTGTAAATTCTTATTACGTGGAGCGTAAAAGAGCCTAGAAATGTAATAAGGTAACGGGTTCCACGAATGTGTGGGGTCTACCGTAGCCGTTGCTTCCGCATGTCCACCGCGTCCTTGCAATCACTACAGCGGTATTCATTATGGAAGTACTCAGTAAATTGCTGGTGCAGCTGAATTTCATCAAAAACAGCACTCCGTGGTATCTGCTCCGACTTCAACTGTATTTTAACATGGTTTTCCTTCGCATCCCTCTTCGCTATTCCATCTCTCTCTACGCTCTGTGCTATTAGAAATGAATTTCACCGTTGCTGCCATAAATTTTATCTTTTCATTGAAATATTTCTTATTCGCTTACTAAAGGTCTTTTCATATTTCAATGAGTAAATTGAATCGTATTGTTTCATATTGATTCAAAAGGCTTCTTGTGATGGCAATTATTAAGATTTAATAATTTTATACATACATACATACATACATACATATATATATTGTAGTAATTCTTTTCTCTTTTGTATTATATATAACACACTTCCAAACTTTCTACTTACATTATAATAGCTTTTATAATCATTTAAAACTTGTTTAAATCCGACTTAACTTTAATTTAAATTTTCGCCCACATAAATCTCTTAGTCGTGAATAAAAAGAAGTACGATAAAAAGCTATTTTAAAGCATTTTTATTTACGCTTGATTTCGACCTTGCTGTTGATCTTTGCTGTTGGACTGTGCATAGAAGTGTCCGCGACATTCGAGGTGGCAATTCTGCTAAGTAGTCTCCCCGTTTGAACGACCTGATGCAGAATGGTAGGAAGAAGCTACTTGTGAGCTTTGCACGGTGACGAGGCAGGACATTAACGGTAATTACCGGTTAACGCGACCTCACTCTATCCTTTTGCGGGCGTAACTCGTCTTTCGGGATTTTCTTGGGAGATGAATAAAGAAAATTCGGGTAAATGAGTCACTGGAGATTCGAAAAAAAAACCTCGCATCTGTCTCGATCAAAGATTAAAGCACGTCTCCTGTGTCAGTTATAAAATTATATGCCTACCGCACTTTCGACGGAAAAAAATATTTTATGAAAATAAATTTTTTGAACATCGTGAATATTGAAAAAGCAAAGAGATTTATTTCAAATAATGAAAATGACATACGCAAGAAAATTGACACTATTCTTCTTTAACATCAAGCAGTGATTATTTCGTTATTTTCTCACTCAAAGAATCAATCATTAAAAGCTTCCAACTCAATCCTTTTTTTTTTTATTTTCGCGGAAAGTCGCCTCGGAATTCTCGCGAAACGATGCTTAAAAGTACGCGAGATATGCGGAGCGGAACGAAATAAAGAAATATGGTAAAGTGGTACGCGCGGGGGCGAGAGGGAAATTTGCGGAGAAGGTGCGGAGGATTAATCCGTAAGATTTACAGCGTGGCTGAGCCATTATCGCGTTTCGTCGAGTGGATAAGAGGAGCTTGCCCTCCGGGCTTTTAATTCCGCCGTGGCGCGTGTTTCGTTCGGGCTTCTTTCTCCCGGCTTCTTTTCACGAGCGCCGACCGCAGCCTTAACCCCTTAACCGCCTTATCGTCCGCGCGGTTGTGTGTCATCTCCACCCGGTGCGTCTGACACTTAATTAGAGCCGTTGTACTCGAAAACGCTCGGCGCGCTCGCTGCAACGCGTCCGCCGGGGACGTGCGAAATCTCTCCCTGGAAACCGCATGGAAGTTCGCTCCGCGCTGCTGCCAGCGCTGAACTTTAACGTACAACACGAGTATCGCAATTAGGGTGGAAAATGTTGTGACTGTGATCTTTCATGTTATTTTACTGATAATTTTTATCTGTGTTCCGTGCGGGATTGTCGCGCATGAACGAGTGATTATTGGATAAATGTAGGAGAAATCAGGCATATGTACGAGATGTTTCGGTAAAAGTGGGCAATCTCAGGGGGTGTGTAGAGCAAGTAAAGATAATCCCATAAGTTCCTATAAAATTTTTTTTCACGATGCATCTCTATCGAGATATTTATTTTTAAAGTTAAATTTGAAAAGTTTTCTTAAATAATTCTTACATCACTCTGTAGATTTAGAATAATTAATAATTATTATTTTTATGTTAAGTAAGGATTTTTAAAGTAGTAATAATAGATAATAGTAGTAATAGATTTCTATCATGCCGTCAGAACCAAGAATGGATCTATATTTTCAAATATTTTTCTCGCATTTTTTAAAAAAAAAAGAAATTCCTGTTTCATTTCATTAAAATTATTTTCGAGAAGAATATGTTTGATAGAAAGTAAAAGATGATGATAATAAAATGATTATGATAAAAGATGTAGAAAAAAAATTTATAGGCACTTGTGGAGTTATTGTTACTTACATGTCTCTAAAAAATTACCCATCTTTACAGAAATACCTTGTATACTTATTAAAAAACAATTACCATTAATAAAGCTTAGAAAGATTCGAAAAAAAACGCACAAAAATACTTTATATAGGAAATATGCTATTATAAGTCTATACGAAATTATAATATTTTATAGATATAGCTGATATGGAATTCGAGAAATGCGTGACGTTAATACTTTTCGACTGCACGGGCAAACGTGTATATTTAACATATTTTATTTATTAACATAATCGCATGGAGGTACGCAAAACGTGCTCACAGTTGTATTACAGCGTATATTTACACATAGGAACGTCAGTCACGAGCAAATTAAACGGCTTAAAACGGCGCTTTAAGCGGATTTCGATCTGTAAAGGTACGCAAAATGCGATGCTTATTATGAGTTTATGCGTAAGCAAGCGTTTCCACGAGCGCTCCAATAAATTGCCGCATCGATCCCCATAAAGTATAAGTAAATATTCATAATAAAAAGAATGACGGAACGTTACAACAAACAATCGGTATACGATGTAGAAGCTTCAGATAGTCATAAATCTCGTAGTAAATCATCACTGTACTCTCTCCAACTGATATTTGTTATATTTTTCCACGAAGTAATAAATCATGGGACAAGCCAACCACCGGTGAAAGAAGGCAGTGATTATATCAAAGAGAGATATTAATATCGAAGAAGAAGACACTGCTCGGCTACCTCAGACCGTCGGCTTATCCGCTAGCTGGAATTTTATTTTAATTAATTTGGCGGAATAATTAATTGCTTTCCCAATTAAAAGTTTTGTAATTTGTTTTGAGAGACGTCCTTAACGCGGGGACAGTGATGCGGAGCAACGTCCGATCCCATTTTGCCAATAAAATGTTCGCTTATGTCTTCAGTCTTCAATCTTCGTTTTGATAAGAAAGCGATATGCGAACGTTAAACGTTCATTCGCCGTGAATTAAAATAAGTAGCTCGTTTATTATTATGAAAGCTATCGAATTACCGATTATCTGTCTGTAATTCTGTTCGGATATTAAATATCAACTGAGGGTTGAAGAAGCAATGAAGAAGCAATACTGGTGCAATTCGCGTTATCAAGAGGATTAATATTAGATGATCGCGAAAGTTAACAGACAGGCTTGAGAGGCATTTCGCAAGAGCCAGACGCGACTAATTGACGAGTCTGCGAATTCATATACTAAGAATAGATTGAGGATATTAGAAATAATACTCTGTTGCTGTCACTCATTTATGCAAGCAAGCAAGTTCATATGACACATTGTCAATTACATGTGTCATGTCATAATCGTGATGAGAACATGACTATTCTCAAAATAGTTAATTGTTCCTAAAACAATTTACGTTTCGACAAATAGCAAATTCCGTCGCAGTTATTCGAACATGAATGGCTTTTACTACATGTCGATGATTGCAAAAATGCGCACGTACTTTCGATGTCTCGGATTCATTATACTTGTCGATACTTTATTCACGTTTAGCAAAATTGAAAAAATTCCACATCGATTAGTTTGTACACTCATGCCACTAGATGTCGGATAATCCAGATTTCTCATCGTTGTGTTCATCGTCGAACGAAGGACTGAGAAAGAAAAGGAAATCTAGGATGCATACATCGTCGATCATAGTTGTTCGATTTAAACCCTCCTGTTGGTATATCTTTCGCGAATTAATCCGCGCCGCGAACGTGCGGGGATGATGCACTCCTGTAGTTTGAATTCTAACTGGGTGGCCGACGTATGCATCTGTGAGCAAACTCTCACAAAGCGCCAGTGGGAACTTGAGCGAAGAGGTATCGCGGATGAAAAAGCGCGGCAAAAAAAAGAAAGTGCGGAGGGAACGGAAGAGAGGAGGAATCGAGGAACAACACTATCGAGAAATGGTGGGATTAGACTTGCAACTACAAACACAACGAAGTATGGAACGACGGATAATTCCTCGTTCGCGGCTCTCATGACCCGTTTTCGAAGTTAAGGCTATTGAGGCGTAGAAATATCAAGAACGTGTGCGTTGCGTTTACCTCGGGCTTCCGAGATTTCGCAAGCATTCGATTTACGATCCGTGTTTACTCTTATTATAAAGTTGCAAGATTGAACATTATCATAAAAATTATATTATTTCGATATGATTCCTTCAACGAAGAAAGACCTTTTTGAAAAAGTGTTTTTATTTCTATGATATAAAAACATTAATTTCATAGCTGTTTAATACAAATAACATTGTACAAACTGTATTAAATGTTGTATTTTTAAAATTATGAAACTTGAAATATAGAGAAAAAAATAATATATAGGTTTCATTTATAATTTATTTGGAAAATTAATGTGATTTTTGCAGTGTATTTGTACCTTAGCAATAATTATATTATATTTGATAATGATAATGGGCATATATGGCACACACGAACAAAAAACACATTTATTAATTTAGTTTAAAATTAAAATTTCAAACATATCTCCTGCACAATGTATGACCTATTCCATGTTTTATCTAGTTTTAAGAATAATTCCTGAAAAATACTATATTTATACTTATTAATAATAATATATTTATACGAGTATAGATCGATATTTATATCTGTTCCTCCAAGAGAATTCGTTGATATGCAGTTCATAATCGTATATGAATCATGAATCTATCATAAATCATGAAAATATCGTCATAAAAATTCAATCTTAAAGCTTTCATTTTCTCACGGTATAGTTTCAATTTTGCAGTCATATTTACGATGCAATTGACATTTTGATATTAAGACAAATGGTGTATTCGTTTTAGCTTTATCCAACATTCCTTTTAACATAGAGCAACATAGAACAATTATTTTATTTTTAATCATTATTAAAATATTAAACGTATTTTTAGATTGTCATTAAAACTAGTGCTAGAAATCACATTTATAATGAACTGAAAAATCCAAGGCTATGAGCAAGATTTAAGTTATGTTGCCGGTACCGGACAAAGTTGAAAATGAGTTTGGGACTAGTTCTAGGCTACCTAAAATGCCTTTTACAAAAGTTCGGCAACTTTCGGATTATATCTGCTTCGGGCTTTCGACTAGAACTAATTTTCGTTCTACAGAACCGCCGTTAGCTTTTCCAGAGAAATACAACTTTTTTACTTACGCGAAAAGAAACATACTTGCGACAAGAAACGTACAAAGATACGTTTCTCGAAACAATCAAAGTTTTCAGTGTAACGGTTTAAGATTAGTATCAAGTTCAGCATAAATAAGCGTTCAACGAAAATCTCTTAAGCGAATCGACGACAGTTGTATAAAAGAATACTCTGTGCTTACGTAGAATAAAAATACTCCAAAGAGACATCTTTCACAAAGATACAAGAGAAATATTACGCGGAAGAGAACGACGAAGATAATTCGTTGTATTGGGGGAGGATCAAGGCCTACATAGAAACAAAGAAACTCCATCGTCAAATTAATGATTTAATTATAAGGGAAACTTTTGCGGCCGACCGCCATCGCGGGTGCACTCCTTGGGGAAACGACGGTAGCTATCCCCATGGATAATTGAGGACGCCAAGGCCGAGTCTTATGGGTAGCCGGCAGACAACCGTGGGGGTCGGAGACTAACCATGATCTATGAGCAGCCTGCATATGAGTGACCTTTGTCCGCCACTGATCCCCTCGGGAATCGAAAGGGTCGGGGCGCGCACGAGGTACCGTCGGCTTGTACCAG
The DNA here is from genome assembly GCF_025532165.1 of Camponotus vicinus. NCBI lineage: Eukaryota > Metazoa > Arthropoda > Insecta > Hymenoptera > Formicidae > Camponotus > Camponotus vicinus. The sequence continues at coordinate 23,222,778 of NW_028141976.1, read as the reverse complement.
ACGTAAATGGAGAAAAACTCGCCTTCTCTCTCTCTCTCTTTCTCTCACTGTTTCTTTTTCTCTCTTTCTCTCTCTTTTTCGTCGTCCGGACAATGCTCGGGCTAAGTTGATTTTCGCCATCCGACAATCGATTATCGATAACGGGCGGATTAACGGCGTTAAAATGTGTCCCGTCGGTTACCGTTCGACAGTTTTTGCAGTACATTTCACGGATTGCGTATTTTTTTCGCGACCTCGTCACGTTTGTTGCGAGTTGTTTCAATTCGAACGACGTTCTCGACTTGAAAGCAAAGCGGAAGGCTATTTTCTATTATGGTTCCAAAGAGAATAGTATGACGATCGAATGAATACAAATGCTCGAGCCCGTCGCAACACGGTCTTTTCTCCCTTTTATCTCTTCGATTTATTTCCGATTTATTTTAAATCAATGTTTTTATTCTTTCGAAAATAGTAATTTTCCTTTGTGCCAATATTGTGAAAGTTATAATAATAAATTGCATGAAATTGGATAAACTGCAAATCGGAAATGCAATATAAATGCGAACATTTTTTTTATATCTTTATACTTTTGCATTTCTTTTGTAATCAAAATTTTTGAATGACCGGTGATTTCTTATGACATCATGGTCCAATTATCAGATATAGGAAATAATAATATTCTGCGGGCGGCTTAATTAACGTCACAGCCCCTCGGATTTTTAAAGAAATTTTCGAGAGTGGAGAGGAACAGGACGGCTTCAATGATTCATCGTCATAATGCGGTATTGGGACCTCGATGTCTCGGAGATAATATCCCCTTAAAACGAGCGCGAAACGTCGTGGCAAAGGGAGGGGTTGAGTGACAGGGCGCAGGCTGCCGGAAAATCTTATTCTTCTATGAAAAGAGAGGAAGAAGAAAAAAATGACAGTGATGTAAAGGAGGGCGACGTTTTGCCCCCTGGCTTCGGAATATTTAAATCATTGTTGAATGTCGGGACCATCTCGCTCGCACCACGGCATCCACCAGACGATAAATCATGTCTCCTCGCGCATGATTTCCGTAACGATAAATATTTGTCCTCTGCCGACAATGGAATGTGTATTCGATCGAAACTTTGTTCACTTCGACACTCAACGTTTCGTTATCTCAAACATGAATCGCAGAGGTTGCGGAACAAAATTTATAAGGGAGAATAAAATATCGCGTCAACACAGAGAAATAGCGTTGTATTTGCATTGTATATCGTTTCTCGAATAAGCGAACTTTTTCATCTAGGAAATGAAATTTCAAACATCTTCTACTTAAGAAGAGCTTGTCCCGTATCTACGTAGACGTTGTCGTGTTTACTTTGTATATAAGCGCGCGTATGTGCATTCCAGTAACAATATTCCATACCTGTATTTTACGCAGCATCACATTTCGATGAGGTACACATACTGCAAACACGATAGCGGGGCGAGAAACAACAGCCCCGGCGGATAACGCGATTATGGCGTAGATAGGGGTAGTCGTTATTCCTCTCTTTCTCTCGCTTTATACTAGTGCATTTTCAAAATACATTCCGTATTATTTTTAGCTCCCGGAAGAAACGAACGTAAGACGGAGTTTCCGCGATATCTCGTTTCTTATCCTCGAAGCAACTCTCTCGTGTTTTTGTTTCCCCCTCCGCGTCTTTCTCAACCCTTCGTATATACAACAGATGATGCAACGTCAGCCGGATGAAGATGGATAGGAATCTGTTTCCGAGATGATGCGCCGAGCATCCAGTGATTTCACGCTCGTCGTTTCGCGGTCGAAAAGTCCGAGCTTAGGTATCGCGCGCGTTTATTTCTCCGCCGAAATTTCGAAATTACTCGAGCATCGAAATTGGCTCTCGAACGCGAAGCATTCACGTTCTTTTATCCCTTTTGCGCTGATATATTTCAAGATTAACGGAATGTTTCTTCCATGTATACACCATCGCCTCGATTATCCGTGGGATCGGCGGGATTAAATGCCGACGCGGCACTTTCCCACTGGATTAGACACGTCGCGGACCAACCTACCGCTCGGATTTAGTACATCCAATAGCAAAAGGTAAAATGGAAGTACGATGGAATCGAGTTTGGTCATTATTAAGAAATATCAATATTTACGTGAAACTATACGAAGAAATACAAATGTAAAGAAAAAAAGAGAGAGAATGAGATATAAAATAAATATATCAATAGCTTTTTGAGTTATGTTTAATATATTTCGTTCACGATAAGTGGCAGGAGCGAAAAGATGGAGGCTTGCGTTGCTCAATAATCTAACGGTTTTAATGAAAAAGTTTCTCTTTCTCGGCAAAATTTTTGTTTGACTCTTGAGAAGTTGGTTCTTTTAATAAATGAAGACCCAGTCTGTAAAAGCGCTTGTAACTCTTTCTCGAGACTGCGGCGAAACAGGTGGAATTGATTAAGAACAAATTAGGTTTCTGCGAGAAACTGTAAAAACTGTCTCTATTAACACTCTCTTCGCCTTCGTAAAATGCAGATTCGCGAAGCGCGAACGAGTTTTGGCAAAAGAATTAGAAAAAACTACGAGAAGTCATTATTTTAACCGACGAATTTTCTACCAAGACGTATATCGTTTTGCGTTAAGCGCATCACGGTATTTATTTAATGCTGCGTTCGCGATATAATGAACTATTGAATGTTTGATACGTTGTGGATTAGATGAACATGTAAATTAGTGGTGTATTACCCTAAAATAGCTAATACTGTCCCCGCAAAATATTAGCGGGGGACTTGATCTAATATCGCATAGTTTCACGCGCGCGCGTACGATTACATTAATTCATAATAAAATCAAATCTGGTTACTGGAATTTCGCTTTAATAGCAAATGCGTTGCTTTATCAGCATAATACATTATTGATATGTAATAGGAATGTTTGAAATGAAATTAATTTTATTATTAATACTCATGCAATGCTTTTATTCCCTTTTTACGTTGTAATTTTTCAATTTTGATTTGCGTGTATCCGTCTTACGTGTAGTTATGCTTAATATCTCTTCGTATTTAACTTATTATACTTCTCCGTACTGTACTTCTTGCACGCAAATGCAAAATTCCCAGAAGTTGGGCGAAATATATCTCATACGGAAGCGCGTAATCACCTAGCGATGTGCCCTCAAATTCCCCCCCCCCTCCCTCGACAATCATATTACACATAGTGGAAGGAAAGCGGGGGAAAAGGAATTAGCAAAATTCGTTTCCTTGTTTCACGAGTCGCCGCGATTCTAAATCACGAGGGAGAGAGAGAAAGAGAGAACGAGAGAAAGGAAGGGATAGGAACGTTCATGCCGAAGAACAGGATAGACTGAAAGAGAATGGTGGCGCGGCAAAGAGCGGAATTGGGATCACGATCGGGCGGAGACGAGGGTGAAATTGGGGAGGGAAGGGTAGCGACGGGGGAGAATAATCCACGCGGTCGTATTTAAACGAGTGGTCCGGGCACGCAATGCCACGTGCCCGAAGATCATTTTCTTGCGTCTACGGCGCGCAGACTATCCGGATTACAGACCAATTTCATATTAATTTCCGGCCGTGAGGGAGGCTGAAGAAGAGGAGAGGGTGAGGAGGGGAATAGTGGGGTCGGGAAAAGCGGGACAAGGCGACTGCGCGAGACTCACCACCAGCTCGTATCCCGGAACCGTGGCACGGGACATGAGCGTGCAACGGTATTTGTTAACGTTACCACGAAATTGTCCGCGGTTCCGAGACTTACACGGCATTCGCTCAAATTTCACCGCGAAATTGCTCCTCAGGCGAGGAGAGTAACGGGGGTGGGAAGCAGTGGGTAAGGGTGGGCTCAGCCACTTTATCCATTGCGCGTGCCCGAGGTTTGATAACGCGCGGCTAGCCAGGCGACACGAAAGCGATCCGCGGCGACTACTCTTTCTCTTTCTCTCTGGTAAAATACTAGAATTTGAATTCTCTTCAATAAAAAAAATCAAATTCAAAATTCTTTAATAGAGACTTTCTAATAGAAAAATCAGGTTTTTCAGCATTGCCATACGATGCAGGATTGAATTATTTAAATAATTTTTCGGAGACTATGTCACATAAGATGAAATTATAATAATTCTTTTAACAATATAGATCGATCTGATTATTTTTTTGAGCGATGCAAATATTTGTAATTATGTATTCACGAAAATTATGTTAATTAATTTTTTTCGCATTTTGTGTACAGCATTTAATTTCTCTTTATATAGTTTATTTTTTTTAACTTTGTATATCTCCTAAATTGATAGAATGATTCCCGTAATGATTCACATAAATCCTTATACAATTTATTGTTCTTTTTGTATTTTTGTTATTGTATTTGAGATTATATTCAAAAACAAAAAATTTTTAATTATTAATTTTAATTAATAATTAGTTTTAAAATTTTATTATAAATATACGTTATCTCTTTTTTTAGTTTTATGATTGCAGAATACGGATAAATTCGTGTCATTATTTGCTGTTGACGCGTTCGTTAATAAAATTATAAATAATTCACTGTTTATAAACTACATTCATTTTAATTTTATCATAAAATTTTTTCTAGATAAAAAAAAAGAGAGAAGAGAAAACAATTGTGATACTAAAAAGAACTCAAGCATGGGTTCATTGTGCGTGCTAGAAGTTTGATAACTTATGAGAGGTCGGGCGAGACAAAATCGATCCGCGGCGATGACGGTAGTCCGACGAAGCGAGAAGTCTTTCATTTTTCGAATTCCGGTCGCGCTCTTTCCGGCCATCTCGAGGAAATTTCATCCGTTCTCGCGTTCGGGACATTTCTTGAAAACGCAATGCGCGAAGAGAACCGTACCGTAAACCCGTTCGCAATTTTGTCCATTTCACTTATCGCGATAAAAGTAATGTCCTACGAAATAGATTGTCCCCATAAAATTGTATCGAGTCCCTTTTGTGGTCCGGATAGCGCGAAGCATATATCGTTCTTGGAAGCGCGAAACAAATGACCGTTGTCGCCTTTATTCCGCGCGACACTATCGACCCATCGATATCACGAAGTGAGATTAAATTTATGCGATATATATATAGTATATATGTGTCCATTTTAAAAATAATATAAATGAATAAATGATACGTTATAGATCCGTTGCCTCAATTTTTGAATGGTAGACGATATGATAGCCGTGCATGGCAGACTTTGAATCACTCGCAGATTAAATTTATTAAATTTATGCAATATATATAAAGAGATATATATATACACTATAGATCCGTTATTTTAATTTCTGAATAGCAGACGGTATGACTGGATGATAGACTCGAGTCGACTTTAATGGTAAAATGATAAAATATATAAATTGAGATATTTTTATATACTTGACGTACTTTTTTTACTTTTGTGACGTAAAATCCTTTTTATTTGCATTCCATAAATAAAGTATATATTGGATCTTAAAAATTTATTATATTTTTGAATATTTTCTAAATATTGCTTAGAGAAATTCTTGAATATTTTGTAAATATTACTTATACAAATAATGTTTAAAAAGTATTTTTAAAATAAAAATAAAAATGAATGATATTTCTTGTAATTCTATGCAAAATGCACACATGATATATTTCTTTCGATTATCTCATGAATTTTGTAAAATAATTTTTACATATATATCACATGAATGACTCGATAGTTCGTCGAGAAGTAATAAAGAGTTAAAATAGGTTAAAATACTATAGCAATGGTTATACGCAATCGTTATATACGTTATATCATTAAAAAAAGCAATTGCAATACATTATTGCATTTAAGAGATAAATTGAGGTCAATATTATATACTATTATATTTCTTTATTAATATTATATTATTATTTTCATCATTTGTGTGTATTTTCATTACATATAATATATACATATATTTTATATACATACATACATATACATTGCATATGTATATGTACATTCTTTTCTCTCTTCATACAAGGCGCGCAAATATTCATAACCGCGATTATTGGAAACCAATGTGACTTAATCCCGCGGCGATAAAAATGTGAACTAGTACTATCTTCAAAAGTTAAAACTACATATTTCAATGTAGAAAGAGATAGAAAATTGCAATTTTCGTTATCTCACATAAAATGTAGGAATATCGACATTCGTATTAAGAACTAATACGACCTAATTCGATATCGATGATTAAATAAGTTTTCTTGAAAAAAAAAGAACCGTTTAAATAGAGAAGAAGCAAAGTATGAATTAGACATTGTTTGAAATGCACGCTTTATTTAATAACCATCAATATTGTCGAGTGAATATTGAAATTATTGTAAAATTATCGGGATTTATCGTATTTCTAATATCTGGAACAAGTATTTGACAGGAAAACAAGACATAAAGCCGTGTCTCGTATTGGAACGTTTCTATTGAAGGGAAAACAGGGGACACAAACACGTCCTATTGAATTGGTCGTGCAAGCTCCCTCTCGAAGTTGGATATGTCATTCGAACTGCATTCGGAATTGGACGAGAGATTTTGAGAATGCATTTAAATGTAACTGGCGGATAAAGCCAATCGAAAAGAAGAAGCGACTTTGCGATGCATATCGGGATAATGTCGCTTATGGATCGCAATGGCGATCGAAATCCTCGCGATACCAGGACATGGTGAGAATCGTTGTACGTCGTATTCTCGCAGAATATCGATAGTTATCGCGGAATATCCTCTTTTCCTAATCCGAGCTAGAAGTCTCGCTAGAAAGTGGACGACATTCATCGGATCGATCTGGGCCGTGCTACCGCAAGGAGCAACAGTTGGTTTTTATGCAGACTAATATTCGGCGAGCGTGACAGGGGACGATTTAACTCGAAATCGCCCGTTTACAATGACATTGTCGTACACGGAGATATTTCCGTTCCCATCGTCATTCCTGCGATTGTCCTTTTTTTATTATCGCCAAAAACCGCCCATGTATTTACTATATTTTTGTTATATCAAAATAACGATGTAACAGCACTTACAGATAAAAAGTTGACAGCGAATTTTGAGATTCCAATGAGAGATATTCTAATCTTTTTAAAAATTCTCTTCAAAAATAATGAAATACGAATTATATATGCTATGACGCGTGTGTCAGAGGACCGAGCACAAAGGACCAATTAAAGAGAAAGGGGATATGCAGTTTGGCGCCGTTTCGTACAGGGTTATTGTCGATCTAGAGAATTAGGGGATTAAATCGACCCGTTCTTGCACCTGACGTATTTCAAATACGGGCGCTTCGTGGACGCGGAAGGACGCGGGAGGGGACCCGAATCGGGGAAAGTTCGAGAACACATACAACAACTCGCTCCCCGCTAAGGGGAATGCGTAGTTGTTCCTTCGGGTCGGCGGCATTATTGACAGGGGTGCGGGTCGAGTGTGTAACTTTGTTAGGCCGTCGAGACTGAGGAAGCAACGCTTGTCGCGTCTTGAATTCACAATGCGCTGTCCCATCAGATTCCGCATACTGATAGAAAATAATTTTTAAACTTTAATGAAAGAGAGAGAAAGGAAGAGAGGTATAGGACACACACGAAATGCGCGGTTGCTTCGGAAATAAGAATCGAGATATCAAGGGCAAATACAATGTTTTGACACACACACAATTCATTTCTACAGACAATTAAAAAGTGCTTTAAACATTATTTTATGTTTTTTCGACTCTCTATTAAAATCTTTATATGTATGTATTATTTTTTTCTATTTTCTCGCATATTTTTTATAATAAATTCAATAAAAGCATATTTTGTATAATATTTTCTTAAGTAGATTTTGATAGTAAACTTTAAATTATGCTGCATTTCAAGTTAATTTTAATGGGTTTATTGTTTGGACATACATTGTGTATTTTTATTTTACAATCCCGTTAATGCTTTGGCCTACATACAATAATATATAAACAATAAAATAATATATAAACAATAAAATAATTTAAATATCATATTCAATAATTTTTTTCAATTTGTTCCACATGCAATTGATAATACAATAATTTAAATTTATTCTAAATACAATTAATAAAGTATTATATACAGTTTTGTGTATAACTCTGTGCGGTAAGAGAGAGAAATTCAACATACTTATACACGATTTAACAAGCGAAACTTTCACGACAGTTAAAGTAGGTATGTCGCGAGAAATTTACACGTATCTTCAGTAAAACTTACATATGACGACAGCGCTGGTCGACGTTAGAATGATACATAGACTATCAAATTTTTATGCTCCATGAAAGTCTCCCAGCATATCATCATATCCAGTGAATCCGTTATAAATGTTTAAAAATGAAATACACATAACTAGAAAGAGAATTCATTGCTGTGCATTAAATATTTCTCACGAATTTATATGTCGTTAAGTATTTTTTTTTTTTCGTTTTTCAAGAAGAAAATTATTTTTTTATATTGAAACGCTTTCAATATGTTTAATAATCGCCATGATAATTTCCGATATTAATATATAATTTATTTTAAATAACTGTAATAATTGCATTGGTATTTTATGTAAGAATCACGACGTAGCAAATAAGTGTCGCGATATCGCCATGAGCCGTCTATTACACGCCGCAGTTTGGTCTATTGACAGGAGCAAGTCATGCAGGAACAATTACGAAGGAATCTGAACGCGTTCGTTCACACACTTTACGAGCAGCAAAGGGGGAGGGTTATGCGCTGCAGGCGAGAATGGTCTTCAGGATATTAGCACGTTATTGCCAGGGCTTATTGGTTTTATCGATTTTCTCGTTGTTGTACCCCGACGGCTCTGTCTACCGTGAAAATGAATTAACATCCCGCCATTTGTGAGGCGCGAGATGCGAATCGACGGCCATCGGAATCTTGTTAATGGTCGTGTGTCATACTCGGAACTCTGTTTTCGATGAATTCCGTGGAAATTATTTCAAATTTCGCGATCTACAAGTCGTATCATTCACCACGAATATTCGTTGTTCGGTTCTTTTAAAAGTCCGACACGTTTACAAAAATTTTTAAAAATATTTTATAAAACAAAAGTCTATTGCTTGAAACTAATTTGCATTGGAAATGAGACACGCCGCCTACGGAGGAGAGGGAAACACGTTTACGTGTGCATCCCCAAATATGTTCTTACGTGCGAGGGTGATAGACACAACTTTAATTGCAACATAAATAATGCCATAAATACCACATAAAGGGTTAGCCAGATAGCAGATGCGCCGAGATATTTGCATTGATCGCATAGCGACGATGCTGGGTGCGTTGAAATCGATTATTATACACGCGGGCGCGTGTCGGTGCACAGACAAAGAGTAATGGGAGCCCATTATCGTAAAAATATAGTAGCTCCGAGCGGGACGGCCGGAGAAATTATGGAAATAATTTACGCAATCGTGGAAAGTACCGGGGTACAGCAATCCCCGGCTAAACGCCGCCTTCCTGACAATCGATTTGTACGCGACGCATGAAAACACGCATAGCACGGCCGAAAATACGCACGCCCGCACGCTATTTCACGGAATTTTTCACATTATTGAAATATCAGAAGTCATTCCACATGTTTGCTCGTATCAATGAAAACGTTTATTATTTTTGAAAACAGGACCGGAATATGTCAAACATATTTCTACCCAATCCTGAGTAACGAACATAACAATGGAATATGAGTGAAAATTAGCAAAAATCCATTTGCAACACATTTATCCCGTGAATTGTAAACGTTGTACGGGGCGTTCCCCGAACTCTGTTTGATGCTTGATTATTTGATGTTGGCAGATAACATAAAACGCGAAGAATCTCGCGAAAAGAGAATCGAGAAAAGTATTGCGTCTTATAATTTCATTTGTATTCCTAATTGTGCGCTGTTGGCTGACGTTCAAAGAGAAGCGTTTATAGCGACGGAATTGCGACAAGACAATAGACACTTCGCATGCTAAAGGAACGAGCGCTTAAGTAACGAGTCAAGCAGGAATGGTAGAGACTGTAAACAAGTATCAAACTCTCGTTGCACGTCGAGTTTTCACACCCAGTCTCGTTTACATTCGTTTGTCGCCGACGTTGCGCACATCCGTGCCGTCGCTTGTCTTTCGTTGCTTTACCCGATGACACGTAGCTACACTGACGAAACTTTTAATCCAGTTTTTCTCGAGAATAAGCGGAAATCTCTAGTCAAGAACAACCAAACGAAACATTATTCGCTAACATTTACTCTAAATTAAGGGCCACGAATCTCCACCGACTGTTTTTCTTTTCTACAATAAAACAAAATGAACTTTGAAGTATACTCTTTTTTGCTCGATTACCAAGATTGAAGAATAGACAGTCATATTTCAAATATACGTATTATTAGAATTATTCTGGTTGAATCAGATCTTGTCTTAATCGATCATCGCTAACGTTCGAGTACATCTGCACGTAAAATGTATAGCCATGAACCTCTAATTCATTCCCTCGCGCGGAAGCTGATAGATATGCATTGAATTCTGCGGATTCTTCGCGAAATTGCTCGCCGTTTCCAGGTCCATCGGTGAGAGTCGGCGCGGCGGTCGAATAGAAATGGCCAGTTGGATCCGTCTGCTCCGCACCGAATTACGAAAAATTCTTCTATCGCAAATAATATTCGTCAGTCGAATTGAGAGAGCATCGACCTTGGAAACAAGAAGGAGACGAATGCGAAAAGAAAGAGAGAGATGTGAAATTTTTCGGGGATTCATTACTGGCGAGATGTCGGTAGCTGACCAGTTCTCACCCTTACTTGCCTCTTCTTTTCTCTCTATCGGCTGCTTATTTCCACAGTCTTTCACCCCTCCGACCGTCTTTTTTCCCGCGGAAATGGATATGTTTTCCTCTGACCAAACGCCTCGTTCTACGCTCTCAGACCGGAGCGAATGAGACGACCAGATATTACTATGCCGCCGCTGACCCGTGCAAACAATGACGTCGTGAAAAGTATCCCTACACGGTAAACAGGATGAAAAATATCTGGCCTGGTTTTTTTATCCGTCTGCTATTCTGCCATAAGCCGATTGGACGAGCCAGTGGAATTCCAAGCTGGACATGCATGCGTAGCTCGTCGGCGGAATGACGCACTATCACGATAGAGAGAATTTTTTGCTAAAAGACTCTTAAAAATTGCGATACACTTTGATTAAGAACGCTGTTAAATAGAGGAATAATAGGTAAAAATGTTTGAAAAATTATTTTGTGTTAATCGGGTTAACAAGATGAATAGCTACTAGCTGCATAAGAGTAATAAAATGTAATTATGGGAAGCTTGTTCATATGCACTCGAAAGAAATGATTGCATTTGCGGGCACATTTCTGCTTGACGCAAAATGTATTCAATTATATTACTTTTTCTCGTTAGTAGCAAAATCTCTACTTTGACCGAAATTACAGGTAGAAATATAAATCCTTGCCGCTCCTCTCTCTCTCGTGTGTTTTTTTCTCGTTGATCAACATCCATATTATATCCGCCGCAGGTTACATCGCCGGCCGCGTATATCCCTCCATTACCGTACTCGACGACAGCGATGATCTATGATCGCAGTGTGTGGACAAAGGGATCTGTTTCGCGACTTTCATAAAAGCCCCTTTGACGCGCGTGCTAAAGCCGTCACTTTTCCAATCGCAGCTGCGCACCCTTTCGTGCCCCGTAGTTCAGTCCTGTCCCGCTCGATTAATTAGGCGCGGAGTGAGACCCCACGGTGACGAGTTTCGAAATTTTTTGCATAAATCCGCTTCAGGGACGAACACGGGGGAAAACTATGTACTGACTGCTGATTCAGACTTTGCGCGGCGATAGAGAGACGCGTGGGGGAGGGACGAGAAAGAGAGGGCAACGACGAGCAGGGGTGGACAGCGTGAAACATTGTTTTAGGACTATAAATAATCGTTATTGCCGCGTTAATCATGGATAGTCGAGAGGCTCCATTATTCCTAGTGCTGCAGGGGCAACTCACGGTATGTTATTGCCCCCTTCAACCGTGGGGTCGGCATAGCGCCAACCCTTACGGTTTCGGTGTGGCTGGTATTGCTGCTCGGTTCTGAGCATGCCGCGAATTGCTGAGAACGAGCCGATCGAATCGCGCACGTCGGATGCTTACGACCCGAGCTTGGTAAGAGAGGGAGAGAGAGAGAGAGAGAGAGAGAGAGAGAGAGAGAGAGAGAGAGGGAATTCCCCTTTATTGATATCTACATACCCGATGAGTTTTCGAGGCGCCTATTGCCTCTCGAATGGCTGCGCCTCGAGGATTCCCGTCGAACTTCAACGGTGGCATGGACGCGATTATTCCTACCTTGTGTTAACTTAACGCACAGATCGCATAGATCCTGGATAACGAGATTTATCATAAGGACCGTTTCAGCGCACGCGTACTAATTTCAATACGGAGGATATACAAATTATTCTAAATTCAATATGTTTATAGGAGTGAAGCAAAACCCATTTTTGCAAGACTTGCTACAAATCAAGTATAAATTATTCAAGTATGAATTTTTATACAGAGTAATACAAAACAATTACAATGCTCATACATTACGATATTATTCGATAAAATGTGTATGCACATTTAATCATACGTGGTACATTGGAATTGAGCTTAATTTGGATAAATAGTATATTCAATTTAATTATAAGCGTAAAACATATTATAAACATTACCAATTAAATTATTCAAATTATTGAATTGTAAAGTTTTGATCGTCAGAGAAGCGTATTAACACGAACATAATGTAAATATATAAATATTTATTCCGAAAAGAATCTTATTAATATAAATATTAATTTACGGTCCTGATTTGTCTACCCGCTTTTCGAATATTGTAATATTCATTATTTTTGTATACGTTGCTTTTTTAACAAAGAGTTTATATAAATTTGGAAACACGATTCTGCATTTTACGATATTATTATTTTAATAAAAGAATAGATAGCATGTATATCACATATAGTTAGAAGGTTATAAAACTGAAAAATTAAAAAAAGCACAGACATTAAAAAATTTAGATACAAAGGGATCAATTTTAACGATCAAATTGCAATTAAATTTATTAAATTTATTTTTCGATGCCATTCATAATTTCGTCAGTCTGCTACATCTATTTAAACGTGCGAAAAATATCGAGAACGACAAAAGTTAACGATTCATTCGGTAAACACATAAATCTAATGTGGTCGAATATGTCCTGTCTTTTTTATTCTTCGTACCGTCGTATCGCCGATGCGTAGGTAAACTTCAGGAACATTGAAAGGCAGGCAAACAGTCACATTCGAAATTCGATACGGTCCATTGCGCGGGGTTGACCGACGTTCTAATAAATCAAAAAGCAATGTCACGAGTGTCACGAGCATGCGGAGGAGCAGACAGCCGAGATTAACTTATCGAGCCGAGAGTAAAGCCAGCTACTACGGATGACTTTCGGTCGGATCGGTCCAGCCGGGATCGGATTAAAGTAGATGCAATCGACTGAGATTTCATAATACCAGAATAACAATATTATTCTGGTATTATATTGTTTTGCCGATTATTTCAGAATATATTTTCGTACAGTATTTATGGGGTCGATCAATCTCAAATTTAATCAATCTTCTCGTTTTAACGAAATACATGTTTTTTGGAAAAAAGTTAAAATTGTATAATATGCTTGAATATACAATGAGAGAGTTGAATTAAGACTTTCAATCGTAAAAATCGATATACGGATAATTATTCATATGCTCTTGGATTCGTGCTCGCCTGCTCGTCTATTCAAATTGAATTGCACGGAGCCATGGCGGTGTTACTCGCGCGGAATGGGCTATTCCACGATTCTGCCACGAGTCCGCACACGCATCAGTTCAGTTATTTTAGGAGCGGATCCTTCATACGGACGTTAATTATGGAAAACCAGAACACCGCACCGGTCTACCGTGCCAGTAATCCTACGTCATCCGGCACCATCCACGATCGGACATCGCATCCATCGAGCGAGACGAAGAGAACGAATAGAACCGGCAGGTGGAAGGACGACCGATGCGACCTACTGGTTATCAGATTAGTTCGGTCCCACCGTCCGTACCGAATATCGTTAACTGCTGTCGTAATCTCATTTCGGGATCCGGTGCCGTGATGTAACGTCGAGGAAATCGCAGTCGAGACGCCTCGCAAACTCCGCCAACGGAAATACAGACGCAAACCGGTGATTTTTTTTCTCTTCTCCCGACGTATTGAGAGATTCGGCGACTCTATACGATTTGTTGATTAATGAACGGCGCAACGAATGGCTTTGGAAATCTTGGTCTTTTTTTTACGAACGGTCGTTTAGTTCGGTTGTTGTTCGCGTCCGTATTGGAAAAGCAATGAAAGTCGTCACGTGATCGACACGTCGACGACGATCGATCGATTATAAAATCAAAGCGTTCCCCAAACAATGTCTTGATTCTAGCTCTGTATCTCTCCTTAATTTCCCTTCGTCCGCGAGCAATCACGTTATGTCTATTCTTAACAGGGCGATTGATTAAACCCTCGCGTCCACTAGTGCTTCAACTGGTGCTGCAGGAGGCTGATCGATGCGCCGATAATTGCGCTAATCGTGGAATGGGAACGACGATACACAGAGGTGGAGGAGAACGGGACGAGAGAGCGCATGCAACCCGCACATACTCGAAGCCGACCCCCATAGTCATCGTCAGCGGGTGCGTTCACGGATAATACGCGCCGGATAATATTCCTACGTATGTAGCCGCGCATTATTACGCGTTATTACGCGCGTACCGCGGACGCGGATGCCGAGCACGCGAGGGGGCATCGATTTCTCGCCATTATTGTCGCTTCGAATCCCCGTAGATTGGGGACGCGTGCAGCAGGACCGCCACGATAAATGCCGCGCCTACCTCTTCCGTGCCTCGTGGGGGCACGACGATAATTGCATTCTCCTAGGTGCATATGTACAAGCACGTTCAGCAAAGTGTTAGAGCCTATATATATAGAGTGTGAGAGTGAGATATAAAAATGTTATAATCATATGATCATTATATATTTATATATATATATATATATATATATATATATATATATATATATATTATATATATTTTATTTTATAATTAATTTTATTTTATATATATAAAATTTATATATTAATTAAATAATATAATATTAGATATATATATATATATAATATCTGTCGGTTTTTTCTTTTATTCATTTTTTATGTGTCTGATGAATTATCATATACATCAATATGTGATGAGGTAAGAGACACATTTGCGTTTCCGAATAAATCAGATGTACGATACACACTTTGTGCATTCGTAGTTTCAATGACGATGCGATCGTTGTTTATATTCCCACTGATTGCAAAGAATAACATTAAAGCCCCACGGCTAGCAAAGTACTCGATGAACATCGTCAATTACGCGTTCCTGCTATTTCGCAATCGCTAATTACTCGTGAAACTTTGGCCGTTATCCGCGCGCGATTTTATCATAAATATTGTTACAGGCAATTTTCTCTTGGAAACGTAGTCGTTACCCCGTAGTCGTTGGAAAAGAAACAACTTTCCAAGTTTTACAATTATTTCTTGCTTTACGACTGCTCGACGGATGTGAAATCCCCGGTGAATTAGTCGCGATCGCGTGCGAATCATCGAGCGAAAATTGGAAACGTACGATATATATGCATAATTTTTTCTCCGTATAATATGTTAAATTTTTCACAATAATTTCGCATTTTCAATATTTCATATTTAAGAGAGCGAGTTGACCTCGTTTCCAAGTTTCATTCGAGTTTGAGGAACGTGCTAAGTTCACTTCAACGAATGAGTATCTAGAGTGATATTACCTGAGTACAATCTAGTAAATCTGCCAAACAGCTCCTTCGAGTCTGCGCTACATATTATACAAAATTAATCCTTATTAATGTGTAAAAGTTTCTATGTTTGAAATACTTATTGTAAATCATATAATTTTATTATTACTATTTCGCTTGCCATAAGTATATTTTAAATCATAATGTTTAAAATGTTTAATTAAAAGCAAAAGTAACAGCGTTACAAAATTAAAAATATAAGAAGCAGAATTTATATACTCATATGGTCAGGAGATTGCATAAATTACCAATGAGCACCGTCTACACATCCTTTATTGTTCATTTCCGGAAATACAAATCTGTTAAATCGTATGGAAAATTTTTGGTTACGCTGGCATGCCGGCAATGCACATTAATAAACAGAAGGGAGCGAATCAAGAGGGAAAGGGTTGACCAAAAGGGATAGATACAGTCATTTCGGTATCGCGCCGTCGAGTTTTCTCTGTGAGAACGAAGCTTTTGTTTAATTGCGTCGACCATCACAGTACAGCGGGTCCGCTAATGCATAGGGTATGCGAATTTTGCGAGGGGATCTGAGATATATAATGTCGTAGGTAGATCCGGAGTTGTTATTCGTTAGGACGTGTCTAACGTGGCAAATATTTTTCACTTTCATAATACGCCCACCGAACATAAAGCACCATTCATATAAAGCTCAATGTCATTACAATGTTGTATTTATATTTAATAAAATACGGTTTTGTATTTTATTACATATCGATAAGTTATACAAAGATTTATTATTATCGTGCTAGAGATTAGTAATTTTTTGTTGAATGACAAACGTATCGCGAAAATGCTACCGATTCTCCTATGAACGTTACTTAAAAGTTGAAATTCACCAGGGATACGTCCGTTTCATATAATTCACTGCGCCAGCAGATTTGTTTATAACACGACAAAACGCGCGTGAAATCGTGCTCGTAAATCCTCATTACACTCCTGTCCACCCCGATACGACCTTTGGCCTCCCCCTTAATTTCCCTCTATGGAAGGATATGCTCTTTTCTCCCTTTCTCTCTCGCGACCATATATACTGTAATTCGCGTGAGGCGTAATTGTTAATCCGGAGACGGAGAAAAATCGCGGGGCGGCTGCGCTCGCCACATAACGGGGAAGGAAAAGAGTCTTCGCCCTTCGCTCGTATATCTCGCGAGTAGGTATATTTCTGAATTTTTAATCTCGTGAAATTTCACGCCGTCGTATAAGAGACGCGCACTCTAACGCCCAAATTTGCGCGCCCGAATACTATGCCTCGCTGCTACCGAAGGCCATTGTACGTTTATTAAACGCATATTCCAGTTCCCCATCTTCCTCTTTTCTCAAAACAACTCTTGGAGATACATGAGATGATTCGTTCTTATTCCGTCGTGATTCTACCCAAATATATAAAAAGCTTTTTAGCGTTAATTAACTGAAGTTTACAATCTTTGTCTTGAAAAATATTTCCAAAATATTTGTTTATCGAGTGTAACTGGTCGCAATGCAAATTTCAAAGTGTGTATGAAACAAATTAAGAGTGTATATTAAAATTATATGCAACAGAAATTGCATACAATTGATAATAGTACAATTCGTTAGCGGGGTTTCTGTATCCCATTTTTTTATCCTTTTTCGCCGCTATTATTTTACTGTCACACACTGGTGTCACACAATGCTACAAGTGCAACAAGAGCTAATAACTACTTGTGCCGCATCTCTTCCTGTACTTCACACATATACACACATACATACGTGCGTATAGAAAATAATCTACAGAGGTATGGAAATTCGGTTGTATCAAATGTGTCACTCGTATGAAAAGGGATGAAACGACGCGAAATTGGAATACAAAAAATATAGAATCTTTGGGGGAAAAAAGTCATTGACAGAAATTCAAAGCTCCCGTCGACAGACGCGACCGCAAGGGTGCTTTAGGGAAATCTCATTTTCCATACGAGCGATAGAGATCCTGGACCGCGATCCGTGTTGTCTACGAAACGAACGACAGCAGGCTCTACGTCGTAAAAGTGTGACGGCTCGATATTTCGACCGTAGCCACTCTCGCGGGTCGTTCCTGCTAGCGATTGATTCCAATCAACGACGTCCGGGACGCTTTGTTGGGAATGACGGACGACGTAGGAGAGGTGAGAGAGACCTTTACTAGCCTCCCCCTCCTCCTTCCCCCTTTATCGATGCATTGCCGAGCCATTACTTGGTCCACTGTTAACGTTAAGTGCATCGCCTATAGATACGCGGTGTCAGGACACCGAGGTAATAACGCCCTGCACTCGACCATGTGGCTGTAGGGTATTGCGTAGCTGAGTGAGAACCGATTACCTCAAATTCTGCTATGCCACGAGCGAAACCTGCTCTTCACGGTATCGTGGTCACGAGACTATCTCATATCGCCTCGCAATCGGAGAATTCGAATTTATCTAGTCGTCGCTCATGTTTAACAGCATCTAAACTGTCTCGTAACAAAGGATTATCTTCTTAGTAATATCGGAGAAGACGTTGAAGGAGAATCATTTAATAATAAATTATGGAGAACAGGAGGATTTTTAGTTATTATTCCGTAATGTCCAGAAACCTCCTGATCTTGATAGAAGATTCGTCGTCCGTTTTATCTCTTTTAGTTAAAATACCTCGCCAATGGTTTGAAAAGCGTTTATTACAGATTTTCGCAAAAAAAAAAAACTGTAATCCACCAGTGATTCATAAGGCTATTCGGGTTAAGTGGGTCAGCATCTCCTGAGTGAAAGATTAAAAAAGAAGATTAAGAACCAGTTATCCCTTTATATTCCGTAATACGTTAAAACGCTCGGAAGATTGTCATTTAATGGAGCTTGTCCGCGATCCACCGCCTCGTCCGAATTTTTCCAACTAACGAAAAATATCTGCGGTAGGATATTGAAATCCTCGTTTTTATTACACCGTCGTTACGCATACGCGATATGTCATATGGTCATATCATCATATTCCGTTTCCGCTTTTCCGCACAATTTTATTACTGCTTGAGTTTTTGACTTTCAAATATCGATCGATCTTTGCAAGAATAAAAAAATCTGTAATGCTGCTGTATATCCTGTCAGCGAAATATTTACAAAAGAGAAAGAGCATGCAATCGTAAGAGAATAAAATATTCCGATAAGATTAATTTGTCAAAATATTATAGGAAATTATAGGAAACTATTGTTTGCACATATGATTGATATATTTGGCGATGTTATGTTTATTTCGCCTCGAGTTTATCTCAGACGACTTTCAATAAATATGTAGATGTATTTGAACGATATAAAACCGCGCCAATCAAATTACATCATCGATAATCAATACCATTAGAAGTCCAATTAGAAGCACAATTAAAATAGAATCAAAATCGTCGCCGAGACGTCATTTACTATGTAGGACAGAGTTCTTCCAGATATTGTCAGCAGTTCAGTTTCCAAGAATATCCCATAAGAATTCGAAAAAGAATCTAACTTGTATTTAATAATACAAGACTTTCTCTTTTGCTTCGAGAGTTTTACAAATTTAAAATATATTATTACTTATTTAAACAAATAATAAATTTGCAACGAAATATAAATAATAAATTCGTATCGTTATTTTCCCACAATAATTTCCATTGATATTTAACACATTACAATATCATATGTATATATGTACGTATATAACGATAATTTGATAATGGAATAAGTGTGCTCTTAATAGAACCTTTATCTTTAGTCTTACTTATTTTGAAGTCCTAAATTTATATTTCAAATTAGAACGCTTCCTCGTATTTATATGCACATGTATATATGTATAAACCAATAATATATCGATAATTTAATAATCGAACAAGAATGCGCACTGTAGAATCTCTAGAACTGGTGCGCAATATCAAACATAGAATCATATTAATTCGTAATGATATTAATGTATGATTTTAATATGTTACGAGAGATGTGGTTTAGATATTCGGTGAACGTTCCAATTCGCATTTTCCCGACATAGAAGCGATGTTCTTGCACAAATTGAGCTAAAATTTAATTATTTTATCTTAAACACTCTCTGAGGTCGCACAATCGATGATAGCCATTTTTATTGGATATATAATTATTATCTTATATATAAATCTTCTGATTTTTAAGTAGAAAATGGAGATTCAGCACTTATTTCTTCTTATCGATATATTTATAAATGATAATCCGAAAATGTATTAGCACAAAAAGCGATTAAAAAACAAAATTTATTTATAATTAAAATTAATTAAGATTGGCTTATTCTTCTAAGGAAATCTAATAATAAATTAAGATATTTAAACAGAATGTGTCGGCAAAAGATAGCACAGATGTCTCTGCGATTTATTAAAAAATTACTGCACATTTACAAAATTCATGGTATTAACTTTCAAGAGCGGTTTGATTTAAATTTCGTCGTTTAAATAATTATAAAGTCACATATTTTCTTCATTCTTGACATTTTTTATGTATTACACTTTAGAATATATATCGAAGTAGAATAACCCCTTTTCACTTGAGACGAGTGTGATGGAGCGCTGATCTGAAAAAAGACGTGACGAATGACTCGATGCAAATGCAAGCGGGGAGTTTGACCTACGACTTCGATCGGAAATTGCTTATCACGCAGTTTAGAACGCGAGAAAGTGGTTGTATCGTAAAGCAATAAGCACGCAATAAGAGTACAACGACAAAGATTATAGTGATTGTAATGGGGGCGAATCGAAAAGCCTCTATTATTGGATTTCGTTTAATCTTATGAATAAATATTTGCCTTCATAAATATTTATTGACTTCCGGGTCGATCGCGCTGGATTACGTTTACGTTTGTAAACTTTCTTGGTATCGACGATGAACGAGGTTTGCTCGTAATCGTCGAAGCGAGAGCGAATTCTTCTTTAAATCATCGTCGAATATTGTAATCGACGGAAACAAGTAGGTTCCGATGAGGATCCCATTGGCACTTTTCAGTTATTAATACGTACATAATCGACGAGAGATTCTCTATGAGATTACGAGAGATTCATCAATACTGAAATATTAAATCACGTTGCACCGAGCATTAAATTTTTAAGTATCAATGCTACTTATTATATTATGAGATATATCGCAGAGACTTGTTTTTTTCCATTTTTTATCCGTCCTTTCAATTATTCACGTATTGGCTTTTTTCTCTCTCTCTATTGCTTTCTGTTTTTAGATCTCAGATTTTTAGAATTTTGAAAAGATGGTATTCTCGATCATCCTTAGGACAATGTTAGCTGCGCATTTTCAGTTGTTACTTAAGACAGCACAATGTCAGACGAGAAGCGAAGTGCGCACTGGTATTATAATGCACCCGGCACGATGTACGCCGAGTTTACGAGCCCATAAACCGAGACGAACCTTAATATAAAAATGTTATACTTCGGTTTTCATAAATTTCACAAAGTAACACCGCATCGCAGTACTTTTCCGATTCGTCGCATCGCGTATGTTACTCACACGTCACTCGATACGAATTTGCGAATATGATTTTATTATCGTTCAATATTTTATCGATAGAGATATACGATAGAATATGATAAATTGAGCAGTTATTCTCTTGAAGATAAATATTTTGAAAAATAGCGCATCTAAAACAGAGATTGATACGATTCCATATTCAATAGAATACGATGCGTAAATATAGGCGCATGTATACGTGCGTCATCCAGCATCGCAGTTTTGTGAAGATTATTTAAGATATTATTATCTCTTTTGCAGAACTTGCGCGTGCCTGGAATAGTCATTCAAGACACGATATCAGTAATCGTAACTTCCTTTCGAGCGACATCGATGATCGCGACTTTGATGGAGGAAGAAATACCTCACTGGTGACTTTTCCTCGCGAGAGAGAAACTTCTACGATCGGCAAGGAAATTACTTTCCACCGAGCTACGTAACCCGCTTCGGGGGTTTATGGAACAGCGAACGACATTCGCGGGACGAAAGAGGATGCCTTCGACGATTCAGCACATTTTCGGTTCTTTCGGTGTTTCGTTGAGATGCGCGTGTCATCGCCATCGTGCCATCATGTGACATCGGAACGCGAGAGGTACGTTGATCTTGTTGGCATAGATTGCGATAAAATAATTGATTTTAATCTTTTCGAAATCATTATGATTGCATATAATTTCTAACGTGAATTTTAATACGATAATTCTTTGAAAACGATTATAATAAAATTCGTAAATTATTTTCCTTTAAACGAAATAACTGATGACTCTTCCAAAAATTACTAAAAATGCAGAATTTTTCGTAAATTAAACTTCTAGCAAATGATTACAATTTAAGCATTTAAAATAGTGTTATATATACCCTTGATAATCAGCACTAAAATATCATCTCTTTTCGATGCTTATTCAATTATACATCAGTAGTCTCGTCAGACTCGCGCGAATCCGCATTGGACGCGAAGCAGTTAGAAGTTTTTGAACTCGTCGCGAAATTATTGGAACTGTAGTTAAATATTTCCGAGCGACGCAGTATGGTAGATAAGTTTGTTAAGCGGATTCCGACCATTCTGGCGCGGCTTAAAATCGACTATTTACGCTAAAGATGATTGTTTATAACGCGAATATCACTCGTGAATATCAACGTGAATACCACTCATTGCATCTGTTCGTGATATAACTGCAAGTTTAGCAAATTATATTAAAATTGAGAGCAATTGATGTTTGATTCGCCTAATTCAACTCAGATACATGTTTTATTTTTAATAGTATTTTGAATAAAGACTATAAATTAAACGACCAAAACCCGAATACAATGCGTTACTTCGAACAGTAAGCATTAATGCAATTTGTTTCATCTCGGGCTTACAAACTTCCGTCTCCCCTACGCCGTATTTCCGGATTACGACAGCGGGTACGCGGCCATACCGAACGAGCCCAGCTAATTAAGGCGTTCCCGTTCGACCCTATGGATTATTTAAATCAATGTCACGCTGCCGGTCCTCGAGAGGCTCGTTAGAAATGGGCCAATTACCGTTAAGAGGTCGACGGGACGACTCTCCATCGCCCCCGAAAAAGCAAAAGAGTCTGAAATTACCTACTCTCGTGTTGTCCTCTTACCCCCTGCAATAAACTCGAAAATCTTGCAATAAACCGCCCCCCTTCCGAGGAGAAAAAGAGAGAGATAGAGAACTGTCGCTTCGTGTTTGTTGTACGCGTACTCACGCGATTTGTACATATACGGGGATGTTCAGCGCAGAGAGGTTCTCCGGTACCGGAGTAAGCTGCCACCCCGCAATATCTGACGGAATTAGTTGTCGCCCGGGTTCCGGGGTTAAAGGGGTTGCTAGACAACTGGTTAAAAGGATTATCCGTGCTTACGTTACTCAGGCCGGGCTAATGCCCCGCGTATTATTAAATCATTCCTGGAACTGCCGTGAAACACAGGCCGCTGCCGGATGCTGTAAGACATGAGTCCTGTTCTCGCCCCGTTACTGGATATCCCCGTTGGCGTTACTTGGAGAGTAACCACCGCGAAAACACGAAGTCACCTCTTAGAGGACCCTTGAACAAAATTCCTATCCTGCCGCTGCCGCACCGTATCTCCCCTGGTATTTGACTCCAAGTTCAAAGAAGTTGTCTTTGTCAAAGGATGTATGGGAGTTTCGTCACAAGTGTCGACGTGTTCTATAAAGTTTTCTCAATATTTATCGTCAACGGATATTTGGCGAAACTTTTCAGTAGAAAGAGTTGAATTAGGCAGCATGGCTTATTTAAATCAGTTTCTTTTCATTAAAAAATATTATTGCCTGTTTTTGCGCGAAAGAAAAAGAAGATTAAAGATTTCTATTTTTCTATACAGGATGCTAGTTAAGTTTCGATAAATTGTATCATAAACAAGTCTTTCGATAAATTGTATCATAAACAAGTCTTTGGTAGATAAATACTTCGCGAAAGATAAAGTCAAACTTGAAAGTAACTGCAAAAGTTTCCACTTTAGCGGTACATTCTCTGAATGAACAATAAACTTTCTTCGCCAAATGGGACCGAAGAACTCGCGATTACGCAAATCTACCATAATTCACACGAGCATCGCTGAGGTTACACGACTGCTTACCATACTGAAAGTTCCTTAATCCGAACGGATCCGAACGCTACCAACTGCATCGCCGCGACGCGCCGAAGAAACTCAGTTTGAAGCGTGTAGCGTTCAGTAGCGCAGCTGCCATACTTTCTTTCCTCGTCTTGCCTTCTTCGTCTTTTTTCCCTTCTTTTTTCCACTTCGTTCCCCTTGTTTTCTTCCACTTTCTTTCTCAGACGAGCGTCGGTCGAATAGCTTTCCATTTAAAGTTATGGACACTGAAATCCTCCCAGAACTGTCCGCGTAAAGATGAAGCGAACAACGAAGTCGTTGTTCCTCAGGTAAGGTCGTTCATTTGCCGTTCGGATGCGTCTGTAGCAGCTCGGTTGGCAGGTGCACCTGTTCGCAGCATTATACGATCCCTTTACACCCCTCTAGTTTATGAGTGCAGCCATCGTGTCCACATTTGCTTCGGGTTTTACCAGGGAAGTGTGACACGATTCTAGCAGTCGGTTATTCTGTCTGTACCCTCTCTCTCTTTCTCTATCTCTCTTTCTCTTTGTGCATTCTATTGCATAATGCGCGAAAATTCGCGAGAAGTGAAGGCTTTGATTGTCGGATTGAAGAACAAGGATAGGAACGATCCCGAGCGGAAGCAGAACGGAATAACGTGGTAACAGTCTCCCGAGGATTGTTGCGGATTGAGACTCCGAGGAATGATTCGCGTCGTAATCACGGACTTCGTCTTGATGAAAATTTCGTGGCTTCTGCGTGATGGAACATTTTCGGAAAATGGAACACGAATAAACATTTCCGGAAATTAGTCTTTTGATAATAAATTCAATGTTGCTCTTGTTAGAGCAAAGATAATTTCTCAAGAATAGTGAACATTACTTGTGTATATTTGCATTAAAAATTATTAATTATTATTAAACAAAAATATTTAGTAAACGTTGTAATGAAATAATTATGAGTAAAATAGATTGATGTTAAAAAAATAGAATGTTAAAAAAAAATAGATTGATGTTAAAATGAAAAAAGTTAGTGTTGAATAAACGCGAACAATATCGCTGAGAATTTTAAAATATCATAATTATATATATATGTATACATATAAAAAAATTTAAATTCAACATTGTATTTGGGAAAGCTTTTTTTCTGTACATAGCTCGCTTGAAAGGTTCTAAGCAAAGTGGTTGCTGCAAAATGCTATTAAAAGTTAACAACTTTTTCGACTAATATAAAATTATTCTACGAAGCTGTTGAATGGAAGAATGAATCATGCAATTAAAAATTGATGAAAAATTAAATGTCGATCAGTAAGATCAATCCGATCAACGTTAGATCGCTGTGATTGCAATACGCGAGCAAATATGGGTTACGACAAGCTCAACTTATCGAATTACCCGACTGTAGCTGCGTCGTGGATGCAGGTACATTCGCACGATGTATGTAAACATTTTGCACGGTATTTTTCAGCAGGTTTTCGGAAACGCAGCGGCACGATGTACAAATTTTGAACGAGCGATATCACACTCATACACGCGATATCGCGGATATTCAAAATCGATTCTTTCGCCGTTTCGATCGCGAGGATGTACTCGAAAGCGAGCCTCGAGCAATGGAACGAAAGTGTTCCAAAGGCACAGACTATTCGCGGGAAAAATATATTTTTTTCCAACGGCTTAATCTGAATATAATTCGACTTTATGGTGACATTTAACCGCGCGGCAGCGGCCTCGAGAGAGTGTAAGCGTACAACGTGCAGCTTCCGTCCCGTCCCAAGTACGTGGTTAATTGTTAGGCGTGTGCGCGCAGGTCCAATTAAACCATTATGTGCGAGCGACGTGAAGCGGGAGAGTAACAGAAATATAAAATCTCGGCGGAGTGCAATAATTCACTGGCGTTTTCGCGTCGAGTTTCGCTCACCTCGGCGTTTTAACTGGTTTTTATAGTTTCTCGCGTCTCTCGTGCTTCTCGTTACAACCCAGGATTTTGCATTCGTCGCGACTGCCTTACTGGCTGTAACACGGTCGTTAAACACCCACCAACGTGATTCTGGGATTCGCGAGAAGGGAACGCGGAAAAAGAGCGGGACAAAAGAAATATACCGTACACCCAACTGCGCGATTCGAGGGCATCTCCACCTCCACGTGAAATTTCGGATCGATTCGGGGGAACGAAAACGATTAATCGCGGTTATTTTCAAAATTTGTAGGCGAGAGCGACGTATCGTTGACGAGATTTAGTATAAACACGTCACAGGATTAAAAACGTTTCAGAATTTTTCCATGGCGATTTTATTTTTTTCGCCACGCTTGATGCTGGATCGACGTATAACTCGCGATGACGAAGAAAACGCGAAAAATCACGAGCACGTGTAAACACGTCGATGAGAGGAGGCAGGGAGGGATGGGGAGAGAGTCGGCGCGGCAGAGAGTCGGCCGGGAATAAGTTATGAACTCTATGCATTTTAAATGACTAAATCTCTGGGCCGTACGTACTCTTTGCTGAATTTTTCCGGGCGAGAAATGCATTATTGGCCCAGCAATCTCCCTAGACGCCGCGTCTGCGTGATGTCGCTCGGCATGTCGTGTACGTGCGATGTTATCGCGATGTTACATCCGCTTGTTCTCGTGTTTCGAAAAAGAACGCAACGTGCTACTCCGTTAGCTCTTCTTATTTTGCTTCCTTTCCCGTTCTACGGCAGCCGAGACGTTGCTCGCAGCGCACCGGAAGGGGACCTGTCCGGGGACACTGTCGCACGTGCGTAAAGTCACCGCGCGCCTGTTGTTCCTGCAGACGACAATGTCTCTGTCACAGAGAGCGAGTGCAAGAAATCTTAACGGCGAAATTCGTTCACGAGGGAATACTCCTGAGGAATCGCGGACAGAAACTAAATATGTGATATAACAGTGTCTGACTATAAAGAGTAGTTTATACTTACTTTTGTAAACTATAAAAAAAAGGACAAAATGAGCCGATGTTAAATGTTAACATTGTAATGAATGAGCTGATATCAAATTAGTCTTGAATTATAGAATTTTGAGATTAGTCGGAATTATATCTTTGTCACTACTCTCGACTTCAATTAACACGTAATTAACCGTAAAGGAAAGAGATCAACGAAATAACGGTTTCGAGAATAAGTCACGGAATGAGTCGCTTCAATATTTATGCGACCGCACGACACGCTATTATGTAAACGGATGAAATTTTATCGTCGCTCGCGCGTATGCAAATCGCGAAGGAAAATAAAATTTGCATCGCGCCCTTTTTCTGCGCCGCTCTTTTAGAAGTTTGGAATCCAATCCGACGGCGCGCACTCTCAAATTCAATATGGTGCTGCGATGCGCATATGGCAGTGTGTATCTCCGGGATCATAAATATAATGGGCTAAAGGGACGCGCGCGATGTAGAGATATATATGTGTATGATGCGTACCGTATATAAAATTAAAAATATTCCGCAAACTTTCTGAATGAAATTTATTTCAAATCGATCATTGGCTCGACCGACAGGTGATTTTGAAGCAACATGTGGCGCGTACCTTGCGTTACCGCAATTATCGTGATTAAAATCTTTACGGATTTGTTTTACAATGTGGCTGTTTATATGTAAATTTATTAAAAAGACGTCAACGCTGGCACACAATCGCGTCGCGGGACATTCCACCGTGATAAATTAGATTACTACTTACTCATCAATTCTCTTCTCTTCTGCTTGATCGCGTTATCTGAAGATTTAATAAAGGCCGGACTCGGCGGAAAGGTATGAAGGGACGGGGAGGGCCACGAGAACACCACTTTCAATCCCGCATTTGCATAAAATAATCCATAGCGACCGGACTCCAATAAGAAATTACACCGTGCTGTGGACGATCTCGAGTACTCAGCCGGGGGCGCCGGTCGAATAGAGGTATTTATTATAGGAAATCGATTTCTCAAACGAAGGAACGCGCACGGAATTCAGGTGGTAAGAAATCAGAGCCGGCTTTTTATTTTGCGCGCTATTGTCACTGCGAAATCGACCGATAACTCTTCCAATTATTAAAAGGAAAGAGAGAGAGAAAGAGCAAGAGGGGAAGAGAACAAAGTACCGTCATTTTGTTAGCCTGAGAAGCTTTAACGCGCGACACGCAGTGTTGCGAAGTACCGCGTGTTGAAAAGTGCCATTTTCGAAAGCGCCGGATTTTGTATATATGTGCGCGTGCGAGCTTTTAACAAAAAAATACGTAACCGTCACGCTAAAAGCCGGCAATCGGCGAGGCGCGGAGCGCGCGAAATGATATCACGCGGCAGATTTTAGCCATCGCACGTGGACACCATCGAGAAAAAGAGAGAGAGAGAAAGAGAGACACGCCTTTTAGACGCGTAGCATTTGCGTGCGCCGTTTTAGCGGAAAGGCCGACAGAGCGTGCAACATTTATTAACGTTTCCCCACCATAATGATTCGCAGCATCCCACATGTCGGACGGGTTCGAATATCTTTTTAAAGTACACTTCATTTCCATTAAACACGAGGATAGTCCATTTTTTTCTCGTCTCTTCCGACGCGGTCGTGAAATCTTAAAACCAGCTTTACGAGCTTACGAGCTTACGGCATCTCGGAGGGCGCGGGAGCGACACGAATGACACGCGGACGAGGGTGCGGATGCAAGCGCTTTGCAGTATTGATGCGTTCTTGGTGCGCGCCGAAGAAGGGGTCGAGGTCTCTCGGAGGTCACGTCATTTCGTGTTATTAAATTTATATAGACGGCACGGACCTCTCTGATCCTGGCGACGTAGATTTGTCAGGAGGGAGAACGGTGACCCCGCGGGCCTTGCGGGAATTCAATATTGCACTTTCCCGTGTCTCTGTCCCCTCCCTTTTCTTTACCACGTCGTCCGGAGCTCTGTTCTTCTACCCTCTTGGGGGAGGCACAGCCGGCAAATGTTTGTGAAACTAATGCAACCGTTCTGAGATTTGATGACATAAAGAGCGAGAGGAACAGAGAAGAGAAAAGAGAAGAGGAAAGAGAGAAAGAGGGAGAGAGGAAAGACGAGATGAGTGGCATGGGGTACGAGCGACAGTTAAGAGTGATGACATTTTCGGTCGGCAACGGTAATGTCGGAAGCGCAATATTTAAGTAGCAACTTGGGAGTGAAAAGAGATGTGCAATGGTAAAATACAAAGCTAGCGATGTCTTAATAAATATAAAATGTATATGTAATTGTATTCTGCGTAAAGAATGAATTTTACATAAAAAAATATTCCACTTATCAAGAGGATTAAAAAGGGATAAGATAGGAAGGTAATATTATGAGGGTATATATAGTTCCATAAGAAGCCAGGATTTTGAAAATGGGAGTCTTTAAAAACAGCGAATCTCGGGGAAAGTATGCTCGATCCAGATAAAAAGTTTTCCGAAGTAATTACAAAGTTCTACGACAAGAATTTAACGATCAGCTCGCAATGAAGCGCGCACAGAAATTAGATAAGTATTTATATATATACTACGAATTTCAACTTTTCGAAAATCTCATTTTAGAAGAACGATATTCCACTTGTTCTTGTAAAGAAATGAAAAAGTTTGATCTATAAAAATTATTAATATGTCATAATAAAGAATATTATAACTATTTCTATAGTCAATTAATTAAATATAAAATTCCGTTTATTAGCATTTCTCACTTTGTTATTTAATTGATATATT
This sequence comes from Camponotus vicinus, assembly GCF_025532165.1. Classification (NCBI taxonomy): domain Eukaryota; kingdom Metazoa; phylum Arthropoda; class Insecta; order Hymenoptera; family Formicidae; genus Camponotus; species Camponotus vicinus. The sequence continues at coordinate 23,193,223 of NW_028141976.1, read as the reverse complement.
TATGATTTATTATTAATATAATAAGAAGTCTATAAGACACAAGCTAGCTGAGAGAATACTATTATCAATATTCCAATATAAACAAACATATCATTTCTATTTCAAAGCTTCCGTTTTAAGTTATTGATACATAAGCTCTTAATTAATTAATTAATTAATATCAGATTACTAACGCATATTCATTATTCAGATTTCAGATTATAGATTATACATAACGTTCGGCTTGTTTATGCAAAGTATACAATAATATTTGAATAGACACTACCAATATTCTAATCAGATAATAGCATTCATTAATATAGCTTTATCAACTATTAAATATTAGAAAAATTAGATTTTATTATTGTTTACTTTTAATACAAGGCTAAACATGCACTCGTTTGTCACGTATATTTCTAGGATAATTTCTGAAAAATTAAAAATATTTTAAAATTATAAAATATACAATAAATTTGGAAAATATTTTTCTGCTCTTTAATTTTTTTTTCTCTTTCCGATTTCTTCTTCTTCTTCTTCTTCACGCCGGAAGAGGTAACTGTAAAAATTATTGACTGTGTTCAAGAATTCGATCAAGACACGACGCTTAAAGGACATGGGAAAAGACGCGATTAACGGGGGAATCCGATCAGGAGATTAAAGCCGTTCCTATCCTTCGTGGGGCACCTTCGGTGACTGCCGTTTTTTTTTTTTTTTAAATCGCCTGTGTAATATTCCGCGCGTGTACGCGAGTCGTATGTTTACCTCGCGGTAATGGGCGCTACTGCGTGAGGCGGTTTCTTAATTTCGCCGGTTTCAGCCCCTCGGACCGGATGTGGAAGGGCGAAAGAACCGTTACGAGGACGGAACACCGCACTTCGCGAATCCGACGAGAAAAACGAGGTGGAACGATAGGCGAGGGGAACGAAGCGGGGCGAGAAAGAGCTCTGACGGTGGGATACGAGAATAGACGAGAAGGAGAAATAGGGACAGGAAAAAATAAGGTAGGGTAGATGAGGGCGCGAGAGGCATGCCAAACAGGTGCTCGAAAGGGTGTATCGCTCCTCTATTTTTCTTCGGCCCCTCTTCGGTTACCTTGCCTTTTAATGATGATGCTGACTCACTGCTCGCGATCCACGATTTCGAACGGAACTGCGGTTACGCACAATGCGTGCACCTATTTCCTTCTTGTGCTTTTTCTTCCTTCATGATGGCACAATGGAATCGCGACGATAGATGAGATACTTTATGTATAGCAATTGAAGGATTGATTAGCATGAATTTTTCTAAAGTATTTTTCTATTTTTGTTGAAACTGTGAAAGAAAGATATTAAAGAAAAATATTATATATATAATAATTTTGCAATTTGAAAATATCAAAAAATTAATAATGCTTTATATATACGACTATATAACAATATTTTAATTATATTAATTTGACATATGTATATATATGAAGCCTTTAATCTTACATATTATATTATTTGCTGGATATTATAAAATAACATTGTAAATTTTTCTTCTAGAATTTTTTTCTGTGATAGATGGTTGCTCCAAGAATACCCTTTTGTTTTTGACAGCGTCAGGTGATATCTATCTCACACTTGAAATGTACTTCTTATTCCATTGAAAAGTCACATCAGCAACGTCTGTCCATATATTTCACTTTTATCTTCCACGAGAAGAGGAAAATACACAGAATCAAGAGAATAAAAGACCAGAAAGCATATTACAGTGTATCTCCAATTTATCTTCATTCCATGGAAATCATTATGTAGAATTACGAACTTTGAATCTCAATCTTCGCTTATGCTACAGTACATTCTATTCGCGGTTACCTCTATCAATCTTGTAATGTCGTCATTTACAGCGAGAGCAAACTCAATATCGATATGTCGTAAAATGTAATTTTAGTTTGACGAACTTTCGTAACGCGATCATACACGCGCTCGATATTCGTGCAACTTTAATTCTACATTTGCTGCTGCTCATCTGATACGAGGAGTGCTTGCTCTATGTACTTTCGATTTTTTATGCATCCATCGTGCCACCTCGAAGCATCGTGTAGTGCGAAGATCGAATCTCTCTTCCTCGGCGTCACGCAAGCGCGATAATCGCATTTTAACGAGTCTGCCGTCGCCGAACGACGAACACTAATTATCCAACAATCTGTCAGCGAGATACAATTAAACCGACATTATAAAGTCTCGAGTCGACGTTGGAGATGGGGAGAGGGGGAGGAGACCGAGTTGAATTTTCCAGACTGCGTACTTCCGTCCTCGCGGGAGGCCAGTCTTAAGGGAGGATCCTTTAAATTCGCATAAACGCGAGGAAACTATCCCCCGCTGAATACCCGTGTACAACATCGCGACGGGACTTTGCTTCTTTTGTTGCTCTAGCGTACTCCCGATTTCTTCCTTGTTCCCTCCGCCTCGTCGTTTGCTCCCCCGACACAATTCACTCTCGCTCAAAGTTAAATACTCGGCGCGAAACTTCCGCCTTCCACCCGGTGCCTTCTTAATCATTGACACTAACTCACGCCCGCTTGGAATGTATAAATAACTAATTAGACGGCTGACGTGAGCCGAGAGAGCGCGAATGCATAATTTAAGCGTCCATTAACGCGCGTGCTATAGTTTTGCCATTAATACGCGCGAGAGAGCCGCGTGCCTTAATTCGTCCCGTGGGAATTCGATGGAGTACCGAATCTTACTCGGGCATGATTTTCGTGACATCTTATTCTCGAGAGCGAAATGTCATCCTTAATATTTACGGCGGATCGTTTACGATATTTGAAATTATTCTATCATATTTGCACGCTGGAAGAGTAAACAAAATATTTTTCTCCTGATGATTAAAATTAAAATTATAGGGCATGCATGATTATAATTATAATGCGCATAATTTTTCAACATTAAAAAAATAGTATTTATTTCTCTCATGTCACATAGTCGTGGAAATCGAACAGATCTGACAATTTTGAAAATGGGACTGCAACGAGTGGCGTAACATTTTTGCGAACGTAACGACAGCGTGTCCCGGCGAGGGAAGCTTCCAATACCGTGATTGCTAGCGAACAGTGGGAGTGAATGTAACATACGTGTACCCAGAGATACACTCCATCGCCGTCGATATCTGCAACGGACGAGAATAGCGAATCGGCAGCTCGGAGGGAGAAAGAGCGTCGAGGGTAGCTCGGGGGCCTCTGTCTCGCTTCGACTTTACGGCACCGAGAGTTGACAGATTGGAAACAACCCGAGATTTTTATGGCAACTGTTTCCCGCGCGACTATAAATCCTTTATCTCGATTGTTTATCGTACAGCGAGGGAGGAAGAAAGAGAGCATTTCTCATTTGCGTTAAAATCGTTCCACACGGAATCGTCGTACACACGTGCGATGCGCGTCGTCTCCTCCGCCAAAAATCCCTCAGTCGCATTTTTTCTTAGCGTTCTTTCTTTTTCCGTGTATCCTTTTCAATTCCTCCAATATCCATCCTGTCTCTCCCTCCTGACAAGGAAAATGCGCGTGCATTCGGTTGAATGCAACCGCACCTGAATGCGCATACTTATATCGGGGAGATGTTCGATTTTATGGGTCATTTCGCGGAGCTTTATGTTGGCCGAGTTGGGATTGCTCGACGAAAAAATTTTGTCGACGTGGAATCCCAATGTACGTCGTTTCATCGCCGTTCTCGTTTTACGAACGCGGCATTTGGTGAAATTAAGAAACAGCTAGTCTCATGCTATTATCCCTCCCGCTTCTCTTCCTCTTTCTCCTGCTCCTTCTCTCGTCGGGTCTTCTCGGGTTCGGCGATGGAATTTAGCAGAAACGAGGATGACGAGCTTCGAAGTCCCAGGATAATGGCGCGTTCCATACCGACGAGAATGCCTAAGATAGATGATGGTTTGGGGCAAAATTTCGCGCATGTCGAATAAAATTAGTCTCTCGCGCGATTAAAAGCGGAAGGGAGTCCTTTGCCTGATGATAACATCGTCGGACAATCTGTTAACGTTGCTCGGGCCGGCGCGTTATTGCTTCGGTCTAAACAAGGGGCCAAATTCATACGAATTCATACGTAAAAATATGTATGCATCTAAATACGCTCGCTGCAAATCGGTCGTGCACAATGCGCTCACGTCGCAATAAAAACAGGCGAACGCGCTTCGGAAAATGTTGCAGTCACGTCGCGGTGGATTTTCAGTTTTACGTTTTTACGGGGGATGGACGGAGGGGTGTCGCACGCGGAAGCGGGTGGTGCACGTCGGTGGAATAACATTTGGCCTTTCGCAGTGCCGTCGATTTTCATCAAGTGATCCAACTTTGTTGCGTGTGTTTACGCTCATCCCGTTACACCTGGCGCAGCGCGGCGGCCGTCGTGTATTATCCAAATTGCATTATCGCTCTCTGTTTGCGCGGTTATAACGTCAGCCGATGTATTTGTCACGGAGCGCCTCGTCCTCTCCTCCTCCTCCCCCTTCCCCCGCCCCCGTGTACGGTCGGTCAAATGGCTTAATTGCTTTGTCCACGCAATTACGAAATTGCTTACAATTTACAATCAACCCGGCCGGATTCTCTCGCGCACGCTTCTCGCCGATCAATTTTACGAACGCGTACGCGCCGTCCTTTTTCGAGCTGTTTGCCGCTGTGCATAAATCAGTTGGCGCAATAAATGCATATTGATATAAAAGCGTTGGACGCGACGCGCTCTCGCAATTAGCTCTGATTGTTACCTTTGGTAATCGATTATTCTCGCCGTAAAATTTCGCAGTATTATTAGAGAGCTTATTCTCCACTTAGCTTCCTTACACGTGCTCTTTTTCAGAGGTGTCGATTGGCCTATTGTCCGCTCGGTCTGCGTCGCGGCGCATCAAGATCAGTCGACCCCGATCATCCTTGCTCGTATATATTTTTTTTAAATCCCTCAGCGCGCTCGGAGCCGTACTCGAGTTTCGTATCGCTCGTATTTCACAAATATCGGATCGCACGCGGGTCGTAAAGTATTCCCAAAATTCCGGGCGTTTAAACGGCCGCGCGCGGGCATTTTGCGAAATTTATTTTGGCGAGAATCGAGCGGCGGAGACGGCGGCGGTGACAGGGAGTCGACGCATCCGCTCGCGAGGCACGATTCGCGGCCGATCCGCGCGCGATTGGACGCAAACGGAACGGCAGCGACGGGCCGCGAGTAATCGATTTTTCGCATCCGACGGGGCAGCAGCAACTACGCCGTATATAATCGCGAAACGGCAGAATAATTTCCGAATTCAACCGCGCTCGCTCGCACAGTTGACTGTACCGATATACAAAACGCGCGCGGGCATTTAATGGAATTGAAACGGATAATCCTCGCGCGATTGCCGCCGATTGTACGTCCCTTTGCTGCGATTTACTCTTCCTTGCCGGCCATATGTTTTGCGGGACATTCGACGGACCGTTCGTTGACTCGATGCGAAAAATAGTCGACGCTTCGCGTTGACCCGCTCGCCCTTTTCCAGAGCTCTCTCTTTCTCTTTCTCTCTCGTAAGAGTCGAAAATGCACTCCACCGCGAACTCTTGTCCTGGAATCGGTCGGTGCGAAAACTAAAATTCGAAATTGCTCGGTGAAAATAAATGCGCGAACCGTTAAAATAAACAGGAACCGGGGGAGAAGTCGGCGAGGGGCGAGCGCATATTTTTATATGCCCGGGGAAAATATCGGAGTGTGAACGGCGGGCCATTTTCTGGCCATTTTTCTGAGGTGTACGGCGTGACGAACCGTGCTGTATTTGTTTTCCGCGCGATAACGAGTTTCGTATATAGACGAGTTCGTTATTTGCACGCGCGTTTCGTTACATACTAATTTTAACGTGCGAACTATACAAAACGACATATGTTTCATACAAGGGATTTTATCGGAATAAAACAATAGCTTTTGCAATAGTCAATTGGTTGACAGAATGTCGACCGAATTTGTATGAATAATAAAAAAAAAATCTAAAATATCCTTCTTTTTTGGATGTATACTATACATTTTTCGTATCTTTTTAGTGTTATTTGTGGAACATTCGATCGAGCAATATCGCCAATCTCGAAATGGGATGCTTAAATTTTATGTCTATAAAGAATCTTCTAACATAGTTTTTGAAGAGTTTTTGCGAATCGATATTACTCCGAAGACATTTGATGTACAGCGAAATTGATAGCCAATCGAGCGAATGAACGGGAGAATTCGTGTAAAAAGTTGCAAAGATTTACGTTCTCTTAGTCAGATGAAATGCTAATCGTAAGCACACGAGGAGGGTGAGGCAGAGGAAGGAGTGACACTCACGCACAACCGATGAAATCGAACGCGAAGAATATCTGATTCGGGAAAGCGTCAGCTTGACTGTCTCGCACGATTTCATCCGCGTAGAAATAGCCGCGTCCGTCTACAAATCGAACGATATGGGCTGGCATCGTGGAATTCCTAAACGCGAGCCAATAAAAACTTTTCCAATTGACTTCCCTCGCGGCTTAATTCACCGGAACCGAACGTAAGTAGCGAGGCGGATTGTATGGCGAGCAGAAGGTTACTCAACGATGACGACGTTGGCGGCGGCGACGACGACGATAGCAGTCGGCGACTAGAAAGAGGAAGAGCGAAGGAGAGAGGGGAATCGGATTGGCACGATCGCCGTCTTGGAAGGGTGAGAAGGGCGAGGGTTGTCCGGAAAGAGTGCGATCCAAAACTCGCATCCGCCTGCGTGCGATCGCGCGCGGCTCCGATTTCAATTTAGATCGTCTGCGGGATCCGCGCGACCTGATTTCTTTCAACAATCTCCCCTCCCATTCCATTTCGCAGCCCGGTTTTATTAGCGTAGTTCAATGGAACACTTTGTATACAGCGGTCGAGGCAAAGCTCAGCTCTACGAAGTCGGCCGTAGTCGATCGAATTGCGAGGCCAGCCGTGAGGAATATGGATGAGATCCGGAAAACCTCGAACTACCCCCGGGTCTTTTGAAAGGATTTTAAATGTAACAGTAAATGCCAGTTAAAAGATGGAAGATAACGGTAAAGATTTATTTTTGACGACGAGGTGTATGTGTATATTGAAAATTGTTTTACTTAATTTCATCATCGCGAGCCAATAATATCTTGAAGAAAAAATCTGTTAGCGTTGCGCGAACTCTGTAGAACATAATATTAAAGATATACATCCTTCCTCGAAATAAAGAAATAAGTCATTAAAGTACAAATCGACGTAGAAGGCGAGAGCGATAAAGAAGGAGAGGAACGCCTGGGGCAAAAATACGGCTACTGGGATGCGATTTATCGGCGGGGCCCGAGAAGGGAAAAAGTCTTTGTAGGATTGATAGTGACGAGGGTTCGATGTCGTGGCGGGGAGCAGATTGAAGGGAGAAAGAAGGGCGAAACGAGCCAAGGGGAAAGAAGGTGGATAGATGGGAGAGAGGAGGGGGAAAGGTCGGATATCGGCGTAGTTCCGTAAAGTTTCGATAAGTCGGTCCCGAAGCGTTTACTTCCTAGTGAGCACGACTGCCGAGCCGTAGGATGGAAGACTGAAGGAAGTCTAGACTTTGGAAGATCAAAAGGTACCGTCGGTCTGGAAATAACGCGACTCTGGGTGTCTGACTTCGCAGTCGTTGAGTTTCCGGAGAATCCTCCTCTCGCGCCATCTTTCGCCTCTTCCTCTTCTCCATCGAGTTTTACCTTCTTTTCTGCTCCTTCTACTCTCTTTATTCCTCAGCACGACATGATCGTCTCTCTTCTTGCATTATAGTAAGCAGGTCACTTCCATGGATCGCGCGATCTCTTGTCTCGAAACGCGGCCGAACCGCCAAATTTGATATTCAACTATGGCTATCACCCGACATAACAATGACATTGTTAATCTTTCTGTCCCACAGAGCGACTCCACAATTGCTGCTCTATAATTAAAGCGGAAATTTCAATAGGAAGGAGTAAACCCGCGGTAATCCATCGATTCAGTGCGGTAATATCGGACGACTATTTCACACGATGCGATATCCTAGTAGGAAACGCAATCCTGGAAAGAGAATCGCTCGCTCGCAGCATGAATGAACCGGCCCGCCTTTTCATTTTTGCTTCGTTTCATCGTTGCGGAAGATTTTCCGCGAGATCAAAGCACGCGACTGAAACTTTGATGCGATTACGTCCGCGTGTAAGAACCAATTGCATCTTTTTCGTGATGGAGAAACGGAGCAGCCGCGATCTCGCTTATCCATGAAAAGGAGAACAAAACGTTCAGCGTTCGGGGTCGCGCGCGCGCTCGTATTAGGATTCTATTAACCTATTTTCCCCCCGACTATCACACGCGCGGGTCAAACCACAAAAGAGAACTCTAATGACATTTCTTTTTAACGATCGAGGCGGTGGCGCCGCACGCGCGCTCGGCCTCGGAAAAATAGCATTGTTTCGCTGCGGAATAAAATGCGCAGATTGCGTTTCCCCCCCGGAGCGAGTGCGGAAGTGCCGATTGTTTCTTTACAACGAAATGTTGAGTAATCATGAAGAAAACTTCTCCTGCAACTCTTTTCCGTTCACCGAGAAACTCGTCGGCGAATACGTATATAAGCGAAATTTTATTGCGAATCTGACAATTGTTTCGATTTGCGCTGTCATAAGTGCACTTCAACAATTGCCTCGTTCCTTGAGCAATTTCTACAGCAAAGGGGTACGTTTCTTTGAAATGATAGAAAATTTTTCATTACGTCAAAGCCATTAAGCTCAAAGAATATGTTCATTATCCTATTTTTATTACTGCGTTTCATCTAGTGTTTTTTATAATACGATTTTGATTTGCAGTTTTTATAATTGTTTGGCTCAATTCGTATTGTACGCTTTGTTATTTGATTATTTTTTTACTATTTATTGATTAAGTTGATTGTTCTTTCAAAAGCGTGCGTACAGAGATTCGTAGATTTCATTATACAAATGATATCACGCTCGCGTATAAATGTCTGCGGTATTGCCTTTATTAATAGCAATCGCCTGGAATCGCCGTAGTTATTATCGCGTCGATTTAATATTGTAATAGCGATTTCATACTCACGCATAGTTACGCGCGGAATCGCATTTATATGCATCGATATCAAGCATTACCGCAGAGTGCACGGCCGATTATATAATTACTACTCGTGGATACGCATCGCGATGATATTTAGCTCTTGTCCGATTTAATCGGACGATGTGATCGTAAAATTTCCATTTCCAATCTGGTAAGTTGGGCGGTAGCAAATTTATGGAACAAAATAACCCAGCGTTCTCATTTCTTCGCGATCGATATCTCTGGCCATTTTTGGTTGGCTCGATCTTTATGATGAATCCATAAAGAGGCAAGGCGGTATATTCCGACAGAGCCCAGCGTTTCGAAATGGAAGAAGACAAGGCAAAGAGTGGGAGGAAAATGGCTTTCAATATCCCGGAAAAGGAATCGCAAAAATTCGGATATTAGCTCGCTTCACGTCGATGGTAATCATATGTGAGGAGTCGTCGGTCTACGAGAGCAAGGGTAGCCTAGAAAGAAGAGATAAAAAGAGAGGAAGAGATAGAGAGATGGGGAAAAAGGACGACGAGCAAGATGGAAAGCGAGGAAGGGGCGAACGCGGACCCGACTTGCCTTTGAGGTTCTGCCAAAGAACATTCCGTTCGAAAAATAAAGCAAATAAATCGCGTGCTTCAGACGTTTACGTAATGGGAAACGAAATAGAATGTTGATACGACGAGTTGTTTCGCGCGCAGCATCGGCTGCCGATTTGGTTGTTGCGAATTGTGCACCACCTTCGGCATCGTGCCGCCTGTGATTCGTTCGGTATGCGTGTGCGAGTTCGGGAAAATGCGAAACGCAAAGGTGAACCCTAGCTGCGTCTCTCGTTGGACCACCTTGTGTAGTAAGGAAAAAGCCAGGTGCTCTACGAGGAAAAATATCCAATCTACTCCTGTCGGTCAAAGGGAAAGTATCTCGAAGCAAAAAGGCCGACAGAATGACGTGAACGCGGCAACGTCGAAGTAGACGAACCTCAAGCAGAAGTGAAGGAAAGAAGGAGTTTCGCATCGACGCGCCGAAGTTACTCTAAAAACGTCTCTTAGTCGCCTTCTTTGGCCGCCTTGTAGTTCAGTTTGTTGCACGTAATTTATTATGTGGTCTGGCCTCGAATGGATGCTTCATCGGGATAAGAGGTCGATAAATTAATATACTAATTATCGATTTTAACTATCGAAATAAAGCGTCATCATGATAAGCTTCAGTATGACAAAAATTCACTTTATACAGATGATATATAATTGCAATACAAAATTTGGGTTAAATTCTATTTATAAATTCTGTCATGTAATATTTAAACACGTAATAGAAATAGAAAATATTTAATCACGTAAGTACATACAAATCAAAATATATGTCAGGACACATTTACACTAAAACTGTGTAAAAATATGATGTGCATAAAATTAGTCGTAGAAATATAACTTTGTGTAGTAAATTTTAAATCATTTAAAATGAACTTAAATCTTAATAGAAATTATATATATATATCCGTTTTATATTTTAAAATTATAATTTTATAGTAACTATATAAAATGAGCTCTCTCTATATATATGTATATATGAGCATTATTACGTATATACATATAAATACTCTTTATTAATCTCTTTATAATTACTCTTTATTAATTTTATAATAATTTTAAAATATAAAATGAAGAGGATTATTTTTATGAACTCTTATAATACGAAACTCTGCTTCGTCATAATTTTATTCACTCCGCTATGATAGAAGCACGAATATTTCGATGAATATTCATTCCCGGGTATTTTTACCACGCTGTACATTAATGACAAATGCGATCGATAAAAAAACCCTAAGTACTCTCTCGACCGTATCGCGGGGTGCATTTTAGGCGGCAACTTTTTCTCGTTGTTCCACTCGGATAACACCTGCGTGCGCAGATCGTTACGAAATTGCACGCTACACTCTCATGCAGGTTTAAAAGCTCAAGCGTCGTTGCGGCCCGGACTTATTTCTTGATACCCGTAGATGCTTTTCGGTGGATTTACAGCTGACAGTACGTACGTAGGCAAGTGCTCCCGGTACCACGACGGGCAAGGAAGGCTTTACCCGGATGGGGGTTTACGAAACGGAGTCTGGGAGAAGGAACAGGGGGAGAGAAAGAAAGAGAGTCCTCCTGGAGGCAGGAGGCAGCGATAAAACCAGCACCACGGAGGCGCGTCGGCCGGGATGTTTTTAAAACTTACTCCTCCATCCGCGCCGACACACCCATACCATTAAGAAGGACATACCGGGGAGAACCTCTCTTCCTCCGCAATTTCTCTATCACTCTCTTTTTTTCTCTCTTTCTTCCTCGGTGTTCCTCCCATCCTCCTCTCTCTCTCTCTCTCTCTCTCTCTCGCTCATATCGTCTTCTTTTTCCTCTTCAACAAGCGGCCTGTAAAGTCTGCTGTGTACTACGTCTTTCGGCTTCACCCTGACAAGAATACACGTCACGCTCGAACAACTCACTCCGCACTCTTCCTATCTTTCCCACCGTTTCGCTTCTCCTTCCTACCATTTCCCGCACCGCGTTCTATCCGTTCTCGTTCGAGCCAGAAACCAGACAGGAGCGGATTCGCCGCGCCTGCAACCTCTCGCTCGCAAGATTTCGGATCACGCGGAGAGGAAGGAGGAGAGATTGGTGATTCGCGAGCGGAACCCTCGAGGTCGTTCGCGCGGATTTAAATATCTGAAAACGGCAGAGAGAACGCCCTTTCCGCCATGCGTTTAGTAAGCCCTGTTTCCCTTTTCTTTTCTCACGCGCTAGAGCGTCAATCTCCTATCAGACGGGTCCCGGTCTCCATCGTCTTACTGTTAAAAGCCGGGTTTCTCTTTTCTCTCCTACTTCCAATCTCGTCTTCGCTTCCTCCACTTTTTACCGTCTGAAAGCTCGATAGACTTACGGCCCTGGCTGTGCGCTTATCTCCGAGTTACGTGCGAATATACGTGCGAGGGTGCTTACTAGTATAAAATAGGTTGAATTTAAGAGGCTAAATTCGAGAGGAGACAATTTATTCGGCATTTTGCAGTATTATTTTTGTTATAGAAAATATTTTGTATAGCCGCCATGGGAATGTTTCTATTTGGAAGTTTCGAACGCGATGGTTTTTATCGAAATTTTATTTCACATGACATAATGCACAACTGGTATTGATCTACTTCATACAGCGATAAACAAAAATTTTTGACATAGCATATAAATGTTACAAATAATGGATGACTTTTTAAATGGCGTGGATTACACTATGTTCAATTAAATTTGAACAAATATTTCGCGAAACGTTTTACGAGCGTCATATATTTTTTGACTGAAATATTTCAAATGCGTGTTTTGTCGCAAAATGCCGGGCTCTTAACTAAAATTTGATCGGTTGCGTATTTACTTGCGCCATAGTGGCAACGCGGCCCAACTTTTGCGAGAATCCCCTTAAGCTACGTACACACAGTTAATAGATCAGACCGTGCGATAATCGGATTCGCGCCGCGTCAGTGCGGTAATAACGCCATTCTCCCCAATCCAGGGGAGCTCTCATTTTTCGGCGAGCGTCTTTAATTAAGATCTTCCGTGGAAATTTCCCTAGCGTATTCGGCCAGGGGAGAAGGAAGGCGCGGAGGAAGAAGCTCACCGAAAGCGTCCGCAATTCCTCGATAAACCGCGCTGAAAGGAAACTCGTTAAAACCAATCTGCCAGGGATCGAGTCGATCGTTTTGCACCATTCGACTGCGGCAAGCAAGGGAGGGAACGAAGGGTGACCCGAGATCACGTGGAGAGCCGCTGAAGGACAAGTGAGAGACAGCTCGAGGGCGAGGGCAACGAAGAAAGGCGATTAGAGTCTCTGAAAAACGAGAAATTTTCCATGTCCCTCAGACATCGGCGCTTAGAACGACGAATCTTATTCCTGATTATATCAACGTTGTTGACCGTCGAAGAAGGAAGAAAGGGCGATCTAATTAAAAACTTTCGAAAGCTTCCGGTCGAACCTCGCGGCGATTTACAATCGACGCGTTCATCGACATAAGATAAGACAAGTTAAAATCGAAAATGCATGGAGAGGAAAAGACAAAGGGTTGAACAAGGTTGTTTATCTTTTTTGGTCTCTGGGATACTAAAAATAAAGACAGAAAACACAGGATAGATATATATTATATATATTATATATTAGATATATATTATATTACAAAAATATATTTAAAAAAGAGAGATAGATATAGAGAAAGAGAAAAAAAGATAAAAAGAAAGAAGAAAATGGAGGAGGAAAGCGAATTGCTCAAAAGCAGCGACTACTAGACGTAGAAAGTGAACATGGCAGATCAACCAGGAGAGGGTAGATAATTAGACAAGAAACACAGACCTCGCTCTAACTTCTCCCAGCACTACCTGCCGCATCCGATCTTCTCCCCGCGCTCGAGCCCGTATTCTCTTTAATTAAATATAAGCGTCGGGCCTATCCCTGTTTCTCAAACTGTGCCGTCTACCTTCTCTCCCCGCATGTATCCTTCGATGCTTTCGTATTGAGTTCTAGACGTATCTACGTTTATATGAGGCGTACATATTGCTCCAAAACATATATTGCATTAATTAATTATTGGCATTGCATTAATTAATTATTGCATTAATTATTGCCAAATAAAAAAAAATTTCCATCACATTTTATAAATTATTTTCTACATCTTAAATTCACAAAATCCTTATTAAATATTATATTATTAATTACTTTCATAATATATAACCTCTTTTTTTCTCTCTAATTTCTCACATCGCGCGTTACATGTATTACGAATATACGCTTTCAGCCTCAATGAAAGAATCGAATTACCTTTAATTAAAACGCTTTCTCTTGATACATCTTTATTTGTGAAAATAACAGTTTGATATTAATATTATATTTTAAACTGTATGTGTGTGTGCGCTAGTTTTAGCATTGTAATAATATCATAATATTTATAGTGTATTATAATGTTATAATAATATTATAATAATATCGTAATTAATAATATCTATCTTTGCTGTTATTATTTTTTCTAATTATTGATTATAAGCAAACGTATTCGAAGTATGTTTTCGTAACGCTGCAGTACGATTTAGAGTTTCGTGTCCTTTTCGAATTAGCGGTGATTCGGTAGTAATTATCTTGAAAGCATGGTGCGAAGTCTCGAATTTTCGATTAGTATCGCCACTTGCCAACCTCTCCGAGTTGAATACTCATTCTATTGTTATCGAGCTTGATTCAGTATTTGCTTTATCAACGAATGTTGCATTAGGATCAATTTGCTTCATGGAGTTTATAATAAAGCTATTATTAAAACCGATCTTTGGAATAGCATCTGCCGAAGAACTTTGTAATAAAAGCGATGAATTTGTCTTTGAAATATTTTTATTATTAATAAAGTACGGTCTAACGCGTGCTCTTCGCCGTTCTTTGTCAAAATCAAAATTTATTGGCACCTGATCATGCGATATTTTAGTTTGATTCATATTTGGATATCTAACATAATAATTATTAACATCCGGATTTCTGCGCTGATAGCCATGACTGTTTTTATATTGTTGATATTTTTCCATTTCGTTTTCATTTTCTACATAAAAAGGCGACAACAGTGTATCATTATGACGCAATGGCTCGAAATTAGCATTTGTGTGATTTATGTCGCGATTATTCCAGACAAATCCAGCAACTTCCATACTGTCCATAGAAGAAGCTATTCGCTGTTCACTTATATTGTTCGCCGGTGACTCGAGGAAACTCTCGATTGATTGTCTGTGCGTATTCAGGGAGTCGAAAACTCGGCGGAATATTCGCTGATAAATTTGCTTCTCGTGCTTGGGAAAGGTATTATTCAAACGTGTCGCTTGATCCGCTACGAAGTGCGATGATATCGAATGATTCGGAGCGAAATGCGCGACGTTGATCGGCGGATGATCCACCGGTACCACATGAATCAAATGCTTTTGACCCCGTTGATCTCTTCCCAGGATCAACTTGGGTGCCAATTGATTCGCTTCTTCCGTGACTTTTTCCACGGGTCGAGGTCGATGTCCCATATTCCTGAATCGGTGCTTCTGCTCGAGCGACTTGTCGGTACTCGTATTCCCCTGAATGTGATTCTTTTCTTGCGAGATTGAGTCCCGTTCCGTCAACCGCCAGAGATCCTGCGATCGATGATGTTGTTGGGAAAAACTGTTCTCGAGATTAGGTAGAGAATTTTCCGAGCCGTTGTCGTGCTGCATTCTGGTGATCGAGATTGAACCCCGTTCTCCCTGGGGTGTTGCGTAAATATAGGAATTGGGCCAGAAGCTCGTGCGGAAGTGATCGTTCGTTTGCGAGATTATAGTCAGCTGGAAATCATGTCGCGATGGGTCGGAAACTGACGGCCGCTTGATTCTCCGCAGGATCCACTTGAATAAGGGATTTCCCTGTATTGCGCACGGTTCGCAATCGACGCATCCGTCCTCGCATAGCATCCAATGGCCATTGAGCAGACGATGGACATTGCCGCGTGACAGAACGATATTCGCGTCGTCGCTCGAATACGTCGCAGTGATCGGACCACCGTAGAAGGAAGCATCCAACGGGCGTTTGTGGATCGCCTTGATATCGAACGGCAACGGAATGACCGACTCGAGAATAATCTCACGGAGCACGAACTCTTGAGATGGTGCGAGATACCACGGAAGTGACGGTATCGCGGGATTGTATCGCTGCTGTTGCTCCGCGTATCTGAAGAGATCGCCATGAGTCCGAGTAAACAGAAGAAGCTGAAAGGGACGCAGATTACATTTTCGCCGAATATTTACTCGGTATGTATTTATAGTATAGGGCACCAGAGTATGTTCGAACTAGACTAATGTCATTTTCGAGGCTGCCCTCAGGCCTGTGGTGGCGGATATAAAATTATTGCTCGATGCATTTTAAATACACATGTCGGAGCAATCGGAAAATATATATAATTTGTGGATTGCAATTGGACCGCGTGAAGATATATAAGTAGATCATTCGCTGAATTTTTTCAATCCGACAGATATGTCAACAAACTCTGCGACACCAATTATAAGAAGATTTAAAATTAAAAGTCGGAATTAATTCTGTCGCGAACCGAGATAAAAACATCAAGCTTTTCAAGCGATATGACAGATTTAATGCCATCGGGGATATAAGAGATATTTTAAAATTGATCGTTCGCACTCACCGTCATCACCGCATAGCTCCCCTTTAACGTATACATCATTTTGTAGCCGCGATCGCCACTGTACTGACCGTACGCAGAAAAATCGCGAAAGAAGACAGAAAGAGGCTGTCTCTCACCTGACGGATGAGTAAATCATACGAACGCCGTAACACCGCCGTGCTATCGAATGTCGAGGCGTCCGACTAGATATCGGCCAGAATGCTGACATTACTCACAGCTAAACATTCGCCCGGTGATCAAACAACGTAACTCAAATAACACCAATGTCGGCTTTATCACGGGTAATTCGAGAACGCAGCTATACAGATGTACCACTACTGAATCATTCATACTTGAAACGTTACTCAAGCTTCTCCAGATTTTCGTAAATATCGATAATGTGTATGATGGAATTTAAAGGAGAAGATTATTTTTTAGATATGTGATTTCTTCTGAGAGATTTCGAAATAATTAATGTTAACATTAATATTATAATATTAATAATATTAATATTAATATAATATAATAATTAACTGAATTATTTGAGGAGCACTTTCATAAAATAGACTGTACAAAATTGAAAGATCTTTTAATTATGAGAATTAGGCGAAACTAAAGATAAATAAAGATATAATTTTATTGGTTTTCAAGTTTTCAATCTCAGACAAATATGACTTATTCGTATCTCTAATTCATGTATAATCCGGTTTGAAAATATGGAAATTTTAATTCATCCCCCGGCTTTACGGTACAGGAGAATTCATCATCGTCGCGGAATGGATATGCGAGCGATATAAATACACGATCGAGCTGACGTCGATTGTATCTGTCCAACGGAAACGCTCGAGAATATCATATCCGGGGACTCGATAAAATATATACGGTTCGATGTAATCTGTGATAGCGCAGCTAGCCTGATTCTCTATTTCACGTTTTGGTCTACCGGCCACGTGCAGTCAGATAAACCGAACTTGTTTGTAGAGAAATGACGCGCGGTGAATTATTGTTTCATTAACGCGCCATATCCATGATGTTTGATGGTAGGAATGATTGAAAAATATTAGACTGCAAATTGCGTTGTAATAAAATTTTTTATGATTTATATGATACTTTTGGGGCGTATAACATAAATGTTATTAAGGAAGATACTTTTTTCTAATAATGTAATGCAATATACATAAAAATTTAAAATCATTATATATGTACAGTATCCCAAGATACATTGAAATTAATGATTACAATATGAAAAATGACTGTGTGATTAATTTCTTAAGATATAATAGAAGAGAATAATAATATTTAATTATTATTAAGCGTATCATTCATAATAAAGATTAATAATGGAGTAATTTCTTATGAAGGCTTTTTTAATAATATGTTCTATAATACAAATACCTCCCAAAGGGGTACGCTACTTGTCGGGAATATTCGTGGCGCCAACTATGAATACAGAGACAAAACCTATTTTCCTCAATCTGTTGGATAAGGGATGAATATAGGAACAAAAGGCAATTAATTTTCAAAATTGACAATTTCAACATCTCTCACAATAACCATATTTGTATTTGAGAAAAATATAATTATGTTCTTCTCATAATTCTTGACAAATTAATTATTTATATAGAAAAATGGCTGCGGAAACACCCACAGTGGCTAACGTTGTCAGCCTGCAAATTTCTCTTCCTCAAATGCTCGATCTTGCTCTCGGAACGCCAGAGGTAAAACAATGAGATGACAGATCATGCATACGACAGATAAAAGAACTGACAGAGTCATTGATTTTAGGTCGGCGTGGTTAATTTTAACATTCTTCATAATTTCCTCCACATCTTGTTGCAACAGATAAATTTACAGACTACCAAAGTGGAATATCGTGGCGAAAATGCGAATCGTATTAAAGTGAGGAAATTAATACAATGAATAATTGAATAAAAAAAATTGTAGAAAAATTCTTTTTTTTTCCTTATGTACATATTGATATAAAGATTCTTATAGACGATGATCCCGTCCTTGAAGTTGGGACCTGCTCTTTATCTTCAGGAGTACAATATTACCGATAGTACTGGTAAAATATCAGAACGAATTCGAGAAGATATAGACGTTAAAATATTTACAGAAGGTACAAACCTTTGGCTTCCCGCGTTTCATAATATCATACATTTATTTAATCTGCAATCTATGCTATTATATATATAATAAAGCATATGTAATGTGATCCAGATATTCAACCACTTACAGAGGAAGATTTAAAATTAACGAAAGGAGTAACGCAACAAATAGGTCCTGGAAAGGAAAGTGATCCTCAGACGGTCATATTCGTAGAACCTGTTGTAAATGGTTCTCCTCCTACAGCATTAGCGTTCAAGGAACTCGAACAATCTGTACGTAGAAGAAATTAATTTTGAAATATATATTGTTACGTAGATAGTAATAGAATTGAAAAACATCATTAAATTAATAAATCAACAATAGGTGAAACAATTACAACAACAGTATCAAGCTCTGGAAGATTTATCTACGACTCCAGAAATAGTTGAACGTTTAAAGGGCAGAAACGGAGATCCTATCGCGGATATATGGCAATTTATTAACATCAATAAGAGATTAGATGCGAGTAAACAAGGTATCGAGAAGGTATACTACTTGTTAATCTCGTAAAATTTTCCCAGACAATATTTACGCTAATATTTTAATGAAAGAAGAGTAACAATAATTTAAAATATTATTACAGCTCACAACAATGGTACAAGATGTGATTAAAGGCGATATAGGTGCAATTACAACAGCAGATATGTCGTTGATTAACGCAAGATTGGATGAACTCGAAGAAAAAGTTGCAAAAATGGAACAAAAGTTCACCAATTTACAAACAATTGCTAATATTGTATTCGAAGATGCATCACCAACTACTGATCATGTGGCAGCAAAACCTATCACAGCAGCAGAAGCTGCAGAAACCACAGTAGCAGCAGCAGAAATCGCAGTCGATGAAGATACTGTACCATCTCTTGAAAAGGAAGAAACAGCAGAGGAAATTCCTAAACCAGTTCATAAAACAGTCGACAAGCTTGCTACTCAATTGACAGCTCCAAGTAACACAAATGCGCAACAATTTTATTTATTTTAGTATTAAAAACATTATTATTTGATTTAAAAATTTTTAATACAGTAACTATATTGTAGTTTTTGAAATGTGTATCCAAAGTAATTTATTAACTAGGAAATGTGTCTAGATAACATAGCAGAAATACGCCAAGATGTTGCTACATTGAAAGTGAATGTAGTCGAGATACAGCGGGAACTACAAGATCTTAATAAAAAAATTGCACGTGCGTCTATTAATGATTCTTTCATTTATAATCTCATTTATTTTATTTTATTATTTATATATTATTCTTGAAACTGTGTATATAAAAACCGAAATATTCACGAAAACAATTGTTGATGCGTCAGCGATGTGAGAGAAGTCTGTTATTGCAGAAGTCGCTAAAGATAAAGAGAAGGTAGTTGAAGTGAGTGATGCTGCAAACTTGGAGCAGTGCTTGGAAGCTGTGAAAAATGTAGAGACGACACATAACAAAGTCATGAACGACATTATCGAACGAGTGATTGCATTGGAGAAAGAAACTGAGTATTTGTCAGAAAAAGTGAACGTTATGCAAGCAATGGATAAAATAGGTGACGTTGATATCAATGAACTCGTTACAAAAATACAAGGAATAGAAGCGGATGTGGAAAGAATCGGAGAAACAATAGACAGACTGTTCGATGATAAAGAGAAAAAAGAATCTCACATTAATGTACGCGCGAACTCTTAGTAAAAAAATAATTAAAATATTATTCACTTTTTATATTAAACAGCAATCAACTTTACATTAATTTGTAACTATTTTTTTTGTTCCCTTGTATTTTATATAATTTATTCGAGTGACTATATTTACGACGAATGATTTTATGCTGATAGACATTGCTGGAACAAATAGAACTTTTAAAAACTGTCAAAGCAGACAAAGAAGATCTCGAAGATGCTTTGGCTGATAAAGCTGATACTCAAGCAGTTAACAGAAAAGTATAAAAGAGTATCATAAATCCATTAAATCTCATCTATGATACAGATTAAGATATCACGAAAATTGCTGTAGGTATCACACGATCAATTCGATGCTGCTTGTGACGATCTTTCGCGTGGTCTCGAAGAGGCGATTGACAAATTGACTAAGCAAGAGTCGATTTGGCAACAAGCGCTTGACGAAGTGCAAAATGAAATTGCAGGCAAAGTGGATAAAATCGAGATGACGCCGTTGAAGGACTTTATGAATAAGAAATTGAAGTCTCTTCAAGAAAAGTTGAAAATTATGGCCGAAGCGAGGCGTGAGATCGAAGCGGCTGGAACGAAAAAACTGCTCAGGTGAATATTTCACGCTCGCAAGTAAGATTTTAACGCATCCGCAATGTCGATCTTCTTCTTTGTTGTTTAGGGATGTTCAATGTATATCGTGCGACAAGGACGTCGTGATGAAAACAGAGGAAGCCGGCAGATTTCGTGCCGAACCATTGCCTTGTACCATCAGTATGAAGCCTTATCTCACATATCAGTTGGACCAAGTTAGGAAGCAGCAGAGAAAATTGCCTCACAGCAGAAATATGATCCAATTTGAGATTGCAATGCGGGAGGAGATCAAGAAAATAAAACCGAAAGAAGAAATGCTCGCGAAGTCTCCCAGGTAACTAATATCATTTCGTTCGATCTTGGAATTTCGAAAAAATATTACATGCCATATCGAAAAACAAATAATATATCATAAAGTAATATATATATATATATATATATATATATATATATATATATATGTATGTATATATATATTTATTTATTTATATTTATATTTATATTATAATTTAAAAATAATATTAAGAAAGATATATATATATATATATTTTTTTTAAACTAACTTTTCACAAATTTACTTTCCTATTATAATTGTGTAAACTTAGTAAATCTCAAAGCTTTTACGTAGCGTATTATGATAGCTTAAATTTGATAAGTTTAATATATTTAGAGATCATCTCTGCAATCGATATTGCGGCGGAAGTCACACGATCGTGACTCCTCAACAAAAAGTTATGCGGGTAGAACATTTCTTGACCCAATGGGGGCCGCAGACGATACAATTAACAGACGGTTTGATAAAAGGGAAAGACGGTAAGATGTATCGTAGCCGATTAATGCCGGATAAACTGGATGTCTGCGGACCAACTTGCTGGGAGAGTCAAATTAGCGAGGAAACTCGATCCTCAGTAAGTTTTAATAGGAAATCTCATCATAAGCAAGTATCTATTTCACATGTGAAATTTATATCGATCCATCCTTATAGGTTTCTCAGGAACGTGCTTCGACGTCGTTTCGTAAATCTTCGCCGATTCAACGAAATAACACTGGAAATGGTTAGCGAATAATACAATATTTTGCATTCAAAGAATCAATCATTATTTGACAGGAAAAAGCTGCCGTATAATTAAATCAAATCAAATATGTTAAAAATGTATTTATATAATTATTACAATTATTATTGTTATGCGACACGTGTAATAATTATTAAATTGCATAGTACACTTTCCATATTTTTTTCTGTTATAAATTATAGAAAGACGTAACGCAAGGAAACCATCGAAGGAACCGAGGATAATCGAACTGGCGGAGAAACCGGTATGCCATACTTATTTTAATTACTGAAGATATCGAAATATATAAGCTCTCCTTATACATTTATACCGTGATTACATTTACGTTGGCACAGATTGTAGAAGCGAGCCAAATGACACCGCCACAAAAGAATGTTAATGAACGCCCGTTATTTATCCCAGTTGGATCTCAGGATGAGATCGCGTTATACGAAACTAACAACGTGATAGAGGGAAAATAAATTAAATGACAAGATATATTTTTAGAACAAGGAAAATTTATGTAACTGACATTAAAATTTAATTTAATACTTTTAGATTCTTTTTGAAATGATATAGGTTATAATTTTGTAAAATCTCCCATAAATTTTTTTATTCCCTCATGTAAAAAGATTACTTTTTCTAGAATCATGTAAGAGTGCAAAACAATAGAAATTCTAGTAGAAACATATGATACCAAATTGGAGTTATTAAACGGTTTTATTATTAAGAGAAATTTCTAGAGTATACAAGATTATCTAATAAAGGATTTGTGGGACGTTCGTGGTTTGCTTGCTGGAACAAAAATATTAACTCGTATTTTACGAATGCATATACTCTGCGAGATTAGAATTGCACATTGCCGTCCGAGATTCGTTCACGTTAAATGGCGTAAACAACGCTCAAGGTATTCATTGGACTCACTCCGCATTGCTCGATCTTAACACTATATACCCTACAAACGATACTATATACTAGTATTTTTTTTATAATAATAATATATATATTTTTTTTTATATACTATATGTATACGATAGATCTAAGAGCTACTTCATACAAATTTCAAGGTACAGGAAGTATCTACAAGTTAGTGTCTACCATATAATTTACGTACTACCTCTCGACAAGTAGTATTAATCTACGTTTATGGAATCTCTAGAATTACAATATCATAGAATTACAGCTCTATGATCTTGCGATTAAATCAACGGCGTACAGAAACCTCATCGTTATCATCATATCCAATGCAATAAATATAATATGAAACAAATATATGGATTATATAGTTTCAATGTGTCAATTGCGAGACTATGGGGACAATATAATGTCTTAAACGTTAACATGGATATGCATTATCGATTACAGTTAATAATACTGGCAGCTTAAAATACATACGAATTACACTCAACCTAATCGGACGCGAAAGTAGAGAGTGCCTCGTGCGTAATTCATATATTTCAATTAAATTTAAAATATTGTTTTAATCAGGAAACTAATATTATTATTATTTCTATCAAAATCGAATTATTAAACGATTGAAAGAAACTATTCAACACGATGCTGGCACTCGCTACCGATCGTCGTACAAGTTCCCTACGTCACTATTTAATATTAAGCAAAATTCTTGTTTTCGCGATAGCTAACATAAATTCGTTCACAACCACATTGCGAATCGAATTCCTAATCCGAAAAATTATTGTGACCCCACGGACGTCTCATCATCGCGCCTCACCGACGCGTCGTTGCTGGCTACGTAAATACAATAGCAAATTTAATTATTTATTATCGTTGTCGCGCACGCCCGCGCGACACGGACAAGAAAAATTAAGTAACAGATCACAGGTGAAACTAGGCTATCTCTGTAACAAATTAATATCACATGAAAAAATATGTATCGGTTGCATTCTATCGCAAAGCTTTCCCGCGATTCTGTCGCTAGGGACTGTCGGACGGATGACTCGGATGACGAGCCACCGATGATTCAGATTGGCTGACTTCAATCATCTCTCACCTCTCTATTCTCGTCGTGTTCATTATCATCGTTCGCGTCTCTTTGTAGAAAAGCGCATTATCACCCTCGACTCGTGATTTTTTTTATGAGATTACACAGAACCTTCGCCAAAACAGCGATTGTATCACCCAATATGACGCCGATTTAATTTACTATTGTAAGTTACTTACGCTCGCTTATTGCGATCTAAACCTAATTAATTACTTATCAATGACGACGGACAACTAAACCCTGACTAAATGATTACGATTAGAAGTAAAGTTTGGCATTTTCTTCGCGCTCGCTGCGCGCCTGTCCAGCTTTTTATATCTTCATTCCTTCGAATGGATATTAGGATTATCTTTATTGTGGCTTCCAGCTCACACCATTTCTGGCCATTTACACTTTCGTTACACCTCTCATTAAACCTAAATACGTACATAATCTCCCACGCTCCCTTTCTTATTGAAATTACCATTTCGTAAAGCAGCGTTTCTGATCCCATCTAAATAGTTTCTTTTATAGAAAGTCCGCATAGTCGCGAACTCGAGGAACAACCTTTGTAATAAGTTGGCAAAATTAGCCGGATAAGGCGTTCTCGCGTATACTTTTTCGCATTGTCGATCCTGAATTCATTATCTCTCGTGTATCTTATTGCGCCAAATTTATATCTTCGATAATATCGCCCTTCGAGACTTTCCGTTACGATGCTTTTGATATCATTCAGATAACAATCGTTTGTCTTTACGTCGTGCCGCGATGCATGAGTCTTATGAGGTAGGTTTGCGCGATGTTTTCAAGGAAGACGAAGCATATTCACCCATCTTCATGTTTTCGAATTCGAATAATATATATCGTCCCTATCAATTCTAATTCTATTGCAAAACGGAAGCTTGGACTCGAGCATAGACATGCGGAATTAAATCATCGAAAAGACGATGTCATAACGTTATGAAAAAATTTTTTTTATTCGGAACGAACTTGAGATTCTTCATGCATATTTTAACACCGATTTCTCTCTTTATAAATTGCACGAACCCGGACGCCTAATCGATCGTACTGTGTACCGTTAAGTAGCTTCCCTCAGTCACTGTTTATACTTTTGTACTGTATTCGTACTTTCCCCTGTAACATTTTATGACGGAGCGATATCTCCCGTCGATGCCATTATTGTCCATTATCTCTGGCGCTCTTCGTGCGGAATTCGATTCGTTCAACCGAAATACGAATTGATACGGGGAATCTCAGAGGAAGTCACGTATCATTCGTGGACAATTCGAAAGACTTTTGTCGCACGGAAAAATAATATTCTCCGACATTCCGTTTACTGTATCAAGCTCGTTCATTGCCAAATCGCGCGCTTCGGCGAGAAAAAAGCAGATTATCAAAAGAGGTACAGCACCTTAAATGGCGCTACGATAGATGCGCTACAAAAGCTGAACTATGACTGGATGCAAGAGACACATGTGTTCGGCACCGCGTATCGGAAGACGATTCACGCTGAAATGACGGACCATTTCCGGTATATTCTCGAACGGTTTGCTGAATTGACCCAGGATGTAAGCGTTTAATTCCTCATTCTTTTGGATTCTCATGTGCATGAAACCGCGGGCACTCCTGAAAAAATCAGAATAAAATAATTATGTTGATCATCAAAGAAAAAGTTCGCTAATCAATAAATATAAAAATGTTAATTAACACTTACTTCAAAGACAGAGAATAATCCTGTTTGGTCGATTCGCTATTTCTCACCAGATAGCTTCCTTCTTGATGAACCCGCAAGAGACCTTCCGCCTCGATGCGCGTGATGGAGCCGTGATACCATCTAGATAACAAATTTTCAATAAGTCAAGTATTGTTTTAATAAGTTAATTTGCTCACGAGATTTTACAGTCTCGAAAACACTTCGTGAGAAGTGTCTCCTTGAAATTTAAAGATGAAATACGAGGAAGGATAAGAGTGCGTGAAAGGACTTAGGATAAGACCTTGAAATCGTTAACGAGCTGGAGGCATCATTATTAACGAGATAATATTATCGTGTATCAAGATTCGAAAAATTGCGATAAAAACAACTGACTAGTCTCGATATATTTACCCTTGTCTCTCCAAAGGAAGCTCCACGTCTACCAGATCGGCTGATATCCGAGCTGTACTGATCTCCAGTGGTAAACCGAGACTCAAGCCACCAGGTTTTTTCGGTGCCAATAAACCACCGCATGGAATTCCGCTTGTCCCCGCTGCATTTCCACCGGCGTCCAGATTCAGAGTCATCTTTGGGCGCGACAGACCGCCGCCTGAAATGAGTCACCCGACAGTCAGACGCATCGTGCTCCCGCCAGTAAATACCGATGATATACAGGGATGTATAGAATTGCCAGCAATTTTTCTCTCTCTCTCTCTCCCTCTCTCTCTCTTTCTCTCTTTCTCTTGCGTTAGGGTCCCTTAATAATTGCTACAAATCAGAACTTAGATACGCCGAATAACGAGCAGATTAAGCTGCGTCATCCATGGAAAATTGTTATGGGGTTGTTGACATAGTTTTATTACTCTTATCTACCCTTGTCTAAGTTGGTGTGATTGAGATCAGAAATTAATACAATGTGATACTGATATTTAACACCAAATAATAATTGATATCCGATAAATAATGTGATAGACGATAAATATTTCTAATATTGTGGCATATTGTTGTTAAATTAATATTAGAATTAAATAGAACAATAATGCATAATGATTTATATAACATGATGTATTTTGAAAAAGTCAATATTAAAAATTACTTTTCCCAAAATAATTTTTACGCATATTATTTGAAAATGATGAGCTACTCTGTCATAAAGTATTTATTCTAATTCAATTTTTTACAGTCGTGAACTTTTTCCTGTTAGAATATTAATGCGCCGAGAGCTCTTCGTAGACAATAATGATCAATGAAGGACACTTCGCAAGAAAGCGCCCCTGAATACAGTGGTAGGGCGCTAATTTCATTTGTTGGCGCAATCTCTTAGCGGTTGACTTCTCGGACGCGGTACATGATGCAGGTACAATAAAATTGCTCTGACAGGTGTAACGTCGAGTTAGCCTCTTTTGCTGCTTAATGTGTCCAGAGGGTCGAAGTGCTCTCGTCTGACGCGTATGCAGATATATAGGATACTTCAGTAGAACCGGGTAAATTAAAAGCGAAGCATCTAGAGTTATATACGGAATTATTTGACATTGAACAATTTCAACGAATTGTGAAAAAAACAAAAAATAAAAATATAATTTTAATTCACAATTCTATTTTTATGAACATTTTATTCAAATTTTACATGTTATAATATATTTACATGTTATAATTACATGTTATAATATATTTGTATAATATAAGAAATTAAATGCATCTGACAAGTAATTATTTCTGACAAACTTTTATTTAAGAAAAAGACAATTTCTCAAAAATTTCTCATGTAACTTGCGACAGAGAAGTTGTTTGCTTCTGGAACATCCTGTACACGCACATCAAATTACGGCGAAAGGAAGGCCCACAAGACCGTGGCTATCTCTCACGCGCCATTTCTATTCAATTCCTCTTTGCGAAACACAGGTTTCGGGAATGGTTAAACATTAACAGCGGCGAACGGCTAGCGTTACTCGACGAGATTGCGTGCGTCTGTATTATTAAATTCAATCTGGCGATCGGCCGAGCAGATTTATGTTTCTCTCCTTTTCCCTGAGACGGCAGTGTAAACGGTTCTTCCTCTCATCTTCTTTGTCTTTGCCAAAATCTTTCTCCCGCCCGTTCTTCGTATATCACCCAACCTACAGGTTTATCTCTCGTCCTGACACTCGTATCCTTATTCTCTTCCTCAGACTGTTTTAATATCCGTCTCTGACGGAGATGTGTCTCAATCAATTTCTTCGTGGATTTTCCGACTGTCGCGCATTCCCACGGGAAATGGGGAGACGTCGAGACGTGTCTCTATACTGGATCGTAGACACGAGTCGAGTAAACTCCTCCGCTGTGATCATCATATATGAATTCGTAGCAACGCTTGTTTGCATTAAGACCTTGCTCATTCCCTTGTGTGAGCTTTGGAGAGGGATGTTTTGAAGCGTCGTGCAGGGAAAGCAGAGCGGTGGTTGTGCGAGCGGCGATAGAGAGTCGGAGAAGAGAAATAGCGTGTGGACCCGAAAGAAGGCGAAAAATATTCCTTCGACAGGAGACACGCAAGAGGCGTCACCGCAGACACATCTCCGGGGAAATTCGTGGTCACGAACGAAGCTCTGAACTGAAGGGGACGGGGGACGCACGGGAAATCTCTGGCTTTCGTCGCGAAACGCGCGTCGTATCGTCACGGAACTTTTAATTTCCCACAAAAATCAGGACATATTGACGACGCGTTCCGCCGGATGTCGAAGAGTCGGGACGGTTTCTTGAGATGACTCCGGGAAGTCGAGCAATCCCCGCACCAGCGATTCGTATTTATTGCCGGGCAAAGGAGATGGAGGGTGGAACCTGCCCGTAGAGATTTACGACACCGGTGAATTTACGGCCTCGGGGAGCCGACGTGTCAAACGCGTCTGGAAAAGAGTCAATGGCGATTCCATTGAGTGGCAAGACGCTATTAAATAGAAGATGACACCTTATGACGGAGCAACCACTGTCGTTGATACGAACGATGTGACTTTTACGAGGAGAACTTTGTAAATTTTAAAAGAGCGAAAAGAGACGTATTGGAAGTGAACGGAGTGAAATGGACGAGTCGTAAAAATCAATCACGTTACAATTCGCGACGCCTTCATTTTATAAACGCAAAAATATTCACGTCGAAATTCTGAAACTTTTAGAACTCTCGCGCATGAATTGACCGTAGATGGAGGAGATCTCGAGAGCTGCCGAGTCACGATGATTTCGCAATCTTGAAGGCTCGCTACGTCTCTAGCTTATATCGCATCGTTACGGGGCAGCTCCGTTCTCCCCCAAAGAAATTTCGCAATGGTGCCGAAATTCCCGAACAACAGATGTGAGATGCCGTTGTCTGGATAGGCTTCGAAGATATCCGCCGACAGATGTTGCAGTTACACGCCCTTGAGCTCTTCTATCCCTCCGTCGACAGGCCCTTATCGACGCGGTGGCAAACACTTCGAACCTGCTCGGAATGGTTGATACATCCGCGATCCTCATGAAATATGAAGTACAATAGACGCATATCAGACGTTTCCATTGGACGATTTCGTACAATTTGTCCGAGGATTATCGACATTTCGGTCTACGCTACTGGCCCCATAACATTCATTATTTATGAAACTTGCTCCGATACATTCATTTTTTACCTACTAGCATTAAGAAACAAGTTGTTAACCAAACTAGTTAATAATGGACAATTTCATATATTTATGATACTAAAATCGTTCACCAAGTATTTAATACTAATTATTTTATATTATTATTTAAATGATATTTAATTTATTATAAAATTAAAATAATTAAATTTTTAATTATATATATATAAATTAAACTCGCAAGAATAAATGATTTAATATTATCATAAATGATTTAATTTAATCACTGTTTCGTCGAGCTTAATTATTAAGTATCGTTGTAATGTGCTAGTAGAAAATCCCAGATATGGTCAGACGAATAGCAGTTTTCACCGTAGTGGCATTTTGGATCGGTACCAAATGGATAAGAGAGAGCGCAGACAGTCGTGAGGTGCTGCTATGGTGATATGAAGCAAACAGTACGTGGCTAGATTTTTTAAGAATTCAGGATAAAACTGCGTTTACTTCGTCGTCGGGACTCCGTCTTCGTATGAAGTTTAATGTACCTTACAAGCGTTGTCGCCTATATTCATGACAAAATACTTTCGCGGACTGAGAATTTAAAAACAGAATACACAGGGATATATATGCAACTTGCAAGCTTTTTTAAGATTCACGAGCTGTAAAAACTCGTCGAGAACAGAGATGGCTCTTAAAAACTTATTTTCGTAAAAAGCAGGAAAATTAGAGTTTGTTGAATTTCTACAACGTTTTAATCTTGCTTCGTTAGAAAGCACAGTATGCTGCAACTGAAATAATTGCAATTATTCAATTTTGCATAATTACGTAAATGAAATAATAATACGTATAATTCAAGCATACAGTGTCCCTCCATTCTTGTTTAACGAACTATAAAAATTCTAATTACGTCGTTATGTCCACAAGACTAATTCGAATCTATTTTTCTGGAACTTGATAATATAACAGCTTTAAAACAAAATCTTCAAACGCAACCACTCGCGTAATAATTTGGCTAACTACCAAGTGACCGCGTATACGATGTTGACTAAACCGTACGTGATTTGTGTCTATGAAGAGGTACATATAACGAAATTGCGGATTCTTCTATGCTGGGGACAAAGTAAACAGGACAGTTTACGACAAAATTTGGGGCCATGGCAAATTATCGAATGGAAAAATGCAATGGTGGAATCATAGATATCTGCTTTACAACTCACATGCAGTACTTATATATAAATGAAGTTCATTCTGATAGAATCAAACGTATTTTAGAATAACTGCAGGAAAATAAAATGAAAAAAGTATATTCTTCATTATGAGAAAATTCTTCTAAGAATACGATTTCAAAAATATGTTTTATAATTCAATTTTATATAACTAAATCAGATGTGTTTTCTTCGAAATATCACATCTTTTTCTTCTTTATTTCTTTTCTTTTCCAGCATTTATCTTTGAGCGACAAAAATAATCAGTCTCTAACAAATACATATGTATTTGTATAATATAGTAATAAAACCTTTTAAAGTAGATCGCAGAGAATGTAACGAAAAACAGAAATTCTGATGTAAGTTACATTCAAACAGAAATTCTGATGTAAGTTTCATTCAACTTCAGTCGTAAACAACCGGAAAGAATTATTTAATCTGTATGTGTGTGTGTATGTGTGTGTACTCTTCTTCTCTAGTTAGCCAAATCTTTCTTCGTATAGTTTACCGAAGTGAACTGAGCCAGATACACGCCGCGTCGATGCACTTTTTGCCTCTCTCCTCCCTTTTCTGCTCGTTAACGATCGCCATCAGCTAGAAAGTTCACGTTGCCAGCCACTAAAAATGGCCTACGGACGAGACAAATGTACTCGTCGAGATTGCGAGTGTAAATTTTTTCAACATCGAGGATCATAAATGTCTGACGTAATATCCGTACGTGACTCGTACTAACGTTGAAATATTCATCATTGAGATACGTGAGCGAAAATCACGATGCAGCTATCGCATTTTTACTCGATTTTCCACAAGGCAACGTCTACCTTCTTTATATTCGATCTGTGTTTCGGCAGATTTGATAATACCATTTTACGAAAGAGTTCGTTTCGACGATGACGTTTAAAAGAGATCGAAAAGGGGACAATTCAAACTTATCGCAAGTAGGGCGTAATATTTCCAATACTTTCAATACGCTCATCTGCTATCTTCCTAGTGACACGTACTCGTATACATCGACGAACAGTGTACATGCACATGAACCCATCGTGTGAGAAGTGGAATAAAGCCGTTGGCTTTATGTGTTTCATCCTCCATTCTCATCTCTAGTACATTGTGAACCGGCACAAGCCAATGGCTTTTATCTAAGAGCACAATACGCGAACTGTTTTCCTTCCGGTGATTGGCTACCCGTCGACGTTACCGAAACATAAAAAAGATGCAGCGAAGGAAAAATCAACTTATTGTTAGATTCGTTTCTAGTCGGTACGTTATCCATCATCTTCAAAAAAGTAGATGAAGACATTCCACACTCAGACTTGAAAAAGAGAATTTATGAGACTTGAAAGTAGAATATTTAATAATTTTATAAATTAAAATAAACAATTTTATTATTTTAAGATAATTATTAAAGGAAAGAAAAATAAGAGACACAATTGTTTAATTACTAAAAAATGAATGAGCTTGTTAATTAAATGGTCATGCATATTACAACGGTTAATAACATTAGTAGACAAAAAAATGTCTATTTGTAGAAAGAAGTTTAAAAATTGTATCATCTCATCGATCAAGATGACTTATCGTGATCGATAACCTGTTCACATCTACGAACCAATAAGACGATCTACGCGCGATAATAGAAAGCGAAGAAACAGATCGATCACTTCCCACTGACGAACCCCCGATCCCCAAAAAAGTAATTGTCAACAACTGGACGCAAAAGAAGTATATCTTTGAGGAAATCTGGTTCTGATCACGTGCTAACGCGCTCTACATCTCATTGCCTTACGTCGCCCTTTTTCTCGGCTCCCTCTTCAAAAGGTAATTTACGAATCCAAACTGGTCGACATCCATCAACCGGAAAAAGTATTACAGATCTCGATCTCTCACACTCGTAGCTGATTGCCGAATAGAAATGCGAGATATATTATTGTCTAGAGGAGAATACGTCCTGCATCATTTACGAATTACATATTACAGAATTTTTACAATGATTTACAATTAAATAACATTTTAATTCCGCAAATTTACTCATGCATGATTCTGTATTCATTAAAGTTGAAAAAAGTTTCTCGGCGTACGAATGCAACATTTTATGATTACACGTTGCGAGTTAGTTTTATTCGTTTATTTATTGTTGTTATTAAAATTCGCGTAGAACTGTCCGGGAATCTCGCGCACACGAGAGTTTTTATTGTCTCTTTTATACATTCAGCGACGAAAAATGCATCATCGCGTGAAATATTCGGTCAATCGCGATTGAAATAGTTCGTGCATATACATACATAGATATATGAGTACGCAATGCGACAATTGCATTTTCGTTATCTGGCAAACGGAAACGACCGGCTCGACATTCGTACATGTATGTATACGTGTCGTTCACATATTCGCCCGCGCGTTGATTAAACTTCGTGTAGGCGACGGCTATTTATTCATATTTTCGACGTACGTGATAGTTGCTCCAAGAATGGTTGTAACTGAGTGACGTGACTGGGCTTTTATCAGGAGGATCGAATGCATCGTACGCTTCATTCTCGATTCGTTTCACATTGCGTTTCAACGAACGTGTTTTGCCGGATAAATATACATACTCGTGTTAAACAAACAATGAGGAGCTTTGATTCTACAAGAGATCAAGTTATCTTATACAGTGTAATCTGCGTTTTATTTGGTTTAAAATGTTTTAAAAATTTTTAAACATCTCAAGTATTTTTCATAATGGTGCAGGAAAAATTAATAATAATTTGTCCCGTGATCGCAATGGCGCGACGAAGCTTGCAAAGTGATAATCGTCGCGCATTAAATCACTCGGGCAGCGACGCTAAAGCGAGTCGTGCTTTAGAGCCCGGGGCCATAATTGATTAAATAAATCCGCGTCGGCGTATCTCACGATGCAGGGAATCACTCGCCGGTACGCGCCGTACATTTTCCCCGGACAGAAAAAAGGAACAGTTTCTAAGGACCCATAACTTTTAGCAAAACGGATTTACCGGGCATTTCGTGCCGTTATTGACATTCGAGAGACCGACGATAAAAATAGTTGCTTGTTTTCCTCTCCCTCTCCCTCTCTCTCTCTCTTTCTCTCTTCCTCATCTTTCTCTCTCTCTGCCTCTCTCTGTCGCCCACGTTACCATATCGCTTCTCTCTTCTATCTCAACCCAGCAGGTCCATACATCAGTGCACGTGAACCCAAGCCTAACCTTCGTGTACTGTAGCATTTACCCTCCCCTTCATTTACCCCTGCAGGTCGGCCCCACAACTCTCGGCCGTAGGCGCGAGTGCTTGTTCTCGAAGCTCTTGCATTAGAGCTTTCGCAATTTGGAAACTCGGAGGGTAAACGACGCGCGTTCAAAGTCCCATCAGGATGGACGATGGAGCTTCGGGGGATAACTGGAGGGGGTGCCTGATGTGGCAGCAGCGGTGGCTTAATCACCCGACTAATTCCGAACGTTTCGCGGTGCATTGCATGGCTCGCATCGGGCCAAATTCACTCGCTAGCGATAAATTATTGATGTCGTATAACTCATATTATTAATGCGATTTAAATTACATCGTTGCTCGCTACTTCGATACCACTTGATAGATTACACACTTGCTATGCATAAGCAATTTCTGTTCGTTCGCTAATATAGCTATTATAGCTTAGTCATTGAATAAATCTAACTATATATTTTCCTACAACGGTTTTATCATGATTTAGTATGCCACTTAGCACGTATTTAGTTAAATTATATTTTATATTATTAATATTGTGCAGTATGTAAACAGTATATTATTATATGATATGTAATAATATAAATGCATCCTATAGTAATTTTTTTTATATATCTTTCTTCAAAAAATAAATAATGATATCAACATATGTCTGTCAAAAAGGCATGTATTTGTAGTAAATATAATCGCTGGGAACAGCTAAGTGAAGCTTAACGATGTTAGCTGTTGTCTAGAAGGTACATAACGATCAGCATTAAATTACGGTAGTCCCTGCGGCCCTGATGAGTACTCAGTTTACCTCGATGTGCCGAAAGTACGGTTTTTATCGCTTTAATGACTAGACGCTCGATTAGAAGAAAGATAAACCTGGATTCCCCTTCCGGAGACTAGCTTCCATTTACGGTAATTATTATTGAAAAAAATTTTGATGTAAAAATCGATTTGTTCGAAAAAAAATGTTTATCTGGCGTATTTATACAGGGTGTATCTGAAATGATGTACTAAACTTTAGGAGCGTATTCTAGAAGTCAAAATAAGACTTTTTTCTTATGAACATGGGTCCACAAATGAACCCCCCTCCGAGCTAAAATTCGAAAATGTGTGAAATTGACCAAACACCCGCAACGCAAATTTATTTATTTCTCAAGAGAGGGTGATACGTCAAAACCAAGGTCAAATAATAAGGCAATCCATAATACAGCCAATTTTCAATTTTTTCCTCAAACTTTAAGGGCCTCTAGCTCGGAGGGGGGTTCATTTGCGGACCCATGTTCATAGGAAGAAAAGTCTTATTTTGACCTCTAGAATACGCTCCTAAAGTTTAGTGCATCATTTCAGATACACCTTGTATATGTGTGACTCAAAATACCGAAAAATATAATCGCCATTTATACTCATATTTATAACATTTGCTAAGATTTGCTAAAATTGTCATTAATAAGAATACGATGTAAAATGCGATACACCAATGAAAACTCACCAAATAAAGGAGGTGGTTCTACGTCGCGCACTGAAAGGCTTGACGACGCTTGAGATGCGCTGGATTCGATACTCTGAGTACATCTGAGGCGCTTTCTGAGTTTCGGCATGTCGAAAGGCAGATCCCTCAAGTCCACACTGGTTGCGCTTCCGGATGTAGTAGCGTCCTGTTGCATTAGCAGTCGTCTCCTACGAAGCTTTGGCATGTCGAAGGGCAAATCCGATAGTTCTGGCTCGTTGTCGACAAGATTGATATTGTCTAGCTGCGGCTTCAACAAGTGAAAGCCGAAAGGCTTGCATTTGATACCCGCGCGGGATTCAATAGAAATACCGCTATCTGATCCTTGGATTTCCGCGTCGCCCGACGACGACGACTGTAGTGCCAGATTAATAAGATTTTTATTCTGCGGTGTTCGCCGCTTCTTGAAGGATGTGTCCATGGGCGAGGTGACCGCGTTCGTATTAGCCGCGTTTGTGTTGTTACCCGCGGTGACGTTGTTCTCCGTGATGATGTTCTCCTCAGGTGAGGCCTTCTGCGAATTATTGTTGCGATTGTTATCGGAAGTCTCCGAGGCCGGTTCTTGCGACGACTTGTCGGAGATCGGCGAAAGAATATGTAACTTGGTGGCGTGATGGGTCAGAAAACCCGACAACGACGGTTGATGTTGGTGATGGTAACAGTTACTGCCTCCGCTATCCGAGCTGTGGGAACTCAAAGATCTCGTGCTGTGCCGACTATCGGAACTACTGGTCGACCGGTTGCCTTCGCTAGTACTACTCCTGATGGACTCCATGCTGCCACCGCTACTGCTGGTTGCCATACTCTCAGTACTAGAGTAGCCGACTCGGCGTCGCGATGTGCGCAGCTTGAATTCCAAGAGACCGGCGTCTCGTCGTGCTGGTCGCGCGAGATCGCCCTCTGCCTCGTGAGGCCTACCCTTGAATTCCATTATCGGTCTGCTCTCGCGAATCAGACTACGCGGTCGTTGTCGCTCTTCCCGAGGCCTATCTTTAAACTCCAGAATAAGCTCCTTGTCGAATCGACGACCCTGCGAAGAGTCGATGTTCTCCTGAACGAAGGTCTTCGGCCGACTCTTGATCTCGAGAATGCTGCCCTCGCTGCTCTGTGGCGAGTCCTTGACGCGCAACGACTTCACCGGCAGCCTCATGTCCTTCAAGCGTGGATGATCAGGCTGCGACGGGAGATTCGGCGCGCTACGAATGTTCAGCAGCAGGTGATCTCGATTTCCGTGAAATTTCGCAGGTAAAGGCGCGGTTGATGGTGGCGATGGTGTATAATCGCGCGCGGGTAATCTCGGCGACCCCGTTTTTTCATCGCTCGAATTGATTTGGAGGGACTCGATATCCTGGGACAGAGTGGATATATTGTCTGATTGCTGCTGTTGTTGTTGCTGCTGTAAGCGGCTCGGAATCGGTTTTGGGCGGAGAAGTACAACTTTACGTCGATGGTCCTTGCTTGATTGCGACTGACCGGTGTAAGGAAGTGGTTGCACATGTTGCTGTTTCGACGTGTCTGTCGATGAACTTGTTCTGCTAGTCAGCGCAGCACTGCCGCTCCGTACCTACATTATTTAAATTTAATTTTCCATAAATA
The DNA here is from genome assembly GCF_025532165.1 of Camponotus vicinus. Lineage (NCBI taxonomy): Eukaryota > Metazoa > Arthropoda > Insecta > Hymenoptera > Formicidae > Camponotus > Camponotus vicinus. Next base: position 23,156,829 of record NW_028141976.1, on the reverse strand, counting down.
TATATAAATACGACATACTTATATATGTTGAATAAAGTGAGTTTGGTGTAATATAATGCTTAAAGAAAGAAAAATGAACGAATGACAGAAGGATTTTTAAGTACAACTTTTACAAAGGCATTTATAATTTAATATAAAACTTGAAAATATAATTCGAGATATTTTAATAATAGCTCAAGTTTTAAGGCGCATGTACCTGAGAGTGTAGTACCGCATGATTGGTTATGCGATCGAGATCGTCGAGATCATCGTCGGATCGATTGACCTTGCAATCGAAGGCCGTTTCGTAGAGATGGCGTTGCCTGGCCATTCCTTCCTCGTCCTCGTCCTCGAGCTCCACGTCCTCTTCCTCCTCCTCCTCTCCCTCGTCCTCACCGTCCACGTCGTCCTCGTCCTCGACGAGTATCGGCTGCGGATCTATCCTCCGTGTACGTCGTAGTTTGCGCACCTGATGCCGCGTCACTTGCGGCTGCCGTCGTTCTAGCTCATCCTCCTCCTCCTCGGGCGATGCGACGCACGTGCAAACGGTGGCGGGCAAATCATGGCTCAGCAGTCTATGAGGTGGCATGAGGGTGTGATCCCACTCGGTAATGATACACGACGAGAGGATCTCGCCTCTGGCTGGGACAGCATGCTCGCTCCCCGACGTGGGGCTCACCAGATCCTGGCTCCGATAGTGCGGCGGAGGCGGCGGCGGTGGCGGCGGCTGCTGTTGTTGCTGATAATGCCGTGGTTGCGACGAATAAGAACCGCCATCACCCGCTACCGAGTTCCTCTTCGGTATACCGGGTGTACGCGAACGTTCGCCCGGTACATCGAGACTGACACTTTTCCGGTACTTGTTCGGCTGTGACTTGGACAGTTGCTCCGGTACCTTGAAGAGATCACCGTAGTAATACGGCGACGGATGACGAACTGGTTGGCTGGATTCGGTCGGGGATTGATCAGTGAGGTGTACTAGAGCGACGCAATCAACAAGCAGGCCGTCGGTCGACGTTAAAGTATCCCTATCCGCCGACTGGGCACGAGTCGAAGAGGAAGCGTAGACGCTATTCTTTCGTTTTCTGACACTAAGCCGCCCCTCTTCGTCGTCCTCGCAAGATGAACCGGATGCTGACGGATCTAAAAAAATTGATCAAGAAATCGTGGAATGCTAACATTGGCATAATTATTGAGACTTCTTATTAAGAAAGATATGCTAATAATTTTTATGTTATATGTAAAAATATTTTAGCTTTAAACTATCAAATCTTATCACGTGACAGGCCGTAAGCACAGAATCCAGAAGATTTACGCGTAAAAAGATGTTCTGACCATACAAAGCTCACTTTCGCAGAGACGAGAAGCCCGAAAACGGTGCAAAATTTTCATAATCGTTTTGTTGTAGGGGAAGGAACCTGGGTCGTCGAAGAATAAGAACGAAAAAGCTTACGAGGAAAGCAAAATTGCCTTGAAATGGCAGCCTCGTCTCCTTAAAAATCACTTCCTCCGTCCGTGGGATATTACCGTAATGGTTCCTGGTCTTCTTGCTTGACATGTTCTATCCTTCTTCACCCTCGCGACCAACCACCCCTTTCATCCTCTTCGTATTCGTCGACTCGTTCAAGCATCGTCTAATGCCTCTTTAGGCTTTACGATCGTGTCATGGCCATTCGCGAGAGCAAAGAAGATGGGGAGAAGGAGAGATCGAACAAGTGGAGGAAGCGCGAAATTACACCGACACCCGGTACATTATATAAGCAGTGTACACACGCAGAATAGACGAAAGGACTGAAGATAATGGGCGCATTATGCTCGACCGGAGAGGGTCCTATCGAAATCCTTCCTTGTTCCCTCCCTTCGGAAGAGGAACGTGGCACGCCGTAAACCATGTTGGTTGCTGCTTTTGACAGGGACCGTCGCGAATATATGAACAAACTTGCCGAATGGGAGAAAAAAATGATTACCGAAAATCGCTCTGGTTCGTCGCGTCATCCAGCTAACGCTGTTCAGCCAGACACAAAGGCCCGCATATCAGGATGCGGATATCGATCGTCCGGAATGCAATGGACAGTCTTTTGTCGCGGGGTAATTTGTTTTCGATCGATCTCCATATGAAATATATGAGTAATTACGCCGAACACACGTACACAGCGTAATTATTTAATGATACATATTACGCTTTGAGCATTTATCTTGTCATCTAACGCATTAAACTTTATTAATATATTCAGAGTTATTTAACAAAGGCTCGGCTATCAATTTCGCCCATTCGACATTATTTTCTACATCAAAGATATTACATTGCTATAGTACAGTAGGTATTTTGCAATTGCCAGACATGAGTATACGACATGTATTAATTATATCTTAATAAATTGGAGTTTGTTTCTTCTTCACCAACATATTTTAATGTAAAATTATGTACGCGCAAATAATTTAACAATTGTCAAGTTATATAAGATTATACAACTTAAATCATTGAATTAAAAAACATGAATAACTCTAAAAGAATTCACAATTTCGATAGAATGCGCGCAATCCTTTACGATAAAACTGGTAGATAAAATCAGTATAGAATCGATCACGCGGCAGGATATCCTCAATTTCCGGCGCATTTCTCTATCGCGCGAGGGCTTAAACTTCATTCTCTACGGTTAAATACAAAGGAGCTGCGCTGAGGGAGTCGCGAAGCGCGAAATGGGGAATTAATTCCTGGACAATGAATCCGAGAAATTATCACATGGCTCGGCCGACGTGAAAGGGGGACGAATTGTGATTTCTCTTTTCACCTTCTTCTCTGAATTCGCGGCACATCTTGTCAGCGAATGACAAACGACGAAGAAACTCCGAATACCGAGGCTGCGGAAGAAATGGTCCTTGCGAAACCAGACGTTGTCTACGTATTCAAACTTTCACAAAGGAGCAGAATCGCAGGAGGCAACTGATGACCCACCCTCGCCGCAGGAATATAAAACGGGAGCGAAGATCTATTACTTTCTTTCTTTACAGTTGCAGCTACTTTTCCAACATTGTTCGATGAAACTTTTTATTATTTAACTTTTAAACATTTAAGAAAATGTAACAATGCACGCAGGAAATTAAAGGGCACGATCTATAAACTTAGTAATAAGGACACGATAGATTCCTAGTGGAATTTGAAAAAGAAATACTACGAGAAAACGCAATATTGCATCATCCACGCGCATTTCATGTAATATCACGATAAATCTATGTCGGAAAAGGTATGTCGAGGGGAACACGATTCTTTGAAAACAAAAAATAAAAAGAAGAAGAAGACTTCGCGTGGGAGTGAATAAAATCATGAATATGCATTTGCATCTGTTTCGTACAATTCGGAAAAGATGTAAGATTAAAACTCCGAGAGAGCAATATATTAAAAGATTGCAAAAAGCAAAGAAACGATCTTTACTTGCTCGGTGTCAATATTTGAAGCAATTTAAAAATGAAAAATATAAGTCAAACATAAAAGTGTCTCCGTATCTCTATCTTAAAATATCGAGATTTCTTTGTGTTTTTGTGTGCGCGAAAACACGGAAAAAATTACATTTGTTCAAGATTAATCTGTGGTGAGATAAGCATTGCTCGCTCGTCGAATTTGATTATTCACTTGCAAGCGAAAAACATTGCAATCAATACTATGGTTGCCCATCGAATACACGCACGTAACACAAATATAAAGGAATGCTATGCATTGGCACGTCGCCAAATCGTAACGATATTGATTACCGATCAATAATCAGATTTGCCAGATATCTGTCGACTGCGCGAAAGGCAGAACGAGGTTTAGAAAATTGATAATCGATCAGTTCGATTAAATTGAAAGTGGGTTACATTTGAAAAACGCGCACGTCCATTCGCATGTGACGTGAATGAATATTTTAAATTTATGAATAAGAAAGATTCAAAATAGATGATAGCTGAATTCAATAATTTTATCTTCAATTGATGAATAAGATATCTGTATGAATTATAACATTATATAAAGAATATTCTCTTAAAATTCATGTATTTCTTAGCAAATATTATTTTATTTTATTACATATTTCAGATAAAGAAAAATAATTAAATTATATGTCAAATAAGTAAACACAATAAAACATGCTGAGATTAATTACCTAATTACATAACAGTACGATTAAACGGGTAGACGAGTCAGTCACGAATACTACATGCGAATGAGTGATCGAATGACAGAAAATGAAAGAGGGTATGTGCATACGGAGTTAGGGGCGACGATACGCCATGCTGGGGTGGTACAGTGATGTCTACCCTAATGAATCTATTACTGCTGGTGAGCGAAATCCTCGCCTAGCAATCACTACAGATAACACGAAACGCTGTCGCATGCATCCTGTTTACATGGATCTGCAGATAACGGAGATGAACGTCCGAAACAATCTCAGAACTAATACTGGAATCGTGTGTAAATTGTAGACGAGCACACAAAAGAAATATGCGCGCGATGTCAAAATTATCTGCATCGATTAAGATTAACGGATAATGATGTTATGATATTGCAATCAACTTTCGATTAGAAACACTTTACTAAGATCGTGGAACTTCATTTCTAACAGCCTATTATCGGGAATCATTTATGAACCTATAACACATGGCTCGCATGGCTATCAATCAAATTATTTGAAAATAATTGAACGGATAATACACAAGCTTGGTTTGATTCGATAATTATCATTCATCAATCAAGTCAAGGCTTTATGATGTATAAAAATTTTACATTATTAAACAGTAAATTTTTCAAAATAATATTAAATTAATATCTAAAAGATTTTATAAATAATGATATATTATTAATCTTAGCAAGTAGTAGAACGTTGCAAGTACTATGCGTGCGCTATTTAATTCCTTTTATATAACATAATCTGAGAAAATATATAATTATATGTATACATAAATAAATATATATATATATATATATATATATATATATATATATATAATATATATAATATATATAATATATATAATATATATAATAATATATATAATATATTAAATGTATAATTATAAATATGTATTTTTATGTTATAATTATGTTTTGATGACACTAATTTCCAAAACTGTTCCAGCGGTATCCAGGATCAGATGCTTGGTTATATAATCCGGAACACGCTATTTTATTCAGACTGCGAAAGTCGCGACGCTATTTATGCAATTTTTCGTTTCCTCTGCAATTGACGGCCGACAAAATTTCGAGGACGAACGAAATTTTGGGGATAACTTTATATAAAGAAAGTGGACCTCGACATAAGCCCGGAGCCACTTCGCTTTTTATTAGATATTGTCCTCGTAACATGACCAAGGTGACGATAATGGGTCCGCGGGATATATGAATCGCGGGATTGTATCGTCTTCTAGGAGAAAAAAAAAGGATAAGGGAAGAGTATAAAAATGGTCGTGCAATTGCCTAACCTTGCTGGACGATATCCGCTGGCCGCCTTCAGGGCGTCTTACGAAGCAGTTGAAGATTACGGACCGAGCCGAGCAACGATGAAACGAAAGGCAATCTTGGTTATTGGCTCGGTCGCGCCAAGATTCACAGTTACGATCGCGAGATTGGCCAAAGTATTTTCGTGCAAAATGTGTCAGTCCTGTCGAGGGCTTGGTTGCAGGAAAATGGACATAACGCATTTGAAAATTTCCAAATCAAAAAGGAAGTATCACAAACATATAAGTATCGCAATAATTTCTTGTTCGTATAAATAACTTGAATTGAACAAGTTTTACTTGTAATTTCGCTTTTTTTAATGTAATATATGAGTTAAAATAAAGATCATTTGTAGCGTGATACAGTAATTCTGCCGGCGTCTCTTTGTAGAAGTACATCTTCCTCGAGTCCCTTTTATTACGCTTCGTCGTCTTTTCGGAGTAAAAAGAAGCTTCTAACAAGCCAAAGTTATCAGGGTCATGGCAACGATTACTAGCTGTCACTACAAAGAGAGGGAAATGAATCGAAGGAAGAGGCAGGCGGGCAACTTTGAAAGGAATCCGTCTGTTCTTTAGAAAGTATCTGCTACACAAACGCACGTTGTCGAACATGTACGCATAGTCAAGATGATTGAAACAGCAGCTGATTACGAGGGTACGTAGATCTTTTAGAATACTGTTCTGATGCGATTTCCTTTGATTACTGTTTCGTATAAAAGGCTGAGGTTGTTCATCGATAAAGCTGACAGCGCTGAATATGGGGAAAAGACATTCTCGTGCTCGGATATCATTTATTTTTCGATGATTCGTGTATTGGGCGATAATAATTCCGCGATCTCATCCTGTTCAAGTCAAAATTTATTTTATTATTTATTTATTTAATGAAAAATAAAGGGGGAAGAGAATCTCTTTAGTATATTAAAAAAATATAAAGAGATGCATCAACAGATATATATAAGATAGAAATATAAAGAAAGTGAATTAATTACAGGAAATAAAAATATAAATAAAATTCAAAAAACAAATAAAAGAAAATTTAAGACAAAGAATGTTTATAGATTAAATATTTGAATTAATATGCAAGATATTTAGTTTAGGTAACAAGGTTAAATCAATGTAATTAAGAACATACATATATCATATTGGTTGGAAGATAGTAATGCAACATTTGTTTGGAATCAGTCTCATATGAAGGAAATCAATACGATTAGACAAATATTTTTCGCTAACAAATAATTATTCTATTTATACTATTATTCTCGCGGAATTATTCTATTTATTCTACTTATCATTATTCTCTCGAAATTATTCTATTTATTATTATTCTTGTGAAATTATTCTATTCAACGATTTAAACTTTCTATAGGAAATATGATGCATTTCCTCGTGAAGAAGCATGCAATTTCTCAGAGACCTTGCTGGAATATGAAGCCTTATAGGGATATAATAAATCCGGACAGTCAATGAATCCGTTCACTATATCATAGAGAATTTTGAATTGATCGAAAATCCAATCTTGAAATATCATCCAATAGTCCTAGAACAGCGTGATAGAAATCGCACTTACTCGACGAATACGCAAAATCCTAAATCCCACGCTTCGGCTGATCCTCGATAGTGATTTCGCTTCTTGTTAAAGGCGACTATGCAAATGCAACTCTGTTAACTTTGATTGATTTTATTGGCAATAAAATCAATGCTTGAAATCATTGGAAAGGGTTTTGCGACAGCAAAAAAAGAGGGTGTACGATGGTGCAGCTCAAAGCTGTCGCTCACAGGAGAGGGAGGAGAACGACGTGGATTATTCACTACTTCCCTATCGGTAGACATTGCGCAATTGAAATCTACGTTGGTGGTCACACGTGGGCATGATCGTTGCGGCGGAAAGGGACGCAACCCGACATAGGTAAACCGAGAGGATTTTCGAACGTGTCCAAAACCTGGCCGCTGATTTCAAGTGTTCGTCCGACTGTGTCTATCCCTGCACCCTTTATGGACTCTTCGAATTAATCGTGTGTCGCGAGTTTACTTTCGCTTTCGAATTCAATCTTACGTTCCGTTGCTCACCGCGCGGTGAATCACCGAGTTAACGAGAAATCCGAGTTTTCATTTTAACATCGTATGTAATGCAATTTCAATCAGGATTTGTATTTCCATTTCACATTTATAACTTTATTTTATATTTACAAACATTTTATTTAATTGCTACAAATATTTTAAAGTTAAAAATTACAAAAAGTAATAATCTTTCGTAACATATTAGTTATATATCGATTTTAAATATTGTAATTTTTATAAATTCTGCTTATGTGTATATTATATCTTTCTCATTACGTAATACGCTAAGCATTATCTCAGAAGTCACGAATTTCACCAGAAATTTAGGTAGTTTATACCGGTGAGATAAGCGATCTTCAGTAACTATGAACGCTTCTTGCGCGACGGGAGAGCATCTGACACAGAGATTAGCCTAAGCGCGCGCGAAATTGTCTCGCAACGATATGCAAATCCCGACATAAATGCTAATTGCAATTGCCCATGAAATGAATTCAAGGGCTCCCTCACGACGAAGGGTTTGCTTCGTAGCTTTAGTAGCGATCTTTGCCCTTTACGAGAGTCTGCAGCAAGTATCGAACGATAAATCTACAAATTTAAAAATTATTTAAAAGTTTTATATTAAATTGATAATATTACAAATTGCAATATTACAATGCTATCCACTCATTTTGTGATACATAAAGAGAGCTTTTACAGATAATGCATTTTTTCTTTTATGAAAACAAAGAAAAAATATTATTCAAATCTCGTTAATCATTTTATTCGCGTTTTATTCAGCATGAAAATTCCAAAAAGCCAATTGCTAGAGAGAAAGCGAAATATGTGTATAAGAAAATAGAACGTAATGAATCGAGCAATCCGAAACTCGATAATATATTTACGAAATTTAATAACATACTTATAAAGTTTTCCTGAATGATTAAGATGAAATGTGTGTAGTAAAATCAAAAACTTTGTTCAATTCAACTAATTTTGACATTACGAGGTATGTCGTTGCAGCTATATGTTAAAAAAACTTTCCATTTCATCTATGGTAATACACGAATTTAGCTTACGAAATTGCGCGAGGGGATTAAGATCTCGCCTTGAGATACGAGCACACGTACTTGCCGTCGGATGAGTCGGAACCATGTCGTTGACAGTTTGTAAATGATCTAGTTTACGACGCGAGAAAGTGAGGGATAGAGTGCGGCGCATTTCGAAGCATGGCGGAAGGGGAAATGAAGGGTAGGAAGAGAAGAAGACAGAGAAAGAAAGAGAGAGAGAGAGAGAGAGAGAGAGCAAGAAGGAATAATCGAGGATAGTAGATCGGAGACTACGACAGAGAAGGGTCTTGTTGACTATTCATCTTCATGGCGATCAAACAAACTTTCGGGTCACTTACACATGCGAAGTTGAGTATCATAAACGTTACAGAAATCGGATATTCTCGAATGTATTTAGCTATTATGAATATGCATTTATTGTGCTCAATCGGACAGTTGAATCAGACGGCATTACGCTGGAAAGCCTTCGGCTTTAACCCAGCACTTCGCTGGACGCGTATAAATTTGCGCTAACACTGACCAACGTTTGATGAACACTGGACCCGCCTTCTCCCGCTCGGACGAAGGACAAACCGACGGACGGCTTGACATTTGCATACGATGAACCCGCACGGGCGTTAACTGCTCGGGGACGCGGAACGAGCTACAAGTCACCTGGTACCAGTAATTGAAATGAGGGTAACTTTGAAGAGGGGTTGCACGAACAAACGAGGAGCCCGAAAGTTCTTTCAGTAACAGTAACACTCGTGCGATATTAAACATGATTAAAATTGTGTGGTACGACTATATTTCCATAAAATTTAATAAATATTGATTAAAAAAAAACAGAATGTCGTGACTTACTTTTAAACTTATATTTCTAGCAATTTAATGTAAATTGCCTTTTAAAAACTTGCAATTCTATTCGGCGGAAAGATTCTTCTAACGGTAATCGACTGTATTTTAATTTAATACACGGCAAAGCGTGTACTTTGGAAAAGGATGAAAAAATCTGTCGAGAGGTCTGATTAAAACACGGTTAATAAGTGGAGCGGCGCTGGGAAATGCGGGAGGGGGGATTGAAATACCCCTTGAAACTTTACGAACTATGAAAGCGGAATGAGAGAGAATGGGCGGGTGGTACAGCGGGAGGTTCAGCGACGAGAGTAGGGGTGGGAAGTTTAATTAAATATCACACGACATATTATGGGGAGGGAGGGGACACCGCGTGTGTGGTGTCGATGGCAAGCGGGAACGTCGACGACACACACCGCGAGACCGAAAAGTTCGTGTCAACGAGCGAATGAGCGCCTCGCAGTAGTAACAGACAGCAACGCAGGACGTGGCTACCGCCGGAAGTTAACGGAGGGCGGTGAGCCGTCCCGACGCTTCAGCGTCATCGGTACCCTTTTATAAAGCGGCCAGTCTGAAAATTCCATTCGGCGACCCTCGCGCTTCTCTTATATTCACCCCCGGCATCGACGCGACTGCTGATTCAATTCTCGCGAAAGGAACGGCATTCCTCGAACGGCGCGCGGACGACAATTTACTTTTTAATCTCATAATGTCCCTGCCGAAAGCCTGACTGCGGAGATTTCGACGCGAGTCGGCTGAAAGATACGATGTATAGAGCGAATATTCCGTGACAAAGGAAGTTAAGGGGATTATTCTTCTTATTTGATAAATATAAAAGAATGCAATAACGCGCATAATATATTTAATAACGCGCGTAATAAAATTATCACGCTGAAATTATTATATGGAAAAGGATAAGATGTCGGGAAAGAGAATCATATGATTCCTCTAACTTATCGAGAGGAAAAAGTAAACCTTTACGCTTCTCCGACATGTTTGATTCTTGCCATATCCACATGCTAACTCTTGAATTAAAAGCTCATGAATATGGTAAGGGTGCAAATTCCACCGGTGTTTACTCGGGATCAGTATTACACGGCAATCTGCATACTCGAGTGCCAGAATACATGGTGACGTGCCACGTGGGTCACGAATCAGATCCGGATTCTCTTGAATCGTATACGCGAGACAAACCAAGCGTAGGGTTAATCACGAGCCGCAACATTCCTTCGCGAGGAGGAATTTAATCCGCAACTCCGATGTCGGTATCTCCAAATTTCACTCGCTACTCAGACCGAGGAGGACGAAAGATTCTAATCCGCGTGTGGATCCGCCCGGCCGGTTTTGCAATCTCCCAAATCGATGAGTATCATCTACCGCGAAAAAGAGATGATCCCCTATTTCGCCCGATCCCGTCGATTAATCCGTTAGCCATTCGCGACCAACCTGTGCGTACCGTTCAATTATCGAGGGGCTCTTCTCCCTCTCTTAACTGGCGCTAACTGAGTTGTTACCTCGATAATTCGTACGTCGTAGTATTGGCGGATAACATCGGGGGCTCGCCACATTAATTTGCGGCTTGGCAGGAGAATTTCCGCTTAACTGCATTATTCCGAAACTTATCGCATATCATCAATAATCAATCTATATAATATCACCGATATATTAAACACTGCGAAATTGTGATTCGTGCTTCAAACATTGTCAGTATATTTCAATTAGTATTTATTGATATTACCCCAACGGTATTGTTATTTTTAATACCTTTAAAAAATGGGGGAGTCATTTATGTCCGGAACGTTTTTCAAAGGATAAAAATGTTCAAAAAATCTGAAAAAATTCATATGCTTTCTTTGATCCTTTTAAATAAAGGTTAGAATAATAAATTTGTCTGGAACGTTTTTCAAAGGGTAAAAATGTTCAAAAAATCTGAAAAAATTCATATCCCTTTGACCTTTTAAATAAAGGCTAGAATAATAAATTTACAAAATAACACATCAATATATTTTTATTGCAAATATATGAAACGAAATGCCCAAAATGCATCGCTATAAGAGTTTATTTAGTGAGATCAAACATGACTTTTGTATACAAAATAAGGATTAATTAATATTAATTAATTAGTTTATGCTATTGGGCAAAATAACTGTTATAAATTATATATTAGTGAAAATATAATTTTATAAAATTTTAATTTATAATTTTCTTCAAAGATTCATGAATATTCTAAAATTTAAAATATATGCATTCTTATATATTTCTTAATTTTTTGTTTTTTAAAACAAAAAACTGTTATTTGTATGTCTCACCCAACGCATAGCAGTTGTTGCGACTTAACTAGAATTATATTCTTGTATTATTATGTCCGATGTTGACTCAAGGGATAGAGTTACCTGTGTAAGGTCGACAATAGTTGCGATTTGCTCTGCTGTAAATCGTCGGCAGGGACGACTCCGCTCCCGGCTCGACGTACGCTTTGCTCTTGCTGTCTCTAGGGTCGCTGTATTGTTCCACAACCTCAACTTCCGCCTGCAAACAGAGCACAAATTATTTCCTTCCTTTACCAGTCGAAGGGTACATCCGGCACATATTTTCGTGAAATCATGTTCGATCTAGTGCTTTCATTAAATGACGTTCTTGTTATTGATATACCATAGTGACACTGAATAAACGTATATGCATTATTGGTCTTAATACTGTTAATTTAATGACACGTATTTTCTCGGCGTTTTAGCGTAACACTCAACTTCGTCTCGAAAAGGAATGTTTTCTGAGAGGGTTGTTATCGGCACCTAGTCTCAATGCAGTAGTGTTAGTTCAATATCGTTTTCTGAACCTGAATCGCAGCCAATTACGGCAATATTTTGGCGCAGAAATGCTTCCAGCCGTCCCTTAAATGATGATCGTTATTTCGAGAGAAAACAACTACGGCGACCAATTTATTTCCGCTGTCATGTGTGTGTACCCGGCGGATTAAACGCAGTTTCCAAATAATCGGCCAGATGACGGCTACATTAATCCCTTTGTACAGAAATTAAGCCTGTTTATATTTCTAAATACATTATTACACGTCCGTTTGTTTCAACAATCTTAATTCGAAGAAACAAACAGAAAAAAGTGAATTTCCCTCTTTTTAAATTCAATCGACTATTATCGAGCAAGCGAAGAAGAGTTTTCTTATATTTCCTGCGGAAGTGCATTCAATTTTATTGCAATTATGCTATTTTTTTCATGCCTCATCGATATTAACCATAATAATTATATATATATATAATATATTATTATATATATATATATATATATATATATATAATTATATATAATAATTAACCATAATGAAGATAATAAATCTTTCTTTTTATTCTAAATAACAAATGATGAAGAGCGAATAGCACGAGATGACAGAGAAGGAAACACATCTCTTTGACGCTCTGAACAAAGAAGAGGAATCAATGAAAGCGTCTTTCCTCTTTCTCGATCTCACATTCAATGTTGTATCGACAATCGGGATCGTAACGGAAAAGAAAAGAGGAAGCAAGGAGGAAATTCGGCAACGCGGAACGAGCAGACATCTCAGTGATGCAAGACGGACGAGAAGGCGACGGTGGGGAAGACAAGTAAGTAGTCTTAAATTGAAAGACGCCCAAAATTGGAATTCTCCTGCCAAAGTTGGGCGCTGTGCCTCCAGGGGCTGTTTCGAAGACGAAGTCGATTGCTTTCAACCACCTTAGCTACCGACCCGCTCTTCTCTCCGCTTCCGTCGCGGGATTTCTCCTTCGTGAAACGAATAAATTTTGTGGGCACGTTTATGCATTTATACGGAAATTACGGGGACGAGTCGCAGGCGCGGTTGAAGGCCGTTCGATCGGCTGTCGCAAATCTGATGACGGACGGGCTGACTCGACTTTTCGCACGTCTGCCAACAAATTCGCGCCGATGGTTGCGAAAACGATTACGCGGGATTATCGGCAATGCCGGCGACGAATTGTCGTTTAATTCGGCGGGTGAAAATATGCGGATTTATAGCAATGCCTTGTTAAGCGGGTAAAATAAATCCGTGAAGCTATTTCGCGCATTGGTGAGAGAGGCGATGAAAAATAATAAATATATACAAGGTGTTCCAAATTGTTTAAACTTTCTGTGTTTAACTACTTAAAAAATCATCTCTTGTTAGCAAAAGGCGCGAGAATAGACCGAGAAGTGAGCGCGGCGCGAAAGAAAGAGAACGACAAGTCCCGATATATATATGTGTCTATGTACAGTCCTTTATTCTAATTCACAAATACAATTTTTAATATATTTACAGTTTCTTGACTAACGACGAAGAAAGATCGAAAAATTCAAGCTGAATTTTGAATCCGCAAGCAACGGAGAAAATCGATTTATTCCGCGAGCGACGGAAAGAACGTTTTTAATATTCGAGAGCTAAATGATCGCGTCGGAGACTTTTCGACAAAAGGCTCAGTGCTCCGTGATCGCGTCGATTTATACTCAAGCCCTTCTCGAAAGATCCCGATTTTTCGTGAACTCGACGGTTACCGAGACAATGTTTAAATTGAGCGATCTAACGGGTTATTTGTTGTTGTTGGATCTTTCGAGAAGGGCGAGCGCTGTTTTCGGATATTCGCTGACAAAGCGATATCTCGCTATCGGCTGCCAGGGGCGCCGAACGAACGGCCGGGCCCTCGACTCTCCTTTTTAGTCGAGGGCCATTGCGAGAGTTTTAATTAATTTTTTGATGTTTTTGAACATCTCTTGAACACAATGTTATCGAATGTGTAAACAGCACGAATCAAACTCGATCATGTTCGCTCGTTAATACCGTTCGATTTATCGAGGGCTTTAATCCGATTGTTTGTCACCGTATTATAATTAGGTATAATTTTCATCCGGCCTAATTGACTGATTTTATTATATTTTATGAATATTGCTTTTATTGCATAGTTTTCACGTACGTATGTTGTTAATATTACATTTTAGAATGGCATATATTAGGAATAGATAAATTTTATCCTTTATATCATTTTTCAGAACTTAATTATTAGAAATATAGGAAATAAAACATCATATTTTTAAAATAACGTATCAAAAAATTCCATCAAGATACTAATGTTCATTGCGGCCTTGTAGAACGTCGAACTATATTAATGGCGAATATACAGTTCATAACATAAATAATACCGTTACACAGAATAGCACTTTCGAAGAAAATGTCACGTCTACGACGTCGACCTCCCTTAATTTAAAAAAGAAATCAGCAGTATTTCCATAATATCGGCGATACTTTAAGGATATCATTAACACTATGCAGATAATGGCGTTAAATAAAATAGGGTTGCAAGAAAAATGAACGCTGTAAGATAAGGCGAACGTAAAAGTACTTTTAAGTAGCACAGGAATATCAATCACTTTCACTCTCAGAGAAATATCGACATGAAAACCGTAGCTTTCTCTTTCTCTCTCGTACGGAATCAATTTTTTTCCGGAATTCTAAGAGTCACAGTCAGACGCTTCCCTCTGCATCGGTCGGGAATTAATTACTTCCACTTTTCGATGTAATTTCATTCGCCGTAAGTTAATCGCCGTTTCGGTAAGTCGACTTGGTACAAATGGCAAGGAATTCCTCCTGGCATTCCGCCAATGCTCGTTGCTCTAAATTTAGGGGCCAAATAAATCGAGCTTCTGATAACTAAAATGTGATCAAAAGTGTCGCAAATCGCAAACAAAGTCTTACGAATCGATGAAAAGAACGGCAGAGTTTAAAGTTTTGCACGTCTACCAAAAGTTGCACTAAAGTTCTTTGTTATAGTGATAAATGTGAGCAACACACCGGTGCCTGATCTCACGCATAACATAAAGCGCTAAAGTATTAAGTAGGGTTTACAAGCGGGACTCATAACGATTCACCCTCTCTGAGTCAAGTGGCATCCACTCTCTGTCTTTGTCACCTCGCCCTTCGCGACGTTCGTGGACTTTTCGCGGGGAGGTTGTCGGTGACAATGAGGCGCAGAAAACTTTTGTTCGGCACACTCAGGTGTTGTCCCCTCGCTACAACATTTCTTCCTCTTTCTTTTATGAACTTCTCGCGTGGCACAGCCACATTTCCGTTTATTCGTATAATAATCAGGCGCCGAGTTGAGGGTAGCAAATTAAATTTTTCACGAACCAACATATCAAATGTAAAAAAGTGCGAAAAAACAAAAATACGTGAAATAAAATATAGCTACTATAATAAAAATTGTTTTAAAAAATATCTTTATAAAAATCTTATTTAGTACTTTCAAAATGAGGTTTGGAAAAATTTAAGAAAACTGATTTCTCTAAATCGAGTATTATTGAAAAATAGTTTTAAAAATTTCGGTAAAACTTATTTAGAAGAAAGAAAAAATGTAATCAAAGATATTAAGAATATATGTATATGACATTATATACAATTGTTTATGTAATTGCTTAGATATTCTTTAAAATAATCTTTGCTAATTACTGCAAAAATAATCAAATAATTATTGAATAAATATACGAGTGTAATTAAAAGTAATATATTAAATACCAAAGTAACTAATTTCAATGCACAATCGTTGAACGCATCCATTTTCATCGGTTGCAACACAAGTTCCCGCGTGAGAAGATGGTTTAAAAGCGAGACATGATATTTCGAGTGTACTTTCGAGGCAACCGCAAAATGCGGGAAGACGGAGCTGTAAATCCACTGGCAAAGTGTTTAGGTGGAATGCCCTAGGCAATCCCAGGCACCAGAAACTGAGTGCCGGAGCAATTATAAGCAACGCCGGAAGTCACCGGTCTCAGCACCCTGTCACCGACGCTCGTCGTTCCGTTTGTGCCCGTTGTTCCCACCTCTCGCACACCCTCTGACACTTTTCACCCTCTTCTGCCCCCGCGATATTCTCCGCGCCCGTAGCCGGGGGGTATTTTGTCACCACTGTAATTATATTTCTCTCCCTTCGACTGATTCCCCGGCGTTGTGAAAATATCAATACTATCGTTAACCGGCAAAACGACTCGGGCCACAGTCACAGGAAATGACGTCGTTCCTACATAGTGTGTGCCGAAGATGAAACGGACAAAATGGTTATCGTGTGTAACATATACCTTTTTTACGAGGATTTAAAAGATTTATTTATTTATTTAGACTCAATATAAGCATTTTTGTAACTTTTTGCGAATTTTTAACATTAATATTGATTAACTAAATTTGATCGACATAATTATATAATACATATAATATACATATTTTAATTTTATAATATTAAAATATGTATGTTATGTATAATATTATTATATATTTCGTATAGATATGCAAAAATTATTTGAAGATTTATATTTTCCAGCAGAACTAACCCTCTGATCTTTTTGATTTACTGCACGTCGTGGGTGCGCAAAATATCGATAAACTTTTCGGACGAGAGACAGGGAACGCGTGAACATATGGCAATGTGTTTGCTTAACGCAGAATTCATTGAACTGTGAATGCAGATAAACGCACAATTGCGGTGAATAAAGTTTCATTTCGCCACAATATAATAACGCCGCATGCATAAAAGCGTTAAAGTTGCATGAAAGTTATACATGATCACCTCCCAATGTCTTTAATCACGCAATATACGCCATTGTCCCACCACGCAATTATATATATACATATATAGTATAAAGGATGATAAAATAGTATCGAATTGCAATAAACAAATTAAATTTGATAAATTTTCTGCTATAGCCAAAGCATCTTTCTGATTATCTCATGCTTACAAAAATGAGTAAACTAGTATTTGCTTTAGTAACAGATTTAAATGTAAAAAATATTAAATTATTTAATCGATACTTACATTCTCTACAGTCGGACTTGGCAGCGTCCATTGCACTGTGGAAGTTGCAGCTGCGGCGCTTGCAGGACGTCTCTTGTTCACAAAATCGACGGGTAAACTATAATCATCGCACAATGATACCTGCAAGTACAAACGAAAGAAATGATATATATCGTGCTCGCTTATTATCATTTCCCATTAACTGTTCCATTAGATGAGAGAATTCTCTCTAACTTTTGTCGCTCTTCGTGTCCCTATCTTTAATAGAGTTTCAAAGTTGTAAGAAATAACTTTCATCAAATGACATGAACTTTGATAACTGAAAAACTTTATCCACTCTTTAAGTCTTCTACAGCGCAGGGTTGTATAAGAGTCGATTTTGATCTCTCGTTTAATCGTTATATAAAGAGTCTTTATATATAATTGATGTTGAATTTACATTTCATTATAGCATGACAATATTAAATTATTATATCCTTATAATACTCGGTGTTTCAACGGGTAGAAACAAATTATCTTCATTTGAATTCTCGAGACTCGGGACTAAGCAAGCCAGTTGTTATCCCCGCTAGTTACCCTCGATGTTACCGAAGCACGCGTCGCTTCTGTCTAAGGACGGGAAAATACGCAAAATGTTGCTCAAAAAAAAAGTGAAGGACGACCAGCGGATAAAAAATTCATGGGGAGATATCTGGGATCGAGAGCGAACGAAGAATTTCTGTCGCTCGACAAATCGCAGGGTAAGCATCCTGAATCTCCTCCACGTTCTCAAATCCCTGTCGACGCTGACTGGACCAGCTCATCAGCGATATTTACTGTCTGCCGGAGGATCGATCTATCGATGCGTGGATATCCTCGTCCCACCGGTACGCGACCTACCACCTACGTCTGTACATGCATATAAATCGAGACAATCGCGGATCCCTAGCGACGGCTTATCGCGCAAGAGGGGTAGGAGGTGGGTAGGTGAAGCCCACGGGGACGCGCGGCGCTCGCCCCTTCGAAGGGAATTTTGCTCCCTACATGCAAATGGTCGGCATTTATTGTGAGAAAAGAGAGCACCGTATGAATATGTGAAGTGGGAATCGAAACAAAAAAAAGAAGAGATATGAACGGTCGAAGGACAACGGAGTTGGGATGAGGAACGACCGGTTCACGGAAAAGCGGAAATAGCCACGCATCGGGAAATGATGCAGCCGAGACTTAACAAAGAGAAAACGGCATGGAGGATGGAAAAATCGATTCGTAGTATTGCGAAATATGCGAGATAAACTGGCGAGTTACTTTTATTGTACGATACGGTTGTAGAGAGTAATTCTTTGTCTTTAAAATTTTCCTGTGTTACAAAACTGTTCAACATTCTCCACCAATCGTCGAGTTGACGGTAAGAGTTACAAGGGATATAGTCAGCTGGAATGATAAGATTGTCGGCAGGTAATTCAAGGCGATTGTGTTTATAAAATGGGTGGCTATTCGATCGTCGTCGCATCGTTAAGTCATGTAATTGAAGAAGCTGAGCGGTATAATTTTACGTACTTTACTGGCTTCAGGGCGAGTCCCACAGACTGAACTGCAGTCGTGAATCTATCGTTACTATGAGGAAGCCAATTGCGAACTAGGCCGACTCAGTAAGGTGCATTCGAGAAAACCGCCAATGTCTGCAGCTAAGGATCGTGTTTCACTGTTTCATTGTCTCAAGCTTCTTCAGTACATCGTTAGTATATCGTCCTGCTACATATTTCTATATTAAATTTGAAAATTTTAACCAACAATGCGAATGTTAGCTTGATAGAGAAAGGTTTTTTTAACTCGATATAACTTTTATTCCATCAAGTCTATGAGTTATTCATGAATCTCGCATCAAAATGTGACGCGTGGTTCGTACACACCTAGCCGATACGGCTATAAATCACGAGAAGCGTAATCCTTAAAGTTCGCCGAAATAGATTTCCCCGCGATCCCCGATGTCTCCCGAAATGATTTGTTTTCCCGTAAATCTTGGACGCCGCGTGAATTTTCCAACATGCTTGTTATTGAGCAAGGTGGTTGAAAAGCTCTCCCCGTCCAGCTCTCCTCCATGATCTGACATTTATAAAGTGCCTATTGCGTTCCTTCTGCTTACCGCGTTCCTGACGAAACATCTCGTTTACCCCTCATTACGCGCAAGCGAGCACAAGTTCGCGTTCTCCCGCGAACGGCATTTCGCGTGGCCGAGATTAAGCCGGAATATTTAGCAAATGTTTCGCATAAATCAAAGCGGCGCAATATGTTCAGAGTTCGAAGCGAGGCTATGTAAATTCATGGTAATACCGCTGGCCACCCTGCAGAGAGGAGTTTCGATTCGCGAAGAGCCGGGAGGGGATAAAGAGCGCAATGGGGGACAAGCGAAAAGGGGGAGCCGAGCGCGACAGCGTGAGTAGGAGGATAGGGAGGAACAGAGAAGTATCGAGAGAGAGAGAGAGAGAAAGTGAAAGATGAGGAGAGAGGAAGAGAGACAGAGAGAGAGAAAATGACAGATGAAGAGAGAGAGAGAGAGAGAGAGAGAGAGAGAGGGCGACAAGCGCGTATTTCATGAACCCCTAAAGCAGCCCTGAGCATTGCGGCGACCGCCACAATCCCATTCATTCTCTTTATGGGCTCCCAAGTATTCGGGAGCGAGCTTGAATAAATCGGAAATTTGCCCCGCGGGGAGCAGATCGGCCCTTCGCTCTTGCGATTTGCCTGCGACTTTCAGCCTGGTCATTCTCGAACATTACGTTTCATTTTTTTTCGTACAACGCGCACGATGCTCGGTTGCGAGCGTTAAATCTTTTCTATTCGATATACGTATATAGAAGATTGCGACCAAATTGTCAGGAAAGGAATAGAAATCTTGACGATAAGATTGCAATTGCAATAGTACTCGAGGGACGCATTGTTACATCTTCCTTAATAGTAATAATCATAATCTAAACCTTTTAAGTGGCGTGCAGTATCCAGCAATCTAATCAATATTCTTGCATAATGGGCGAATGCTTTCGCCTTGATAATAACGGTAGTCCGAACTATGGTAATAGAAAGCGATATTAACGATTGTGCTCCGAACTTCAGCTATGAACGGAATGTTTATTTCACGGAACCTCGACATTCCTGTTCGCAGTTTGCAACATATGCCTATGAAACTTGCTGCGTTAATTCACTTTATTAAATATTTCATATATCCTTTGTAGAGAAAGAGAGATAGAGAGAAAGAGAATTTCACATGTAGTTGTGATTAATTTTATTGTAAAAGCAAAATATTTTATTTGTACAAGAATGCAGGCGTTTTACGGTATAAAGAATTATTGAAATGGTATAATATCAGTATTTGCAATATGATACGCTCGATTATATTCAAAGTACCATTAAATCGCAGCGCAGCGTAACGCACGTGAATTGTGCAAACAGATCGATCACAATGACATAATTAACCCTAACTGGGAAGGGTTACGACTTGAATAGCTAAGGGTCCCGGTGCTGATGCTTCTACAGAATCCCTAAATGCTTGTCGGCAAACGTTTCTAGATCGAATTTGCATCTCAGTTAGCAAATATCCGCATTGTTCCCTTCCAATGTTTCTAATCGAGTTGAAAGAACACTGGTACGCATACATCCGTAAATTCACATTAATTGGAATATATATATCAACTTAACTCTTTAACTTAATTTTATTATCGTAACTTCTTCAACGTATTTTTGGAAAATATCGAGAGGAAACTGTCACTTTCTTCGCCCATCTAAAACAATCAGACCATGAAAAACACCATAAAGAGAACTGAAGATCGATGGACAGAGTTAACCATGATTGACGATGAGCGAAAGTGCGTACAATGAGTCCTCGGGGAGTCGTTCTTCTCATTTTCCGCGTTACGATAATCTGTGTTTGCTCTAACATCACGGGATAAACGTGAAAGTGTCACTTACTGATTAAAGTTTCACAAACTTATCTTTAATGGAACGCAAGAACGAGTTCACCTAGGGTTACGTCCAATAGCAATATATAATGTGCGACAATCCAATCTTCATCACGTATATTTTCCAAATGTACTCGTCGCTCTTTTTTTCGATATCTTTTTTGGTCTCCGTTCGTTATGTTAGACGGCGCCGGAGGCAATCTAGCGATGACGAGTTGAAAAATCCGTCGATATCTTCGCGAAAGCGATGAAGCGCGAACGAACGAAAATCTTGAATCCTGACATAGTGTGGATAAACGAGAATAGGAGGCGACGATAAGGAAGACCCATATAAAGAAATCCATCGATCTTGGAATTTATCATCGGAATCTTTCCATCGCGTTTCTTCGTATGACAGGTTTTCTCGAGAGATGCTAATGGAATTCGTTGCATTACGATTGATGGTCGCGAAAAAAGAGTTTGCTTAATGAATTATAATCGTAATGAATCAGAATAAATGAGAGTGTATCTTTGAGTTTTAAAGGACTAAAGATACAAGACACGATTTCACAATTTAAAGATTACAAAATGAAATGTTTGCAATTTTTCGTCTTTATTTAAGAAAACCGCATGTCCCTCGATACCTTCGATGTACTTCGACTCGATCGGATAGAAACGGCTATCGAAGGACTACGAGTCTTTTTGTCGTTTGCAGTCCTTTGGAGAGTCACGAAGGGTCCAGCAGGTTGCTCAAAGAGAGCAAAACTCGCTCAAGGTACGAGGAGCTCCGTCATTGTAGAAACCGAGTACTAGCAATAAGACAGACTAAGGGTCGGCACAACGGTCCCTAATCATTCGCTTTTCTTAGGCTTGCTTCATCTCCCTCACATCTCTTCTCGCTCTTTTATCGAACAGTTAACAAAGCTTCTTTAAGCATGATCTCCATAAATATAATAATACAAAGAATATAATAATGTAGAAAAAATAAAAATTAATAATAATAGTGTGTAGCTGTAAATAAAAATATATTAGTAAATATATTTTAAAAAGTATAAGAACAGGTACTACACTATCATATTTCGTGTATAGTTTCTATGTATTTATTTTTACATCTTCTATTATTCACAATATTGTCTACATCTGTTCAAAGTTTCTGCAACCAACATTTCCTTCAATTTCTACGTTCTTGACAATCTACAAGGGCTGGAAGATTCTCTTTCATACCACTCAATTAGAGTGCCATGCCAAGGACAGAACTTACGATCTTGAAACTTTGATTTCGTGATCTTGCCGACGTGTCTCCATCTATAAATAGACTTTGTCGGACATGCGATTTCAATTGCATGTGTTAAACGCAGTCATTAAACTTCTACTGGAATGAGAAAGGACGTCGGACCGCTTAAGCGTATCGTCTCTCAACTCGACTCTCCAAGCCATCCCTCTGAGTAAAAGTTTAAATAGCACTCGAAATGAAACGCACGGATTCCCCACAATGAAACTTTACGGCCGTGAAAATTGCTCTCTGGGCGCAAAAAATAATTTTTTTCGCTCAAAAAATGTTTCGTAAAATTCGTTCTTTTTATTCTTCAAATTATCTAAACTGTCCAAGTTATTAAATAACAGACTGCATAAAAATTACAAAATTTTTAATTTACAAAAAGAGATGTAAATTGACTAATTCAATAACTAAAATCATTTCATTTAAAACGAGTAAAAATATATTTTGTTAAATCCTACTATTAATGGAAAAAATATCTCAGAAAATCTAATAAATCTGTTTTCATAAAATCCATCACTAGACAGCACTAAAAAAATCAGCACCGATTTAGATTAATCTGACGCGCTATGGATTGTGGAAAATTACAAACAGAACAAAACAGTTGCACCGAATCGATGCCCTGTTTGATCTGTTTCATGTAGATATTTATACATATATATACACGATTTTCCATAATCTTGCCCCCTTTCGAATCTATTCCTCGCGCTCTCATAGTCGCGCCGTGATTGTTCCGCTGGTTTCCCTGTTGGGATAAACGTTGTCCCCTCCTTGTTACCCCTTATCCTATGATGGAGAGAAAGGGTCCCTGTCGCGGGACTGGAACCCCATCGCCTAAGGGGCTGCTAATTGATTTTAGAAGTTCCTTCTTGGGACTACCCTGCTGCAACATCATAGAAGCCCCTTCGATGAGAGTTTTCGGAAAAGGCGCGCTACCGCGTCACGGTGAAAACGTCCTGGTTCCTAAGTCGTCTTGGAGACTCTTTGAGAAAACGAGCGTCGCACCCGACCGCCCTTGTTTCTCGTTAAACGGAGCTCAACGTGACGACCCTCGACCCTCTTCATTTCGGAACGTTTTAAATCGAAGCTTTTCGCTTTTCTATAACAAGTCGGATTTCTGCATGTGTCGGAAATCCTGTTAATGCCGACTATCTTATTTTCAAATAGTCAACTGAATATAACAATATAAGAGAGAATTATAATTTATATAATATAATATAATATAGTATGTATCTCCAAAATAATTATCTCTTTCTTTGGTTAATTTATATAAGCACATAAAAAATTATTTATTTTGTTATAAGTGGATTAAAAATATATCGTGGAAAAAGAGAGACGATGCTCAAACATTAATTAAGAGAAAATACAAAATTTTTTCAATATTTTGACGACGCGTCGCAAACTCGTCATAAATAAAGGAAGGAATATACGTGCTAGTCATAATCAACACATAGCGCGACAACAATACAGCCCTCAAGGCTGAGATTCTCCATGTTCGCTTCACCCTGCTGCTTCTTCGTTGTAGCGTTTCGTTGTAACATCCATCCTCTTTTTCCCGATAGCCTTCATCCGTGTGCGACGCTCGAGCACTCGCACACAATGAGTTTCCGGTTTATTAAAATCCCGCCTACCCGCGACTTGCTCGTCACGATCAGTCGCAGACAGCAGTCTAAAACGAATCCGCGTTCCCGCATTTCGCTTGTGTCTGATCGAACAATGCTTCGTGAAGTGTCACGTGAGGCTGCAACTTTTACTTTTTTTTCCATTTCGCGCAGACGCGACGCAAGCAGAAATACGGAATTGCGAGCGTAATAATCATCTTCTGTTGTAATCTCGTAGTTTCTAATTAACCGCACCGCCGTGATACAATAAATTGCATGCAACGCGGAGATACAATATATTCAAAACTACAAAACCCTCGAGATTCAAGTGTATGCAATGTATGCGTTTCGTGGTACATATGTGAGTACATGTATGGTACATGAGTTGTAGACAGATTGAACGTATAACTTTAAGACAACATCGCTTTAATTTACTAAACGATCGTTCCGTGGCTTTCGATTGAATATACCGTGCGATTCGCAATAGAATGTTGTCCCAAGGAGGTTTCTATCACAAAGTTGCCCCAAGACGTGGAATAAACCCTTCGCGTTATCGCGTCTTCGCACTTCGGCGAGCACAAGGGCTAAATCCTTCGAGGCCGCGCACGCAAACAAAAATACAAACTCGCGCCGAGGAAGCCAACCTCGTTAATAATTCGCGGTACATTTGATGCGCTTCGTTTCCGGTGACATTAGCCGACGTTGATCTGGATTAAAACGGGGACTTCGTCGTTAACGATGGTTGACTCTTATCTGGATGAGTCTTCATCTTTTTCGTTTAGCAGAGGATTATGCGACCAAGTCAATTTTAATGCGTGCAAAGCATCGCATTTTGTATCATTCGGTCGAAAATTATTGGTTAAATAATATCGAGATAAGATTGATGTATTTCACTAGATTCACTTTAATTTACTCTTTCTATTATATATTAGAATGTAATGAGATGTGTAATAATTTGAAAGTAGATATCACAAATAATTTCAAACTTTTTGTGATTTAACTTTAAGTTAAATTTTGAAAAAAACAGATGATTTGGTACCTTATTATATTACAAACTTTATCATATCACAGTTATTGCTCATCGATTCGCCCCGATGATAAATTCTGTCTGCGCTATTTGATCGACGACATAATCTCCGGATTTTCGGGAGGTCGAATATCATTATTTCGAAATTAATACTCATCCATCTCAATTAACGGTCTATATTGTGCATAGTACATAATTGTGTACGTACATACTTCCGATATCGTTTAATCTGAGTTTACTCTCAGGCTCTTTACAGATGATAGTCGATAATTTACAAACCTGTGGGAAATTATGATGAGACTTTTATCCAGTCTGTTGTATGGGGCCAATTTGGGATTGGTAAGTATGACAAACGTTTGCGACGGACTACAAAATAACGAGGGTTTCTCGAGGATTATGCGTAAATGAGTGACATTTTTTAAGGCTTTACAGTTAGAAGGCCTTACCGTCAGAAGCAGATGGTAAGAATACCACGCTGCTGCTTCGTTCGTAATGGATATTAAGAGAGTCATTGCAACAGTATTATAAATCTAAAATATTATATTTCGTATATAAAGAAAAAGTAATGTGGTTAAAGTACTTAAAAGAATTATAAAATTATTCTTATAAAATTCCTATTCCTATTTTACACTATTCCTATTTTATATACACTTATAAAATTATCATTATATTACTAAAATTATGCATAAGTATATATGTATGTATACTTACAAAATTATTTTTTATCATAAAAAATTTATAAAATGTATATGTATTTTAATTATGTAAATATAACAAAAATATATATAATATTCTATCATGTAGGATAGATTTCATATTATGAATCAGACTAGGGGAACATGATCTCGTTAAAATGCGAACGCGAATGAGCAAACGAGCATTGATTTCCACGTCCCTCGACTTTCAACTCTCCTCTCCCTAGCGTGATCGCGGTGGACGGTCCGTCTCCCAGGATCACACACATCACGCGCGCATACGTGCATAATTAACGAGACGTGCCGATCAGCCTAAACGCTGAATTTTGACGTACAAATCCACAGTAACGCAGGATCGAACTAACGACGCCAACGCCGACACCATACCAGAGCTTTTCGAAACATTGCCGCAACATTGAATGGCTAACACCGAGTTTGTGGTAAACCACAGTCACTGGTTTCAATTACATATGTGTCTCCCTTGAGAAAGGAACCAGCATAGATTTTTTTGCGTGAAATTTGATTTTTTGCACCAAGGAACTTATAAATTATTGACAAGTTTGAATTTCTAAAATTTTCGGCAGAAATAGCGCAGGCTGCAAACTACAAAGAACTGCCACAAGACAAAGATACTAATAAGTTCATGCAACGTCTCACTTGGTCTTGCAAGACTTTCCATATCATTTTTCAGATTTTAAGAAATTTATAATTCTATATAAGTTTTAGAAGGAATTCTACTTCTTTTAAGAGCAAAAAATGTCAATTAAAATAAAATAATGCACAAACGTTGTCATCAATAATGAAAAACTTACAAATTCCAAAGTTTTATTCGTTATAAAATAATTTCCATATAATTTTCTGATTATTTGTGCATTTTGATAAAAATTTTAAAGATAAATAGCGTTATAATATTCTTTAAACAATTTATTTTATTCGCGAAAAACAAGTATCAAGACGATACGAAGAACGTTGATCGATTTTGGAGAGTTTCACCTTTAATAACAATATTAATTAATTATAATCCAGGATTATTTTAATTTTAATTTTAATGCATGAAATGTTTATATGTATATATATTGTAAGTTAGAGAATTTATACATAAAGATCTCATAATATATCTTTTGTAATTATGCTTCGAAGTCTAATTATCAGAGTATGTTGTTACAATTACAAGCTGACCGTCACTAGGGTGTATACTATCTAGATCCTTGCATGGAAACGCGGCAATGTCCTGCGCGTTTGCGGGGACATGCCGAGAATAATCGCGTCCTCGGCGATAACCGCGTTATCGGCGAAGCAATTTTGGCTCACGACACGGCACCGGCGGCGGTAACAATTAAGCCGCACAATCGGACGATCGCACTCGATCAAAGTAGGGCCCGTATCTAGAGAAGGGGCGCTGCTCCGGGATTCCGGATCCCCGTCATCAATGCGTCCTAATACGTCCTCGAAATGCCCCGAAGCTTCTACGGATAGGCTCGGGCCTTCGTACGTATCTACGGACACTTAATTAATTCACTTTGCGCCGGACTCGCCATTCGTAATACGGGATCGGCCTGCCTAAGAGCCCTAGGGCAGTAATTGATTCAAATGCTGCAGGGGTACGTTACCTACTGCATGTTATATATAGCATAGATATGGTTACCGTTTCCGGTTGATCGCCACGTATCGCGATACGTCTCTGTAAATTATATCTCGCATGATTATTTCTGAATTGTTTACGTTATGAGAAAAAGTTATGAGATCTATTTCTACATTATATTCTAACATCTTAATTGCATTACGTATTTTATCGTAATTCAAGATGTTTGAATAATGTCTGTTGACGTCGGTTGCATAATATTGATGGTGCACCGAGCGCGGAGAGACATCGATTTATGGGACAAAGAAATTTGAGCTACGCTGCAGACTAATTGCCGCCCGCTAATTGCGGCGTAAAAAGCGCTCGAGATATTATTAAGACGGACGTTGAGGAGGTAATTGGCTCAAGCGAGGAACTTTTCGGTACGTTGTCGCAGTCTAGAAATTCTGCGGTGACACGAAACCTCGCGAAGGGACGCAAAGAAAGAACGGAGGAGAAGACGAATGCGTACTGATGGGGTGGTGATTAATGTAGAGATGGTATGCTTCTCTTTCTCTCTCTCTCTCCCTCTCCTTCTCTCCCTCTCCTTCTCTCTCTCCCTCTTCCGCTCTCTCTCCCTCCTCCGCTCTCTCTCTCTTTCTCTCTCGCTATATAATTACTTAATTAAATTCATACATCACATGGCATTACATGATGTACACAGAGATCCAATTCCCCTTTGTAACGACCTTTGTAACCCTGCGGAGCTTCTATTCGGATCATATCTCTCTATCTAGAAACGGGGTTGCTGGAACGTGATTTCTGATAATACCGAACAATATCAGTTATGATTAGTTTGTTGATGCGCTCTCGTCTATACGAATCAAAAAACAAATTACGGTTTCACGATAAAATAGGAAAGGAAATATTACGGGAAATCCGAGGACAAGAACTAATTTCCATAGTTTTAAGGGTTTCTAGAATCGAAATGGCTTGGGTCAATGCTAATTGGGTATACCGGCTAGATTGCGGTCACCTTGTTAATGATCCCATTGACTTCATTGTGAAATAAATGTACTTTGCGACAAGATAAACGACTGAAACCCCTTGCTAATGCATGAGCTTATATGCTTTAATGTATGAATGTATGTGCTAAATTACTAACAAGATAATTATTTAGAGAGCAAGAAGCAAATTTTCGTCGAGAAATTATAATTACTTTACAAATGAAATATTAATTTTATTATTAATCATGAATCTCTCATATTCTTTATTTTTTATTCATTTTACGCATTTCTTATTCATTTCACGATTATTTGCAAGATTACTATTGTATTTTTTGAAATAATTTCCAACTTAAATGGCCAAGCTTTATTCTAGCTGCATTCTATTTTTTGTCTAATATTTTCTATTCATATTCTACTAAATTTACTCGTGCTCTAAACTTTAAAATCATTAGGATTTATGGTTTAATTTTGCTTGATCCGATTATAACTAGGTATAAAATGGTGGCAATCTGTTAAGAGTAGGAACTCTTTTAGTTCGATAATGTTCGCCAAGCGAGAATGCATCGGCTGAAAAACATTTTCAGTTGATTGCTAGAGATGTCGAAAAGAGTTTTTACGGCGAGGAGGTAGCCGCGCGTATGGGGGAAAGGAGGATCCCTGAAAACAGTGATCACGTTTTTTTAATTAAACCGAAAGTTAGATCCCCGACGAACGAGACTCCGGAACAATCGACTCGGAGTTTAATCACGACGTAATAATGACGACAAATAAATTAAACTGGCCCGTTACGCTGTCCGCCTGATCATCCCTTCGAGAAAAGATTACACTCCGAAAACACGAGGAAGAGAGAGGAAGAGAGAAAAGAAGAGAAAGAGAGAGGAAAAGAAAGAGAGAGCGTCGAAATGTTTCAATAAGCGGCGGGACCTAAACCATTCCTTTCCACTGGGATTAGTCTTCTGAACAAAACGATAAGAAACATTGGTCTTAAATCATCAGTTTATGTCGGGCATATTTCTCTTTATACGTGTAGAAAGAATATAATAAAGAAAATTCTTTAAACAATATATAAATGTGCAATTTTCAAGCGGTCCACAGACGATTAAAATATAGTGGCGACGAGTATCGATCCTTGCGCTGCTATTCCACTATTGACGCAAAAGTTTTGCTTAAAGCACAAGAAATGTTGAATGGTTCCCGGAATCTCTTCACAAACACCTGAACAAAGCACTATCACAAGTAACGATAACTTAACATCGAAAGCAATGGCAAGAAAAACACTCGTAAATTCAGATTATCGTCAAGAGCAGCATTGCAGTTCGCAGTTTAATGGAACGTAAACAAATTCATTAGAAGACAAAGAGATAAGTACATTTTGTGGACATCTTTTTATAAATATGCTTAGAAAAATGTGTAAAAAATAAATTAAAATCTAATTGCATTCAAAATATTTTTGCACACAGAAGATTAAAACTGCAGTTTTTTTCTTACGAAAAATCATATATGAACATTGATAAACGATATCCACATATAATAATATTGAATAGATAACAAAAATCAAAATAAATTTATAAATCGCACTTCCGATGTTTATTTGTATTGCATATTTACAGTTCAATGGAGCGCCCTACGTCGAAAATCAATCATAGACGGAATGTAAATCGAATATAAATCAAATTGTTATTTATTTTAAGGGATATTACATTTAAGAAATCACTTTAAAATGATCCATTTCTTTAAAAACCATTTCTCAAACATTATGATATAGTAAAGATGAAAACAATATGACTGAAACATGAATTGAGAAGATATTCATAAATCTTGATTACATGCTTGTAGAACATTCTATAAACGTATATCCTCCATTTGGACAGCTATATAACCCAATTAATGTTGACCGAATAGGAAGTACATCGCGCATAGATATTGCCGATGCAATGCCCCTGCAATGAGGGTGCAGGTAGAACAATATACGACGTTCGAGGTGTTAATTCAACCAACGGTGAGTTTGCACGCTAAAGATCGCCGATATTGAATTAGTACTGTGGACTGCCATGAATGTGCAAAATGCATGCAGATGTACAAGATCCAACGCGAGTTTACGATCAGAATCCTAGTTGGAACAAACAGACGTTGTCTGGCTCGTGAGATAGCATTCTCGCTCGCAATACACAAGGCATATAGTATCATTAATAACATATTAATTCCTGTTCTATACGAGAATCTGAGATTCATACTATAATCTCTTTCTCTATGTGAAAATAATATTTTTGATATTTATTATACACTGAGAAAACACGATTAGTCTCTTATGACATTATAATTTTCATGTATCTCACATTTTAATTTTCCATCTAATAAATTATTTCCATTGATACTCGTTTATATTTCATGTAATTAAATCGAAAAGAAAACACAAGTGAGTATTCCATGTTTTTAATATATTATTAAACATTTGATGAAATAATTCTTAAGCATTCTTTATTGCTCGCAGATTGGCCTTTATTAATGCCATTTTTATATTTATACTTTTATATATTATGTTCACACTTTTTTAAGACGCATATGTGATAATGTATTGATATATTAATGTGCAATCTTGAACGATGTAATAATTCACAGCACACTGCTGCTTTCTCATTACGCGAAACGAATACGTAATTATCTTTACCATGGATTTAGAGATGTTGGTCCCTTTAGGCGTGTCGCTATATTCATCTACCACGAAACCGCCCTCGACATGCTGCTGTGTTCGGAGAATATTTCGCCTTACCACCCGGATTACAAGTTCCCCATGATTTGATCCCGAGGGAGCAGCCCGTCTCTCTCGATCTTAAAAGATTCGAAGTCCAAACTGGTCGTATTTGTTAACAAAGACGACGGTCGTGAATCATGAATTGTTAAAGAAACCTTGTTATTTATGTACGATGCAACAGTGTAATGATGCATGTCGATTTTTTTAACAAAGAGAAATACGGAATAATTTTTAAAATACTTTTTATTCAATAGAAATACTGGAAAAATATACGATAAAGACGCTTAATCACTTTTCAAATGGTAATCATCTCCTCTGTCGAGTTTGAAACACTCCACCCTGAATGAATCATATGGCGAAGCGACGAAGGACTTGCTCAAGTTCATGAAATATTCGAGCTGCTGAGCAACTGAGCTGCTTGCGGAAGCCATCAACACCTGCGGTCGGGGTAACATACAACTTTGAAAACTCCCTATCACGTATTATCCTTTAAAATACATTTCACGACGCAATCATATTAGTTTGTTATCAAGAACCACAATAATTTTTATGACTTCAATTTCCGTTCTATAAATATATCTCACCAATCATCGTATCATTATCGCATAATTTTTTATGCTTATCGTTGCCATTAAACACCTTATGAAACGCTAAATAACCTATTAATAAAATTAATGATACAATTTTTAGGCAAGCGTAATTTATTTCTATTTTATGTTAGTCCTATCAACAAATTTTAGTAGTGAACGCTATTATAATGCCCTAATACGAGCACGAAAAGTACAATATTTACTTTATTATTATACATTAGGTTATTAGTAGACTTATTCGAGTATCAGGTCATTGTCATAAATTGTTGACCTACAATAATCAAGTGAACAACAATAGACAAAACATTTACATAATTCCATTGCTTACTTATGCTGCAAACTGAATGTAGTATTACGTGTGCATTGCATAACAATTGAACATAATTATAGCCACCGCTGTAAACCATCAATGAATATACACAATTCACGAATGCTAAGCGACATATCTGCTTCGATAAAATAATATTAAGTAAATAAAATTTATTATTATATGTATATTGACATACAACTTATTTCGACAAGTTCTAACAATGCATTTTACATATCCTACGATTTTATCCTATACGATTTGATCTGTCCAGCGACTTCCTGTGCTCGGTAGATTTTTCGCAAAAAGAAAAAAACCCCGTATAAATCTGACGTATCACAATGGCCGCGCAAGTAATAAATATCGCACCACGAACACCTAATGGGGGAGCCCGTTTCGGCGTTGAAGTTCGATGATATTGTTTACGGCGCCTAGGTATGGGAACGCGATATAATGGAAATTCCGGCGTCCGGTCGACTATTTATGGGACATCGTCATGTGGCACGCATTGCCGTGCGCATACACGTCGGAGAACAAGCGTCGCACTCTCCTCGTAGCATAGTACATGAGCCACATGACCGTCCCGCAGGGACGCCTATTACGGGACGACCCTTCACCTTCCTCGCTCGCCGCCATGGCCTCCCATAGCGATTGTCAATGGAGCGTATTGCGGTTTCGCGTATCCGTGTTGCAGCAGGTGCGAAGGGTGAAAGGCAGGTGAGAAGGGCACACGCGCTACATAATAATTATGAAAGAAAAAGTATTACATAAATACAGTAGTGTTACATAAATTTAAATAATTTACTTCAGTGAGATAAGTGTGTGAGTTTAGTCGGACTAAACGTTGTATAAATTTAGATATATAAAGATAAATCTTCGAGTTTCCTGATACTGCGTGCTTATTAGAAGTGATAATATTGTACTGAGAGATTGAAATGAATCTTCAGATTTAAGATTACATAATCAGATCCCGCCGTCGGTTACCCGGCGAGATCATTAATTTACCGATTTTGATATTCCACTCTTGTGATCGGAGGGCGATATCGAAGCGTGTATACCAGAGATAAGGGTGCCGCCAATGATGGTATATCGCTTGCTGCATTTCTCAACCGGTGGCGACCCTCTTACCCGTCCTCTCATAGGATTATTTCCCCTTGGGCTACATTTACATACACAGTTTGTCGCTTGCATGAACGAAATGGTGACGGAAGAAAAGAATTCAATAAAAAAACAAATCCATTGTCTTAAGATTCTTTCCTCGACGAACTGAGATCTTAAACCTGGAGATCAACAAAGGTTTGATGGAAAGCGGATTGAACGGACAAGAACATTTTAACGAAATCCCTTGAAACGTTTACTTAACGTTACAGTATCGTGTCTCAATGATAAGTTATTCTATCTCACGATTGTAAAACAAAGATATAATACTTTGCACAGTTTTGATCAAATATAATTATCAGGAGCCATCGTTGCAAAAAAAAAAAAAAAAAGAAAATGATTCTGTATCCAATATATCAATAAGCACATTTTTCATAGTGGATGATGGGGAAGATGGTTGACAAGCCAAACAGAAGAGCATAGGAAGGAAACAATAAAATCCCATCGAGTGTCTGGCAAATGATACGTTGATACCTCGAAAGTTTATTAAGCCCTATCCATCAAGGGTGGCTTTTGGCTTTCGACGCGAAAGCGCGTTTTTTAATTTAACTGTCAAAGCATGCCAGTCGCCAGTTTTACGATCACGTCAATAATTTCCGATTTTTTTGGTCTGCTCGTCTGATTCGCAACTGGGTTAAACGTCTGACCGGACATGCGACGACACAGACGAATCACAATTGGAGTGCAAGTTCTCAAAATATAACATATCCCCGAACAAAAAAAGATATAAATATTTTCTTTACACGTTCATTCTTCAATCTGATAGTCTTTAGAAAATAATGCGATTGTAATTCTAGAAAGAATATTAAAACATAAGTAAATTAAGAACAGTAAAAGAAATTAGCGCTGCTCTTTCAAGGGAAGTTTTTCTCAGGATAAAAGTTTATACATAATTTAGAAAATTAAGATCGTATTTTATCCGAATGCGAGTTCAAAGCATTAAAGCGTGAAAGAATGAAGTGAATAAGAAGTCTTCTTCCAATGTTAAAGGGCATCGAAGGAATAATTTAAGTGAGTGAGGGATTATTTCTGGTAGGTACACATGCATCCCCTTACTTCCGTGGATTCGTAGGATCATAACAAATGGCTCGGAGCACCCTAATGGAAATAAAGAAGAACGCTGGAGGTGTTGTCGGCATTGGAGTAACAACCAGCGAGTGGAATAAAGAACGGAAATGCGGCAGGCTGAAACTACGTGGGAAGAGAGATCGAAGAAGAAGCGAGAGAAATGCACGAAAGCCATGAGTGAGAAAAAATAGAAGCGAAAAAGAAATAGCGTTTGGAGCAAGTCGAGCACCTATACGAAACTCTCGACAAAACGTATCCTAAATAAATATACGCCATTTTTCTTCACGCAAGTTTAGCAAATAGCGTCATGAAGCGATCGTGTCTCAAGTGAAGACTTTGTCATCGACGATTCATGAACATCAGCACATGTACTTTTCAGAATTTAAACCGCCGATGTATTTACCCATAAATTAATTTTTAAATAATAATATAAATATATAATAAATAATAATATAATTATATAAAATTTTTTTACAAGAACTCCAAAGTGTCAAGTTTCGAGATAAAATTATGTATTACAAAAATTTCTCTTCTATTATAAATTTCTGTGATTGCAATATAATTTAATTTTCCTATATAAATGTTTTTAACAGCTTTTGTATAAAGAACTTCGTTTTTAAAATACTTATAATTATTTGTAACTTGAAAAAACTCATTTCTCTATAAACTCATTTTCAACATCATATAGTGATAATGTTGTTATCGACGAAATCACAGAAGCAGGAATTAAAGACCGATGCATTAGTAAAGCCCCGATAATGAACACGAATTACACACGCAAACACACTTCACGTAAGTCTCGTATATTTGCATAAGCACGGGTCCACTGTCGGAGCTTTGTATTTTTTGAAATTAAGCAATGAGCGCGATTATGGACGTAAGCATGTATTTGTATCTCTTTTAGCTCTCGAAGAGTTATCCGTATTTTATTTGAAGGGTTGTCGTGGACGTGTAAATAAAAATGTGCTCTAAGTAGAATTTAGTTTAAGCCATATTTATATCAGTCGAAGCACGCAACTTATTTCGTGACGTCGCGAGGAATGCCATGCAAATTTGACTGGTTTGCGATTTGGCAGCGGGAGAGACAAGAAAAGGAAAGAAAATAATGGTAGTCTTTGGATAAATCTGCTCTCCGATCCAAGCCGTGATCTCTTCTCGTTACGCGAAACAATCTCGCTAAACCGGAAAATAAAACCTGCGTCACAGCTTCGTCCCTTCTAGTCGCAAAAAAATCAATGCTCATGAACATGTTAAAATATGGTTTTAAAGAGATCGCGCTAACATGATGTTATAAGTTTCCAGTTCTTTGTAAAACGATGGCAACATTACGTTATTACTTCAGGACAAAAAATGACTCGATAATTTGAATATTTTTTGTTGCCAGAAGTGAAAATAATTATTCTACAAGTAATACCGTTACCGTAATTACGTTGTACGTCCAATGAAAAAACCTGGAAAATAATTGCTCGCAATTACGTCAGAAACAATCAGTTATACCTTATTTTCACGTGTAAGGGTGAACATCGCAAGAAAGCTTTTAGGAAATGAACGTTGGCAAGTACCGTGCTGTGTAAATAGTAATTTGAGAAATTAAACGCCAAAGTATACGGATAAATTTAATATCCTGTATTACACTGATGAAACACCAAAACGCATTAATATATAATTATGTTTTTAAGCAACGATAGCCAGTAATATATCTGTAGCATCATTATTTATGGTGTAAAATAACGTGTAAAGGAATACAAAAAATTGACTTTATTTTTAATTATTTGCTCATCATGTTTATTAAGCAGTGCCGTTTATAAAAGAAGTCATATTCACAAAAGCTCTGGACTCTAATTAACCGAGGTCTCATCATTCGGTGTCCTTAAAATCCCCGTCGCACCGGGATTTAACTTTATGTTTCATAAAGCCGAGCGTTAAAAATATTGCGCGCAAGTAGGATCGAGAAAATGTATGAGGGCAGAACTTTATTCTCGTCTGTTCCATGTCTCTATCCTTCTGGCTTAAATATATGTGAATTGTATAAAAACGTAATTTTCCACTTTTATTATTATTTAAAACGATATTTTAGTCACATTGGTTACATTAATGAAAATATAATGAACGTGAAAATAAATTTGTATTCAGTTCGCAATTTCCGCACTTTCTCGTCCGTGACGAGAATTAAAAAAAGTCACAAAAGAGAAAAGCGAAAGAGACCCACCAGAATTTTTCAATGAATTTATCGCGAACGATAATTTACAGTCAACTACGATTGTAAACGCGCTCCTTTCGGAGACGATTTTTAATCCCCGCCGTCGTTGGCATGCCTTTTGTTCCAGTATTTAGTTCCGGCCAGTTTGTGAGCATCCGTGGAACGGAGAACCCCTCTTGCATTCAACCCCTAAAACCACCCTTTAACCATCGCCGAGCCACTGTCTGGCCGCGCGACTACGCGTATATATGTATACACCTATATCTATATATGTATGGATCTACTCTCGTCTCCTAACCGCTGTCCAGCAGCGAATGGAATCACGGGAGCACGTGCAGGTTCGGCGGATTAAAGATTAAAGGATTTAAGGGAAGAGTGGAAAAATGGCAAAAAAGGAAGTCGCGTTAATGATATTGAGAAGCATCCTCGCAAAGGACCATTATCGTTTGACTTCATTTAGATCTCCGAGGGACTTTTCTCAGACCCTCAGCGCGTAGCCAATAAAATGTTATTATATATGAGAAATATTTAAGTATTTAATTATTAAAACGCTGAGGAAGATAGGCTCGCATAATTTCGTGGGAAATCGCATTTTGTGGGAAACTCAATATACAATAGTTCTGTTGAATATACAAATCTTTAAGTAGATAAAATTCACGTAGAAGATAAGTATTTTTAGATTATAGAAACACAGAAAAAAGAGAAATTCTCTTCTTGGGGATGAAAGAAAAGGGCGAGTCTCAAAGGAAGCGCGACAGGATTGGAACAATTTAAATGACAATTCAGCCACAATTCCTAAGGGGGGGGTGGCAGGCAAACCCCCGAGAGCATATCCCAGTAGGAGTAAAACCACGCGATGTCGGGACATAATTGGCCGTGGAATTAGCAAAGGGACTTCGCTCTTTCCCGTCTTGCATGTAGTGGACCGCCAAAAGGACCGCACATCTCCTTCTTTCTCTCTCAGACATCTCCATCGCTCGTGATTGCTCGACGAGCACGAAAATTTCGAAAACGACGTGAATGGAAATGGACACGCAGCCATCCTGGACCTTTAACTGGTTTACCGAATTACGCCGAGGACGAGATTGGATTTGACTCCGACGTGGTAGCTAGTTTGTAGCTTGTGTCGGGGACACGACGAAGCGGGGAGGGAGGTAAGAGAGTTACTCGGTCTGCGAGCTCGAGCAATTTGCCAAAATGCACGTCGCCTCTTGTCTCCGTTCTAATCGACCTCGAGAAAACGAAGAATCGATAAGGTCGTGCCTCGGTCGCGTGGGAAGGCAATTCCGCGGAATTAAAGTGTCAGACTCAACAGAGTGCGTTGATACAGGGCACGAAAATCCGAAACTTGGATTAACTTCCCTTCTACATTGGCTATAACTAGGATTGTATATAACTAGAATATAAAATATAATGAAAAAAGTTCTGGAAAGAAATACGTAAATTTATTTGCCAAATTATCATAATTCTATGTAAAAGAAAATGAGAAGGTTTTTAGGATTATTTAATATTTGACTTAGAAAGTATACACAAATTTTATTACAACGTTAATTATTTTCATGCTGAATACTTTTCTTCAAATCCGTCTGATTCTGATGCAAACTTATTTTTAAAGTTACTTTTAAAATCTTACTTTAATAGTGGTTCTTTTGTTTTTATTGCTCTGTTACATTAAAAAGACGATCATGATTAATGATCAGTAAAACGAGAATGTTTTACAGAAATCCCACGGCTTGTGAAAAATCACCCTATCATCCATCGAATTCGTTCGAAGAAAAATATTCCCGTGGCAAATATCCCTAAATTGCGTGTAAATATTTCCTGTATCGGATCTTCAGGTGGATTCTCAGATAAGGGGTGAATATCCGTAGGGGGTGTTCAAAATAGAAGTGGCGAGGGAACCCATGGAAAGATTCCGAATACCATAATATCTTTTCATATCCCGCACGCAAATATTGGAATTTGCGGAATTCTTTAGACTCGTTTTCCCTAAATGAAAGATACGCGATCGTGTGTAACATAATATTATCTTTAAAACGATTTAAGAAAACATATCTCACGTTATTTATTCGAAAAACACGGTCCTATAAACAAAATTGCGATGTAACATAAATTTTACACGCATATTCCGAAATTCGCGAAAATTTTCATTACAATGTAAAGCTCAACATGACGAATGAACAGTCTCGTACATTTTCATCTCACGTTGGTTTTAATGGCGACGCGACGGAAGATACATTTTGTCGGCCTTGGCGGAGAATCTGGGAAAACATCTCGCGGCTCGTCATTCGACGATAATTATTGCCCAGGCACGGTCGGCTTAATGAAATAACTCGGTAACCTTCCCCTTTCCTCTGTACCACGGCCAGTCGAGTCCGTCATTGCCGTCTGTTTGACCAAACGCAGAAAATCAAGCCGGTCCAGCGAAGCGCGCGATCCGCGATATAGTGTACCGAGGGACTGGTTTTGGCGTCACGTCGAGGGATAGACGGATCGCTAATGAAGCCACCCGGTTCATTCGTGCCCACAATGTTCATCGTATTCCTACACGAGAGATAGGATATTTATACAGACTGTTCTTCCGTGAAATCGAAACGCCATGAAGAAGCACATTAATGGTATGGAATGATATAACATCTGATTTCTGACATTTGCGAATAAAGAAATAAGCGCCTACATTCTGATTCAAAATAGTAGGATAAATATCTCTTTGAATTATCATGTATGATAATATTAATGTCACAATCTTTTAAATAAATAAACAATTACTATTACTGATTTATATATCTGAGATTTCGCGTATATAACATATTATTCCAATATTTAATATTAAATATCCTATAATTCTCTCTCTACATATTTGGATCCTGTTGAAATTTTTTGCAACCTCCTCCGAGGTGTCTGCGGAGGACCGCCACTGTCCCTGCCTGGCCGCGGATTCCGACCGTTACCCTCCTTGTGGCATCTCTCTCAATGCACCCTTCAGAGGCTGCACAGCAATCATTTGCATATCTGCCGTCCGTGGTGCGGTGCGCGTTCCGCAAAGGGCAGCCAAATTCTATTATCGAACTCCGACACGCGATGGCGATCGGGAGGGGCTGGCTAAGTGAACGAATTGGAAAAATAAGGAGGGAATTCGAGCGATGAAAACGGTGCGCGGATTGCGAGTATACTGAGTAGGCTGATGGAAAAGGTCAAGCGGCAATTGCCATCGCTAACATAATTGCCGAACACTATCTATACGTGTTGCATGCAAAACGTAAATCTGCTTAATAGAATTCCCATCGGAACAAAGAGTTTTCGAAGGACAAACGTCGATTTATTGCAGGCTGCATCAATAATTGTAGAGCATCAAATAGTGATAAGCTTCGTCTTTTGTGACATACGATCGCTCTGTGACTTAAAGAAATTCAATTAAACTTACGAAACTTATGAAAGATGTGATATAAAATCTTAGACAGTAGTAATGCATATCTTAAGGCGGGCATATTAAGTGATATAGCGCGGAAAGGAAGTTGAATAAGCAAAATCGAATAGAAATAAGGTAAGACCAAGCGCTACTTGTTTCAAAGGGCACATAATTGCATTCAGATAGTAGCCAGACTTCTAAGTAGCAAGTTGCCCACTGTCTAACGTAATTAAAACTTCTCGTCTCGCGACGATGCCAATCGTTTCATTTCGTCGGTTACTCTCAGTCATTGCTCCCTCTCTAATTTTTAAGACAGCTAATTATGAATCAAGACCCTATTATATCATCATTAATATAATAATCTTCAATTTCGTATCACATTTAATAAGAAGAAGCCGATAAATATGTTATACAAATGTTGTATAAATATTTAATTATAATGAAAATTGTAAATCAAAAACTCATATATAAAACTTAAAAAAATCAATAATTAAGTGTACTTTCCATGGAATAGAGACAGTCATTTAATCACAGAAAAGTTCTTTGCTCGACGGATCGCACATTTGCTTTCCTTCCAAGATTGCAATCGGGCCTAATGAGAAAATACACTTTCGCGAAAACGTGACAAAAGGGCACGTAGTGTTAACGTCAGCAGTGATCCGAGTTTATTCTTCAAATGAAGAATTCCATCTTTCTTGGCACGTTCGTATACATAATAAAAAAATTACATATGCATCGATCACTATTTTTTTTATTTAATGACAAATATTCGCAACAACATAATCTGCAATAATATATCTTTAACTCGACAAGTGTGTAAAGGAGAGTTTGTATAAAGTGCTCTCTAAGAGTAAAAAGATATGAAAGCTTCTTAGAAGTATCGATATTTTTATCTTAATCAAAATGAGATCGCAAGCTCTTGATGTACCATCCTCAACTTTTCGGAGAGAACAAAATCCT
Source organism: Camponotus vicinus (assembly GCF_025532165.1). Taxonomy (NCBI): domain Eukaryota; kingdom Metazoa; phylum Arthropoda; class Insecta; order Hymenoptera; family Formicidae; genus Camponotus; species Camponotus vicinus. The sequence goes on along the minus strand of NW_028141976.1, from coordinate 23,116,101 downwards.
GCGAAGAGACGGTGGGACACCAACGCTTACGAAAAGGGAGATTCGAAGAAAAGGCGCGGGTGTGCTGGATGTAATGTAAATGGAAGGGTGACGCGTGCGAGGGTCTCGTAAGACACGCGCTTTCTTTTTCGCCCTCGTCTTCTTTTCCTTTTTCATTTTTTTTCTTTCTCATATTCCGCGAGCCCGTTGGAATCCTTTTGCGTGAATGAAAGTCTTGCGGAAAAAAATGAATTCACTTCAGAAAGACTGCTGCCTTCGGACACGACGCCTTGATCCTCTTCCTCTTCCCCCTTTTCTTCATTGCTTTTATTCTCGTTTCCGTGGACAATTGTTGTATTTCTTTTTGAACGGCCATTGAATTCGCTTAGTCGTTATTCTTCGCGTGACAGCATAATATTCCGGATTATTTATTAAACTTCTACACACTTTTTGTATGTAATTTTCTTCTTCAAAAGAAAAAAAAGAAAAAAAATTATCTTTGTGATGCAAAAGAACACGTAATTATATTACGAGGCAAAAAATCCTCTTTTATAATAAATTAAATGTCCTTTTCACAATCACGCGATCAACATATCTTAATTTATCTTGTAATTAATTTTCGCAACGTGACAACTATTTTCCTTTTAATAATTTTGTCTTTGATATTATTCGATCTTTTCTAATAATAAATCAGAAAAAAGCAGAAGCTTGCTAATTTTAATTTTAAAGCAAAAGATTACTAATTTTATTTTAATCAGACAATATATTGAGAAGTAAAAGATAATTAATTTTTAATCATAAGACGTTATATTGAGAAAAAGATAACGTGAAAGATTAATTAAATGGCAATGTCATTTTTCATTATCAAGGTATTAATTCGTTTTTCAGAATAAAGTTATTTGCCAAATGGAACATTCCTGTCGGAAATATTTAATCTTTTTGCTTCGCTCGCCGCACACTATGCCATTATATTATATACGACATCCATAGTACTAATAGAATCTTCGTGTTCTCGAAACGATACTGTGCTGGTGCGATAGAAAAATGCCGTCTATTATTTTCCATGGTTCTTCAGTTCCCCGCATCGATTCATCTTCCGAAGTATCTCGCGAAAAAACACTGCGAACTGTCGAAAGGAAAACTTTCTGGCCATTATCATGCTTCGATCAACCAATCGTTCGAGCACTTCGCGGCGCAGGTACCTGGAAAAATCTTCAAACAAGAACGCAAAATGGACCTTCGCACGACATGGTGTAAAGTGCGTTCGTCCACGGAACTCTTTCCCTTCAACTTATTCTTTTCGAGAGTAGTTTCATCTTCTTCCTTTATAAGCGCGAAAATTGGATTAGGAGTTCCAGAAAAGTTATATATAGTTATAAAATCATCGGAAGAAGAAAACCACGTAAAATATATAATCACACTTCTCTTTTTCTCTCTCCTTTCTTTAACATTTTTTGCGAAAGAATAGAAACTCTTTTGTCATATTTCGAATTTGAAAAACAAATCTTGATTATTTTATGTTAAATATTTATTACCAGAATGACATTTACAAAATTATTAAATCTAGAATATATTCATCAATTATCGAATTCGATTAATCAATCGGCATTTTTTCTTACGGAGAATGCCGATCGATTAATGCATCTTGTGTGTACGAAGACCGAGAACAAACACTTTCGTTTAAGCAAGAAACATTAGGCTGGGAACGTAATCCCCTATTTTCGATCCGGGAATTAGCCGGAGGAGTCCGTTATAACGCGTAATTAGGAGATTAAAAGGATAAGTGCTTTCTCTTGAGTGCTTCACGTACACATTTTACCTTGTTATCAAGAAATGACGATTATCGAGAAACGAGAGAAATTTCGTGATTATTGATTCGACGATGAATTTTCACGACACATTCCTTTGTCGATGCAAATAATTAACCGCGCGGTATATTAGGACTGCACTTGAACGCTGGGATTGATGCTTCGTTGAAAGGCTTCGTTCGTTTCCATGGGAATAATTGAGGGAGCAACGAGGCTGAATGCGACCGATGCAATACTCGAAAAATTTGTAAAGTACCTTTCTAGAAACCGATAGACGATTCCGGAAGTTTTACGAGATTGGATCATATCGGTGTGAAATATTCACGAGCGAATATCATAACGGATTCATAGCTTTTTTAAAACTGTCGACATCGACCAGAATTCGAAATGGGTCGGTCATTTATGAAATTTTCAAAGCATCGATGGTTTTATCCTTCACAGTTTTATTTCGTAAAGATAAAAAAGCGATATTCCTTTTGTTCAAAATAAATCGAATGTTATTATCATAACATATGCATAAACGTGCATCGTCATCTTTTTAATACTACTTTTTGATACGCTAAATTATACAAGAAGATCAAGGTAACATTCAACGATGTATCGAGTGCATTGATACATTCTGCGCGTCATCATAGCCACATGAATGAGAGCACGAAAGTAGTTTGTCAGCGTGTCGACATCGTTGAGCCCGATTAGCCCGGAACCCTTCCGGTGTTCTTCCGTAATAATGTATTCGAGCAATGTACTTCCAGCATGGAATAAATCGACCCCTGCGGACCCACTTGTTTTGAACCCCTTTGATATTCAACGCGAACGTCTCTTTGTTCTCTGATATACGAAATTTGTCAATGACTTAGCCATGTAAGTTGCAGCCGATCGATTGTCCTATTTACAAGGATTTAAAAACTCACGCTAAGAGAGATATAATCTTTAATATAATTTTAATACATTTTTCAAATGCGTCGCAAAATATCTTTATTTAATGATATGCGATTTTATTCTTTTAATTCCATTATTAATTTTTAAATTGAATTCCTTTGAGAGAAGGATATACACAAAGCATGTCATACCATTTAAAAGCTATTGTTCACTCCTGCGCGAGGTTCGAATTATCACTGAGGGATGAGTCATAGTCTTTCTGTCTGTTTTTAACCCGTCGTGGCGTCGGAGGCATCCGGGGCGTCGCGAGGGGTTGGAGTTTAATCTAACAACCCCTGGCTCACTTTGCATGGCCAGGGTGGCGTTGCGCAAGATGGAAAGAGAAAGAAAGAACGAGAGAGAGAAAGAGAGAACTGCCCGCAAGGGGTGCGTTTCCCTGACTGCCCCCAGGGCAAACTACCGCGATAACCTCGGACGAACTTCTGGTATGAATAACGTTTGCCATGAATTATCATTACACGGCACGAGCCTACGCACCTTACGTCAATTGTGGGAGGGGGAAGGTCAAGCGAGATTACAAATCTCCGATAAGCTACGCAGATATCAAAGGTGGACGATTCATAGTGACCGTTAAATAAAACAGCGAAAAGGATTTAATGGATGAAAAGAATTCAAGGCGTAAAACGCAAAATTAATTGAATATATTCTATGAAACGATAAAAGATATTTTACAAGTCGATAATAGAAGCCAAAGTAATTTTTTTTTGTAATCAAAAGATTAAATAACTCTAAAAAAGAAAATTTTCTTGTATTTTGACGACGCTCGTTTCGACGATATTGACTTTCTCTATGACGTTAAAATGTAACAGCACACCGCAGTGCTCATATAACATTGATGCACTTTCAGCAATTCACTACGATGCGTCTCGAGCATATCTCGAGGGTCACATTCGTCTATTCGAAATAGCAAAGCAAGATATCCGTTCGGGCGTATGTTGGTCGCGCAACGTCCTGAGGTTTTCGACGCCCGATGCCTCTTATCTGAATTTCGATCACGCTGAATCCGAGCCAAGCGTGACGTCACATTCGGAATATATTTTGAAGAAATCAATGCGTGTGTGTGCGCGAAAATACGTACACACCTGCGCACACACGTGATCGTGTAAGCAGAACGCGGAGGGTTCGCTGAAAGGATGACCCATCTCTCTGAGATATTTTACAGTCCGCATTGATTTCGTATCGCGTTCATCTACAGAATTTTAAAAACTTGAGCTACTTCTTCTTCTGCCATCATCGTCGCACACTCCGCGCGAAGGCATCGAATGTCAAGGGGAAAGCACAAGATCGGTAAAACGAACCATGCGCGTCACTCCACCTCAGACGGGTGGCACCCTAATTCTTTGCGAGATATTCCATGGTATCTATCGACAAGGAGAAGCGCGTGCGGAGTATAAACAAAAACTATTGTGAATTTCAAGAGAGTATAAATATAAACAAGACTTGCGGACAAACAAACGTCGTTTAATCAAAAACTTTTTAAGCTGATATTATAATCTAAGTATATATATATAAAACATTTGTCTTATTTAAATATAAATTCAGATATATAATTTTTTGAAAAAATCTTATTAATATATATATATATAAAGACAGACTAAATAAAAGAGATAAACACATCAAAAGACACATTTCTCTCTGTACTCCGCTGTAATCTCTACAAGTGATATGATAAATTCTTCTTTAGAAAGTCTTTTGCTTCTTAAACGATTTCAATGTTAAGGTACGACATTCCATTCTTTCTTGGAAACTGGATGTATAACGACAGAAGATTATTTGCGGCTGTTATCTATGCTCGGCGTTTATGAACTCGAGAATAATTTCCTTGCAATCCACCCTCGATCCACGGACGGTTCAAGGAAGCTTTAAAAGCTTTTACGACACCGCGTCTTCACCCTTCGCCCTTCATGGCTGCCATCACCGGACGGAAGCTAATTAAGGCAAACGAGGAATGCGAGTTGCAGCTGCAGGAAACGCGTGCTTCTCGATCCTGAGCGGATCACGTGGGGGAGAATTCCGCCCTTCGGATGCCGTAATCACGACCGCGGACTTATCGATGCGGAAATCCGAGACGCGATATCCTCTGTAGCGAACCGTTTGATCGGTTAACGGAAAGCCAGCGAAAACGTCGAGAACAAAGTGTGCAATCGTTCACTTTTGTTAACGAGATCTTGATAAAACGGTTTACGTATCGCGACGAGATACGAGGGAACTTGGGGCTATACCGATTGCTCGTCGAAATCATTTTTAGAAAACGTAAAACGTGATCGTCCATCCTTGCGGACATGTGTAATGTCACATGACACAGCATTGCTAACGATGTATTCAGCGGAGTCGCGAGCGCATAACGAAACATGGTCGGCATGTGTCGCGACGTACGCAGTAATTGCTTCGTTCGTACGTATATATATGACGTAATTAGTTCATAATTGAAACCCTCGGCAAGCGTGCAAGACGACAGCCATTCAAGCATAAATAGCCATGGAACTTGTAAGCTTCATTGGAGATACATGCTAAATTGTGTAAGTAAATTAATTATAATGGACATAAATTATAATGGCATGTAAATTCATGTCAATGTCAAGAATGATTCTTCTATTGCTTTATATCGAGTTGTAAAACTGTAAAGTTACAATCCATTTGCTTAGAAATTTAAATTTTTTTACTATGTATATATAAATTAGATATTTCTGTAGAGAATTTAGAAAATTACATACAATGTAAAAATGTAGCGTCGAATCATGTCGATTTGTTGAAATGTCGTATAAATAGTTTCTTGAGCAGTCACTTGACCTGATGTGATATTTCCTTCTACTTATCTGTAGAGTGCTGTATTACTTTGCCGGAGAAAGCTTTTCAGGAGAGCAGCAGTCGCTAGAGAGTAATATTCAAAACAGCAAGAGTCACCCCACCGGTATTTTCCATCCGAGCGGACCGTCGCGTGCATCGTCGCGACGAGAATATTCGCTCATGCTGATTCCTGTCATGTTTATGTCAAAAAGAGAAAACTTGTCACGTCGCAGTTTCGACTCTGCATCCCTGGACGCACTCGATTTCCATGTAAAAATTGCAAACGGCACGGACAAGCAAAAAATTAACGTATCACGCAACGATGTTTCGATAATGACTTTTCTCGTCACGTTGCGTTGAGGAGCGTCGTCAAACTGTATTGCCATTAATGAAACTCGGAATTTATAATGCTTCATCACGAAGTTAATTCCTTCCGCAGGAAGTTGTTTATATATCTTAAATCTTCAGTAGCAATGTTCGTTCAAAGTAATACAAACTTCCGCAGAGACTGAAATTGCGAAGGTATCGCGAATGGAAGTGTTGTGGATGTTTGAATGGAATCGTAATGCGAGTTGAAAATCGATTTCCTCTCACGAAAAGAGGAAACTGTTGAGTTGTCAAAGCGACAAGTAACCTGCTCGTACACCATCGTGACCATCGCAAGGATAAACGATCGCCGACGAAGAGAAGCCTTAATACAAATGATCGATAACTTTTTCATACAAATCTAATTCGCGTTTCTAATGTAGTAAAATTCCCTCGCTAATTCCATTCTAATTGTTAAAACGAAGGGAACAAATGTGCATGAATGATTTGTTAAAGAATCTACAGCACCATAGTTTATGATTAAACCGCATACGCGCGATCTATGCAAACCGTATAGATTAACAAGAGTGCCTGTTCTTAATCAGCAATTTATAAGCGTCTTGGCTCTCCTCTCAGCGTCTTTTTACCCTCTCGGCGGATAATCAGCGAGTTCCCTTGAGCAAATTTGCCCTCCCGAGCCGGCCGGGAGGCAAACACTTTGGCGAGCCTCGCTAAATCCTCAGAATACACTCGGGTAGATGAGCTCAACCGTGAGAGAAGGGACGGACGATTTCCTACTCAACAGCAGCAATGACACGAATCTCTCTTTTCCTCTCTTGCTCTCTATCTTTCATAGTAATTGACCAGAGCGTCGCGCATGTAAGATCTATAGAGTTTTCCTGGAACACCTTAAATCTATTGTCTCGATTCCACCGAGTACTATGGTCGTTAAAAAGTCCTCCCGTGTTATCGATTTGGGCCTTTGCATGCCATTGTTCCGCCGACTTTACGATTGTTTAAGGCACCATTTAAGTCCACGGAATTCCCCGACCTCAATTATGGACTCTAGCTAATCAGCGCTTGAAATATGCCAGTCATTTCATATGATCAAACCGAGTTCAGAAAGGACAGGAATCCAAAGAGAGAGAGAGAGAGAGAGAGAGAAAGCGAGGGAGAGAGCACATAAGCGAACATATGCGCAACCAGAGGGTTGGTGTGTTTATGATATTACTTAATTAGAATGGGGTCGTAGACAGAATTGCAGGACAGGATCGTACGCCATTTTCATTTCGCACTATGAACTACTTTATAATTTCCATTATGAGTTTATTCATGCAGATCAAAGTTGTGAATACTCAAGAACCGCGTACAATATTCTACTAGAAGAAACATTGCAATAAATCATTTTTTCGTAACTGTCAGAGATTAATTACACGAACTTTGAATGTCTGGATTATTTTAACCAGTAGTTTTGGTCTTACTTACAGTGCTTGTTTGGTAAAATGGATCGCATCCTTTTTTTTATCTTTAATCGGCTGTTCTCGACAATATGGAAACAGAACAAAGGGCAGTGAAAGATTTAAGAATAAAACGTGAGATGGAAAGAAAATGAGACCTTGCGATTTTCCGTGTTTCTCTCTCCCCAATGAAACAAATGCCTAGACGTTATTCAAGGTTCCGTTTCATTGCGATGCAAAGTTAGAACAACGCTATGATAATCAGAAGGGGAGGACCGCGACATTAGCAAGATTGATAATGGATTGTCACGGAGATTGTGTCAGGCTATTAAATGATGGATGTTACGCAGAGAATTTGCATGCTTTTTCGATTTACACAATATCTTTCTTTGCAATTTTTTTAAGATCAGAATTATATTAAATCGCACAAAAGAAGTAAAACATAAAAATAATTGGAGCAAATAATAAATACACATATAATAATAAAATAATAAATACGAATATAATAATAAAAACAAATAATAAATGAATAAAAAACTAAAATTAATTAACTTCAAAACATGTATCATTTCACAACTCTCATTAAAAGAGAAATAATCTATTACACGAAATTACAGTAAGGATTTTATTTCGCAATGAGAATCATTAAATTAACATTGTATCTCTTGACGCATTCCATGGTAATTAAAAATGATTTATAGCGAAATATTGTTGAATTCAAGAGGAATATCAATAAATTCACAATTATTTAAATTTCTTTCATTTGCAAGTTCGTAGCTTATATTAATGAAGTTTTCTGTAATATTCTCAAATAATTTTACAATATCTCTTGCATATCGCACAATACATAAATCAAGCAGAATCGCAGTGAGTTGGGAGCGAGGATCGCCATTGGAAAAATTTGAAAATGAAGGCCCGATGAGTTATCGGAAACAGCGGCATGTGAAAAACGCACTCACCGGCGCCAAAAAAAAATTACATCCACTCGAGTTCGCGAAATAGGAGGTCGAGGAAAGGGTGGACGCGAGAAGGGGGCGCATGTCGGCGTCGATAATGTGGAATTGCGCGTTCTGCAGGGATAAACAAAAAGGCGAGACTGAGGCAGACAGAGCATTAATCGCGAGTGCAATCGATGCCCGTGATCGCTTTAATCTTCGTCGGTCGGCGACGTGCTTGTGGATGAACGCGTATATTGACGAGTGTGTGCGCGCCCTTTCGTACAAGCATGTTCATCGAACAGGAATCCGGCATATAATCAGAAACAGGGGACGTGATTGCGCGTAGAATGATACGTATTGACAGATGTCATGCTCATGTATACTTGGCCAGTCAAAGGAAAAATTATAGAAGGAATAGAAAAATAAATCTGTATCGTGATATTAATATCGCTATGTACATATCATACGTATAATATTTATGCGAAAATAATGCACGAGAAAAGTTTAAACCATCTTGTGGTTCACGTCTTGTTCTTTTAGCATTTTCACGCTGTTTTATTATACTTAATCGGATAATTGAAACGCCAACGTATAATGTGCCTCGCGTCATTTAACAGGAGTAATATACTGACAGTCGTTATTGACGATTGAATGATTATTATATCCTTTGGAATCTCACATTCGCAATTACCATCGATGTGATATGTGGTTTATCGGGGATTGCTGTCAGATTGCAAGATTCCATCAATTGACAATATGCTTCATACAGCTAGATAGATACGATATTCCCGTCGATGAAATCCTATTCTTCTCCAAGGTAACTACATGTCAGACTATTTTCTCCAGCGACAGCTATCGCTTTTATTTTTAACATATCTACTCAATATATGTATATGACAGAAATGTAAATGCAAAACTAATTTATTATAGAATAATAACATAATCTAACATTTCTATAACTATAATTAAATTTTAGAAAATTCTAAAATGTTAAATAATTACAAAATATGTTATAAATATTAGTTTAGAGTTTATTTTTTAATGAGAGATTTAAATTATTTATAAATATATTTCAACATTTAAAGTCATTAAACCGTTAATTCAAACGTTATAAACTCTGTGAATAAATTTTCATTGGATTTCTTTTAATTGCAATAATTTCAAATATACGTATCCGCAAAAAAAAGCTATCTCATGATTTTCATACGGAAGTAATATTCACTTGAATTAAGTCAAATAAATTCTTAATTTTATAATTTTTGTTCCAATTAATCTTTATAATTATATCGCACATTCTCAATTATAAATTAAAAAAATTAATGAATATTAATATATTAATATAAAATATACACAAATAGGTTTTAAATTATAAAAAAAATAAATTATTTTAAAAATTATTTAACAAAAGCGACAAACTTCGATTTTTTCACGCCTCTATTATTTATGCAAAAAAAGACAATAACCCTAATTTCTTCAAGACTTCTTTCCCTCAAAGAACGCCCAGGTGAAATCAACGAAACATAGAATCTGTCATGATTTCTCAAGCGTTACATAAAAGCGCGTGACGTCGCCGAAAGCCCGTCTCGCTTTTCATACGCATCAAGCATTCTCGACGCGAATACTGCCACAAGCGACGGATGGGGTGGAGATTCGGGGAGGTGGAAAAGTTTTTCTAGAGTTTCTGATCCGTGAAAAGCAGCGATTAAGCGATTTATAAGTGCAACCTTTCCTCCTACTCTCCCCTGGATCGCCCGCATCTGGCCCTTAACCGTCTTACACTTTCCTGTCTACAACCCGCGCTTACTCCCTTGCTTCCAACGTCTTTGCTATAATTCCCTTGACACGAGAGCTTTTAATGCTCATGCGGTCGTTTTCATGATTCAACGTTATTCGTAAAACAAAAATAAAACGCAACGTAAAGAAATCATCGTCTTCTACGCGCAGATGCAATTGCAATATGAAAAATCCCAGAGCGAAAGTGTTGTCGTTCGCATGACTGCATAAAAGTCACAGAGTTATTCGAATATCTTGTTTATAGTATATCACAAGTTTTGTAAAAGAAACAGATGTCTCGTCCTTTCACTGGATACATAAAAAACTGAAAGACTGACAGACTTATTTTGATCTCCAAGATGCCCGTTGAAAAGTCCTCGAGCTGCAAACTTCTGTTACGCGAACCCAAAACTTTTTTTATAAGATTTAGATGTTTCAGATTATTGTTGGCAGTAAAAACAAAAGTAAGTTTCTATGAAAAATGTTGAAACATGGTGGTATTGAAAATACAAGATAGAAGACAAAAATAAAAAAAAGATGTCGCGTATGATTTATGACTAAAGTTTAACGATAAAGAGAATACGTTGCTTAATAGATAAGTATATATAATGTAATAATAATAATAATTAAATTTCTCGATTTAAAAAAATAACATTTTGTAAAATGCAGTACGTGTATCTCTGCCTGAAATCGGAGAACTGAATTTAAATAAAATACAATTCACGAACGGGGCGATTTCCCGAATGATCGATTCGGGATACGTCAACGCGAGAAAGAACCGAATTACACGGTACGTTAAGGATGTCCTGCGAGCACATCAATCTGGATCTGGCCCCATAAGATTCCGATCTCACCCCTCGATCTCTCTCTGTGCAACTACACCAGAGACACGCAATGACTCACGCGCTTTATTGCGCCTCTTTGCCGCCTACTGAAATCAATAATAGTGACATCATGCGGTGCGATTATCGCAGCTAAAATAGCGCATGAGCTGATTCAGCCGATTCGCAATAAAGTATTACGTAGGCGTTGCACGCCGCTTTCTATTAGCAGTCATTGTTCCTCGCAAACGAAGTAGAAGACCGGCAGTTAACTAATAATAGCCACGACAAACTGAGTGACTATATACAAGTCGCCTCAGGCTTTGCGCGTTTTCCATCGATCATAAATGTATTATATCACCGAGATCTCTTGAGGTGATTAATTTGCTTCACGCAAAAATTACATTCCAATATATGTATATAGGTTGAAAATATAATATATCAGTATTGAAAATTTTTGAGCGATCTAGAATAACATCTATAATCAAAACGCACGTGTGTATTTTAATGGATTAATGAACACATTTGATCTTATTCTCACTTCTTCGGTTATGTTCAGAAACTAGGAAAGAAGGTGACAAGCCGCCGTAGCGAAATTAGCCAAGTCGACTAGTGCCGTACAAAGATTTGACGAATCTTCCAAGTTCTCGAGTAACTTTCCGCATTGCGAGGATTGCAGGGGATCGGAGAAGAATAGGAGTACAACGGGGTTGCAAGGATGACGACGTAGGTAACCGGAACGTTAGACAACGAGCCGAAGAATTTCTTATTCCCTCAACAACCCGATGTTTGCGTTTCTGATTGGCCAACACGACTTATCCACATCGCGCACACTCTCTTTTTTTATTTTTCTTTTTTTCCCGCACTCCTAAGTCTATCCACGTCATCTTTTTTTCGCACCTGCTGCGTCAAATCTGTCATTATATCAAGGAGATAAAGTTTAACGATCCGCCATTTACGACCCTCATTTGCCGACTTAACGACGCAATTATTTTTTATCCTATAAATCCACGCCTGATGATGATAGGCACGAATTATGGAAGTGATGATACGTGAAACGCGGTTTTCAAAGTATTTAAATAATTACTGAAAAAAAATCTCCATATAAATAATCTGATGTATAAGAGAGAGTATTTCTTATATAATAGATATATTTTTTATTATATCTCATAATGAATGCAATATCTAAAAATCGCGAAGAGATTACCGCTATCCTTTTCTATCGATATTTCAAAAATAACGCTTTACAACACTCGGCATTGAATCTGCCGAATAGAACTGCGTTGTATTAAAACTCACGAAGTATATTCCTCTGAGAGCGGAGTACAAACTCTTTCAGCCCATTCATCGATTTCAAACAACAATGTAATAAAACAAGAAGAGTATTATGGCGGCAACGCAGTTTTCGGCGAAGCATTTCGAATTTTTTAACGCTCGAGCGCTCAAAAGTTCGACCGCGAATGAATTTAGGGAGGTCGGCAAGCCGCAAAGCACAAAAGGAGGGCAGACGTTAAAACGAAGAGAGTTACGAGAAGGAGAGAATGGCATTCCCGAAATGCAAGGGCGCTTTGAGCACCAAGGGAGAGAGCTGGCTAACGTTAGCGTTGTGCTCTGTGCGTATATTTTTTCTCGCCGTTCCGTCGCCTCTGGCCATCCCAAACGCGAACCCCACGCACATCGCTATAAATATGTCTCGGCACTAGGCTAGGCCAGGACCGAGCTATTCCCATGGCGCGAGCCTTCGCCATCGATGCGTAACTGGTCTGATATATACAGTGCTCCGGGACCATCGAATGTCTTTTTAGCCGCAAACTTTGGTGCAAACGATCTTTCTTTGCGAAAATATGGATGGAGACTAGCGATTTTCTGAATTTTTTGACATTGATTATCTTTATAATTAATCTATACATAAAATTCTATTTAATATTACTTCAAGAAAAAATAAATTCATAAACTTTGTCGTCTTATCTGTTTTTTGAAAATGATATTTTAATATTTTTCTTCAAAATCTATACTTATTCCAAATCAATTTAAAAATTTGAAAAAAGATATCTGATGATTTTAGAACACGTTGTAGAAATAAGCAAGGCAATTTGCGTCAAAGCACAACTAGCTTCAGTCATATATTCATTTTATAGCGTTTAAATTGACGGTGATCGCTTTGTAATGTCATAAACGGAACTTCAATATCAGAATTAGAACCGCATGTAATGGCGCACTATAGCGTTTATGATGTTATGAAAAAAAACGCTTTGTCTAATATTCTCTAATTCATTCTGATATAGCTATATAGCGATTAAAATCTTTGCATTAGATATTCTAGTGCAAAGATAAAAATAATAAAAATACTAGAAAATATTTTATACATAAAAATTATGTGTGTGTGTGTTTTCCTTTGAATGAGAAGTCTAAATTATATGGAAAACTAGTGAGCATATATGGAAATTCTCTCAACTTCGTGCGACGATAAGACTTCATGTTGACGTCATATGAGTTCCTCCGAAAGAAAAGTTGTATGAGCATTCAGGGACAACTCCACTCGAAAACAAGTCAGCAAATTGTGTTTGTCAGCAAAAGTTGACGGTTGATGTCTTTGTAAGGAAAATATGGAAAGCTATCTGTCTCGCTTCTAAACTAGTTCCTCTAAAATAGAAACAGACAATATATTTCTATAAATAATATGTGATATGCATAATCATCGAATTATTCATATATATAATAATAATGTATGCGAATAATATTAAATAGATTATTTAGACAGCAATGATGCGCCGAATTTATGTATAATAGAAATTAATTTAGTATTATGGATTATGCAAATTGCAAAAGTTGCAATGATAAAAAAACAAAACTTTAGTTTCAATTTTAACACGCTTTAGGTTAAGTAGTTTCAGATTTTAAATAGAATGCGGTTTACAAGCGTGAATGTATCGAGGCTCTCACTTGTAGAAATTGAAGCTTCATTGTGAAATAAAACATGCCAGTATAGTTGAGCGTTAAGCAACTCCATTCCAAATGCAGAAAGTTTTGCCCGATATAATCGGTTCAAACAAATATATGTACATGATGAGAGGATTCACATATGTGTCTCTGGACAGCAAGAGTTCACGGTATTTCTTTCTGTCTTCCTCTCCATACATATATCTTTCTCTCTCTCTGACCACAGCATCCATGATACTGCCATATTTTCCAACATTTCCAGAAATAATTAATGATATTTGTCACAACTTGTAGCCATCCAAGATACAATTACAATTTATCATTAATAATGAATAACACAAATATTTAAATAGAGACAGATGTCATATATCTTCCTTTTACATCATATTCCTTTTATTATAAAATTCGCGTAAAATATACATGAATATATGAAATTCCTTTATTTGAATTTTAATTAAAAACTGTATCTGCTTTTTCTTGATAATAAAAATTATGTTGAATAATTCAAAAAATATTAACGTAATATTAATATTTACATACAATATAATATAATTACATAATATTACATAATATATAAATTACATAATATAATATATAATTTAGTAATGCGTATAAAGCATTTATAACAATACGTTATTGATCTATATGAGATTGATTCTATTTACGTAAACCAAATAAAGGTAACAAATTGCAAAACAATATTCGATGAAACACCGAATGCTGAAAAGAGGGAAAGAGAAATTTTCTCTGAAAAGTATATATTTCACACGAAATACCGGCAATTCGTTCAACATATCGTGAACATATATGCTGAAAACTGTAAGAGAATGCGGTACTTTGCGACAGTTTTCTGCCAACAAGCATCATAGAAAGTCTCCGGGTTTTAAAGTTACTCGCACGAACAGAAAACAAGCGTTATAGCGAGAAAAGTTAAACTCTTTCAATGTGTTGTCCTATATATTCATACAAACTTATACATCTCATCGATGGCAAAAGCGGTCAGCGGTTTCGGATACCTCACGACTGACACAGCAATGCAATTATCCCCTCGAGATCCGAGTTTGCTCAATGTTTGGTCGCGTACGCTGTTTTACCAATAGTGAACAATGTTATCAAAAATAAAGATTGCTTAATTTAGTACCGATGCATGTCTTTAAACAGTATAGTACAAACTGGAGCATGACAATGGAAAGTTAAAATTAGTTAAAATTAAATTTCTAATAAAGATGAAAGATATATTGTTAATCGATCCCCATAAATACTTGAAATACTTGAAAATGCTTATTCCTCAAAATAATAAAAAATATTGACAAATTGCAAATCAATTTACAAAATTAAAAAAGAAATATCTTAATGTAAATATACTATTCAAAAATTCTCACTATTTATTCATACTAAAATAAAGTCTAGTCTTTCAAAGTCTATGTATTTACATTAATCAATAAAATAGGCTAATAGCTTTCTCAATGAAAGAAGAGTCAAAATGGTTTCACTTTTATATTTTGAAAATTTACCTAACTATTATTTCTATTAAAACAATCTATCCGACAAAAATAAAAATAAAAAACTACTTTGATAGAGCTTTGCCATCCAAAAATGCCACCCACGTGTTGGCCACCCGAGTGCAGCTATTGCGAGAACTATCGTCATGGATAACGAGACATAGAATGCATAAACTCCTGAGAGGAATCTGCAAGTCTCTTCGCCGGGAACAAATTGTCGAGGAAATTATCTCGCGCTATCCGACTGATAATAACTGGCGATGATAACTGGCTTACAGGTGAAATTTCGCACCTACCACCGAGAAGTGAAGTCACGGCAAGTGATGACAGACGATCGGATACGGCAAGTGAATGTATGTTTACACCGACATCGGGTCAGACGTGTGTACGTGCGGTGACGAAACGCACTTAACTCGGTCCAGAAATGCGGAGGGGTACGATCGCGTAAGATGGAGCTATAAAGTATGAACTCACCTTCGTTGGCGGAGTACAGCTCTGGGGCCCGGGTCTCTGCGACGAACCGGTACAAACCGGACAGCGTGAGAATGTCGAGCACACAGGTGCAATATCTCCGATGACGCGGCTACGCCGCTCGAGTGGTCGGTGTGGACTGCAGAAGAGCCCGCAGATGATATCAGAGACCTAGGGGAGCACTGCATGACATCATCGCGGGCCAATCCCTGCGAATTCAGCGGGGCGCATGCGCCGCGTCTGCCACCCTTCGGCGCCGGGGATGCTTGCGATATATCGCAATCGATTGCATCCCCGACTTCGCGCCCCCGACGACGGAGCTCTCTGCTGGAGAAGCTTTACCCTCGTTTTTAAAATATGGCGCCAAGTTTGTTTATATCTTTGCGCATCATTCTTTATCTATTAATTTTATCAAATTTTTGATTAGAAAAATATCAAAAACCGTTTTTTTAAATACCGTTTATCGATTTCAAATCAATTAATAATCTTGCACGGATTTTTCTGCCATTGTTAATCGTATAATTCTTTAATTTTTAAAACATATTATAATTTCATTATTACTATTTTTAATAAAATAACAAGCTAACAAGTTAGAAATAAAAGTATCGTTAATAAATCTTGCTGAAAACGTGTTATTACGAAAATACTTCAACTTATGCGAGATGTACGTAACTGACATATCAGCCTGATACACTTGGTAAAAACACAGACGTGCGAATAATCGTAGATAACTCTTCCCACACTGTCGGGATGTAAAGCTGATAGATAAGCGGGCTGTGATATCAAGTCAAACATACATACATAAATCTTATCAAAGTAACGCTTGCGATAAAAATATTTTGCATATATCCCGATGTTCTTTTCTCCGGCGTAGATAACAGGTAAGCTTCTTTGTCACCGCTTCAACAAGCTGTGCTGAAATATGTAAAATTATTCCGGGATATTCGCGATGTCGGGACCGGTTTACCTGGCGCGGCGTTTTCAAAGTATCCGGGACATTGTATTCCTCGTACTCACGAATATCTTTTCCGTTACAAGCTCGTATAACACGCGCGACTGGCTGCAGGTGCGAACAAGGCTCGTGGAAGGACATTATCATAGTCGTGAATACAGAAGCATCTTCTTTGTAAGGCGCGAAATTGCCAGGGTGAAAAAGAGGTCGAGCACCAACAGTTTCCGAAGAATAGCAGAGCCCGAAAATGCTTAATTTCCTGAAAAGAGTTTGCGACTCTCTCCTTGTATCCGTGATTTAACATCAAAAAATTTGGACGCCGCCGCGTCCTTCCTTTCTATTCTGAAAGAAATCTGACGGACAACGTCATGTATTCGCATATATGGAGAAAATAAATATTACAAAATTTCCTATTTTTTTCCGAGTAACACATAACATATATGGCGATTTTACGGCAGCATTTATCAATCTCGGAAAAGCGTCTTCCCTCGTCAAACAATAGCATCCTGATACCTTCTGAATCGATTTTACGTTTCGTGATTTTGCTTTCGCGTAATATAGGGGAGTTGTGTATTCTGCGTACTTATGAAACTACAAGCGATACACGCGTGCCTACACATGTCGAAGTTTGTTCCCCCCAAATTCGAAAACGTGGCATGAGGAATGGCCGAATTATGCGACATATTGCACGATTCAAATCCGCCCTGTCGAACATAGTCGGATATTCGAAGAAAAGAAAAAACGGTGTTTATAAGAGCAAGGGGAATTGTTTCGACTCACTGACTGCGCGTTGCTTTGTGCTATAAAGGTAAATATCGTATCCATCGGTATTAAAGTTGAAAGGTGCAATTCGATTTAAAAATTCGTCGAAAAATAATCGCAAACATAAAAAAAATTAATTTAATCGGAATAATCGATTTGACTGATTAGTTACTATTCCATGAGATATGTTACCATTCCATGAACTTATGATATTTCCTCGTGTAAAAAGCTTGAACGAAATCAAATTGCGGCTGCACGATGGGATTTCGAAAGAGAGATCGATCATGCCCTGCGCGTAAGCTGGAAATATGTTCGAATCAATCACAAAGCTAGCCGCGAGATTAAGCACAACGGCTTCTTTTATTGATCAGCGATGCTTTACCGCTCGCTGAAATTCGCCGCACGGCCTTTTCGGGGCGAGCGATTGGAGATTAGGTGGCTAATGTGCGGATAGCTAGCATTGCGGAGGGTATACGAAAGATAAATCAGCAGTTTTAGGAACGACTACAGTCAAGCAGGGATTGAAGCCGATAATTACCGAAACACATATATATGTACGTGCACGTTCGCTAAATGTTTCTACTTGCTAGGAAAATGTTAATAGCATTAATATTTTATGTAAACACGCGCGATACGCTACACAATTTTAATGTGCATATTCAGCAGGCTCTCAAATGAAAATCCTTGAAAAATGGCGTTAAGTATAAAAGATTTCCTTGGCCCTGACACGTAGCCTACTTTGCTGAGATGACGATGGTGCTTTTCATCAACATAACGAGCTATCTCAAAGTTGGACGCATCATAAATAATCACGTCGCGTGCATAGAACGAAAATAAACGAAACATTTGCAACAAGGCGAACGAAATTGTGCGAATATCACGAGCGAGATTTTCCGGAATAATTTGATGGCGCAATATCGTCGCGAAAAAAGGGCAGCAAAAATAAATTGATGTCTTGAAAGAGGCTCAGGGTGCTTGAATACCGAGCTACCGTCGCGGACTTATTTCGTCCCGTTTCTCCTCGGTACCGTATCTGTACTCTCTCAATACTTTTCTGTCTCCCTGTCTCGGTGGAGGGTAAATTGAGTGACGCAAAAAAATTTATTAAACATTCTCTCAGATCTTTACATCGCTGACTGATGTTCTTCATTAATCCATAAGCGAAATCGATAAACAATTTAACAAGCGGTTAAAAAATACTGTCACATGATTGACGAATTTTGCTTTTATTTTAACAACAATTTTGTTAAGATTATTTACAAAGATTATTTACAAAGATTATTTACAAAGATGCTGATAAATAGTTCTTGAACCATTATTATTGTAAACAACTGAAATCGTTACGGAATGTTGAATATTGCATTCAATTTGGGGTTTTTCGTAGTCACTATGCCATCACTGTGGGTTGCGTATTTCCATCTCGCAGATTTACATAAGTGACTTATGGTCAGCAAGTATTACCCTCGTACCCAGAGACACGGGGTCGCTCAGTCGTATCTTTGATGCGACGTTCGCGCGGGGATTCAAATGAGGGACGGTCGTTACGAGACCCGGTGTGGAATATCATACGAAAGTATCTGATTTCGTTATTCGCGCGATATTTGCCAAAAAAATCGAGTAATCTGAGAGAGTTTCCAATTTTTTAAACGGCTCTTCTGATATTTATCTCATTTTTATCGTAAACAATAACAATTATAAATAATAATATTACAAATATTTTTATCAAAATATTTTAGGATCTATCTCATCGAAATCTCTTTGTACAGTTTTAACTAACAAGATCTCATTGAAACGATCTCATTAAAAATCGCGGCGATTGAAGATTCATTACCCGTTCTATTGTAGCGGGATATACATATCCTATGGAGATAATAATCAAATGTAACCATGTACAATTAATTTAGTCGACAATACTTCTCTAACAGAGTGATTGCGGCTTTCGATTAGCTATCGAAATTGTATTCATTAAATGCAGAAAATCCATTTCAATTCGAATATTGGTATCCTCTCTCTTGTTCATTTTGGCGACTGCTAAACACAATTGTATATCTCACTCTTTGCAAATTACATTAATCCCGTCGAGAGATAACGCCTTCAAGTTTACCGCTTTCAAGATTAAATAATGTGGTATCAGCGAAATCTTGGCAATGATATATGGCAATGCAAAAACTGATTGTAGATTTAATTTAAAGATTATTACGACGGAATGATATGTAATGCGTGCGTGTACGTATTACACTCACGCACGTTGTCGATTCTTCATGTGTAATTAGCCGTCACCGCTTAACGAGCGTGCGATCTCACTGTCGCGATGGAGATCCATCGTGCGTTATAACTCGTCTGACAGCAACAGGAAAATGCGATTTTTTCATACATATATACACGGTGTCTCGGATTTCCCGCATTTTTTCTACGGATTCTTTGAATAATTTGAAGTCGATCCTTTCCCGGTGCCTTCCGGTATTTCCGAGATGAAGATATCGATTTTAATTTGGTCGAGGTATGCGTGAAAAAGAGAGCGAGAAATCTCTGTGACATCTCGTGTAATATCACGCGCAGAGACCGCATGAATGATCGTTAATTAATTCCAGACACGGCGCGAATAAAACGACCTGTCGGTAAAAAAAGCACACCCGCCTTATATTTCCAATTTTTCACACGCATATGTACGAGCATAATAAATACCGGCGGCGGTTACCTTTGGATGACGCGAAGTGCATGGCAACGAGAACACGTATTTTTTTTCTCCCCTACTCTCTTTCTCGAAGCATATTGTTCCCCCAGTCAGCGTTTCCTCTGTCGCAATGAAACGTAGAAACGATTCCCTATCATGAGTAAAACGTTTTATCAGATAAAGTCATGCTATCGGTCTCGCGAGATAAGAGAACGGTGACAGACGATGACACACGACGTTCGTACTTTCGGAAGTGTACGTGTCGCGCTAGCTATTTTTTTCCTCTCCCCATCTTGCGTGTGATTCTCATCCCATTTCGAATAGAAGATAACTAAACAAAGTAAGTATAATAGTATTTTTCTATTATTAAATATAATCTAACAATTAGCATAAAAAGGAGTCAATAAATTATGAAATATTAATGAATGATGAAATATATCTAATCAAAATAATTAAATCCGTAATAATTAAAACCAATTTATAAAATTCAGTCTCTTTTAAATATGATTTGATATTTAAAATAAATTTTATTTTAAAAGTGTTGAAAATTGGTTTTATTTGTGTCGTGTAATGATACATATCTGTGGACGTCAGTTAAATGGTTGAATGTTTTCCTCACGTGATCGTTATCAGATACCAAAAATTCAAGACAAATATACACTTGATTAAATAATCGATCGTATCTGAACGAGCACACCTCCATTCGCATTCGTCCTAATCTTATTTGCACTTTAGCCGCGACCCTCCGCCTCTTAAGTCCTCCATTATTCTATATTGAATTGTACATAAATCTTCATAGCAAAAGAGCAACTTGGACCGTGGACCACCTGCGAACCGGTAAAGAAAAAGCGCGAAGTAATTTCTCTTCATCTCTTCGTGCGATAGCATAGAAGCGGGGTAAGGTGGTCTCTTTCCGCTAAAGTAGATTCGTCTCAATCTCAGACCTAAAGAGCCCTAAGGATCGAAGGCATTAAATAACCGTCCTTGCCGATAGGTCATGGACACGCTCTATCCGAACCTCTACGAGCGCTTCAAGACCGAGGGTCTCTGTCCCATCTGCCTCATGGAGATGGAACTCACGCCTCGGTACTCTTGTGTCAACCAGCACACCGTGTGCCATCGCTGCAAGCCCTACTACTACGGCTGTCCCACGTGCAAGGCGCCGTTAGATGTGGAAATTCTGCCGCTACAGACAGACGTACCGCCCTCGACACATTACATGCCGCATCCCATGCCACCACAATCGTACGACACTCATGGTCCCAGCGCGCCGTTGATGAACTTCCTGGACCACGAGAGAGGGTTTTGGGAGCTGCCCGTACCATCGGAAGATCAACAACTCGAATCGTGCTCGTATTCTCATCTAGGATGCTGGGTGAAGATACCGGAACATCTGCGCGTGCTACATGAGTCCAGGTAAAGGTTTGAGTGTATTCTTACTGTCGTCACTAATGTCACTGTTATTAATCGTAAAATTATAATCTCAGGTGTCAGTTTCGACCGCATTTGGAGGAGAACCACATGTCTACCGATCTTCACCACGATGATTTAGTGGAGTGCTCGTATGCTGCAGCGGGTTGCAGGGTACGAACGGTCCCATGGCGACGTAGTATTCACGAGAAGTTTTGTAACTATAGAGATAGGTTTGAAGCCGTAAACGTCATTAGCGATGGTCTTGCGTCTGCAACGATCACCAGTAACGATTACGACGACGATCCCGACGAATTGGTACAGTGCAAGTTCGAGCGATACGGCTGCATGGTGAGAATGCCGAGGAGACGGAAATACATGCATGAGCAGAAATGCAACTACAAGAACCATCAAGGAGACGTAAACGATGGGTTCTTCATTTATCCTGCGCAGCCGGAATTAGATCCTGAGGAGCAAGTGGAATGTAGATGGTCCGTATACGGTTGTCAGGTCAGACCGAAACGCTATCGTACGCAAATCCACGAGGATAAATGTAATTACAGGATGGAAGAGTGCGCGTACAAGGATTACGGATGTAGCGCCATGTTTACACCGGCCAGAAAATATGCTCATGAGAGAACTTGCGAATATGCCAATTAGATTAACGATGTATCTCAGATAAAATATAATTTTGCGTAGAATAGATGCATATTTACTGGAAGCGATCGCAAAAATATTTTTTCCATATTTTAGTTTTATTTTTAAGAGACATCGATCAAGATGTAGTCGCACGATAAAACGTTCTTATTTTTCGTGACGAGAGAGAATAGCACATAAATATACAAATTGCTTTCGAAAGGATCGATTTGTTTGTAATCGTTACGTCATATGGGGTGCCAATAAAAAAATTTATTTTCTTTATATTGAACAAACGAATAATTAGAATGTCAGTTGAATAAATCAAACGGACGCATGACAAGTTTATTAGCAAGCTGCACGCGAGCACAAAATTCGTACGGAGGTAACAATAATTAACAACAGTAAAGCAAGTTTATCGTCAACCGCTAAAACGAGAGTCTATTTTACAGAACCCATTAACAACGATTTCTCCAAGAACCCGTGGGATAATATACGGAAGAGGATTATTTACTCTATCTATCTCTCTTTCTCTCTCCGTTCCGTTGCAAGATAGCGAGACTTATGCCTGTCGGTCGGGAGATCATCTTGAGCATGATCGTTCGGAATGAGGGGGTGATGGGATAGCTGGGATATCCAACACCTGCAGGCTAATGGTGAGTCTCCCTGTGCGCCCACGATCACACGCCCCCACCCTCGCATCGTCGCTCGATGAAACGACACCTACACGTTTATAGCGCCCATTTATAACGCCAGCGTGTGCAAAAGATGGGAACGGGCTTCACCTCGATATCCGACGCTTCCAAATGTTAGTCTCGAAGTCAATAAAACGCGTCAGACTCAAGCGTTATGCAGTCTTGAATTTTATTTTGTCTACTAATGATTAAAAAAAGAAAAGCAAATTATACTAGATTATTATAAATAATGTGCAATAGTTTGCACATAATTTCTTTGCTATATTATTCTGTTGCAACATAACTGGCAATATAAAGTAACATTTATTTAATGTAGTATATATAAGCAAATACTAAAAAAAATCAGCAAAGTTCAATACTTGTGAATAAAGGGTGCGAACGAAGATCGAAATCTATTTCTTGTGCCATGAAAATCTCTGATACTCCCCTGGGTAAAGGCTTACGCCTTCGTTCCTAAATAAATATCGAATGGACCGTGTCGTGAAAAAATCTTGTCCGTCCGCAACGTGAACGGTATGCCATCTCAATCTGGTCAGAACTTTAACATTCAACGATGGCCTGCTGGACAAAGGACTGCAGGGACTGTTTTACATAGTAAAGACCAAAAAGGATCCCTACGTCTGACCAACGGATGCCTTAAAGAGAATACCGCATCGTATCCAAGTTCATAGTCGTACACAAAGAGAAATCGCCATCTCAAATTATATATCCGGGAACAATCGAAATAACTCTTATTCAAGAAAATGTCACCCCTCGATCGCTACCCTTTACCGTCTCTAATTGCGTTTCAAGCGCATTTCATTCGCTGATTTTTAATTAACCGATTTACAAAAGGATTGCGCAGCTTAAAGAAGATGTTTTATTACGACTGATTTTGATTTGAAACATCTGCTGTTATCTGATTTATGCGCATAAATTTATTTCAGGATTGTGTTTCATATAAAATTTAAATATAACACGTATATATAATTAGTTATGCTTTTCATTTTTCGATACATGTAGAGTAATATTCTCATATATATAATTTCATACTTTTTTTACAACAGACAACAGTATTGTAGAATCCAGGAAGCATATTAAATTTGGTGTGTAATAAAAAGATGTAAAGAAGATATCCGTTTTCTAGTTCAATAAGTCAGAAAAAGCGCATTAATATACGGAGATCCGTTATTTCTATGTAAAACAGCAACGCGAGAGGAAAAGTTGACGACGGATAGGGAACGATTATCAGACGGAAGTTAATGGCTTTTTTTCTTCATTAAAACCTCTCTCGCATAAATTAATCAGCTGATCAGCGTTAGATGATGAAAGATAAGAAGACGGCTGCCAGTCGCATTTAAGAAGCTCGTTGGTAGGCAAAACGGATACAACCACGGTAAGCTAAAACCGACTGATGGTGGGGGTTGAGCGGAGGAATAGAAGGAAGAGATGCGAGTAAATTGCACCCTTGGGGACAAGCCTGACGAGTGACGCGAAGGACGCAACAAGCCAGAAGTCAGCCAACTTTAATTAAGACGGCGTAGCAGACTAGGTGTAGACACGGGACTTTATATAAGAACTATATGAGTTTGTAAAATTTCTTTGTTACCTGTAAATTTTGTTGGAACGTACTATACGAGCGAAACGTAATAAAGATGTAAAACGTTTATTACAGAATATAAGTTACAGAATATTTCTGACCTAGTAATTTATTTTTTATCTAGCGTTATTATTTGTTCCAAAACTTTTCAATAAATTATTAATAACTTTCAATAAATTAAATACTTTTGCAATTAATCCTCAAAAGTACTATAAACTTATTCAAATAAAGTCATTAAATAGAATTTAACGTTTAATGAAAAATAAGATTTTATTACTGTTTACCGCGTTCTTAATTTAGTTCTGAAGAAAACATTTGCAATCTTAATTAAAAATCACTTTTAGTTCGATCAAAGAATGTCCGTAGATTAAGTCTGAAACATTCTAAAATGATAGCTTAAATGTAATATCGATTTAACGATTTCGTGACCAGAAGCGTCTGATCTAGCACGTTTACGGCCATTGATCATCGGCGTTCAAGCCTGAACGTACCGATCAGAAGATTCAGGTAGATCGTGTTCCCACGTAAATATCTCAACGCCAAAAATGACGTTCTCTCGCGTTTCTCGCGCGGCACGCGAGCTCCATAATTCACGTTAGCGTTGCTCGTCGGCCGCGAGGGAGAGATTCGATCGTATCTCAATTTCGTCAGGATATAACTATCGGGACGTCCATGTAACGAATAAATCCGTGTAACCGTTCCTGAGCGGAGCATCGGATCGTGCGGCACGTACGCGATTATCATCATGGAACGGAACGCGATTGCCGCAGGGGCGAGCTCGGCAGCTAAAGATTTACGGCAAGTAAACATTCGTCATCGAGAGACGGAAATCCGGCGCTGGTCGCGGCGTACAGAAACACTGGAACGCCATATCCGGACGATTATGTGTATCACACTGGGAATATATCGTTGTTAAGATAATGTCACTATTAGCAAATCGAATATGATAAGGATTTACGTGAAGCGATTATAAAATCAGCACGATATGTCGCAAGTTTTTAAAATTAGAGCTACTATAGATAGAATCAGTGTTATTTAAAATTTCTTTTTGTTAGGAAATGAAAATATTAAAACTTATAGATATTTATATTTAGTAATTTACAAATCTCATTGTTTACATAAAGCGTGAAAAACCCACACTTTTCCAGCAAAGTAATTATACAGCAGTGGTGATCGCAAGAGAAGCCTCTGGGACCCTCTTTGACTAATAATTAACGCTATGATATCTTATTTCGGCGCACGTTCTTCGAACAAACGATTTCTACATTCGGTGGCAAACTTGTTCCACAGAATTAAAATTCTTAATACAACCCTTTCGGGTTATACAGGGAAGGAATAAATCCGAGAGTACATTCATGGCGGTGGAAGGACCAGTCGAAGAAGAGGTACGTCTCCGAGGAAAAAGCGAATTTAATGAAACGAGAAAAACCTCGGTGAAGGTGTATTTGTAATGCAAATACCGGGCTGACGTTCCCGCAGGGACGAAAAATGAAAGGCTCGAAACAGGCGGGAGAGCGAAATCGAGCGTCCCATCGCTCTCGCTAATCCGATTCCGAATTCTTCGTCGTTTGCTCGGCCGAATCACGTTTCTGACGCTGCGCAGCCTTGGAAAAATAATCCTAATTTTTTTCCCCTCCTTAATTACCTCGGAGATTCGGTGGATTCGTACAAAGCCACACGATTCCTCTCGAATTCTTATTATTCCAAAAAATCCCGGCTCAGCGATAATATTGTCAGCAATCCCGCTTCCGGTCGTTTCACTGATCGGTGCGCGCGTTCGTCCATTCAATTTTTACGCATACAAAGCTTCCGTTTAGTGATGTTTCAACGTGAAATGACATTCGCGAAGGCGGAAAAGTGAAGTACTGATGTCGAAAGGATCGAAGGAATCGTTATTTACCTAAAG
This sequence comes from Camponotus vicinus, assembly GCF_025532165.1. Taxonomy (NCBI): domain Eukaryota; kingdom Metazoa; phylum Arthropoda; class Insecta; order Hymenoptera; family Formicidae; genus Camponotus; species Camponotus vicinus. Next base: position 23,089,766 of record NW_028141976.1, on the reverse strand, counting down.
TCGGGACTATTGTCCCCTTTCGGCGGACGCATTGTCGAATTAAGAGCTTTTGTGTCAGACGAGGGGGACAACAGGGGGCCGAGCAATGCGCTCGTCCGTCTGTTTCTGTTCACCCGACAGTCCGTCTGTTTCTCCTTCTCTATGGTTTTGACATGTTCCTCCCTTCCCGCGTCGCTTCACGCAAATGAAAGCACTTTTCCGCCGAATAGACAAAATAAATCGAGTCGCGCATGACAATGCCGATAATTTCGCAACAATACGCGTCCGCCCGGCGTCAACGTACGCACGAATAAATACGCAACTCGCAGGAAATGTGCGCGAAAAACGGACGAGATCGGTAGGGTTGAGCCGCATTTCTTCTCCAAACAATGACTAACTGCTAGGGTAAATCAATGCGAGATAATAACGTGGCGAAATGGCCTTTTCGCTGACGCTCAGCGAATTTATTTTGAAAAAAATCGTCCCTTATTAAAAGCTCTGATAAACAGTATATATAAGAAATTGCAAAAACCACTTCAATGTCATTATTAAATATTATTAGCACTTTTGTGTTCACAGAAGCCTAAACACAAAAAACTTTGTCGCTTGCATTATTGTTTAAAAAAGCGAAAGAAAAGCGCTAACCAAGCAAAAGGGGTGATACGACGCGATGATTTATCCGCGATAATTAAAGGGCCGAACGTCACCACCGGCTGCGTATCGATGACCAACGACCGGTGCGTGAGTCTCGTATTAATAGGGTGTTTTAATATCTACCACGAAAGAATTCCCCATCAATTTTAGCCCCAAAAGATTCGTTGAACAGACATACGAAATTTTATTAGCAATGTTACATAAAGAAATTGCCAAGTGTAATCTGATTAAAGGAAGTTATTTGATTAAAGGAATGAAGTTATACGGCGCATTTCCATTATCTCTTTCTTCCTCTCAAAACACTTCAATATCACGATGAATTACAAAATTGTATTTTCGTGTAAAAAGTGTGGACAAGTAGAAACTCTTGTTTATCGGTTAAGTTTCATTGATAGAGCTTGAAATGTAATAACATCTACAGAAATACTCCATTTCGTCGCAGACACACAAACATGTGAGAATTCTTTAAGACGAACTCTCAAGTTCGTCAAAGTATCGAAAAAGTTGGATGAGAATCATGAGAAAAAGGGAACTTTTTAATGGCATATTCAGGTGCCAGAATCCCTATCAACTAATGCTTCGTCTTTTAATGCGACACTCTATGGACTAAACAACTTTCCTTATTTGCTCGACGAGTACTTATCTTCTTGACTGCAATCTTCTTTCCTAATTGCAATAAAAAGGACGAAATAATACGATAAGAAATTATCAGTCTCAATGCAAAACGCTTATAAAATTATTTAACATAAAATTATTCATTTGCCGATATTTAAATAAAAAGTTACGTACTTTATTACTTCCTTTAATTGGCGAATATTAAAATAATCTTTTCGATTTTTTATTACATCTTGTCTGCTTTATATTTTTTAATGTAAATTTTAAAGTATTGATAAATTTATTGTTTCGGCAGTTGCAATTAAAAATACTTGATATAAATATATGTGATATACTTTAAAATATTTTATATTAAAACATTTCTATGTAATAAGAGATGTGGCAGTAAAATAATTCGTAAATTAATTCGTTGAAATTTTCAAATTTGTTACAACATCCAATCATCATTTTACTTTCGAAAGTAATCATTGTCGCTTCTCTTATCTCTATCGCACGTCAATCTAACGAAATCATCTCACCCAAGATCGACCGCTTCGAAATCCTTTTTACTACCCTCGAAATCCCCGGCGGGAACTACTACCGCCGGTGGTAAAATCCAGCGCCTCGATATCCACTTCTAAACTGCAGGAAAAATGGGAAGCATGAGAGGTGCGTGGCCGTGCAACATCGGGAGATAATATACGAGCGTGGTGCGAGTCTGTGCGCAAACTTTGATGTAGAGACCTCTCTTGAAAAGTGGCTGTCCTTGCTGGTACCACCGGCAGTTTCCGCCATGATTTACAGGTGTAGGCGACGTCGTGCGGGCGTCCCGATGGTTCTCAGTCTGACTCAATCGAGGATTGCCTACTACACACAATGGAAAAGAGAAACATCTGATACGAGCACCCTTAACCACTTTGAACTCTAGTGTTTACACGAAAACTTTGCTCGCAAATGCATGCTATTACACCCCAAAAGATAAAAAGGGATCAATTTGTAAACAGATAAAACGAGATGATTCTTTCTGTAAATATGTTTATGAAATTCAAAATAATCGATGTTTCAATATTTGAAGAACATATTGATACATGTTATTTTTTTAACAAACGCATCGACAAGATTAAAATCATTTGCAGTAATCTCGATAGTCTTAAAATAATCTTAAAATATGGCATAATTAATATTTTTTAATTATTCTATATACTATACTATGTTATAAGATAGCATTATCTTTGCACAAGCCTCAAGGAGACGAGTTATATTTTCGTCTGCGGTTTCATCCTTGCATCCTTCTGTCTGTCGAGCGTTGCAGATAAAACGCTTGGAATTTCACGATAGGACAGCGTCGTCCGTCACGGTGAAAGACTCGGTCCGCCAGCCGCAAGTTGGTGGCGAGTAGCCGCGCGTCCGAACGACCACCTAAGAGTCATCTACGTTGGTAATTCGCCGACAGTTTCCGCCGTTCTCCCGACTCGTCCAGGCACTTGGAAACTTTCCCCTGAGAACTCCGACGACTTTGGCAACGACGACGTACATATGTATCGGGTATACATATGTATGGAGGCTACATACACGAATCCGTCGAATCGGAATCCCATGTCTTCGAGAGAATACTTCGCCTTCATCCAAGACGGAAACGGACCTTCCTCCTTCCATATTTCGAACTACGTAGACAAAAGAAAGGATCCACCGGCGACGCGAATTTTCCCTTCTTTTTTTCCTCATCGAATTCGCAGAGCGCTTTATTGAGTTTTAACGCGATCGCGTTAGAGCGGGACAGAACGGCCCGTAAACTGATTTCTCCCCATGAATTGATACGGATGGCTTTAAATCCGCCGTGAAAACGAGTCGAAGGTACAAGCCGAGCACACCTGTGTCACAATCGCATTCACTGAGGGATCAATCTGCCACTTCAACGAGCACTTTCAACTCTAATCTCATTTAAATTTCAATCAAACTTAATTATTAATCATAAATGATCTTATTCAAACCAAGTTCAATCCCGAACAAAAACTTTCTACAAATTTCTTATTTTCGCACGTTGATAATTCCTAACGCCACGCTTTATAACGCCATAGACAAGGAGCAGAGGGCTGACGCCTTTTCATCGCTACGCATTAGACGCATAGACTTTGACGAACCAATTAAATAAATGGTCGTAAATTGTAGCTTCGGCGACGACGACGATGATGCCGCGAACGAAAGCGCCTCCATTAAGAGCTGTAGCACCATCCATCCTCCTCCCCTGAAATGATGCTGGAAGCCACTCTCAGTCCCCGTTGTCGTCGCCGACGTTACAGGAATCACATTGAATCTACAAAGGGTTGACGGAAGACTTTCATCAATGCATACGACGCCTCCATTGTTCTTGCAGTGAGATTGATCCCGCGCGGCACCCCATGGTTTACTCCGCGGAATCACCAGTCGAAAGATGTCGTAAAACGATATAGCCCCCTTCGGAATCTGAGGGGCGTCGGAAGAGTGATAATAGAAACACCGTGTTGAAACGATATTAAATTTCCCTTACATTCGATACATTCTCTTTCGTTTAAGGCGAAAAAACAATTGTAATGTAACATATCTATTATATTTTTTTTATACAAGTATTATCGATGATCACAGCGTTATCGTTGGCAGTATCCTATTCACGAAACACTCTCGAGATGTATTACGGTTGTAACAAATATTAGATAGTAAAAAATGAATCTAAAGTACATGAGAGAGGAATTTAGAGAAAGTACGTGCTATGTCTACATATATAGAAATAACAAGAATCATTTCGCTTTTGAATGACGATGACTGACGGATGAGTTGAGGATTTTACTCGTATTTTAATATATGTCACATTTGTCAAAGTATAATACATGCAAATGTAAGATTTTTAATAGCTCGGCTTGATATTCGAGATTAAATATTCAAGAAATTTGAATACGTCCGACTGACTGGCTGACTGACTGGCAGCACATAACTCTTAAAAGCGCGCAAGACCTGAATGTTCATCTTGCTGATCGCGTCTCGGCTATACCTAATGCGGAAACCACGTAGCGGGCGTAGAAATCGTAATAATGCACGTAACCCACGTAAGAAATATATGCAGTGTGGGAGATGGATTTACGATGCGGCGTTTTGAAGAGGCCGTAGAGAAATATAAGCGAAAGCGCGAAATACGCGAAGGAGAATAAGGAAAGGCATGACGGAATGGTGGGTGTCTATTTAACGCGCTATGTCGACTATGTCAACGTTATTATACCGCAGATTCTCAAGGGAGAGCTCTCGTCGAGAGACTTTGCGTCGAGAAGGGACGCGACCGAAATGGATGTACATCACAAAAGCGGTTTTTAAAATATGGATAGGCGATATGATCGACAAAAACAAACATGTTTTCATATGCTCCGAATATTCCTTTTAATCGCGAACATATTCTCCGAGAATATTTGAGAGAACGTTAATATTTTTGCGCGTTAATTTAGATCCTAACTAAATAAGAGCGGTTATATCACCGGAGTTAATTTTCTTATAATAAGTAATAAGTCGTAATGATTCGAGGAGAAAAGAAAACTGTATTTGATCTCGGGAGATTCGCGCATCCGTTTTGCAATCTCGTATGAAGAAAGAAGTTCCGCAGGCAGGATATTCAAGATAACCGCAGCAATAACCATTTCTCGACCCTCGAGAGAGCGCGCGAGATTGAAGCGCCTTTTATTCTCAAATGCGTGCGAAGTCTCGAGCTCCAATTTAATGAAAATTCTTATGAAAAGCTAATATCTTTTCTCGATAAAAATATAACATCAGGACCACAAAATGTTGTTCAACCTCATTACATTGAAATAATAACGAAACATCATTAAGAAAAACTGTTAAAAATGCTATAAGAAATGCTATATATAAATGCACATCTACAACAGGAATCTCCAATTTGTTTTTCATAAAGCAGGCCTTTCATTAACTGAACACGTTCTGGTTAGGCCAACGTGTATAAAGAGGGAAATAATTGTCGACCTCGTTAAAAGTTTCAAGTCTCCGTCTCATAAAAAATACTATCAGTGATTTTTAGGCTCTCTATGAAAGCGTCAAAATGATTTCCATCAGATGAAGTCACTTTTCTTTATTATTTAATATCAGCTTCGATATTTCAGGATGAACATTATGCATGCAGAGTGCAGAGTGTCTCCTATCGAGTTTGCAAGCCTCTTCTTTTCGTTTCTCAAAAGCAAAAAGCGCGAACGCTAAACGAAACAAGGAGCTGAGGAGAGAGAAATTTTTCCGCGCGACAGAAAGAAATAAATAAGAACAAGGGGGTGGTTATATGCGGTAGGAGAGGAGAACAGGAAAGAACTGTCGGCAGAAGATAGATCAGTACCTTGGGGATTCCGTCTTTACGTTAGCCAAAGCGTACTCCACGTGGAGCTTACTAGTAGAAAGAGCGGGCCGGAGCGATAAAACATGCCGCGCACTGTAATAATAAATCGCATGTTAGATTTTTTATGGCGGTATCACTTTGAGATTATTGTCGGTCTTGGTAGTAAATCCGTAATAAACTGTCAAGAGTTTGTTTCCATAAATTGGCAAAATATTAGCACTTGATTGCCACATGTGAATATCATGTTGTATCGATTATCGGTTATTTTTACAATTCAACGCTGATGGAATTACTTCATATATCGTTTAAAGAGAATGAAAAAAAATATTACAAAAATAAGTAGATAATTATTTTCCTTAAATGTTTTATAATCAACAGTAGCGAAAATAAAATTGGTTTATATGTTGTAGGATACATTTATAATGACTTTAGACACTTAAGATAGATTTTAAAATAATGATTTGATTATTATGTAGTATACACGTGGAAACTTTACATTTTTTTATTTTTTATTACTTTAATTTTTTTTCTTTCAAAGAATATTCAGATAAGTGGCAGTTCGCGTTCGAATCCCCTCGAAAGGAGAAGTCCTTCTACGTTTTTTGAACTGTTTCGACCATGAATGAATCGTGGTATAGATGTAAATCGCATTGTCGTAATAGCGGATATGGGTTCCCAGCAAAGGTCTGATCAATTAGCTTCTCTAGAGGCTCCTTGATACAAGCATGCATCAACTTGAATCGACGCGCAATTATACCGAATATATAAACGAGGGAAATAAAATCAATGAGCATATAAATCGCTTTCTCGATAAGAATTTATAAGAGAGTCGGAATAAGAAACAATTTTCTTTGTACATTTTTGCACTAATAATTTACACTATAATTATATTTTGCATTTTCACTTGCTATTATATTAACAAAACATAATAGAATGTAAGCTGTATTTATATTATTCTTATATGTTTACTATTATGACATATTAACGATTATTAATTAAATCTACATTAAATTAATATGTATCTACATTAAATTAATTTGTATGTATTTATAATTCTTTTTTTATTATTTTTATAATTCCTTTTTTATGTGTTTTTAGGGAAACAGCAAAAATTATGAAGTAGCTCACAAATTTTCAATAGTGTCCTCTCTAAGAAAGCTTTCGAATCAATTTCACTCCACGGATACATGAATTTCCACATATAAGAGAAAATTCTATCCAATTTAATTGATAAGTTAATTTTTAACAAAATATAATTCTTTTCTACGCATATACATTATTTTATAAATATATTATTTTCATTTATAAAAGAAATATCTTTCATAAATGTATAGTTTTCATTTATATACTGTTGATAAGAGTATTACAGCTTGATAAGAGAATATACTTGGAACGAAATGTTGCAACAGCTTCTGATAAAATCCCACGAGTAGGTAAAGAAGACTTCTACCGATAATACAGAATGGTGCTTGCAAAGCTTGCGCAAGCTGCGAAAGCTTTTTATGAGTTACCCGTAGAGTAACTTCGCATCCTCGTCTCCATCTAGTTGAGTCATCCCTAATCTGGATTGTCATTGATGATAATTTAATATTTATATAATATTAAATTATATTTAATATTTATATAATATTAAATTATCATTAATGGAAAAAAATTAAAGCTTCTGAAAAGCTTATTCATGATACTATCAAAATCTACACATACTACAACCTATCAATTTAAATATATTCATATTGTGTTGATAAAGTATATGTGATCAATACTAATTTATATATAAAATTAATATTATGTATATTATTGTGTACTTAATATTCCAAAGAGAGATTGAATAAACGTGAATATTATATGTATGTAACGCGAGCGTACTATGTGAATTGCATGTAATTTAATGGCAAACAATTTCTCGCAACTCATGTATAAATTAATTCTACATATTAAAAGACACACTTAATCAAAAGTGGTCATGTTACAATTTTTATTAAATTAAAATAAATAAAACTTTTAGAAATTTTATATGAATGCCAGAAATTTTTTATGTAAGAGTTTGAATCATAGAATCATAAAAAACGTAAATGTCAGATTTAGTAAATCATGAGAATAATTCTTATAATCCATATGACGCGTAAGTAGTTTGATATTTATAATATTACAAATATAAAGAATATTTAATATTTATTTATAAGTACATAATTCAACAACATCTATCTTCTTATTAGTGTGCGCGCATTCCTTTCGTAATTTAGTCGAATGAAGGAAGCTTCGTGTCACACATTCCAGATATATTTACTCGTATATATAATGCAGCATCTATTACAAAACAGCTCGACATGCTATTATGTCTAGCCTAGCCAAATTTTACGATGTCTAGCTTAGACAAGTTATACGATGTTCGATAGAATAAATATTCTATCATTTTTTTATCAGTATAAAATCAATGTAAAAAAAGACCAAGTTTTTTTTGACAATCGAATACATGACTGCACATCTTGTAATGAAAAAATGACAATTTTTATATTTATGTTTAAAAATAAATTGAAAATTGGGTAATAGCGCATATCATAAAAAACTTTTACTGAATTTATTATTCATGCCATTGATGACAATACATCGCATGACAAAATGCACGGCTATATGTCAGTTAGTAGTTCCAAAAACTGTAAGCACAAAAGCGCAAAAATAAAACATACAAGGATGGACGAGATAAAAAGCGAGAGAACCGTGAGTGGGAAAAACGGAGCGAGGGTCCAATGTAAACCGCTACTAATGTAAAGCACCGATATGCCGGAAATGCATTGCACCGCATTTACGGCCGCGCGTTATCGCGGTCATAGAATTTCTCATCAAGCTTTTCCCATCACAAAATATGTACATAGAGAGAAATAGAGGAAGATAGAGAAGAGAAAAAAAGAGAAGGAAAAGTAGACAAAATGTTCTTCTCTTTCTCGTGGTTCTTTCGATCGCGTGCCAAACCGTGCGAGAGAAGCAACCCTTCAGATTCTTCGCGAGGCACCCCGTTTTTTTTTGTAAAAAAAATCATTGTATCGGCGACGTTCGAAGAAAAACGTTTCTCTCCTGCTTGAATATCACTTTTCTCTTTTACGCTTGGCGAACGATCAATGCCCCGAGTTACGAGTAAAGAACAGAAAGTGTTTGAGTTCGTCCAAATCCATCTCGCGGCTACCGAGATGCGAGCTCGTAAGCATTGCTATTACAAAAGAAAATCTTCCGATATCGAAAAGAAAAATCAAAGGATACTTCGGCACGCTTCTTACATCACACTTTTCATGATAAAAGAAATTGTTCTCACGATTCCGATGTCTTTTTATAAAAAGGTATATAAATCATTGCATAAAATTCAGAACAACTATTGTATTTATATTATTAAAATGTAAATATGTATAAGCTTTTTTATTGGAAAAAGATATTTTATTGAGAAAATAACTTTTCTTTTTTGTTGCCTTTTATAAGCTTGTTTTTTCTTTCGCGGATTTGAAAAATTGAGCCTAAAGCCTGAGCTTAAAAGTTCAAGCAATATATTGCAAGGAAACAGTATTCGATTTTGAAATTGATATATTACACAGTTTGCTGATAAATATTAAAGTTTAACTAACAATCGCAAATAGAATACTACAAGCATGTATATGGAAAATTGATAGAAAGAGATATCATGTGTAGCTTCCTTCCTCCTTATCGCAAGGATGCAGTCATGTTCAGAAATGCATCATACGCCTCTCTGATCCGTAAGTAATGGCATATCGAGGGTTCGGAGCACTTTAAGGAATGAAAAAGATCACGGGTGAAATCCGGTAGTATAGAGACGAGTTTTAACGATACTCAATCCCAAGGATTGGATTGCATTGCATTTTAAGGCGAAAGGGAAACGAGATGCTACAGCGAATATCCGGCAGTTCGTTTCCGTCCTTCCGCCACTTATTCGTGAAATATAGCGTTTACTTCAGGCGTCGAGAATTACGAGGATGTAATATTGAATCCGAGTTGGAGGGCTGTTCTGAGCATAGTGGCTACGATAATAAGCGGCACATGAGTCGATTAACTCGAGCGTAAAATAATGTTTAGCCCCGGTATTTCGCCAATAAATTATTTCGCGTGCATCTTACTTATAACGTCATAATTGAGCATGTACAGTATTCATGGCTCATATTAGATGATTGATCCAGTGCCCGACCTCGTCTGAGCTTCTGCTCTTTGCGCAAGCTGTGATTAAGGCTCTCGCGCCCTGAGGGAGTTATCATCCTTTGCGGTCCCATGTCGCGCCCACGTTGTATCATATATTTTGCTTCTACCAAGCCTGCACCATTGTAGATTACGTTGTTGGAAGTTTACCATTCAAGAGAATAAGTAACCATATAATAATAGAATAATAATAAATTAAAAAATCAACATATATATATATTTGTTAGATGTGAATTAATAAAAATAAAGCTAGAAATTAGATTGCAATGAATGGATATTATTGTAAATTACATTGAGAGAGAGATCCAGAGGACATACTGAGATAAAAATTTCTATTTATGTAGGTCAAGAATGCTAAACAACATGACGACGTTATAATTCAAATCAATGTTCAATATGATGATATTAAAATTTTTCAGATGAATAAAGACTTTAAAGCAAGGTGTGAAATGCAGTGTGGGTAAGTTACATAAGTGATAGAGAACGACTTAACTCGTCGCCCACGTTCAAAGTGTTAATTAATCATGACAAGGTGATGAAAGCCGACCTCTCCGAAAGAGCTTCTTTCTCACGCGTCAAGTCTGATAAGTCTGTGGATTAAGAACTTCTATGGCGACCAAGATTTATCGATACACGATGAATCGGATAATGGTACACGATCGGCGTTAAGAACGCGCGCGCAAGGAATGCGATTAGTCTCGCTCTCCTGCACTCGGTCGTTCCAGGTTGAACGAAAATCCATCACGCGGACATATTGGATTTGAGAGAGGATCGAAAGCTCGTTTCCTGTGCAGGCGCATACTATCCATCCACGTGCGTCTTCATATTCCATGATATTCTCGATAAGAATATTTCTATCGTGTTTATGCGACAGATCCAATAATTTCTATGAAAATTATTTTTCTTATAAATCGCAAATATTGTTATGATGTCTAAAAGCTCTTTGATGTTTCCTCCTAATTATAGTCCACTCCTTTTGACCGGAAAGTAACTGATTGTTTTATGTCGTTATGTTTAAAGTCACGAATCCTCATGCACGACAAATTCGCTTAAAATGATGCACGTACAAATGCGTATGATAAGTGTATATGAACCTAAAATCCAAAGAGATGAACCGTCGTATCTTTGACTTATCTCGCAATATCCCGATGTAGATTCAACGTTATATGAATAGTTATCAGCAGTAGTCTTCTCTCTTCTTCTTCCAACACTCTCTATCTTCATTTTTCAACAAGCTCGAATGTTATACGAACGCTACCTCGAGATCGGTGAGAGCTGCTGAATTTCGAATCTTCCGTATCTGGTTCGCGTAACATCCATCTGCCATGGAAATCCATCAATTTCGGGTAACAAGAACGTTATAGAACCTACGTGAGATTCGTATTTCAATATCTCAACAAGATATCGAACTGATACTTGTTGCAAATTCGAGTATATTCGTGTTGCATGTGCGACCTTTCCCCAGGAATGAGAGCGACATATTTAATATCAACATAGTTGATAAAGGCATTTCATATAGTGATGGTGCAGAGAGAGCCACGAAAAGCGTACGCATTTTTGCACGTAGAATTTTCGCAAAATAATAAATTTAAAAGCCTGATCGTGTCGTGCGAGCAAAAATCGATGATGAAGGTGCCGCGACCGTGCGAGCAATTATCGCTAATCCGGAATGCGAAGTGCCGGGAGATAAATGGCGAGATGTAATAAAACGCACCAGCTGTTCTTCCTATCTCTCTTTTTCTCTCCTCCTCTTCCCTTTCCTCATGTCGCCCAGCGCGCAACCTCATGTAAATTCAAATGGCTCGTTCTCCATCGCGATAATATGATGGGCAACGGCAAAACGGACTATCTCACCGTTTCTCGATGCTCTCTAAACCGCAAATAACTCGCAACAAAGTCTCTGCTATGTTTCATCAAAATATTAAAACGCTAAAAAAGATGAGAATTCAATAATCGTGTAATTTGCATATAATTATAAAAGCATAAAAGCCATCTCGTTTCAATAAGAAGAAAATATTAACCGACGAATTTGAAGGAAGAAAACATCATCAACCGTGATAATCTTATTATTAAGATAATATTCTAAATATTTCTGTCTCTCATCTACTCAGAACAATTAGGAAACAATTTAGAACAACATCAAATAACCATCAAATTGAAATTTTCTATTATATGTATTGTATTAAAATTGCTAAAGCTTTTAATCAGAAAAATTTCGAACAAAGTGAAGATTGTGACGAGAATTGTCAGTGATTATTACTAATAATACTTATTCTTCCGATCACTAAGTATAAACATTTCCTTAAGCAGAGTCCTAAGCTAAGTAAACTTAGCTTAAAATACTCTATAAATTATACAATATTGCCAAAGTTCTTAATCGTAGCAAACTTCGACGAGATGCATTGGTATGTTACTTCCACATTACAAGTTTGCCGTGGCATTCAGCTTGCTCTACTGCATGTCACGTTCAGCCAGTAATCCTGAGATGCGAAGTATACTTCACATAACAGTATTAAACTTTTAAAACTGAAACTTACAAAGTTGTGACAGAGAATACGAAGAGTCATGAAAATATAAAATTATGTAGCAAATATTTTTAAGAAAAACTACAAAGAAAAATTTCTCTTTATTTCTTACAGAATCTATTATACATATATTGAAAGATAACTGCTTGAATATCATTTCGTTCGCGTGTATTTATTTTCAGATTTGAATATGCAGGGAATTACGAGTTTGCACGATATCAAATATTTATCAGCATTTATTAAAAATAAAAAAATCAATATTTAGAAAAAATGATAATGTAGGTTATAAGCGAGATAGTAGATCAAACGCTATTTCAAATATCAATAACTATCAGATCTCTCTATCTAATCTTGGGAAAATATAAAATTTAACCTTATGATGATATAAATGTACGCGACCGACATCGAAAATGTCACTATACATTTGAAATAATATTAGCACAGAGATAACAATATTACGCAGACGACGACTAATCATGACTCTAACGCTATTATCTTTAATTCCTTTCTTGGCTATTTCTCATAGTGAGTAATGGATAAGTTAAGTTCTAATGTAGTTATTTTAATTAATAAATTTATCAAATTTATATAAATGTCATCTATAATAAATCTTATGAATATAGGTGCATTAGTCACATTAGATCCCAGAATTGTAGGAGGAAGAAATGCTAAGCCAGGTGAAATCCCATACCAGGTATATTATTAATAATCATTATCAAAATGTCGTATGCTAATCGTTTCGTTTTAAAAATATCGAAATAAATATACGCAGATCAATTGACATCGTATTGAGATCGAATCTTGAATTAACTTTCTTTATTCAACAGTAAGCTGAGTCAACTATAAGTAAAGATAGATGTCATATGCTGTAATAACACACGGGAAAGTTCCGTATCTCGAATTGTGAAATACAAAATGTATTATTTCAGGTTTCTCTCCAGACTATCCAAACAGGACATCACTTCTGCGGTGGAGTTGTACTCAATCAAAACTACGTGTTGACTGCCGCTCATTGCGCGTTTGGGTAAGTATGAGACTGAAAGTTCAAGGAAAACTTCGAGAATATAAATTATTCCATAAATATATATATTTATAGTTTACGTGATATTCTTTCCAGTACTGATGTCGAGCTTATCTCGGCCACTGTGGGAACGACGGATTTACAAAAACCGTATGCGGTGCATTTCATCGAGTCCTCTTATATACACGAAGGATACGATAGCAATAATTCATGGATCAATGATATCGCTCTACTTAAGGTAGTGTTAGTTAAATTAAAAAATCGACGCAGATAATAAATTGTTTTTATATAAAATAATTGGGTTGTTTTTATATAAAGTAATTGATTAATTTGGAAAATTAAGACGCTAAATTAAATGATTATTTGATAAATTAAATGATTAAATTAAATGATAACAAGAAAACATTGATTTTCAGCTTAAATCTCCATTTAATTTTTCCGCTTTGGTATCCCCTGTCGTATTACCAAAGCAAAATCAAACTGTGAAGGCTAATTCAATAGCAGTCGTGTCAGGATACGGCAGATTATGGGTAAATCTTCATTCTCCTAAATTGAATTAGCAAACATGTCATTGATTAAAACAAGTGACACGATTTCACTAAAGGTCAGATAGTATTTCACTGATTTTCAGTAGAAAGACTCACACTTTGCTCCTCCGTCTTATGCATTTCAGTATAAGAAATTACTGGAAAATAAACCAAACCACTATTACTAATTGAAAATAAACCGAATCACACTACCACTAATTGATTTCTTCTCAGTAATATTTCACTGTTTGTAATGCTATTTATAAATGAAAATTAATATTATTACTGATAATATTACGGATAATATATTAATTTCATTTAAAAGTATAAATAATTTAAGTAGATAGACATTTATTAATAATAAACTAAAATTTGCGGAAAATCACGTCTCAAATTTATTTTAAAATATCAAATATGTGCTCAACTTGTATATTTACACTTTGTATATTTACAGCATAACGGAAACAGGACCACGGAATTAAACGTCGTTAGCATTAAAATAGCTGATCAAGACTACTGCAGATATATGTACGCGAAACATTCGAAAAATATTTTCGACACGCATATCTGCGCAAACGAGCCAACTGTAGAAAGGGGTTCGTGCAAGGTAAACCATTTACAAAGCGTTGCAGTAACATCACTGTCATTAGTACTGGCCGCACGTGTAATTTAATGCTGTCTGCCTAGATACAGTCGTTAACTACTTAACTCGCATCATTCTTCTCACACGCAAGGCTTCAACTCGCCATCCTATCTAATGGCTTCTAAGCACAACGTCTCAATGTAACTCATGTACTTCGAATTGAATAACGTGCTTAGAATGTATCCCGATAACAAGGAAATCCTGCCACATCATTATCGCATCGGCGACAATTATATCGTGTGAATTTATCGCGATTGTAATCTTATATTTATCACTACTTGTGTTTATCAATTAATTTATCAGTTAATTAATGTTTTTACAATATATAAATTCATGCGAGTTTGAGGATTATCGAATGTCGATCGATACGTGCCATTGATTATTTCGTATCATTAATGAAACACATTCAGTTTCCTCGTCACGTTTTGTAATTCAATTTAATTGGTAGCAAAACCGCGACAGTAGACCGAACAAAGCAAAAGTGTATTATTATTCATTATCAGTGTAATTAAATTAACAACAAAGCTAACATACGGGCTAACTTTTATACTAACAAAAAAACATATATTGAATTAATTTAAAAAAATATATAATATCGTTTGTGCGCGATTTTTTAATTAGATCCTTGTAATATTTAAATAACAAGATTAGAGCAATGTATTATTTTATTTTAGGGTGATTCCGGTGGTCCTCTCACCGTCGATGGAAAACTCGTCGGACTCGTCTCGTGGTCATACCGTTGCTCTGACATGATATATCCTTCCGTTTACACACGCGTCCCATCATACGTCAATTGGATCAGAAAGTACGCCGTGTGAGTTAAAATAATTAATATGCGAAACGTAAAAATCAATTTCGATGTTTCACGACACATGTCAAACTAATGACATTAATTATATTTTAAAATATAATCAATGCATAATTTCTTGAAGAATATATATATATATATGTATATTTTATATATATAATACTAATATCAGAATATTTTTTAAAATTTTTCCTTATTATAAGAAAACAACATATTGATATCAGATTTTTAAAAAATTGATATCATTGAAACTCGTGTGATTATTAACGCGTATTGATATTTATTCCCCTAGTTTAAAAGGAACAAATAAAAGTGGATTTAAAACAACCGTATAAATAAATTGTAAATATTACATATGCATTGCACGTTGCTGCGGTCGATATCCTAACAATAAACGGATCAAAAGAGAAAAGTGGGTCAATCAAAGCAAACCCGTTGGACCCCATTCTGACAGCGTACGTCAAGTGCACGAAATTGTTTCAGAGAAATTAACAAACACTTCTCTCAAAAACGAGCGAAAGAACCATTTGTATCCATTTTTTCTCATTTCTGTCCAACGTTAATTTCTACATTTCGCATACACACGCACAGACATGGAGCTTTGTAAACAAAAGACTGACGCGTTTGTTTTTGAAATGCTGCATTTTATAATGTCTTTTTCCGTTTTACGAGTAATAGTCGTCAACATCGTCATATTGAAAGAAAATGTTTATTTTTGGATGATTTTTGCATACAAATAAGAGAATTGCGTATCAACAAATATCAATTACGCTTGGGGAGAAAAAAACAAAAGTTTGACCAACACATTGATGTCGTTAAGATATTCGAAAAGGTATCGGATATAAATCAAATAGAAGAGTAGTTTACGGAGGACATGTCGCGTCGATGCTGTTTGTTTTTACGACGTCGTGAAGGCGATATTGAAAACACCCACACAGTGTCCAATCTGCGTTGGTCGGCGTTATCGGTTCGCATACTTATATGCAGCAAAATCGGAATGTGATGCGAGTAAAATTATTATAAAAAGTGAGAATGAGAATGGAACATATATAAAAAAGATAATCCTTTTCATTATAAAAAGATGATCCATCTTAAACAATTGACGTGAAAAAGATGTGATTATCCTAAATTTCAAAAGAAGAATTCTCTGATTCCTCGTATTTTCTACGATAAACTTTGCGCTGCAACTGACGTTTCCGCTTACTGCTCCCTTAGATATACATATATATATAAAACTGTTAAAAATTACAAAGCAGGAAGTTTCTACGGGATTATTTGCTTCAATTTAAGTCAACTTTAATTCTCCTAAGTGCTTTATACAAAGATACATAAATGTTGCGTATGTCAATTTATAATAATTATTACAATAATTATTATTATTTAATCGCAACTCTACTTCTCTTGATTATATAATATTCTAAAAAATATAATTCTAATATTTTGATATATTTTTTATAAAACAACACGATTTTTCTTGCTAAAAATTTCATTAAATACTGACATTGATATACAATTTTAATAGAGAAAAATAACATATCAGAATATTTTAACTTCTGTATTTACTTATAATTGTGCTTTATGACTAGAGAGAATACATGTAGGAATTTTTCTTGTCAGCAAAAAATAGCGCATATCTAACTATTATTTATTAGACATTTGTACTTTTAACTTTGTATGATTTATTTCTATTGGTAGACCTAGATAGCTTGAAAGTCTGAATAGTTCTATAATCATGTACATTAATTAATTGAGTGTAGGATTACACACGTGGGTCAGACCATTTCACTACCTGTATGATCGATGAAAAGCTCCGGATGTGGGGTCGTCGGACGCAGGTGAGTCCTGGAACAGCGGTTCTCAATATCTCTTCTTGGTCGGCAGGATCGATTGACCTTTTGCCTCCTACTCCAAAATGTAATCACGATTACAGAATCTTCAGATCAAGTCAAAAATTGTGAAACTGTCGGGCATATCGTTATATCTCACGCAAACAATTCTTGTAGTTTCTGTTTTCTTTCAGCAATAAATTGAAAATCACATTTTTAAAGAGGCCCATCAATGCAATATCTTGCATTTTAAAATTCAAAATATCTCAACATATATTTTTACTCATAAAGAATCTTTTCACTTATAGGAGTGTAATTATCTGCGATAGTTCGATTTTAACCAGCGTAAGCCAGACTGCATTCCATTAGGTAGAGAGAATCGATCGGTCCCTACCTTGGAATCCAGGCATTTCGTTCCCACTGCTATCTGTCAAGATTTCGTGATAAAGAGGGATAGCGCCTCCAGAACAGCCGAATTCAGCGATGACATTGCAAAATTGTTCAGTGTGGAATGAAGTATAATAAATTCTGAAAACTTGGTAGACTTTCATCTTCTTAAAGTTCAAATATCTGGATCCTTATAAAATTGCTTCGATGTCTCGAAAATTTCTCTCTTTGATAATCTTTCAATGTAAAAAATGATTTATCATATATTAAATTTTATTTATGTCTTTGTTATCGAGTAATAAGTGCATATCTTTCTCTTTTGTAAAAGATCAAAATACACATAGATATTTTATACACATAGATATTTTTAGATATCAAGATATCAAGTGCATCATACGATACATGCTGTAATAACATACAAGAAATTTCTGCATCTCAACTCTCATGTTATGGAGCCATGTTATGCCAGTATATCAAAATTCTCGACAGACTACTAGATACGATTCGTCCGTTACGTAAACAAATTTTCGTAGATATTTCCATTTATATCATATATTGCGCACGCATGCACTATATGTTATAATATAGGACTTGCGCGAAACGAGTTTTCCAATAAATGCCGTTTCTTTCATGGAAAATTCGAAAATAGAATATCAAATACCATCTCGTATACGGACAATAATGTATTAATAAAAAATTGCACATATTTATAGTATCAGTATTCTTTATATCCATCATGGGTTGTGCATATCTTTATAGTTTAAGGACAACACGTAAGCAAACTGAAATTTAAAAGATCCAAATTAGCGCTACAATACTCAAAACTTTTCGTTTAAAAGTGGGACATTTAGTTCGCATCATAAAAGAAATAATATTTCTGTAGCATTATCAGCGCACATAAGGCTTTCGAAGTATCTGGAGCCGAGCCAACGTCGCCTTGGATGCAGTTTCGCATCTGTCCTGGTATATCGATCGAAAGGTCACTCAACTAGGTGCCTTCATAATGCGTTATGACACCACCGGAGATACGCCACATTAACTGACACATTAACGACTATTTTATCCTAATTAGATAAAAACGACGTTTAATTTGTTCATCTTAACACGATAAATGTAAAAAGAAAGGACTGCAAGAAAGATTTTAAAAGCGTTATTTCGCAATGTTCAAAATTCTATCGAAATTTCGAGATAAAAATGTTTCGTACATTCGAGCGAATTATTGTCCACTAGCTGTTATTGTTAGATGTCGAGTAAAATAATTTTTATACTATAGAAAAAATGCTTTTATTTGTAAAATTAATCTATAAAGAATGAAATCAGCATATCTCTCTCTCTCTCTCTCTCTGATAATCTTAATGTTCCATTTATATCGATATTATTTCTCTTTAAGCACGATACATAATTCCAATGAACGTTCCCTTACTTTAATATTGAAAAATTATAAAGGCTCTTTATATATAAAATTATATAAAAAAATTTGTATGTATTTCCTTTTTTCCTTATCTTTACTTCTCACAATATTGTTGAAGTTATTCTTTGTTTCCCTCGAATGCATAAAATAAATATGGTAGAAATGTACATATTGTATCTTTGTGATGCAATCTACAAGATAATCATAAAATTAATAATAGCATATGATAATTAGCAATCATAAAATTTATGCTTAACTTAAAAGAATCTCCGCAAGATATAAATATCAATTAATCAATCATGAATCGTTCGGAGTTAATATACACAAGAGAAGATAATATCTGAGCGATAATTAGAATTTATAATGCATATTATACCCAGAAATCTTGCAAAAAAATTCTTATACCATTTAATATATCTTTTCATGTTATTAATTAAATTGTAAAATCGCAAAAAATATGTACTTATAAAATAACATTATTTTTTATACATGAAAAATGATGTTTATAAAATATAAAGAAAATGTTTTCTCGTTAAATTTCTCGTTAAATTTGTTTATTTGTATCATATATAAACAAGATTTTATTCTATTTCATTTATTAATTCTTATTCTTTCTGGATTGCAGTAGTGTGTGAGGGTTATAATTCACACACGATTTCTTTATAATGCACTTTATTATGTATCCTTATTACGTGACGTCTCGGCCTTATTAATATAGATAATATAAAAACATAAACTTAAATTTAAACGGGCAGTAAGAGCCAAACGCGGATGGTAGTGCGTAAGTTCAACGAGAATTAAGTTTTCGTTGAAACTTATTTGTGTGCACAGGGCACAAATTTTCTTGGTACGATACCAAGCAAATTATTAATTTAAAATAATTCTCAATTCGAGACTTTATTTTAATTATTATCCCTCTTTTTCCCCCCTGTAATGTTGTAAGCGAGAAAAATATCGGGCCGAAAGTCGCTGAATCGGGAATCGAACCCGAGTCTTTCGCTTGCCGGGCGACTGCTCTTACCATTGAGTTATTCAGACCCTCCAACTCGATACTTCTCGATCGCCCACAAATATATATTAAATTGAAGAATAACGCCATCTTCCGCCGGCGTGAAATTTAAATAACTATAAGAAATTAGGCTCTGTATATTAAAACATAAAATCTTAAATTTAAACGGGCAGTAAGAGCCAAACTTAATTCTCGTTGAACTTACGCACTACCATCCGCGTTTGGCTCTTACTGCCCGTTTAAATTTAAGTTTATGTTTTAATATACAGAGCCTAATTTCTTATAGTTATATAGATAATATAAGTTATCACGTGAAGAACTCGGTCTTCACGTAGATCTATTATCGATTTTCGAAAAGCAACGAAAATACAAAGAACTCGGTCTCCTATATCGCAATATATAAATGTTTATGTGCGTATGCTAGGACGGACGACAGCGGACTCGTCCGCACTTGAGTCGGTCCCCTCGAAAAGGTCCCCGAAGGGAGGGGAACGCGCGTGCGAGATTTTCTCACCTTGATTGGCTCACTTTGGAGAAGATTCTTTCCAGAAAAAGATAGGGATGTATGTGGGAGGAGGTCGGACGTGTCTTTACGCCCATTTGATCAACGAGCGACAGAATCCATCCGTGGCAACGGCATTGACGCATATCCTGTGGAGAGAGCATTCACACATTTTTCAGCCCAACAAATAATTGCTAGAAAACAATATTCGCGGACTAGAAAAATATGTTTCGCTTTCCGGGCAACTGCTCTAGACCACTGAGCTATCCAGACCTCACACCTAATGCTGCTTTTTAACACAGTGATATGACTCCAGAGCGATGTTGGTATCTCACTCGATGGATGCAATGCCGATTGCCATGGAGGATTCCTGAAAGGTCGCTCGCTGACCAAATAAGTGCCGATGGAGATATTCGCGTGCATGCTGGCTTCCGACTGGTCTTCCGTATGAAACGGCACCGACGAGTACAACGCCGTAGAGTGACCACATCCCCCAAGATCCCTCTAGTATATACTAAAATCCTCACTGTACCAAATAGCAGTGGCGGATGGACCCTAAAATAGGGCAGGGGCAAGCCTCCAAAGAGATAAGATGTTTGAAAGATGCTATTCTTATCTACTTGAGACGAGCGTTGAGCGATGGGCCTGCGAGCCCGTAATCTCGGCGATTCACACGTATGTAGGGACCAAGGCGAGAAAATCTCGCACGCGCGTTCCCCTCCCTTCGGGGACCTTTTCGAGAGGACCGACTCAAGTGCGGGCGAGTCCGCTGTCCTAGCGTACGCACATAAAAATTTATATATTGCGATATAGGAGACCGAGTTCTCCGAATTTTCGTTGCTTTTCGAAAATCGATAATAGATCTACATGGAGACCGAGTCTCTTCACGTGATAACTTATATTATCTATATTAATGAGGCCGAGACCTCACGTAATAAGGATACATAATAAAGTGCATTATAAAGAAATCGTGTGTGAATTATAACACACCACTGCAATCCACTTTCCCAGATCAAGATTCATGTGTATTTATCTATTACTCGCAACTAAAGATACTATATCAGAGAATTCCTTTCATATTTGATAACATGCCTGTGTCTAAATTGAATATACTGATAAACCAACATAAAAGTAATGACAATCTATCGGTGATTAAATTACTTATCTAATCTGCAATGTTCAGATAATTGTTTATTAATCATTGCATTGTTAACATGTACGCCTGCTATTATCAGATAAGTATATAAATTTATCCACTCTTTAAATTCAATCAAATGTGATTGTTGCCGTTCAAAATGTTGTCCGCAGTTTTATTTCTTCTTAGTGTATCATCCATCTCTCAATGTAAGTAAAACATTAGAAACGACAGAATTACACCCACATATAATATTTATATACTTACAATTAGTAAATTATACACATTGCAAAATTTATACATAAATCATCTAATTTTTGATAAAATATTTATTTTATAACTTCGAAACTTTCTATTTTTAAGAAGGCAGAAAAATTTGAGAGATTTCTTGATAAACTCATCAATAAAATTAATACAAAATAAGAACAACGTACATTAAAATAGTATTTCTCATATTGAAATATAATTGACAAAAATAAGAGATACATATTTTTATGAAATTGTATAGATGGAATTAAGATAGATAAAATAAAAGATGTCTGAATGTCAGATAATAATGATATAGATAATTATAGACTTTGACATTTAAGTAAGCTTTATATTAGCGACGATGATGTATTTTCAATTATATTAGAATGTGTACAAAAGGATAAAATAAAATAATTCTACAGTAAAAAGCTCTAGCTCAAATAAGTTTAATATTGCATCAACAGCTGCCATATCGCGGTACGAATCACGAATCATAAATGGAGAAGATGTAGCACCGGGAGAAATACCATATCAAGTAAGTTTTAGTGACTCAGATATAATATTATCTTGCTTTTTAAATTCTCAAGATTTTTTCTTATATTGCAGACCTAGTTTCAGCACTTCAGATATCAATATAGATTTCATTAGACGTTCTATATACACATATATTTGATTGTTTAAATACACGAAGATCGAAAATTCTATACACATAAGATAAAATTAATTTCTTAAATTTATTTCACTCTAGGTCTCCTTGCAGACAAAACGTTCCTTGCATATTTGTGGCGGATCTATTCTTAATGAATATTACGTTATTACTGCTGCTCACTGCGTGAAGAAGTAATTAATTTTTACATAGATTTTGAAGTAAAAATATCGTCTACAAAATATCAGTTATTATATAGTTATATACAGTTAGTTATATACAGTTTATATATTTAAAGTCTCAGCGCTTTAATAATTTCATATTTTAATTAATATTACTGCTATTACAGTAAGATACCTGCAGACCTCGTAATCATTGCCGGTACAGTAAATTTGAACAGCCCGGGCCCACGGCATGCAATTAAACAGATTATTTCTCATGAAAAATATGATCCTTATAATTCGTGGCTTAATGACATTGCATTGCTCAAGGTAAATTATCCCGTAAATATTATATCAACTTCGAATTTCAGTATCATCGTTTCTCATCGTTGACGCACTTTGCTTTTTAGATGTTCTCTCCGTTTAGGCCATCACGTAACATTGGATTTGTAACTCTTCCCGAACAAGACGAAGCTATTCAGGAAGGTATTGTGGCAAGAGTCTCCGGATTCGGAATAACAGTAAGTGCAGGATCCATTTTTTATAACTCTTCTTCATAACTCTCCTTCACTCTGCGGTTTTTAGATATACAGGATGTCCCATTTTAATCGATCACCCCGAATAACTTTTTTAATTTTGATTGTAGAAAAAAACGTTTCAGACAAAAGTTATATGGTCTCAAGGGGGACATGAGACGGTGCCATTAGTTTGACCTTGAAGAGTCAGCTGAAAGTCACGTGAAGGTCACCTCCAACTTTTTAAATGGGACACCCTATATGCTTTTGCATATTCTTATAGCTCATCTCGAGAGCTTTCCAAAACACTATAATTAAGTTAGTTTTCATTACGTACTTTCCGAGTTATGAGGCTTGAAATAATTTCCTAATTTTACATAAACTGTAAAATATCTTGTAAAATATTCATTTTTCGATTATCTTACCTTAATACTTTTATGTACAAAATAATGAGAGGAATCAATTGGTGTAAAGAAAACATATAATTATTTAGAAAAAAAAAATGTAATTTGCAATTAACAATTACATTTCTTTTCTTAAAAATAACTATGTGTTTTCTTTACACCAATTGATTTCTCTCATTATTTTGTACATAAAAGTATTTAGGGTGCCTTATTTAAAAAGTTGGAGGTGACCTTCACGTGACTTTCAGCTGACTCTTCAAGGTCAAACTAATGGCACCGTCTCATGTCCCCCTTGAAACCATATAACTTTTGTCTGAAACGTTTTTTTCTACAATCAAAATTAAAAAAGTTATTCGGGGTGATCGATTAAAATGGGACACCCTGTATATACCGAAATTAATGTAGCAGCATAATTTTATCGCTGTATTTAATCTCGTTAATTTTACGCTCGTATATAAATTATAGAAAGATGGACTTAGATCTAAAATCTTACAACAAGCTACTATTTATATAACCAGTCAAGAATACTGCAAGGATATGTACAACAAAGTCCTATATGATATCTATGACACTCATATTTGTGCTAACGATCCAAACATAAGAAGAGGTTCTTGCCAAGTAAGTTATAGAAAACATTTTTAAGTTATCTTTTGTTTTCAGTGTAATTAATCCTTAGTAAACATACATAAAAAAATTAGATATAATTAAAAAGAAATAAGTTAAAAGATAAGTATTATAATTACGAAAAATAGTTAAATTGATACTTTTTGAGAATTAAACATATACATGATAGAATATACATATACATGAAAGAAGTAAAAGAAAAGACAACAGTTGTGCGAAAGCGTTGTATCGCTTTACAAGCGTTAGACGAGACTTCAAGTATTTTATACATGCGAAGCGTTAAAAAAAAATAAAATAAAAAACACTTTAATCTTCTTTTGTAGAGTGACTCGGGCGGTCCTTTGATTGTTAATGGAAAACTTGTCGGGATTGTATCATGGGGTAAAGGTTGCGCCCTTACTGAATATCCGTCTGTGTATACCCGCGTACCTTCGTACATTGACTGGATTGAGAAGAATATCGTGTAAATACAATTGATAATCATACAAAACTACAATCGCCGTTTCCAAGAATATCATATTTAACATTAGATTATTTACTTTTTCGTTTTATTAGATTGCAATAAGTGTATTGTCAATAATAAGTATCTTCTATATAGGTAGAAAACGCGTAAAAATTATTCTTGAATACATTCATTAAATTTTGTCTGGTTAAACTTTCTCTTTCTCTGATTGCTAGTATAATAAAAATTATCATTTCAAACGCAGAAAATAGTTCTATATCGCAAGTAATGACTTATAAATAAGAAAATTGTAATATAAGCACATATTTGTAACTGTATTAATATACTAGGAAAACACTAAACATTTTCATAGTTCAAAAGCCTAAAAATAAATAGTATATAATTTTTTTTTATTTATTTATATATGTCCACTTTATACATTTTAAATAACTAGCAATATAAATATTATAATAAATAATAAATATAAAAAACTCCCAGAATTAGTAGAAAGACTAACATGTAAGATTATAAAATTTAGATAAACTAAATGTGCAAATAAATTGGTACCATATATCTTTAGATTGCAAACATTTAATTTTATATGTATATAAAATACATAATATTTGGCATATGATAATTAAAATATCTAATTATAAGTAAATAGACATAAATAATAAATAGAAATTGGAATTATCTTGTATCTTAACAAAAAATCTTTATATCATCAAATTAATCAGACAGCCAAAAAAATTGAAGCTGTAGAATGAATATTATCTTTATTAAATAAGTAATCATGTAGTTTTTTAAATCTAATCAGTCATTATAAACAATAATGATTTTTCATATAATTTATTGTCAACCTTTTTGATGATTATTGAATTAATTTATCTTCATAATAATGTTAATGTATCATAACTGCCTAAGTAGTTATAATATTGTGTTTAATTAATTTACGTTATGTAATATTAACATTTCGTATTCTTAAAAGATGTAAAAAAACATCATTTATTTTGCAATTGTAAATATGTATATAATAAGAATTTAGCATTATATATATATATATATATATATATATATATATATATATATATAAGATGTAAAAAAACATTGCAAGAATTTAGCATTATACAGGGTTTAGCAAAAGTGTGGAAACCCCTTAATATTTCGAAAAATACGCATTTAAAAAAAAAATGTTTCATACAAAAGTTATAGGGTTTTATGTGGCGCATTACACAGCAACATTATTATGACCTCGAATAGCGTTGTCAAGGTTATGTGAAGGTCACCTCCAACTTTTTAAATAAGGAACCCTATATGCTTTTGCATATTCTTGTAGCTTATCTCGAGAGCTTTCCAAAACACTATAATTAAGTTAGTTTTCATTAAGTACTTTCCGAGTTATGAGGCTTGAAATCATTTCTTAATTTTACATAAACCATAAAATATCTAGTAAAATATTCATTTTTCGATTATCTTACCTTAATACTTTTATGTACAAAATAATGAGAGGAATCAATTAGTGTAAAGAAAACACACAGTTGTTTTTAAGAAAAAATATGTAATTGTTAGCAAATTACATATTTTTTCTTAAAAACAACTATGTTTTTTTTTTACACCAATTGATTCCTCTCATTATTTTGCATATAAAAGTATTAAGGTAAGATAATCGAAAAATGAATATTTTACTAGATATTTTATGGTTTATGTAAAATTAAGAAATGATTTCAAGCCTCATAACTCAAAAAGTACTCAATGAAGAAATACTTTATTATAGTGTTTTGGAAAGCTCTCGAGATAAGCTATAAGAATACATAATAAAAAATAGGGGATTCCATTTAAAAAATTAAAGGTAACCTTCATTTTTGCTTATTACTTAATAATTATTGCGAATTTTGCAAAATGGTAGAGGACTTTTCTTCTTAGTTTGACCCAATCTGTCATCACTTTTCGTTTGGTCCCTCACGAATCGGACACCCTGTATATATATATATATATATATATATATATATATATATATATATATATATTGTAATATTTTTGCATTATTATAAATAACTTGTAATCTGTTGAGCGCAAATGCGCAAAATCTGCCGATGAAATTTATGTGCATCAAAATATATTTCATTCATATATTATCTTCTATTTGCATATTGCATCTTCTATTTGATGTTATCTTCTATTTGCATGCGCCAATTATTAATTAACATTTTATTAATTTGATAAGTATATACATAATTGTGGAAAATACTAATAAATTTATCGATGATGTATATTAGTCACAAATTATGATAACAAAGACTCAATTATCATTTTCAGCGACAGAACTGCGTATTTCAATATTTTCAACGTTAGCAATTTAAACAAACTAATAATGATTCTCAATGTTCTTTTTAATGATGCGATATGCATGCAATATTAATCGATAAATTCGAGAATTTTATCAAAATAGAGAGTTGCCGACATTAATTTACTATTTTCATTGTAAATATGAAAAAAATTATATTTAAAATATAAATTTTATATAAAATTCAATATAACGCAAAATATTTCTATATATGTTTTTATTTTAATTGTATGAAATTTTATATTAACATTTATTAATTTTATAAAATTTTTATTTTATTTTATATCAAATTTATTTTATGAAATTAAAATCTTCATTCTCATATAAGAAAACATCCTACAGAAGCACAATTCATTCCCTTATGTAAAAGTTATTGCTTTAAAATTATTGCTATTATTACTAAATGCGTCATTAATTGTGTGATACAATTTTTTAATTCTAATAAAAGATAAGATTGCTCCGAGACACTGTCTCTTGAAAATAGATCAAAACGTAGAAGGGAAATGAGCACGCATATCAAAGTCACACAAACAATCTTATGAACGCGTAATGTTGAGCATTAATTAACGACGTATAATCACAAAGAGAAAGCGGAGACTTTACACAAACTGGCAATCGATGTTCTTTTATCGCAGATCATGCGCATAGCGTTGTGACACATAGCTGCCACGACTATTTTTCCCGACAAGAGCAAGAAAGAAAAGAAGCGATATCACGCGCTCGTCGAATCATTTCGATTGCTCGAGAGCGAGAGTATTGTCAAAGTTCAATGTACCACAATAAATCGTACATTGTTCAAAAACCACAGAATAATGCGTAATAAATTTATCACGTATAATTCACGACATTCCGATAGTTGATAAGCATATCTGTATTGTACTGTGATTACGATGTAATCATTGCCTGAGTTAAGTTGATTTACAATGAACCATATTCAAAAGTAAATAGTCAATATATATAAATTAAATTTAATGAAATTATAAATTGATTAAGTTAAATTGTTATTATTGAAAATATAAAGATTATAACCAAAATATATAAGAGATCAGCAAAGTTTATTATGTTGATTTATCTTCTTTTCCGCTCTCTCTTCTCTCTCTTTCTCTCCACACATATAAGTCAAAATCATACTTTTATTCATAAGCAGGTAAAGAGGGAATTCTTGATAAAAATATAAAACATGTATTTTAATATAAATACTACTGAAAAATATTCGTTGTAATGCATTGCAACTTGATGATAATTGTATAGTATCTATGATAAAAATTATACACTTTTTGTATGCTTTCTATATGCCTTTTGTCATATAAATAATTGTTCGGAAAATATGTATTTTATATCTTTTCTTACTAATTTTTTCGCTCTTTAAGCGTTTACCTTTTGTTTAAAAATCTTGGCGATTTTACGCATGGAAGGAAAAATGTGTTCTCGGATTTCCCTGGAATGCGCTAGCAAGAAAGATCTCGTTGTTCTCGGACAACCTTTGATCCTTTTATTCCATTTACAATTTTACAACAACCGATATTCCAGGAGAAATTCCTGAATAATGCATGCGAAGACAAACTTTGTCGACGTAAGAAAATAAATCCGTCTGTACGAATAATATGCGTTCGTAAAGTATCTCTGTGAGCGTATTTGCAAAATTGCAAAGATTTATATGCACAATCTAAAAATATCGCTATAATAATATAATTTCTTCTATATATCCTATTTACTTCATTTTATTCTTGTAATTATTGTAGCTAAAATAAGAATACACTTATCGTGACACTATTATTTCGATACGGAGACGATTTCCGTAAATATTGAATGGCGCTAAAGTATACTATATCAGAGAGTATGTAAGTTAATCTATAATAATTAAATCATACTTGTTATCTAAGCTATATTATGTGAGTAGTTTTAGTAGTGAGTATTTTTTATCTATCATAATATTTTATCATAATATTTTTATCATAATATTTTAAGCACTCTTTCTGTTTTTTCATTCAAATGATTATCAAAAATGATTATCAAAAATGATTTTTTATCTAATATTTTTATTGAATAATGAAATTGCTATTATTATAATACAATTGGTAAATAATCTTATTTATTAATATAGCATGTAAATATATTATAAATATTTAGAATAATTATTAGAATTTGATATCTTTGCATATAGATTTCACAAAATAAACAATATTAATAATATAATTAAATAATAATATTAGCTAATAATTAATAACTATATTTTTAATCAAAAATATCACACTACAGTTTAATTATAAAAGCAATTACAAACATAAACATTAAATTTTTTTAAATCTACTGTCTTTTTAAATCACATAATTTTTTTATTAGAGAAAATAGAGAACACGAATTATCTACGATTATGGATTCGTTCAAAAGTTAAAAACTCTCATCAGTTGTAAATTTATTCAAAGCTCCAACATGCTATCGTGAAGTTTGATGAAAGCTAGGTGCGCGAACACGATCGAAAGTTTCTACACGTAAAATATCGGTGATCTCGATCGGTGCGCGAATCTTTGATCATCCGTATAGCTGATTACGCGGTCAGAGCACGAGGTTCATTGGTCGCAGGTGAATCCTGAAATACTGATACCCTGTAGCCGTTCTGGACCAACGATCGATCGTCTCCCACCTTTATCCGTTCGACGGTCCGTCAGGATTTCCTGATAAAGCATGGTCAACTGCTAAGAAATGACCGAAGCTTCTTATCCCTCGCGAGACCTTTTATTGAAATTGACGCTGCGAGAGTGAAACTTTTAATGGGAAGCAATTAGAGTTTTTAAGTAATGTACGTAAAGCAGAAACGTTAATAGATTTAAAAGATATTAAAAATTGCTTAATATTTTTAATTTAATATACATATAATTTAATATATTACGTGATAGAGTTCTAATAAAAAAAATTGTACTATTAAGTCGAGAATGTCAGTAAATGTTGAAACCATTACAGTCTCATTCTAGTCTGGACATATAAATTGTTTGCGAACAAATTAAGCGATAACTCTGATCGATAAATTATATATTTCCGCGAAGATTAAAAGTAATATTACTTACTTGGCTTTAAAGTATCATTTTATTATATCTCATTAAATGATAAGTCATAGAAAATGCAAAAATGAGACGATGCTATTATCATATCGATTGAAGAATCACGATATTCTATCACATTCAATTAGATAGAACATGCTAAAGATTCATCAGGTAAGATTAAGAGATATGGGAAAACCCAATATCTCATATGTCAGTTAATGAGATGTTAACAGAGCAGATTATTATTGTAATCGAACGATAAAAGATTACATAATTAAAAAGTCACTGCAACATATATACTGTCTATAATTAGATCTACACATTCATTCAAAATCAAACACTAATTTGTATTTATATAGAATAGTTAGTCTTTGTATTTATATATAATAGTCTAGATAATTATATTAAGAATTTCTTTCTATATACTTTTAATTATAAGTTGAAAATTGCTGAATATTTGGATAATAATAACTATAAATGTAATTAATAGAAATAAATGTAATTAATTATTATTAACTTAGATTTCTTTTTCAAAAAAGAATAAAACAAAATTGGCAATTAACCAAGGAGACAATTTGTACATTCTAAAATCTCAGTACCGCATTTTTTATCAAAAGACGACTGATCGCTGTCAATTCCGATAGAACATCGTTGATATATTATTTCGTAATCGAGCTACTTCGTATCTAATCTAGATTTCACAAGAAAAGAAGGTTGTTAATCATTGGACTATTTGTACAGAAGTGGAAGCAGGTATATAAATTCGCGATGTTGACATGATTGACACAATACAGACTACAGTTGTCGATCAAACGATGGCGTTAACGATCTTATGTCTTCTCGGCCTATTGGCATTCTCTCAAGGTAAGTGATGATTCTATATGAATAAACCGATAATTTGTTTAACATTGAGACAAGCATTCGTTTAAATCAATACAAATTGATACACTTTGTTTAGAAATAATTTAGCAAAAAAATTCGCCTTATTGTAACATTATTCTAAATGGCTTAATTTATGCTAAGATTTTTAATTCAATCATTAATTACAAACTGCAAGAATAGCAAAATTATATCTTATAATTAATGGAAAAAAATTATGTAAAAAATTTATTAATGTGTAAAAATCTGAAAATTGTTCCGTATTAAAGTGTATGTATAAAAAAACAGATTATTATTTATTATATAATTTTAATTTAAAAAAAGAATTAAAATTTTTTAATATCTTCTATTTTACACACAGTAATAATAATTTGTCACATTGTAGCTGGAATTTTGAAACCATACTTTGATCCCAGAATCGTGAATGGAGAAGATGCGAAATTAGGCGAAATTCCATATCAGGTACATATTGCCAAGAGAAAAGCATAATTATTTAAATCTGCGCCTCATAATTTATATAAAAATATTTTCTATTAAAAATACGCATAAAAATAAATAAAAACATAAATATTAGAATGATATTATTTTTATTTTCTTAGGTTTCTCTTCAAGACAAACAAAGTTCTTTCCATTTCTGTGGTGGCTCAGTCCTGTCGGAATATTACGTTATCACGGCAGCTCACTGTACTGAAGGGTAATTTTATTATAAATCTTTTCACATTACTAATTAAATAATATTAAAATAATCTCATATAAAGACTAACGCTAATATAATTAAAAATAATATTTTAATTATAACTTGTATTATTTCCTTTACAATCCACGTCTTATATTGTGAATATTGTTTTGCCAACAAAAGATAATATAATACATTCTAGAAGAGATCATTAGAAGAGATTATTATTTTGGATAGATATTTCAATAATAAAATTTTTATGTTACATATAGCAAATCAGCTCAGAGTATAAAAGTAGTTGCTGCCAGCATCGATTTAGAATATCCACAAGTGACGAATGAAGTTTCGTTTATTCGTGTGCATGAGAGTTATAATCCCTCTAATTCTTGGATTAACGATGTTGCTCTATTAAAGGTAAATAAGATTTATTACAAATTTTCCCTCTACACAAGAGAATCAGTATCTTTTGATCTTTTCAATTTCTTTGACTTAACTAGTAATACTTAAATAAAAATCATCTTTCAGGTGAAAAATCCTTTTGTAATATCTACAACACTCCAAAAAATTTCTCTGCCACCGCAAGACTACGTTGTCAATGCCAACGATGTTGCTGTTGTATCAGGATGGGGCAGACTTTGGGTGAATTTTTTACTTCTCTAATGAATATTTTTTTCTCGTGCAATCCGTATCTTTTATATAGAAATGACGCGGAATTCTTACGATTATGTTTATATTTATTACTTACATTACGCGCGAAAAAATAAAACAAACTAGTGTTAGTTAAAAAAGCACAGTTATAAATGTTACTGCAAAATTGCAGCAAGGCGGACCAACTACTAATAAATTACAACGAGTCAATATTGTGATTGCTGACCAAAAATACTGCTTTGATATATACGCCGACATGGGATACAACGTCCATTCCACGCAGGTTTGCGCATACGATCCGCGAGTGGAAAAAGGATCTTGTCACGTAAGTTTTCTTAAAAATTATAATTTCTATTGTATCTACTCATTCACCTACATTTAATATTCTCACAATAATAATATATTATGTAAGCACTTAAATCTTTTTTTTAATATGATTAACATAATGCCATAAAAAAAATATAAAACAAGATTTAACAAGATAAAATATTGAGTTTAATACCAAATTTAAAATAATACCTTTTTCTAGGGTGATTCTGGTGGTCCATTGACCGTCGATGGAAAACTTGTTGGATTGGTATCCTGGGCGAATGGTTGCGCCAGTACTTCCTACCCGACTGTTTACACACGTGTGCCTTCTTACATTGATTGGATTAAATTTAATGCGAACCTTGATTAATGCGAAACCAATGCTATTCAACTATGATTCAATCGCTGTTTTATGTAAATCTTTAACGATCGATCGTTGAAATTAAGAAAAGAAGATTCTTTTCTGATGTATATACAGATGTGATAATGATGTGACGTGGGGTTGTACAAAATAAGTACCCTCAAAATTTGTACACATTTTTAACACAATAAATATGTACATATATGTATATACATGTATTGTTTAAATTCATATGAAG
Organism: Camponotus vicinus; assembly: GCF_025532165.1. NCBI lineage: Eukaryota > Metazoa > Arthropoda > Insecta > Hymenoptera > Formicidae > Camponotus > Camponotus vicinus. Next base: position 23,056,654 of record NW_028141976.1, on the reverse strand, counting down.
AAAATCATTAATATATTTAATCCGTGCCGAAAAGCCATAAAGAAAAATTATCACACGACAAGTGCTATCTATCGTTTATCACGAATCAAGTCCAGGGGGATTTCGCTATAGTACTATTGAATTTAATACAAGAGATTGGATAGAACTCTCAGCGAAATCAATACACCGTGACCGCGCGACGTTCATGTGTTGCTCTTATTTCCGGTGACACTTGGAAGAACGGAAACGATCGATGCGGGCATTTTAACCGTAATTGACAGTAATGATCATAATGCTGCTTATCGATTGCGTGATTCTAAATAAAAAATATTCGTTAATCATATTATTAATAGTGCTACAAATTTATTGTTATTATTTTCTATATTATTTTACACAATACTATGATTTTAATATAATAGAAAATAATAAACTGTAAAATATCAATTTGTCAAAACAGATTATACCTTTAAAATTTATGGACGAAAAGAAAAAATAATTATAAAAAAAAAAAAATGTTCGAATTGTGACATCGAAAAGAAATATAAAAAACGTAGCTAAATTAATCTTTTTTCTTTGAAAATAATCAACAGCAAACATTAAAAATTTTCGAATAAGAATAAGATGAAAGGTAACTATAATGGGACAGCTGCTTCATGGAAAGCGCGAGCACGAATTGTTGATACCGAATTCTATCCCCTCACTCGTATTTACATTGCTAATGAAATTTCATTTCTGCTTTTGTCAGTCTTCCACAAGAGGCGCATGATAGACTCTTACGTCACAAGCCGGTTTTGTTTTACCCCTTTTCGACGATTTTACTCGGAGCGTAAAAGGACCTAGTAGTTGCTCATTTCCGACGGAAGATAGTATCATTATTAATTCACTATGCATTTCCCAGAAAGAGAATTTTCTCGTTTTATCTTATTTAAAAAATCATTTGCAAAAATCTGATGGAAGTTATTTTCGCCACTTGTGCCGATTAATTCATAATTTCGATGAGTAGAATTACTATAACGAAATTTTTATCTGTTGTGAAATCTTCAGAATTAGTTTATCGTTTAGATCTCTTACTTTCTGTCTCAAATAACAGATCACTGTATATCGCGTATTATAGTATATTAATTAGCCGAAAACTTATATATAATAAGATTTATAATATTATATCAAGAAAAACGAAATGTTCTTCGGAGAAATTATCCAAGCTGATACATAAACTTCTAAAGTTTGTGAATGTTATAAACTCGCCAGTTTTTGTAAAGAGAGTTAATTTCTGCTATTATTACGGCATTACATAAAAAAGTACGTGTAAAACCAATAGACAACATTCTCTTTTATATAATCATGCTAATATTTTATAATTAGCTAATATTTTATATAGCGCATAACTTTGTAATTATAATATTTAAATACAAGTATGTATTGTAATAATAAATATCACATTTAAAAAATTCATACAAACATACAAAAAATTGGAGATTAAATTAAAAATTGAATGCGCACAAATCATTTAAAGATATGTATGATCATATGTCGTTCAGATCTTTCAGATTAAAAACATAAAAAATGCAATAGATAAAAAATGATACAGATTTGATATATTATTGTCAAAATATATCAAACGTTTAATTTTTGCATATTACAAAGATATTTTAACTAATTTAACTCAATGTTTTTTGTGATTGTAATTTTAATTAAATCATTTATTATATCTACATCACAATATCAACATAAAGAACGCCTTTCCAAAAAATATCACGACTAAAAGTCTCGATGGAGCCACCGAAAAGCTTCAAGGAGACGAAACCTTTTCTATTCGCGATCAATTCGACATCGTCGCGCTACCTCTCCTTTCTTCCATCTTTTCTTTCTCTCTCTTTATCCTTCCTTTTCTTATTCATGTTACAATCTCTTTTTCACTTCTTCTCTTGGATCCGCAAGTCGACCTTGAGGTCATTGAAATAAATCGAGGACCGTCGTCGCGACAACTCAATTCCATTAGAATTTTATTAAGTACAAATTATTTTACTAACTATAAAGTATTATAGCTTCTGACTCGACATACAGATAAGCAAATACTTTATTCAGAAGATATAACAAAAAATGATAAAATCTTATAATCACTAGACATAAATTGATGATACAACATTTAGAGGACTGTGAGTTTATATGCTGTGATTAATCAATTATACTGGACAAGATATTTTTATTTCCAATAATTGATTAATCATGGCACATAAGTCTCATGAGAAATTGTTTGAATAGTTTATTAAATAACGGAATAATTTTCAGAAACGAAATAATTTTTATGGAAACGTTTCCTGAAAATCTCTAGTTTATTTCATGTAACGATTATATCCAATTATTATATAAAGATAAAATCAAATAATCAAATATATTTGATTCCAAATATTTTTGATATATTTATATATGTTATTGCACTCATAATTTTTATTGTTCAAAACCATGTATTAGATTAATGTATTGGAGAATATTTTTTGTCACAAATAATTATAGATAATAAGATTAATTTATAAAATACGCACGCACGCACACACACACACACACACACACACACACACACACACACACACACACACACACACACACACACACACACACACACACACACACACAGCACACACACACACACATACACACAGCACATATACTAATGTGCTTAATTTTATTATTAATTTAATTTATTTTTTATTATTAATTTAATAATAGAAAAATTATATTTTTAATTAAATTTATTTATGTTTGATCTTAATTAATCAGAATGGATTTTTATAAATACAATAATAATAACAATAAACTTACTATAATATTAAATTATTAAATTATATTTACATATCCTATATATGAATAAAATATGAAAAATATATGAATAAGACTATTTATAGTAGCAAGTGCCTATTGATGTCTGACGAAACTTGACTTTTACTACTTTTATACTACTAAACATTTCAAGTTTTTGTTTCATTAAAAATATCTATGTTATATTTCAATGTAAAAAGTGTAATTATGTATTTTGCTCGTAATCTTTGATAAAAAGGAAGAAGGAAGCTCCGCACAATTATCAGCTATATTAAATTATGCTTTGCTTTTATTATTAAAAGTAACCCGATCTAGAAATAGCTTGTAAGTTGGAAAGTAATATAATATCTCACATTTTCAATCTACAATCGAGTAAACGGCTGTGCAAGTAGGTTTAAATGAGCCCGAAATTATAGGTCATAAACTCGAAACTTGTACCATTGCACTCCGGGTCTTCAGATATACGAAATCGCGATACGATAGACGCTCGTTGAATTCACTCGCTTCGAATGCTGAAGGTAATTGCACTATACAATAGCGATGAGAAATATTGCTACGATCACGGCGCGAATTTAAAAAAACATTATAAATGAGTTTATCTTATTTTAAATTCTTTTCAATACATTATCGCATTAATGAAATTGCTCATTATTTTCTCATTCGATAATGTACATTGAAGAAGCGATTGAATTCGTTTTGCAAAAACGAATATCAGAAAGACAGTATTCACGACTGCAAGCCATATAAGCATGCATCTTTTCTGTTTAAATATTCGTTTCAAGAATTCTTGAGAGTCTCACCTATAATATATGGAATAGCACGTGCGACGCATGACATATGCGATTAAAATCGAGCTTTGGCATGAACTTACAATCAGTAAAATCTTTCTCCTTTTTTATATAAATAGTAAAATAATATTAAGTGTTATTAGTCTCAACATGATAAAAGTTTTATTCAACCAGTAGAATTGAGTACTTTTTTCAATCTGATTATTAAATATCAAGATAAGCAATATTCAAATAATAGTAACTTAGAATTTGCAAGTTTGATTAACGTTATTTATGTTATTTTTTATTGTTGTATGATACTCATGAAAGAATATTATTTCGATGTGAAAAAGTATAGTCTTTATTCGGTACACGGCTTCTCATACCACCAAATATCATCAAACTTTAAAGAGTTCACTTGAACACGAAATAGAGTACAATACTTTTTCTTGATTCTCTAGAGAGACTACTGGACTTGAAATGCTCTTATGATATATATATATATGAAAAAGTGGAATTAAAGTTATAATGCTTATATGAATCATCATATGAATCTTTGCTATCTTTTTCGTTAAAGTTATACGTCATTTACAAAATAATGTAAATAAAACAAAATATTCTATCCTTATTACAATTTTAATTGTACCATAAAAATAAATTTTACTAATTTGAGTAATATTTAGAAAATATACATTTATGTTAACATATTGAAAACATTTCGATTAACAAAAGTTTAAATAAAAATTGTAGCTATCCACTGTTACGATAAATAAGTAAATAAATAAAACTATTTTATAAATATATTTTTTATATCACATTTTTTGTAATTTAACTCTCTGATGATTAATTCGTACGATTCTCTACATATGTATATTGTCGGTAGTATTTTATACGTACATCGAAATAAAATACGTCAATATATCAGAGTACTCACGTGTTAACACGTGTCGCGCGATTCGCGATTTACGAAAATATGATAAATAATTCGGAATATATTCCGAAATATCATCTCTTCTTGCTATCTCGTGTTCGATCGTAAAAAAGAGGCGAGATAACTCGATTATAAAATCAGGAGCGAGCTCGAAAGTGGACTCACCTGCTTGCGGAGCGGGGTGACGCACTCGTCCTTGGTACGCTCGAAACGCTCGAACTTGAAGCTGTTGCTGCGGTAGAGCTCGTTGTCGCTCTGCTGCCTCCTGCAGAGCCGTCGTGTGAGCGCGCGCGGTCTACAGGGCGCACATTCGGCGGCGAGCTCCCAGTGCAAATGCAGCATCGCGAGCTCGGCGGTGCAGCGAGCCATCGCGCAGCCGGCGCGTCTCACGCGGCACTTGACCCGCTTGATACGGCCCTCGGACTGCGGTTTGTGACCGCACGGCTGAGTGCAACTGCAATCCGTGCACGTGCGACGCACGCTGCGCGTTTTGGCCGTGTGCGGACACGGCTTCGCCTCCTCGCCACACTCGCACTCGCATGGCGCCTCGCCGCCGCCTGTGTGGGAGCAGTTTAATCTCTCGTCGGTGCATTCGCACGGCTGCAGTTGCAGCTGCAACTGCGAGGAGACGGGGGAGGATGAGGATTGCGCGACCGCTCGGCGACGAGTGCCGGCGCCGCAGGATGTGTGCCGGCAGGAACGATCGGTGCATTCGGATCTGAAAAACATATGTATATGTTAGAAAAATTCGACAAATTTTCATGACGAATTGTATCAGGCCTGTCAAACATTGATAAGGGAAAAGAGAGAATTTTTATTTTTTTATTTAAATTTAAAAATTAATTCTGAAACTAAAAAATTACGATTTCTTTTATTTGAAATCGTAATTTTTTAGATATTTGTTTTCGAAATGTCGTATTGATTTTCCTCGGGATTTATAAGTATGTCTGTAGCAATTATGCAAATGTCTAGATATTATTGGAATCGTCGATTTTCATATAGCGATTGCGACATATTTTGCCCGAGATATCTGACAGCCACAAGTTAAACCGAGAGAGTTCCTATCGACTATTGGAAACTTCATTTAGCGTATTATCGCACAATGATATCGTGGAATGGTAGGATTCAGTTCGGAGGTCGCAAGAAGGAAAGATAGAAAGAAAAATCAGGTCAGACCGAAAACGAGAACCGCGGTTAGCGAGCAACTGTATCGCGATTAAATTTAGCTGCACGTAGATAATTGCATCGCAAGTGATAAATTGATTTTATTATAAATTGGTTCAATAATTTAGCAATTTTTCGCCTCAATAATGCTATTTATAATTTCTTGCATGTCCATATTTCTCTATCAATGTATGTCTTTTTAATGCATGTATTAAGGCTAAGTAAAAAAAAATATACATGTAAGTATACGTTTTAAATATTCGTTTATTTATTTACACGCTAATATTTTAAAATTAATATAAGTATAAATTGTACTCAATAAAAAATATTTTGTTTTGTGTGATAATACATATTGAGACAAATTATATAACCGTATGTAAAAAATAAAATAAAATTTATTTTATAAAATTAATTTAATAGTAAATTGTTTATATAAAATATTCATGATATATGTGATTGTATATTAAATGTACGATCATGTACATTCATTCAAATAGCACGTGGTATTTATAAATCAATATCTCAGCATTTTTTTCGAAGATAAAAGGCCATGCAAATTAATATTCTTAAGTTCTTTGACTAATCATTAAAAATTCTATTATGCCGACATAAAAACGCTTTCATTATCAGGAAGATTCCTCCATATTAATCCAGACAATATAATCACTTCATTTATCCAAAGAACGAGCAGTTATACTACCCTTGGGCAACAGCGAAGGTTCAAGGGTTAACTACGCTAACTACATATATTCATCTACAACATATTCATCCTGCTCACGATCAGCAGCAAGTATCAACAACACGTTGGCTCATAATCTTTATCATGCCTTCCACCCCTTTAACCGTGATCTTCTAGAACGCGCAGTCAAGCTTTATGTAATCGACCGCGAATTATCGCCATCAATTAAACGATGCTTAAACGATAAAACAAGAACGCTATCAATAGAATAAAAGCGACGCAAAGCAAAGAATCTAGGATAATGAAGAAGATACGGCAAGTTTGTAACACCCTGTATGACAGCACGTCCGAATGGACGTAACTGTTGCTCGTTATTCCTACTCGTATCGATCGAACGAAAGAGTCCAAAATTCCGAAAGAGAATTTTATCAATCTTTCAAGAAAAAAATTAATTCCACGATGTCCCAACAATTTTTTAATGGCCAATAAATGCTATCGATCGGATAAAGCATATATCACATTACCTTTTTCTCTTTATGCAATGGAACAGCAATACTCGAATCAGCAGTTTCACACCTACCTACCCTAATCTGCAACCTACCCCAACAACAACAATAAACACGCTGTCTTCATCCACAGAATGCACCGTCCGATATATTTGACATTACACCGTGACGTTTATATTTACCTTCTGATTCTTCGCGCGGTCGATCCTCGCTGTAGATGCGGACAGGGTTGCGAATCCGGCGGACAGTCGCAGCTGACGGCCGCGGCCGCGGCGGCAGAAGCGGCGGCCGGTCGCGTACGACGGATCCTGATGAGCACCGGATGCACCGGACACGGCTGTACCTGGCAGCCGCAGACGATGGTCTGGGGTCCGCCGCCGCGGGATTTGCGGCCGCCGCCGCCGCGCTTCGCGCGTTGGTCCACGTGCAGCTGACACGGCTGCACGGGACAGCCGCAACGGGCCGCGGCACCGCGACGCCCGGCACCCTGTACGCGTCTCCACACCCGCTCCATTCAACGACCGGCGTGCGACTGACAATCGGCCACCCCCCCCACACAACCGTCACCCGCGCGCGCGCGCGCGCACACGCGGAAACCGCTTCGATCCTCTCCGCGCGGCCTCGGTTGCTCTCGGCTTCCTGTCGCTCTCCGGGGGATGAAATCCCCCTTTCGGGCGACGGACCGAAATGCCGAGACGCGCGCCGGTCCATGCTGCCGCCTCCCCACGGCCGACGTTCGTTCCCTTCCTTTCATGAGCGGACAAATCCGGGCGTTTACCCGGAGTGAAAGGTCACAGCTGACTTCTTGGCGAGACCTCGCGCGAGATAACGCTTTGATATACGTGCGGATTAAGATGCTCTAATTTGTGTTTATCTTCTTGAAGCTTGAAGACTAGAAAGATCTTAGTAATGTAGTATGTCAATTATTGAGACAAAAGTGCCATTATTATTATGTACATATCTCCTTTTTAATAACTCCCGAGTCTACGTTATACTAAAGCTGTGTTTGTGTGATTTGTAAATATATCTAAAATTAGAAATTTTTTATTTACAGAAATTTATAATAATTATATAAACATGATTATACTAATTATATAAACATGATTGTGTGCTATGTAAAAATATGTATCCCAAAAAAGTTATTAATTAATCCTATGTTGCTAAATATATAGAAATACATTTACGTCTTATATTCCTACAAATTACTCCAACTAATTATAATTGAGCGTTAAGTTGACCGCGTACTTAAAACCGAAGCGGCAAATATTTGCTGTAAAATTCGTGGTATATTTTTAAGATCCATGCACACAAATGCGCGACCAGAAGGCATCTTTTTCATTAATCTAAAAGTAGTATAAATATCTTAATTAGAGTATCGATCGTATTAATATGGAAGAGAATAAATGATGAAGCGACGATAGAAAGAGATTGTATTATTGTAGAATCACCTGTTTGCTTGATCGCCCAATGATCCGATAAAAATAGCATAGGAATTCACGTCCGTGTTAGACATCAATACTTTCGCGAATCGTTCGGGACGAATCCCATAGCGTTCGAGATTCGCATCCGAAAGAACAACTACAATAGACTCGTCGGAATCTTCTTTCGCCAAACTCGCAATTGCGTGTTGCGTCGCTTCCAAGGTATTATCTCCAGACATGCAAAATTGCGAGTGAGCGTGCATCATCTAAAGAAATTAATTAAAACTCAAATTAATTAAATTGCGCAATTTTATAAAGGAAAACGATATAAATGAATCTTACCTTAATCACTTCCAGCCTTCGTTTATTATCCGTTGGTGGTTGCGTTCGATCGACAAAGGCAATACGATAATCGTCGCCGGAATGACCGACGATGTCGTATTGAAATTTTCCCTCGTAGCCGCTGAAAGCTTCCATTACCATGACGCAGGCTTCTAATTCACGATCCAGTCGACCGTCGTAACTATTGAACCTGTACATGCTACCGGACACGTCCGCGACAAGTTTCAGTCGCTTCGGTTTCAATTGAGGAGCGCCAACCTCCGGCTCTTTCTCTGCTCTCCGCCGATAAATTGTTCTCTCGCCCGTTAATCCCTCGATTAATTTCGTATCGTCCAGCTCACCCGACGTCTGATGCCTGAACCATTGTCGTTCGTTGCTCTTGGCCTGCAACGTGCCTGTGAAATGAAGAACATGTACGGTAAAGAACAATGAATGCGATCCTTAAAAGTCCGCGGATTCGGATTTACGACGCTCACCTAATACGACTCTCAAGGCCTGCACTTGATTACGAACAGCATCGCTAAATTGACTGTATAGTTTATGGTCGTATTCGCTCATTTTTATATCCTTGAGCCGCTGCTTAAACGCGCGAAGGCCCATTTCGCGAGCAGCCTTCTTTATATGTTCCGGCACCGCATTCTTCTCTTCGTCGCTGAGCTGATGCACCGTGTGTCCAGCATCCAGCCGATACGGTCCTCCCTTTCCGCCTAAACCCGCCGTATCGCGACCTGTATAAAAAATATGAATTAATGTATATATGTTCTATATTTTATTCTGTAACACAGTTGGTTGCACTCTGCAATGATACTTGATACAGATATAATTTCTTTTTAAGCTTTATCTTATTTTATTTAGATATTTGTATGTGCACCTCCGGTTCCTCCGGCCCAGGTATTGCCACCCACGTGTGGTTCATTATTTTTATCGACCTTGCCATGTTTCGGTCCGGTGACATCCTGCCCCGAATATCTTTCTTTGGTAATTTGCATTTTATCCTCGTCGGTGCTTATCATTTTGCGCCAAGCGCCCAATGACTTTTCTATATTCGTGATTGATGTCTCCCATAAGCGTACGCAGCCACCGGCATCTATTGTGACGAGACCTTCGTTCGATGTAAGTGACGCATAAAGCGGAAGGTCCTTCGTATATAGCCATTGTGTCAATGGCGAGACATTAACTGGTCTAGTAAAAGATTTAATGATTTTCTCAGTCGCGTTTAATCGGAAACAGATATGTACAAAAATAGCACGAGGGGGGAGATATACTCTGTACTATATTTATACATTATTTTTTTTCAACGTAAAACGTAAAAGTTGGAAAATATAAGCTTTGCAAAAATTTGTATTTTTGTTAGCACAATTTTCGTGCTTATCGCAAATTTACTTACTCCGGAATAGGTAAATATCGTAGTTTGTGATTTACTGTATCAACTATCTCTAAGTAAGCGGAGATTCCTGCATGTTTTTTATCCTTCGGATAAACTTCATCGGGTACCTGACTGGGTGAAATCGTTCTGATCACTTGTCCGTTTTGTGTAATGATAGGTGTCATGAAGCTACGTGTTCTTTCCTTTCTCGGCCAGAAATGTAGGTCGTTGGAACTGTCCAAATCCGGGAAACCTATCACAATGCCGGCGTACGTATTATCGGTCACTAATAGTCTGTTCGGGGAGTCTATCTTTTGTTGAAGAGCTTTGCTCAATTCCGTTTTGTGCAGACTGCTTCTACCGCAATTCAAAACGCTACTAGTCTTAAGATCGGTGCTATTGGACTCGTTCAATTCATGCAAGATATTAGGGCATGGATCCGAATCCGTGGATTTCATGAGAACATATTTATTCTTCGATGTATCCTGAATTAACCATTTTTTATCGGATGCGAGTAAGATCGATTCGATCTTACACGGTAAATTCATCGAGTAAGCACACATGTTCTGTAAATTGATAGCTTCGACTTTGTTATGATTTTGTGTATATAAGACAATCAGATTATGCGATGACAATAAATCTGCCTTCATCTTCCACTGAGGGGTCTTACTTCTAAAAGCGTTTGATAATTTATCGCTGGCGACATCCAAAAAGGATGAAATTTGTAATTCTCGTACGGAACCCTCGTTTATGTTTACCATGAGCATGGAATTACTCTAAAAATAATTACACAAAAGTCGATGAGAAGAATCTACGATACATAATTTTTACATTTGTAAACATCATGTTTATTACTTACAGTTTCTTCATGAACTAAAACATCCCCAAGATTATCAACCGCGACATTATAAAACGGCAAATTGCCTCTAGCGGGGCTTATCAAGCCTTGTAATGATGTCTCGCGAATTTGCTCCGATTCCAGCGTCATGCTAAATATATTCAAAGGATTCGTCGTGAGAACGTGTATTCTGTCGTCCGTACCATCTCCTTTACTTCCGTTCGCAACCGCTAAAGCGGTCACTGTACTATTCTCGCTAATGGGTATTGTCCAGTAACTTTGTAATTCCGTGAACCAAGCCGATCTGGCTTCAACTCGGTCTAAAGTTCGATCGTTTTGCGCCGGAAATGTCGGCAATTTTAATTTAACATATCTTTCCTGAGCAGGTATATTTTGAAACGTGTTCGAAATGTTCCAACTACCACAGATCTTCATCTCAGGTAAAGATATTCTACAATGGAAAAGAGGGAAGAATATTGTTTGAAAAAAATTGACATTTCTTATATCTTTAATATTTTTCTCATATTTTCATATATTTTTTTCGCATTTTCATTCATTAAGTATAAATTTGTACAACCAGTTTACTTCATATCATAATATGAAAAATAAATTACAAAATTATAATTAATTCATATATCCTCCTATCCGCCCTCTTGTTTACTTAATTAATGTGTAATTTTTAAAAAATTTAAAAACATCTATATGTAAAGATTATCTTACTCTTTAGCTAAGGCAACATTAGTTGGACTTGTTCCAACGGGAATCCCATGTTTATGAAGTACAGTTACCAAAGTATCAAACACTTCCTGGCTATATCGATCAAAATCAAAAACGTTGCGCACTACAGTAGCTAACGATTCATTCGGAAATTTCTACAACATCATTGCGGAAGCAATTACATCGATGAATATTAAAATGCATATATATATTCTCTTGAAAAAATTTTGTTCACTCACCTCTAGATGTTTAACTATATTAACCACTTCTCGAGTCGAATAAGGATACGAAACTAGACCTTGATCGGCCATATTTCTCAACTCGCCGAAAGCCTTCACTAGTTTATGTATCGTCTGTTCACCTACATGCGGTCCGTATTGTCTCAAGAGCTGAATCTCGCTTCGTATATTCGGATTATCAACAGAATGCGTGCTGAATAGATCACCCAAAGCGCCGAAGAAATCGTTGCCCAAGAACGGGAAGCCCGGTCTATTTGCCAGTACTATTATTCTAAAGTCCGGATGCATAGGTATACTGTTTGTATCGCGCGCATTGTCATTGGTACGAGGAACAATTCGTCTACCATCCGACAGAATCATTTCGCCCGATTCCACCAAGGTCTGAAAATGAAATAGAATCGTCTCGAAATTCATAGAGCGTATATTGACGCTATTGTAACTTTACATATGTATCGTCAGGTACATACTTTCAATATACATGTCACGTGCGTGGGTGCTTTGTCCGCCTCGTCGATGACGAGAACGTGGCCTAGTTTAACCGCTTGCACGAGCGGCGAATCTTCATAAACAACTTTGCCGTCTCTGACCATCGGTTGCAGGGTCAAAGTTTGCACGGTCGTGTCCCGGTGCAACTGTATATACTCGCGTGGCCGATTTAATAACTGTAACAATCGGTCGACGATCTTATTTTTGCCGACACCCTGATTACCGACCAGCAGAAGATTCTGCCCCAGGCTAAAGTCCTGCAATAACCGTTCCAAGAGCGCGACATGCTCCGGTACGTCGTAAAACACGATGTCGGGTACTTTGCTCAGAACCGCAGTGCGATATCGGTCCACGACGGTGTCGCCGATCCTCACGGTATCCTTCGTGACGGTGCACGCGACCTCCGAATCCATGGCAGATTTCGACGGAACAACGTTCAGTCGACGACAACAGTCCTCGAGGGCTTGTTTCGCGATCGCCGGCAAGAAGCGCGCCAGACAAGCGCGTTGAACCGCATTGTAAGCGTCACTGCACCGAAATCTGTGCATTCGCTCGGCGATTCGCAAGAGTTGCCGAGTACTCAGCGAACTGGCGAGAGACTGTAAAGTCGGATCGTCGGACGAGCGCAGGACGTGCGCCAATTCTACGATACTCAACAATGCTCGACTAGGCTCTCCAAACTGCAATATAAATTACTCGGTGAGAATTTACCGGAGGCTGAATTCTCAAGTATTGATAGTTCTCTCCGCAATCACCTTCGATCGAATAATATGAATCTCCTCGTGCTTGTCGAGTGGCTTCATCTCGTGGAAGAGGAACAAGCTGAGCAGCTCGGAATTCATCCATTGTCCGGACGAACTGTTGACAACCGGCCGTTCAGCCAAGGCTATCAGCCTGAAAGCGGGATGAATTCGTAGGACACCACGATCGTGCATCTCCTCGTCGGATCTATTATACTCTCTCTTTATCTCGTCGTAACGATCGGCTCTTATAAGTCGTTTACCATCGTGCAACTGCAACTCCCGATCGTGAACTAATCTGCGAGCGCAAATTTCATATCATTGCCTCATCAATCGCTTATACCAACGGAATGCCGAAAATACCGATTACCTGTGCAGTATAGCTAAGGTACTGGAATGAATCCTATTAATACCATCCAGCACGGTTAATTTGCCGTTGAGAGCCGCGTCGATCAGCGGTGAATCTCTCCAGACCGTATCGCCATTAAGCGACGTGGTCCGTTGTTGTATCAGATCTCTGGACGTCATATCCTAAGAAAATATTTCTACCGTTTCATTACGAACGAATTACCGCAATAACTGTCGCACGCGCGAGCGAAGTTCTTACAAATCGAACGGAAGTCGTTTATTACGAGAGAACACATAATCGCAAACTAATGTCACGGCGTAATCTCGTGTTCGTAAAAGAATGCTCGAGACTTGCCTGATAGAGTACTATTAGCTCCACTTGATACCCTAATAAATCAGCGAACCGTCGAACGGTAGTGGACTTGCCGCAGCCCTTCGGTCCGATCAAGCAGAAATCGGACGCCAAGTGGGACTCCAACATGCTCGCCAACAAATTGTTCTGATAATTAGTCTCTATATAAAGATCATTATTTACGCTACTAGATTGGCTCGTGCCGCAAGAAACCTATTCGCAAAATAAATTCAGATACTTCAGCAACAGAAATTGATAATATAAGTGTATTACAAGCGCATACTTATTTACAGCTTACATGAAAACTTGCTTGTCCATTATCGCGCTTTATGTCAATCTCCGAAAGATCATCAGCTGTCTTCGTAGCATTAATTTGACTATTAATAGTATGCTTCTTTTTGGAATCATTTAAAACGCTAAACGTTCTAAGGATATCCTCGACAGCATTCTGACCCTCTTTACCCAAAAAAAGTTTATACGGATAAAACCTGTAAAAGATGTCGTACATCGACAAGTCGGGGCTTTTGTCCTATGCAAACATATTAATGCAAAATTAACGCCAGATTAACGAAACGTGCCATATAATATTGATCCAAAAACAAGAAATTTACCAGAATTAAAGCAGCTGACGACAAACTGTCTAAAGGAAAATCTGGCAAGCCTATGGCGATCGCTTCTTGAGTAATTAACGCGTGAGCACACGATAATAGTTGCGATAATTTTCCAGCGTCCACGTTCGGCGCTAAATTTCTCAAGATCTCGAATTGTTCCTTAAAAAAAAAATTGAATCGATATAGTATTCTCAATGTTTCGTATGTGAACAAATATGTCAAAACTGAATAAATTATCCGCCCTTGCCTTTTATCAGAATCTAGTTTCTTTTCTTGTGGAACAAAAATAAAAAATTAATATTTTACAGTAACGCGATGATTTTTTAACAAAATTTTTCATTAACCAGGCCAATCAAAAGAGAGAACGATTGAGTTTTTGGCGATTAAGTTACAGCCATTAAATAAGCGACCAACTTATGCTTAATAATATTACTTTCAAACTGACGCTTAACAGCATTCCGCACTCGCGGCAGAATGAAAGTTTGAAGCTCGCGGAGAAGTTTACGGCAGGGTTGTAATATATTTAACGTTACTTAACGCGGATGTCTATCCGCGCAACGAATGTACATCGAACTCGGTAAGCCCGTGGAGCGCGAATTATCTTGCCATTACTTCCGCCTTCTCCGGCGGCATAGCCCGCATAGTCGGCGCGCGGAAAAGCGGCGGAACCGCGTGCACGTGAGGAATGTACGAGTCGTATATCGGCGAACTCGGTACACGAAACAGTCCTCCTTCCGAGGAGAGTGATTAACGCCGAGAGCTTTCCAACATTGCGCGTCCGGATGAATAACTACCACTCGGCACGGAAGCCGCGTGAGAGATACCGCTGCGCCCACCCACTCCCACGGAATTTCCATCGAAAACTTTCAATCGGACCGGATTATAATCTCGAGCCCTCGATCGACTGTGTAATTGCGGCGTCGGCGGAAATGTGGTTTTCGTGACTCGCCCGTCCCCGGGATTCGTCGCGAAAATAGAAGAAACGGAGAATCAATTTCGCGCCGAAGCTTTCCGTAATTCTCTCGACACGTTCGATTATTATCCACATCGGTCCTATTCCGATTATTCGCCGTTATATCGAGCACACATTGCGCCGATTTCGAATAATAAAATCAACGACCAAGTCGCGACATAGTTTCGCGATTAAATACGAATTTCTTATAAAACGTCGCCGGAAAAAGTTCGCCGTCTTCTTCCAGAGATGTGTCACCAGGCTATCAAAATATTAACTAGCTATTCCGCAAACACGCGATTCCCATTTCCAGCAATTTCCGGTAGTTCAATGCACTCTCGCGTTCGAAATCAAATATGACACTTGAATTATATCGGACAGAGAACTCTCATTATTTTAACGATGACATTTCTATCTTTGTAGCTTTACCTTAGAAAAATGAAATACTGTAGAACTTTGGTATACGTATGCATTTAGGGAATGGAACAAATTTTAATAAATCATAAACATTGCTCAGACATTTACACTTTTGCCATAATGATAACAGAGCGCAGGAATCACGGCAAACTTAAATTATGGCACACCATTTTTCCCAGGGACATCCATCAGCTATAAAATCAAGCTTCTATTTTAATAGAAGCCGGCTTTCGCGATGATTGATTATTAAACGATGATATCGTGTATGTAGAAAATAGATGTCTGCACACCTTTATTTATATATCTGCCAAGTTTTATTACTCAGCGAATATAGAGTATATGAGCCAAGTATATTAGCTGTCTTGTGCGGTTTCTATAAATGCGAGACCTCGGCGCTTTATTATTTTCATTTTTCATTATAGTGACTGGCAGCAGTTTCGCGAAGGTGGCACATAAGCGAAGTCACGAGCATATACATAATGCTATACACGATCCATGTAAAATGCAAAAATAACTCTCATCTCATCCGTATAATATTACGAAAGTGTAATATTATCACGTGTAATTTGTTCTACATATATTTTTCATAAATTCTTCAATACGATATATGTATCTCTTAGTTGGTTCTGCGCGTGACAGCAATTTCCACGGACTATGTACACTATGTACGCTTCGTGACGGATAATATTCGTTCCACGAGAAACGATTTAAATACTCCAACTGCTGTGTGTAATTATTTTAAAGTTTTAAGTGATCTTTTCCACGAGTTTTATTATTAACTAAGTTCAATTCAGTTTCCTGTCGAAGATAAAACGAGGCGATGTCTCCGTCGACTTCAATTCTCTCGGTGTGCAATAACGAGCTTTTGCAACACGGTTTCGGATTAATTTTCCATGAAAATGCTATCTATCGTAGAATGTCAAGATGCATAGTAAAATATATTATATCGAATTACGATGAGATGTTTTAAATCAATTTTGTGCTAGTTATACTAAATAATGAAGAAGATGTAGAAATAAAATGATCTAAAAGCTGTTTATAATAAAAATTTGCTTTTGATGAGATAAAAATATTGGACAAAATGTTCTAAGTATTTTTTTTGTAAATTTAAAAATTAGCAATACAATAAAAATAATATTTATAAATTTGATAAAATATGTATATAAAATATTTCGCAGATATATATAATTTTTTTTAAATTCTCAATAAATACCTTATACTTCTGCTTTCATCAAAAATGTGCCAGGACTATTACTGTTTGTGCATTAAAAATAATATAATGCACAAAAAGTCTTCGATAAGAGTCACATCAGTTGCACTATTTAGTTTGCCACTTTGAAAAATAAACTGTTTATTAAGTATTATTAATCGCAGATATAAAGGTTCTCTTCATTTCTATTTTTTTCGACGTAAAAAATCACAATACAACGTTGAGAGAATCACGATATATAAAAAAATATCAGTTGCAGCTGGAACGATGAAACATGAAAATAGGAGAATATACATTTGGTCGTCCTATTCAATCGCAGGCCAGAGATTCCAACGAGGACGCTCGTTTCTCAACGGAATGAAAACTCGGCATGACGATGTGCAACTGCAGACGAGTAGGTGGAGACCATGTGACCGATGGATCATCTCGAGAGTCGTCTTCATTCTTCAAATCATCTTCCTCTTCATCCGAGACGCGATTCTTTGACTGGATGCTCTCCTCCTTTCGAATTTTGTCTTCCATCGCGTCCTTTATCTTAGATAATCGCTTTCGCCCGAGTTTCGCCTCGGTTGCCTTCGTAACGCATTCCAACTTACAGTTCTTCTGCAGCTTGTAATTCTGCACGACTATACGCTCTTTCCCTGCAAAGAATGAATTCTCGCGCGTCTGCGAGAGATGTCTTCTCCTGCGGACGGCGCTCCATCGTCGAGCCTCTTCCACTTTCTTCGAATTCTCTTTCGATTCCATCAACTCGTAATCCTGAGCTCTCCCGGAGAGATCCAACCATTGTAGCACTCGTTCGGACAATGGATTCCAATCCGATGATCTATCGGCTTGTTTGCATTCCGTTATGGTGGAGAAGGTGTCTCGCTGAAAACACATCGACTGCTCGACGTTGCTGCTACGATTAAAGGCAGTTTCGTTCATCGAGCGAAATGTCACTTCCTCTTTCTCTAACGTTTGACAATTTTCCTCTAATTTATCAATGTCATTCAAGTAAATCTCCAGGAGGCCTCCAGTCTTCTCGCTGCACATTCTCGCGCAAGGTGGAGCCGACTGTCTACGTACGATTCTCGGCGGTATCTTGTTGTCCGGAAAATTCTCCTCCACTACGACGTGCAAATTCATAAAACAGCTGTTCAAGCGCTCTAATCTGGTTTCGGTTTGTTCGTGTTTGGAAAAGTTCTTCTCCGCGAATGTTCGCGGACGTCGATGTAGTCGCGGATTAATGACAGGATCGTCAGGTGACAAGACAGCGTGTCGCATACCATCCACCCAAACTGTTCGCACGAATAGAGGCCTCTCCGACGATGCCCATATAGCCGGCATAACGTGATTTGTACGCGAAAAAATATTAATAATTATGTTGCAGCAATAATCTTCAAAAAAGTTTAGCGTCTTCTATACCCGATCAATTATTTTAAAAAATTCTAAAAGATAATATTATACTTAATATAACCGGTATAGGAATATTATTATTATAATATTATTATCTTTAATATAATATTATTAATATAATATTATTATTTTTTAATAATCCAGTATATTTCCAACACGTGTTATGTTTAATTTTAATGTGTTCCTGAGAATATAATAATAAGTAGGAAAAAATTAACACGCGTGCTTGGTACAATTATTTCTTCAATATTCTTCAATAATAATCAGCGAACATACGCATTCTGCGAATGACATTGTCACGTCACCGTTTCCCACAAAATAAAAAAAAAAATTTAGAAAAAAACGAATATATAATTATGCTGACAATCGCAGCTAACGTTGCTACGCTGTCAAACTGGAACGCTAGGACTTGAAGAACCCCGATGACTTCGCGTTTCTTTCTAATCTAAGACGTAAATTCGTTCAAATCCCCGACGTATCGACTCGTATAGGAGGACAGGGTAAGGTTTCGACTGTTTCTGAGACACGCGATCCGAGCCGCGCGATGCCTGTGACCATGGCGCAGCCACGAGCCCGCGTTTATATGCGAACGAGAGGAGCACATCGGAAGGAAGGGATGGATACGGACCGCAAGGGGAGGGAATAAGCGCGACCTCCGCACCCCATGCCTAATGGTACGCTACTCCGATCCCATAAATCAGGCAAAAGTTTCTCGGAAGTTATACCGCGCCGTCTCTCCTTTGGGGCCATGCCAGCGGAACGTATCACACTCCCTTAAAATCACCGCTGAGCCATCAAATCGTTATTACCTCATATTTTTATCCCATTAGCAATTACATCTCTGATAATTGAATATGAGAATGGCGAATAAATTGGACTCATGTCTTTAATCACTACCATTAAGAAAGCGATTTTAATGCGACAGTAATAGCACTATACGTACGGTCGCAAATTGCTGTGACAAAGTTTGATGAAATACATCGCTATATATAATTAGAAGCTTGTTTAATGACTTTTGTAAACGTTGATTCAACTCCGTATATATATCTTGGAAAGGTAATACTAGTATGTTTCCGTGCATGACATTTAACATTTTGATACTTCACGTGGAACGACACACGGGATCTACTCAACTAATTGCGCTCTTTGGCTGATTTATTAATCTTTTAAAAGTCACATACTTAAATATACATACTTACCTCGAATGTCGGCGGCGGAATGTGACGGGCTTGAAATCTAGATCTGAGAGGAGGATCTAACGGATGACCAGGGTATCGCGGTGACGGTAAACCGAGTGCTATTACTATGAAATCTTCATTGACTCGCACAAGACGCCATGCGTCTAACTCTGCTTGATTATGCATCTGCAAATAAATTTTTCACAAATATATTATTTATAATTAGATGATTAAAGAAAAATTCCATCTAAAAGTCTAATAAAATTCTTTTTTAGAATCATATAGATAAAAACAAAAATACCTTTAGTAATTTGTCGTATCGAGAGGCCGGAATAAGAAATCTACCATCTTCTAAATGCATTTCACGATTTTCTAATAAATTATTTAACACAGGCAACACGTTTCGTTCCGCCTTCTCCACACCCTCGATTATGAGAACTCGTCCATGAGTCGCGGCTCTTACCGCACTCTGATCATGATAGTACGCAGTGCCGCTTTTGATCTCTCTCCTCTGCTTTAAATCTGCTTCTGTAGTATCGCGAGTAAGCGCGATGAATTCCAATTCTCGATCGGTTAGCTCCAGGAAGGCTAATGCAAGCTCTCGTCTACGTATACCTGGACCACCCATCAGAAACATATCTTGACGCAGTACATCTTTCTGGAGCATCCATTTTAAATGCCTTAGTGTCTCTTGAGACTGCGTATTTAACACTGTTCAAAAGACCATTTACTATTTGTTACTTATTAATACTCTTAAACGTACCATATTATTGAATAATAAATAGTAAATTCACAACATACAATATTTTCTTGGAACATACTCCGGACTGTTCGCTGGTCTCACTTCTTTTGATACATCACCGATAGTAATAACTGCATTTTCTAAAACAGAAATAAACGATCATTAAGTATTGCGAGCAAAATAAATCAATGTTATTTCGTCAACAAAGTCACTAAAATCTCACCTGATTTACAACGTAGACGTACTAAAAAGTTAGGCCTATAGTTCAATCTATTGGATCGCTCCAGAATTCGACCTGTAGTTGATCGACAATAAAAATTCCGAGGAATGGACAACATCTCTCACAAAACGATACCTTAATTCCACGTGAAAAACATGCTATGCAAGTCAATAGTAGCCTAAACATTTCATATACATAATATAACGAGAGCTGTCAAAAATTTTAGCAAAGTATTTTGAAATAATGATAGGCTAAGTGACTATCGGTCGAATTTTAATCGAATTATTTTTTAACGTATTGTAAACACACGACAAGAAGAATTTATACCTCAAATGTATATCGTTAGATTATACGCAAATGTCTTTACTCATGTTTGGTTAGTATAACATAACCAAATTTGACGACACCACGTGTCGACACACGTGATCACGTCAATCATATGATTGCTTACGTTTTCACTAATGTCATATATATGAATGACTTTTGACTGGCAATTTGTGATACATACAAGATTATAGGCGATTTTTGGCGTCACTGTGGTATATCAACCAAAGTATACCAGATTCTATCAGAACATTTTTGCGCGTTTGGTAGTTTGTGGTAGAGGCGTGGCTAGTCGTTTTGGTATCTAGGTAGCTGGTTGATACCACGCTATACCAAAAATGAAGCAGGGTACAAGATGTTATGTACCAGAATAAGCTCCGTCTCTACCAAAAACAACCTTGGTACATGTACCAAACTATCGCCAAAAATCGCCTTATATGAATGACAATGCAATTTAGCGCAATGTGCGTTATAAATTATAGAACGATGTGCTCATTATTTTTCGATGAAATCTTCCACGTTATCAAAATAAAATTATTATTATTACGGTTTTAATACGAATCAATATAAATATAAAAATATTTTGAGTACTTTAAAAATATATATTTCACTTTATTTAAAATAAATTATATTTATGACGTCGATGACGATCGTGAAAATTTCAAAATAACTCGATGTATAATTATTTTCTTTCGAATAATCAACACATAATGCCAATACAGCATACGTATCAAAGATACGTCTAGTAGATGGAATTCCTCTTATTTTAAATTATTGATTCTATATGTCACATATATGATATATTTTGCTTATGACACATAACCCATACAGCACAGAATATTGCAGCAATATTATTAATATTGTTGTCAACATTAATATTGTTATCAACATTGCAGCAACATTGTAATATTGCCACAATATTACTGCAATGTTCTGTGCTGTATGGGAAGAGATCAAAGTTCAATCACCGAGTCGATTGCAGATCTCTTGGAAATAAAACGAGAATTACATTAATATATTTCTTTATTCCACTAGTTTTTATTATATATGAGATTTTTTATCACATATAATATTGACCAGTATTACAATCACTTAAAGCTCGCTGTGATGCTGTGCCTAGCTTTAACATTTCTATTTACGTAGCAATCACTAAAGATTATAACACTGTTAAAAGAAAGGCATGAAAATTAAATTAAATTAAAGATTGATATATATTATACCTTGCATACACACACACACTTCTTTTTCCAAAATATACTTATATGAAAAACCTTAAAGAATCATTAATCATTATTAATGAATATAAAATATTCAATAGTTATCAATATAGTAAGTGTACATAAATTTGCACTAGTAATATAATTATAAAATGATATCACTCTTATTCAGTTTGTTCTTTAAACAATAATCAGAACTGCTATGTAAAATGCTGCATGAAAATCATCCTAAGTAGCACACAATGTGATAACGAATTATTTTGCATATTTTGCATTATATGCAACTGCTACTTAATAGTTAATAATAATTTATGCTAACTAGAGAGAGTAATGTGACATATATTATATGTAGTACAAAAAGTAGTTAAGCTAGAGTTTAGTGCCTACACAATATATCACATATTTTTATATAAGATACATAGGGTTTAAGGCCTATTTACATACTTCCGAATTGGGGATCCGATTGGAGTGCTTTCTTGATCATATTTCCATTGTTTTACATCCGTTGTAACTCTGATAGAACGGATCTGTCGCGGAAATATATATATCGACCTTGATAACGATCGATGTCGAATCAATCTATCATTTATCTATATTCTTCAGGAAATACAGAAGATATTCTATTTTAGAAGTATAGGCGCTACAATTCCGTAGTAAAGACAAACAAATGTTTCTACTTTAACAAAAGTAGAGAGAAAGGAGGGATCACAAGTATTATATGAATATTATTCAAAAAACTTATTACTCTAACAGTCTTTATCAATACTGTAAATTAGAATGCAATATTTATATGAAAAGCATTCACATACATTCAATAAATACCCACAGATAGATATACAATCAGCATACTATGTATCTTTATAAATATCCATTATCAACAAAAAGAGTCATTCAAGAAATATAGAACAGCATATATATTAATACAGTGATTTCTATTTGCTAAAATTAGCGACCCAAAAAATGCATAAATTGCAGATTGTACACAACAGATTTTTATATATTTCCTCTTCTTATTTTTTAGAAATATCTCTAAAAAACGCAGAAATCACATTAAAATTCATCTGATTAAACTATATTATATTTACAGTAATATTAAACAGAGATATTATAGACTTACTTCTGGATAATCATCTCTTCTAACATTAGCAGGATAATAATCGACGATTAATGGACGTGGCCGTTGGCCAATACCAGCGGGTTGTTGGAGCCCACACGCTTGCTCCTCATTCGTAATCACTGTCACTAAAGTGTTTATAACTTTTTCGTCTAACGCCGACATAGCTTTGCTCGGTGCTTTCATACGCCTAAGGAATAAAGCGTTCCACTTCTGCCGCAAATATAAGAACAATTGGGCCGTTTCAGGATCAAGCTTAAACACTACCCAATCATCCAGTTTAAAAATAGTTCCTTCGTGAGATTCGTCAACCTCTGAATCCGACTCGCTTTCCGGGACAGCTGTCAATATTTTTATACAAATATATATCTCATGTTATGATAACAGATTATATATAAGATATGGATGCGCTGCTTACCTTCAGTTTCACAAATTATATTCATTGGTAATCTAGCTGGTCCACTAAATAACGCTACAGTTAATGGGTTAACGAGTGTAACGACTTTCACGTGACAGAAACGTCCTGTACGGCTCATCTCTTCATAAATGAGCCAATCACATGGTAAAGTTTGTACATTAGCTGCATGTGTTTGAGCGGATGTCATCCTCGGAGATTTAGGATAATCTCTCAAGGTGGATGATGGATGGAAAAATACCTTAACTTCTTTTCTATAAAGTATAAGCACATATAGAAACGTTACAGACTATTTACAAATTATGCCAGTTTGTTAAATACAATACGTACTGCGTTCGTAACTGCATGTGTTCTCGATCAGCTCGAATTAAATTGGGATACAAGCCCGCGGTCAATGCTGCTTTCACAACTGCCCAATTCTCTGAATTAGAATTTAAATCCCGAATGTCTCCAGGACTCCTAGCTCTGACGAATCCAGATGCGCGCAATTGACCAAGTAGTTGCGTACGCATTCCGACCACCATCTCCATCACAGGAGCCGAGATAAAATTCTTCTCGCAAAAGGCACGTTCCTTGCCGGCCGCTCTAGCGTTCTGCCAACCTTGGAATGCTCGCAATACTACCATATGGTCCGAATACGTTCCAGTGGCAAATTTTTTTCGTGCCGCAGTCAAAGCTCTCTTTTGCGATGGTTGCGATGGTAGTATAAAAGGATCTCTATAATCAATTGTTTTGTAACATAGTGAATAATTGTATAAAGTTCAAATTTGTATGCATTGTGTATGTATCTATATGTATACTCACTTGTATGCTAAACTGCAAACGATTGTCAAAATGGGATCTAAGCATTTTAGAACAACGGCATATAGTAACATCTTCCCGAGTCTCGGTTCAATCGGCAAATCTAGTAAATGACTTCCTAATTCAGTGAGGTCTTCCCACGGATCTAGCGCATCAATTGTCTTTAATAATTGAACTGCATTTCTAGTCACTACATTAGATGGTGGCTCTAAAGCTTTATCCAAGAATTCAGCTATAGGTGTGTTTCCCGGTGTTAAATGTTTCGTGAATAAACATAGTTCTTGCAATGGTAATCGCAGAATCTCAGGTGTTTGGTAAAGCTGCATATTATTATATCGAACCGAGGAAAATAGACGATAGCAAATTCCTCTCCTACATCTACCTGCTCTACCTTTCCGCTGCTTTGCACATGCTTGAGATATCCAGTTCGAAGTCAGCGTACATACGCCCGATATAGCATCAAAAGACTTTTCTTTAACCTTTCCCGAATCAATGACGTACACAACATCATCGATTGTGATACTTGTTTCTGATATATTCGTAGAAAGAATAATCTTTCGTGTACCCTGAGGACTGGGTTTAAATACTTTCTTTTGATCACAAGTCTGCATATTTGAATGAAGTACGTATAAATTGTAACGTAGATTCTGATTTATTCTTTTCTCTTCTGCATTTATTCTTTCCCTCATTGTTACTATATCGTCATATCCCGGTAAAAATATTAAAATAGAGCCAGGAGGCATTTTTACATGAATGTAAAAAATTAATTCTAAAAGTAAATTGTAATCTATATTATCATCGTTAAATGTATGATGATATACATCGAGCAATAGTTTATCTTCCTCAGAAAGTGAAGTTGTGTCCGTAACGTGTGCTAATTCATTATTTGGTACCACGCAATCGTAAGTTTTCATATAAGCTTCAATTAATTCAGCACATTCGGTATGATTCCTGCTCTTTGCCCAGTCTAATGCGGTATAATCATTAACGGCTCTCAAATGAAGATTCGCCCCTAGATTTAAAAGTTGCTCGGTTGTGTTTATGCAACCTCTAACAGCAGCAGCCATCAATGGTGTTATAGAAGTCTCAGAATGCTGATAATCCACAGATACATTTTCTGAAAGTATAAAATGCAAGAGCTGCGCAAAATTGTCCTCTCTGCCATTTACCCAAGCATCAAAAATACTCTTATCCATTTCTTCTATAAGCCAAGGTTCTAACTTAACTTTCTCTGGTATAGGATCATTTTGTTGAGCTAATATCGGAGCAGGCAACAAATTTTTTTCACTCCTGGTGTTTCTATTAGAATGCTGGGGCTTATATTGTTTCCAAGATTCCAAAGTTTTTTGCTTATCTTTACATTTTAAAAATTCATTTTTTTTTATGAGCATTTCCTTCGTCATATAACCAGTCATTTTCAAAATATCCTCTAAGAAATATACATCCACATCGTACGATCGGCCTGGGACGTTGATGACAGTACATTTATTAAAATATTTTGCAAAGATACTAATATCCATTGTAGCACTCATAAGTATCAGTTTTAAGGAACGATATTTAACTAACGCATCCTTTAAGGCTATCAAAAGAAAATCACAAAATCTATCTCGTTCGTGAACTTCGTCGACGATGATATGCGTGAGTGTAGTTAGGGCAGAATCACCACCCATTAAAGTTCTAAGTAGTACTCCATTTGTACAATATGTCAAGAGAGTTTTCGGAGCTACTCTACTTTCCAGTCTTATTTGATATCCGAACGTCTGACCGATTTTTTCGTCCCTTTCAAATGCCACTCTTTCAGCTACAGATACAGCTGACAAACGCCTGGGTTGCGTGCAAATGATTCTACAAGCTTGATGCTTTTGCTGATAATGTTCCAAGATATACTGCGGTACTTGTGTAGTTTTACCGCATCCTGTTTCACCCGCGATTATAACTACTTGATGATTGTTCAATGCATTAATAATTTCTTCTCTCGCACTAAAAATTGGTAAAGACTTGCGGAAATGCAGCACATCAAAATTGGTTTTTAATTGAGGTACTTGTGGTATGCTATTATTCAGCCTTCCCATTGTCTTAGTGTTTGTATTTACTGCAACAATAAAGATATTCCATCAAAAACTAATTAGTGGCTAAGTTTTTATATCAATTTATAAATACATGTAACATACAGTAGTTAAGTATTTCATATCATCTTCAACTATAAATAATCATATATATAAATAATTAATGTACTTGTCATCAATTAATTTTATGCATACCATCATTATTAAGAGGACGTTCCCTCTCGATTGGAGGAAGCAAGTCTTGGCATTCTTTGTGATTTAATGGAAAAGACTGCATCAAATTATATATGCTTTGCTTCGATGGTTTTCGCAATTTTATCACAGCATCAGCTTGAACTATTGTTGATCCTTCTCTTTTATATACTGTCAAGAATCGGTTCATACCTTTTCTGCAAAAAAAAATACACAATAAAAAATCTACTGAAAGGAAAATTAACTGAAGAAATATAATTGCTATATTCAATAAATGTAACATTCATCACACTTGATTGTACCCTCGGCTTTTAGATTTGAGACCAAGTTCTCTAGCTAGTTCATGAATGTAAGCTCTCTCTTCTGCTGTGTACGAGGATGGAAACTCTAACTCCTTTTGATCTTGAGTTTCTAATAATTTTTTTATAGTTAAATTCACTGCTATTCTAGTGTCCTCCCCTATAGGACGATGTCTTTGCTGTTTTCTGCGTGGCATAGCGAATGCTCAGATCACCTGTTATCAATAAATCAACACGTTGATTTTAGGTTAAAAAATGTATACTCTGCAATATATCCAAATAAAAACTGATTACACACCAATATAAAAAAATTATATTTATAAAATATACTCAAATATATTGAGATATTTAATTTATAACTGATACACACAAAATGGATAGTAAATTGAAGGAAATAGAAATTCCACCTCTCGAAGGTCGAAAAATTTGAACGATCGCATAGTCAACAGTTCTCCAAAAGGAAACAAAAAAAGAACGTAAAGAATCTGCTTACTTACACTCTTATTACTTTAACGCAACACACGCCGAAGGTCATGAATTTCGCTCCGATATGATAATTTGTGCTGATCTCAATGTTGCGAAATACACGTGAAGTTATGCCAAAATTCTGTAAAAGTGCACTCACTTGCTAGATGCACCTGTTTCCCTTATACGAGAATACATTTATCTCATTAGAAAAAATTTACAAATATAATGAAAGCCAAAAACGGAGAAATAAATGTTGATCAGTAGCACTGACAAGATACTATTAAAGCGGCCAGCCATGTAAATTTCGTCACGAGCAACTGGGCTCGATGGGCCCGGAGGTAATTAAAGAGCGATGACATTACCAACCGTTTTGATCGCACCGAAAATAATAAATACGAATGTTTTATCCTACGCGAGACATTATTTTATTATCGATAATGAAAAATTCTACATGCTCATACTTAAAATATATGTGAAAAATAATAAAATAATGACAATATATTATAATGTAAAAAATTAGGATTTAATTAAAAAAATATTTTATGAATTATTATTTGTATTTATGCTTTGTATTAGTTAGATATATTACATACATTATTTATAAGTATTAATTATATAAAATAAGAAAGTAATAGTGTGTGTGTAGCACTATATATATAATATAAAAAATAATAACACATAAATGACTTAATATAAAAATAATTTTTATATAAATATTATAATTCTTAAACATATTATATTTCTTTGCTAATTATTTTTTATTCTAAGGAAAAAAATCTATATAGTAAAAAAAGGGACATCTTAAAAGACGAGAAGTCGTTTTTAAGTCGGTTTTTAGTCGTCTTTTAGAAATATGTGTTGTCTGGAATTCTACGAATTTTAAAAATATCTCTTAATATTTAAACCGTTACATCCAATATTTTAAAAGCTATCGCAGTTTTTCGTATGATGTTTTTGAAATAGTATACCTGTAACTTTCTATTGAGCGATCAAATGATTGTGAAAAAATTAATTAACATATATTGCTAATAATTAGAATGATTAGAATTCTTTAGAAAAAGTACGACTAAAACTCTAGGAAAATTATAATAGAATAGACTTTCATTTCGAAAAGTATTTCGTAGATTGTTTTAAAAAAATTATTAATGCTACTAATAATTAAAACTTTTTAGGAAATGAAGTTTCTTTAGAGACAGAAATATTAACTTTGCCAACAAAGATAGCTTCACAAATTATAAATATAATAAGAATAATCTTTTAAGTTTTATTTGTTGATAGTTTTAGAGAGATGTAAAGAAATTTTTTATTTTTTTCTCGGGATTATAAATCGAAAATTAGAAAGAAATATCAGACAACGATTTGAAATCTTGTAAGTAAGTTTTTTTGAACTTTTTTTTCAATGTACTTCAATAAATTTTATTTAATTTTAATTTTATCTTATTAATTATATGAATATACGCGAAAAATGTTTTTTTATTTTGTTTTAATAATTGAAAGATTCCACAATATATATGAATATTAAATATATTGAAAATATTAAGCAGATATTTTTACAATTAACATGTCGTTAATATTCTTAATCTTTTAAATAATTTCACAATATATTTGTTATTATTGAAACATTTATTACTATTACTGGAATAATAATTTTGTTGCAATAACGATGAAATTTTTGCATTATTCTTTTTTTTTAACGGAATATATACACATTTATTTAGGTTAGAATGTGTTAATATTTATATAAAGGTGCCGTTTTTCGAAAGATTGTTAGCATTGAAATATTAAATATACATAATTCATCCACTCTACATCACATAAGATATAAGATATAAGATGTCATATAAGATATAATTAAAAGTTATAGCTTGATTTTACTCGCAAAACTAGAGATACTCTAGTGCTCTTCCAATGTAGTTCAAAGATGAAATAAACATTTTTCTATATATTTATTATCGTATTTATATCATTTTATTTATACGAAACAAAGCTGCTAAAATGACAAAAATGTCCAAAATAATTGGTTTTATAAAATATATTATTGTTCGCAATTAATTTTTGTATTTATCTTTTAAATACAGGTATTTAATACTGTAAATTGTATAATCACCGAAAATTTTTTCTTAGATATAAATTTTTAAAAAATATGATCAATAGCAAATTTTAATTCTCACAAATGTATGTACATAATTATTTAAAAATGTTTTATAAAATATTACAGTATCTATATGAAAACATTTTATTATAAATATTTTAAATATTTTAAAATAAAATGAAATATTTTATATGTATATGCGTTATATCATAACTAAAATAAATCATTGAAGAAATGAATTGAAAGAAATGAAAAAAATGTATATTTGAAAATAATATAAAATAATTAAAAAATAATTGAATAATATAAATGAAAATATAATTGAAAATAATTAAATAATATAAATGATAAATATTTATATAAATTATTGAATA
Organism: Camponotus vicinus; assembly: GCF_025532165.1. NCBI lineage: Eukaryota > Metazoa > Arthropoda > Insecta > Hymenoptera > Formicidae > Camponotus > Camponotus vicinus. The sequence goes on along the minus strand of NW_028141976.1, from coordinate 23,026,872 downwards.
TCTTATTCATTTGTTCATTATTCAAACTTCCCTTTTTTTCTTGTTTTCTTTGCTGTTTTTTATAGCACTTGCACTCATTCGAATTTCTAGCAGCATTCACTCATGAAAATATTCGCAGTAACATTTAGAGAAGAAATATCCAAATAAGAAATTCAACAATATACGAAACGTTTCGTATCACTACTTTATTCGAAAATCGTGTAAATGATACCAAGACTATAATAAAAATTATTCTATACGATTTTCATAATTTATATTAATAACTTTTTTTTAATATATATTACAAAGATACAATTTTCAATAAAATATGTTTTGAATTATGGCGTTCATTTGGTTTTTAAAATATTTGATTTTGAAATATTATAAAAATAAAATTTTTAGAAAAAGAGATTTAATCTCAATACTTTTAAATTTTGATATATGATAATAAATTCATGATTCTTAATAATTTCTTAAAAGTTTTTATTGTGCATACATATGAGTATAAAATTTTACATTCTATTTTTGTTAAATAATGTAGATAGGACTTCTCTCTTTTTTGAGATTTTAATAGAAGCTTTTTATAAAGGTCAGGAGATGATGTATAATTGAATAAGAATATAACTGAATGTATAATTAATAATGATGTTTTAATGCGTGCATTATTTGCGTGCAATTACCAAGATTGTGCAAGTATGAAATATGCGATGATTTCCATAAAAATTATCCTAACAATTTTGATACTAATTTATATTGACAACTTTTCTTTTAATATATATTATAAAGATGCAATTTTCAATAAAATATGTTTTGAATTAGGGCGTTCTCTTTTGGTTTTTAAGATATTTAATTTTGAAATATTGTAAAAATAAAAGTTTTAGAAAAAGAGATTTAACCTCAATACTCTTAAACATTAGTATATAATGTAAATTCATGATTCTTAATAATTTCTAAAAAGTTTTTATCATTATTGTGCATACATATGAGCATAAAATTTCATATTCTATTTTTGTTAAATAATGTAGATAAGACTTCTTTTTTTTTTGAGATTTTAGAAGCTTTTTATAAAGGTCAGGAGATGATGTATAATTGAATAAGAATATAACTGAATGTATAATTAATAATGATGTTTTAATGAGTGCATTATTTGCGTGTATAATTACCAAGATTGTGCAAATATAAAATATGCGATGATTTCAATAAAAATTATCCTAACAATTTTGATACTAATTTATATTGATAACTTTTTTTGATATATATTATAAAGATGCAATTTTCAATAAAATATACTTTGAATTATACTAAAATATACTTTGAATTATAGCGTTCTTTTTTAGTTTTTAAAATATTTTATGTTGAAATATTGTAAAAATAAAATTTTTAAAAAAAGAAATTTAATCTTAATAATGTTTACTTTAATAAATATTTTAAATTTATGATTCTTAGTAATTTTCAAAAAATTTTCATTAGTATTGTGCATGCACATGCACATAAAATTTTATATTCTGTCTTTCTATATAATATAGATAGGACTTCTCTCTTTTTTTTAAATAGAAGCATATTATAAAAGTCAGAGATCATGTATGATTGAATAATAATATAATCACATATTTTATCAACATAGTTTTTTCATAAAAATTAAGAAGCGGCTATGTATGCTGTTTTTCTTTTGCGTAGAAAGATACAATTTTCATAGAAAAATAAATATACTAAATACATAATATACTAAATACATAAATAGTAATTTTGCATAGAAAAATAAATACACTAAATACGTAAATAGTAGTATTTCAACTACTAGAATAGATCACCACTTGTACTGCTCATAGTATTTTTAATGAAAGTGCTTACTTTCATGTATATGTATTCTTTTCATTTGATTTTCTACTGTTAATCAAAACAATTAGATATACTAAGATTAGTTAGTCTTTATAGTATTTTGTTGGTGCTATAAATAAAAAATATATCGATGCTTGTGGAACAGTAACATGTTATAATTTATTTATATATCAATGCAATTATATGAAAATATTATATAGGGTAACAAATTATTTCAAGATTAAATGTTCTAACTTAAAATATGAATTTAGGACCTCAAAACAAAAAAAAATTATCCTCTGAAAGTATGCCCGTAAACGATTTATTAAGAGATATTAATATCTAAACATTTTTAATATAAAATTTTATAAAATTATTGTCAGGTTATAAGAAATAAATTAATAGTGTTTCAACTACTTTAAAATTATTATAGAAAATATGAAAACTTTAACATAATTATAAATTTTGTTCAAAGTGATGGCCTTGAACATTTAGACATTGGCTCAATATCTTTCTTTCATGACATCAATAGCAAAACGCCATTGGACAGCTGTAATTGTTTCATATGCTTCAATAATTCTTCTTTTTAAAAAATTAAAATTAATCCCTGAATTTTTTTCAACAAATGTGACAAAAAATTGTCACATTGTTTTATTACATTTTTTGATTAGTAGTTCAGAGTTATTAGTTATATCTCCTAGAGCAAGCAAGAAAAAGAAAAAGTTGGATAGCACAAGATAACTCGGCCGTGTCAGAATTTGCAAGACTAGTGGGGACGAGTATTCTCGGCCGCATCAGGGAAGGAGTTAACCCAGACAGCACAATGACATCTTAAAAACGTATTAAAAATAAACAAATTGGACGTTTCATACGTATTTAAAATATCCAGATTAGAGCCTAAAATATCTTTAGGATGTTTTATGGATATCCAGTGTTACTATTTTGGACATCCCAAAAATGTCCATTTTAAAAACCAAACGGACTAAAATTGGACTTGTTTTGAACATTAAAAAAATATTTTAAAAATAGGTATAAATAATTTTTACAAAATATTTTAATGAAAAAATTTAAATTTATTATATTAAATTTTTCATTATTTTATATTAAATTTGTTTCATTATTTTATATTAAATTATTCGCCGGACATTTACTTGTCCAACTTATAAAATCAATTTAATATCTGAAACTCGTGATTTAGATCAGAAATTAAATTGAACAGTATATTTTTAATCTTATTTGTTACCTTTTGCAAACTTTATATAATTCTCATAACTAAAACTTAAATACGAGAAAGATAGTGCATCGCACGTCGCGTAGCGGTAAACGAACGAACTAACACATCCTTGCGTGCTTGCGCGAAACTTTGATGTCCAAGATCGGACATCTTATGGACGTCCAAATATTGGCCATTAACGGATGTCTCAAATCGAATGTACGATGGATGTTCATTTCATGTCCATGGACGTGTGGACGTAAAATGGATATAAAATGAATATCCATAGGATGTCCTGTGCTGTCTGGGAATATTATTAGCCTTCGATAAATCTTTTATTTAAAAGTTTTTTAAAACTTTTTATTTAGTAGTCGTATATAATAAATTTATCATTTCTAACTTTCCTGTAACTTTAGTCGATATCTCTTAAACAAAATGTTTACGGGCACACCTTCAGAGGAAAATTTTTTCTTATTATGAGGCCCTAAATTTATATATTAGGACATCCTGAAACATCTTGTATATACAGACACACATATACACAGCTAATCTTTATATGATATAATATAATATAATCCTAAAAAACGAGAGAGAGAGAGAGAGAGAGAGAGAGAGAGAGAGAAAGAGAGAGAGAAAATACCAAAAGTAGGATTTTTGTTGATTTAAATTTTATTGAAAAATTTGATTTTCTTCCTTTAAAGACAAAATAGCTAACATTAAGTTATATAAAAGAATTTTAAAAAATAGCAAAGTGAAAATTTTCATTTAATATATAGCATGAAAATTATTATTTTTTAGAATCTTGTAAAAGTATTGCATTTTAAACCAAAACTTTTTACCTTCTTTTTAAACTAAAAAATTCTTAAAAATCTTCTGTGTGAGACTTGATATTTCAAAAAAATTTAATGCATTTACTTTCCAATCTAAAGGACGCATTATGTAAATTGTGTTTTTTTAATTATTATAGTATGATTGGGTGGGGAAGATATAATAAAAGCGTCCATATCATCTGCAGAATAGTAGTAACATTGATGTAAAACCATACTATATTTCGCTATTATCATTTAATAATGCCATTTATAAGTGTTGTGTTAATTGCACTGGCAGGTATCGTCATAAGTTATTTCATCTTGAATTACTGTCACCGACGATCTTCTATTAAAACGGTAAACACTCTGCCTGGTCCAAAAGCATTTCCATTTATTGGAAGTGGCTATTATTTTCTTCTGCAAACTTCTAATGGTAATAATAAAGAAGATAAAAATATATATCCAAAAATTAATTACCACTAAATATTGTTATTAATTCAAAATAATAAAATTTTGATAAATTACCTTATATAATAAATATTTTTTAGAATTTTTAAATATTATAACTCAATTGACAAGAAAATATCCGTCTCCATTTAAATTTTGGATGGCCAACAAATTATTTATTGGAATATATGAATTTGATCAAATGCAGGTAGAAAAATAGTGCCTATATATTTCAATATGAATATATTTTAATTGAATGATTCAAACAAATTAATTTATTTAGAGAATATGTACCCAGACAGCACACATGTCCAAAAGACATCTAAAAGACGACTTAAAGACATCTTAAAGTCCTCTGGACGTCTTTAGGACATCTTTTGGCCTTTTTGTGCTGTCTGGGTATATATATTCCAAATAAATAATAACTCTCTATATCTTTACCATAATTTATCACTAATCTAACCAAAGTGATTTCCTAAAGTACATGAATAGCTCAAGTATCAAGTGGTACAAGAAAAATAAAAATTTGAGGAATAAAGATTTTTGCGTTTGTTTTTATCATAAGTACATAAAAATGATTTAATTATGCAATCTGATTGACTCTGAAAACAGATGAATTCAGTATAATTCTATGGTTACATTATTTGTATCTCAAATCTGTTAATAATTTGATATCGAGTTTGGATAGACTGTATCATTTGACATCTGAACTACTCATGTTAATTGTCTAAATAACATACATTCGAAATATTTAAAAATATTTCATATAACATTGTAGATAATCTTACATAATAGTGAAGAGAAAAATATACTATATAAATTTGTTGAACCAATGTTAGGTAAAGGTTTACTCACAGCACCTGGTAAGATATTTTTAGTATAATAAAATTTAAAGTAACTTCTAATTAGGGCTGCTATCCGTCCAGTTTTCACCGGATTTGTCCTAGTTTATAACGTTGTTAACCCGAGACCGTTCGTAGTGATTTTATAAAATAGTCCAGATTTTTAGCGGTTTTTTTCCAAATATGCCGGCACGGAATATTGTCGCAGTGAGAGGATGTCAATCAAAATCATTGACAACAGAAAAAATAATATTGTAATAATCATTTTATTATTATTATTATTATTATTAATTATTATTAATAATTCTCAATAATAATAATGATTATTAATAATATTAATAATATTAATATTCAAAATATAAAAGATTCTTTTATTTTTATCGCTTTATCAGCTTTATCAGTTACTTTTATATTATAAATTATGGATGTCTATTTCAGTCGGAAAGTCTGAAATTTTAGATCTCTCAATCCTAAGTCAGTAAAATTACAGATGACAGCCCTACTTCTCTCTCTCTCTCTCTCTCTCTCTCTCTCTCTCTCTCTCTTCCTTTATCTCTTTTTCTCTTTTTCTTTCTAATATTTAAATTACATAATAACATAATTAAAAATAGCTTTTATAATTTACTTGTATCTCTGTAGTCATATAATATTTTTATTTATACTTCGACAGCAATGTGGTAAATTTAAAATTATTAATACTTAAATTTTTAATAACATTTTTTATTATCATGATTTTTATTTGTATATTATATATTCTTTTTTTTACTATATCTTCTTATAATATTTATTTCAGTATCGACATGGATTAAAAATCGGAAAATAATAGCACCGATTTTTAATACAGTCGCACTACGAAACTCTTTTAATGTATTTGTCGAACAATCTGTAATATTAACAGATCAATTAGAAAAGATTGTACTAAATGGAAATAAAATCATCCTTTTCAATGATATTTCAAAATATACTCTGAATACTGCGTGTGGTAAGAATAAATATTTTTATTTGTTTATAAAACGTCTGCATATATATATATATATATATATATATATATATATATACATACATACATACATATATACATACATACATTCATACATACATCTGTCATCGCTAAAAAAAAATGGTACATAGTTGTGTTGCACATGCTATACATATTCTTCATGCATATGCTTATCTTTAACATCTTATTTGTATTACGCATCTTATAAATTAAATAATATTAAATGAAGATGATATAAAGATAAAATTTTAAGGAGTAAAAAATTGTCATAATTACAATAATTTAACAATAGCAGAATTAAATTTATTTCATTTGAATTGATTATAATTATAAGTTTGCATTTGAATTAATTGTAATCATAAATTCACATCAAAATTATAATATAAAAATTCATATAAAAAAACTATATAAACTCTTTTCAAGAAAACCTGGAAAAACTCCAAATATACACACGATCGTTAAAAAATTATTTTTCAAAAAGATTTTAGTTTAATACAAAGTAATGTTATTTCATTATCCACGGAAATCTGTTTTGCTTAAAAAAAATTATGATATGAAAATGTGCCAATTTACAATAAAAAATTATTTAAACTTATATATCTTTCTTGCAAAAGTACCAATATCAAAAATATTGCAAAAATGTAAAAATTATAAAAATTTAATAAAATAATACAAAAAAACTTTGTGCTATTTATCCATATTATATGTATAATATTGTATTTCATTTAGAAATGTCTGTAAGAGAACTTTCTTTATTATAACGATAAAAACATATTTGATTGCCATATAATTTGATCTGTATAATCTATTATAATTTTTATGTGTTACATATTTGAAATTTGATAATAAAATATTTTATCATTGATAGTAAAATCTTTTATCATATTATTCATGTTACTTTATTACAATTGATATAGCAATACAAAGATTTTTTGTATGAAATACTTATGACTTTTAAATTTTTGCAGTATTTTGTAATATTATAAATTTAGCAAGAAATATATATAACTTTAAATAGGTTTTTAGCTTATTTGCTACATTATAATTTTTTATATAAAAGATAAATTTGTACAGTAGATGATAAAATAATGTTTTTCTTGTATAACATTTTTTTTATGTATTACTATTTTTTGTAAACTAATACTCTTTTGTACACGAATTTTTTGTGTGGACAATGCATTTTTCTACTTTTTCTTATAAAGACAATATTTAAAACTTTTAAATTTAGAAAGACAATTGTACATTAATCTTTTTTTAGTAATATTTATACACAAACTATTTAATTGAAAACATCTTATTTATTGGATCTTAATAATGCATAGAATGATTAGATTTCTAATAAGCTTATAATTAATGGCGTTAATTCATATTGTATAAAAGAACAGAAGTTTAAACAATATATAAATTATCCCATCATAGAATATATAAAATGTAGATGTCCAATCATATAAATATAGAATATGTATATTGTACATTTATATATATATTGCGAAGTAACTTATCGCCGATAAGCTTTATCCAAAGTGTTCAAAATGGAGGCTGTGCAGTAGGATTCATATCATTTTGTACAGAAACATTTTACATATAATAGAAAAAATCGTACGCCAAAGAACATATACAATAGAGACATATGTAGTAGAAAGGAACGAAAAGCAGCATGATGATTACCAAAATATTTCTTCAATGAAAATATTCACATTAGAATTCTGCACCGCCTCTTTTTTCGTTTATTGAGTATATAGAACAAAAATAGACACTTTCTTTATAATGAGATCCAAGCTGTCGATTAAGACTATTAAGATTTCAAATGGTAAAACTATTACTTTGTGAGATCCAATAATTTATTATTTTTGTAACTGGACGGTTCATATACATAGTTCGTCTCGCGGTTGTTATGCGTGATTTGGCACGAGTTATTATCATATCTTTTGATTTTTGAGTTTTTGTATTTTATATATTTTACTTTCTAGAAGATTTTGATAATAAGATATGTTGTAAAATATTATTCAACATTCAATATAAATAAATTTATACCCAGGTAGCAAGATAACATCTAAAGAGATCTTAATGACGTACTATCACTTCATTAAAACGTTATTAAGATGTCATTTGACGTCATTCTGCTACCTGGGTATATAGAGAAAATTGAATACTAAAAATAACCAATCTATAGTTAATTGTTATTTTCAAGTATTTTGTAAGAAACTTTCATTTTCTGTTTAAAAATTTCGTATTACATTTGTTTAACGAATACATATATAAAATGTATAACTTAATATTATTAATAAATTGATGATTATAAATCTTGATAGTTATAAATTGATAGTTATAAATCTTGATTAATTATTTTATTTTTCATGACATTATAAAGGCATAATGACGAACATCAAACCGGAATCCTTATCCAATCCAATCAATCAATGTGTGGAAGTAATAACGAGGTGAAATAATTTTTTTAGCTCTAATTTCTTACAATATTAATGTAAATATTATAAATCATTGTAATAAGTCTATCTAAAAATAACTTACAAATTTTTTAAGAAATTGCATTTTCATAAGAATTTTTATAAATGTAGCAATTATATTTTAAATTAAATATTTATGATAAATAATATTGTTGACGTATAACTAGAACTAAGAGAACAACATTTTTTTCTTCAACAGTTCTATTCGTAGAATTTAATAATTAGTTAAATGCTTTATATTATATAAAATATTACTTAAAAAAAAAAAATTTTTTAGCTTGAAACAAATTTTTAAATCAAGAGTACGAAATGTATTCTTATATCCTGATCTTATATTCAATCTCACTGCTGTGGGACGAGAACAGCAAAGGAAGATGAAATTCTTACGTTCTTTTACAGACAAGGTAAATGCGAATACTAATAATGAATTAATTTATAACTTGTATTTTATAATATATATATTTACTACATAATTTATTATTACATAGATAGTACAACAGCATATATATGCATTAAATGCACAGAATGCCATAAAATGTGGAACAACTTGTAAGTTTTTATTTATTTTTTATTTGTATGTTTTTTATTGTTGTTGTTTTTATTATGATGTAAGATTTGTAAATTATCAGCAGAATAATTTTTTTTCAAAAACTTAAGATACTATTAAAGTGCTTGTTTCAATTGTTAAAACATTATTAAAATTTAAATTTATCAATCATTTAATAATCATATCAATAATTTATTAATTATTGCTAAAGATATTTTTCTTTTTCTGAACTCATTTTCAATATTAATTTTCAAAGTGACATATTTAATCGTACTACTATAAAATTGAGACACTAATTAATATATACACACATGCACAAAATTTTACATTTTGTTTTTAATATGATATAGACAAGACATTTATTGATACTCTAATAGAAATGTCTCATCAAGACAAGTATCCGCAAGAGATGATACATGATAATTTAATTACGATGATAATTGGGGTATGTAAAATAATTCTATATAATTTCTGCGGTATCTAAAATATTTCTATAATTATATTTATATATAAACAAACATAATTTATTGAAATTTATTAAATATAAAAAATTGGGAAAAAATAGGACTAATAAGAATTGAATCTAATAATAATAAATGCGCTACATTGTGTAAAAATTTCTTTTAATAATGGTTCTTTTGTGAAGCATTTTCCCTCTTAGTATACAAAAATAAATAATATACTATCGCAATACAATTAACATTATTTAATATGAAAAGAAAAAGAAACAAATCGATTATAGTGTTGATAATACGAATCGTATTATATTTTTTTAACATACTATATATAGGTATATATATATTCTTTTTTTCTAGTTTTCTTTTAAATCTTAGACATAGAGTTTTATTTAGACATAGAATTTTATTTTAGACTGATATTAACAAATTGCGTCCCTTTATTAAATTAAGCCTTCATAAAGACCTTCTCCTTAAACAAACAAATAATATGGTATAGAATTATAGAATTTCAGATAAAGATTTAGTGCATTCTATTGCAAATGAGCAGATTATTAAAAACACGCATCAAAAACATAGTAATATTAATAAAAGCACTTTGCAACGCTCTGTCATTACGAATCTCATACATGAGTAACGAGTCACCAGTTTTAATGGGATAACGAGATTGAAATCTTGGATGTATAGGATATTTTAAATAAGAGATTAATAATATAATGTTATTTATTAAGCGTCAGGAAAATAATTTCAATAGACAAATATCTTCATCACGCATGTAACGATTATTTAAAATTTAACGAAAATTAAAAATTTAAATATTTTTCCCTACTCTTCCCATCATATACAGTTTAATGATTATTCTTGGTTTGTTTATATCGAATAATATTTTATCAGCATATTATTTACCTTTGTATGCTAAAGGTGGTCCAAAGAAAGAACTGAAATATTATTATCAAAGAGAATTTTTATACTGTTTTTACACATTTTTACAATATAAATACAGTCATTTATTGCATTCGGCTCTTATTAGCTCTATTTCTTTCCGATTTTTTATATTCAATATATCAGAACCTTTTTTGTTTTAACTTATTTATTGTATTAATCAGCAAATAAAATTTTTATCTATTAGGGCTCTGACACAATTGCTACTACGGTGGATTTTGTAATCTTTATGTTAGCCAATTTTCCACAGATACAAGTATGTATTTATTAAATTTATTCAATTTACTCAATAAACGAAATATGTTACGAATGATACGTAGGTGGCCCGGCAATAAGGATATAGGAATTGATCATATATAATCTGTACGCGCAACTTCGAAGTTCCTGGACATGTATTATTACATGGAGGAAAGAAGTAGTAGCCAAATTTTACGTTTTGATTCATGCCAGCTCTTACAAAAATCTATTAACCGTGCGAATTGCGAGTTTAGAATAATTTTTATATCAGTTATTTCATTGGCTTGCCAATCTTCAACCAGTAGATGAAAAATAATATCGCTCGTACAGTTACTATTCTTCTTCTCCATGTAACAATATCTGTGACTTCGAGGTTTTACGTATAGATCAAATAATTAACACTTGTATCTATTACCGGATCTCCTCTCGTACGATTCTCTATGGTGAATATATTTTTAAACAGTAATCAAGAAAATTCTTTCTCAATATTTCAATTATATTCACACAAATAATAATTTGTTTGGAATTCTTTTTCAATAATTCAATTATTCACACAAATAATAATTTGTTTAGAATTATCTTTTAATATACAAGTATATGAATTATATACAAGTACATGAAAATTGTACAGTAATTTCTACTGAGCTTAATAGAATAATTAAATCGTTATAGTTTTGTTCAAATTGTAACTTAAATTTGATTTGTATTAACGATTTTTTTTTTCAAAATAAGTATAATACCTATAACAAGTGAACAGACGAGAAATGTAGTATTCGTCATATATTTATTACAAATTTGCTTAAATAAGAATTTTGTGTGTAATGTTTTAATTAAATTAAGAATTTTAATGAAGCTATACAATGTCTACATTGATTTTTATCATTATTAGCATTTAAATATCAAAATACGAATTCGTAAATGCAATGTTAATAAGATTACGTATCTTTTATGATTTATACATATTGTATATGTCTATATATTTATTATATATTTATATATTTATAATCAAGTATCTTATTTAATATCATAGGAAAATTATAATATATAATATAATATTTAATATAATAGGAAAAAGTATATAAAGAATTATGGGAAATTTATAAGACGGAAACTCCAAAATCTGCTCCAATTAAATACGAAGATTTACAACATATGGATTATTTAGATCGTATCATTAAAGAAACTATGAGATTATTTCCTAGTATTCCTTTAATTGGGCGATATCTAACAAAGGATGTAAAAATGGGTTTGTTTTTAAATATATATATCTTATTATTATATATATGTATATATATATATATATATATATATATATATATATATATATATATTATTATTATTATTATTATTATTATGTATAACTTAAACACGAAAAATCATAATTGTTAAAAGATAACTACAAATATATATAAATAAACAAACATATATTATTTTATTATTTAAGAATTATACGTTTATTTTATGCTTATACATAAAGATAAAATAAATATAGAAAAATATTCAATAATAAATATATTTTATATAGTATCGATATTTTTCTCTTCCTAAAATTATTCTTAGAATTTATTTCGATTATGAATTATGAGCAAAGTAAAATTCGAATAAAGCACATCAGTCTTTTTTGTGGTATTAATGGTATAATTGAAGATAAAATTGATTATCAAATTAAAGGGAATTGTTGTGTTTAAAGCAACTTTAATACCTATTAAAACATTAAAAATTAAATCTTAAAAAAAACAAAAAAAAATTAAAGTTTGAATTTATCAAAATTCTTCAATAAGAAAAAATTTGAAAAAATCATGTTAATATTTAATAAGAAATATTATTTATTCAATGGCAATTTTGTATATCAAATACATAACTGTCTATAAAATGAAGACGATTTAAATTATAATGCTATGGTCTTATTTATAGAAATTAATTATTATGCTTCTATTATAATATTCTATTAGAATAATTTATGCTTCTGTTATATATTTTTCTATTATATATTTTTATGTAATTTAGTTAAATATAAGCATATATGTTTTAGGAGAGAATATCTTGCCAAAAGACACTGAAGTTATCTTGAGTATACTGGCTCTACACCGAAATGAAAAATATTGGCCTAATCCATTGATATTTGACCCGGACAGATTCCTCTCTGAGAAAATAGGAACATCTTACAAACATTACATGCCGTTTAGTTATGGACTCAGAAATTGTATAGGTAAGAGAGTATGAATAAATCACATAAAACATATATCATAATAAAAAAATTTACTTGAACATAAATTTTTGCAGGTATGAGATATGCAATGATTTCAATGAAAGTTGTCTTAGCAGTTTTGATAAGAACATTTATGTTCAAAGTAGAGAAAAATGTTCAAATAGATAAAATTAAATTAAATATGAATATAACATTATGTACTAATGAACCTATACAAGTCATTATGGAAAAACGAGAATTACATTAAAATAAAATGTATTGATTAAAAATAATCTAATTTTTTGTATGTTATTTCTGCATATATGATATAAAGTGTGTATGAGTAAGGAAAAGGTAATCTAAATATAAGTTGCAATTTATTTATATGATTGAAATTAAATGTATAATTCCTAATATGTAATTCAATAATAACGTCAAAAATAGATGTGAAAGAATACATATCTACAATTGTTTTATGCAATAGTTATATAGTATTTAATAAATATTTGTTAAAGTGAATGTGTGTATGTGTCCATGTTTCTATTGTGTAATTTACTAATTAAGAAAATAGATAAGAAAAAAATTTTTTTTTTTAAATATTTTGAGTGCATCTAAAATGTTCAGTTTAAAAGCTGTGATTCAAGCCATTTTCTCGCAGAATTTAATAGTTATTTGACAAGAATAACTTTATTTCTTTAGTATTTTTCTTTAAAACATTTGCCCCGATTGTTTATTTAAATTCTCTTAATTTTAATTTTTTTCTAACGCTCAGGTAATTTAAAAGTTAAACTGTTAATAATTATTTTATATTAATAATTATATAATCAGTTATAAAAATTATATAATCAGTTATAAAAATTTTAAAGCTGTAATTCAATTTATTTTTACTTTTGGTTTTAAAAAATATTTTTTTAAGAATCTAAATGTACAATTGAACGAACAACAATAAAGGACAAAAGTTATTCCCGCCGCAAAAATATTAAATTTTGCAAGATATTGAATTGCAGCTTTAAAATTTTTAAAATTGATTAAATAATTATTAATAAAAGTAATGATGGTAAGTAATTTAATTAGTAACTTAATTTTATCTAGAAAATATTATAATGTAATAAATTAAATTATCTATAACCACACGAATGTAATTACTTTAACACTTTAACACAATGGCATATAGCAACTTTTTCAATCGTTAAATCTAGTAAATAATTCATTAATTCAGTGAGATCTTCCTATAGATCTAGCACATTGATCGTCTTTAACTGCATTTGTACTTTATTTTTTATCATTGTATTAAACAGTGATTCTAAAGGTGATATTTCAAGATGTATCACGGTATCTGTGTAATTTTGCTGCATTCCATTTCATTCATGATTATAATCACTTGATGATTATTTGATGCATCTTCTACCACATTAAAAACTGATAAAGATTTATGGAAATGCAATATGTCAAAATTCAGTTTAAATTAAGGTACTTGCAGTATGCCATTATTATTAGAACCTTCTGATTGTCTTATGTTAGTGTATTTGTATTTACTGCAATAATAAAAATATTATATCAAAAATTAATTAGGGACTAAGTTTTTATATGAATATTTATATTTATGTTAAGTGTGTTATTTGTTAAATATTCTATATCATTTTTAACTATATAAATAATCATATATAAATAACACTTGCCATCAATTAGTTTTTTCACAAAGCAACATTATTTACAGAATGTTTTTTCTTCATTAGAGGAAACAAAAGGATGTCTTTGTGATTTATAGTAAAAAATTATGTATGCTTTACTTGAATAGTTTTCATAATTTTATCACAGCATCAGCTTGAATTATTGTTGATTCTTCTGTCCTATATATCACCAAGAATCCATTCATACCTTTTCTGCAAAAAAAAATACATAATAAAAGAAAATCTACTGAAAGGAAAATTAACTGAGTATATGTAATCACTATATTCGACAAATGTAGTGTTGATCACACTTGATTTTACCTTTGGCTCTTTTATTTCAGATTAAGCTTTCTAACCAATTCATGGATATAAGCTTTCTCTTTTGTTGTATAGGAAGATGAGAACTCTGGGTTCTTTTGATTTGGAGTTTCCAACAATTTTTCTTATAGTTAAATTCATTGTTATTGCAGTATTCCCTTATAAGATAATGTTTTTGCTGGTTTCTGTATGGCATAGAGTGAATGTTCCAATCACTTGTCACTAATAAATCTCTCAACATATTGATTTTATTAAAAAGTTTATAGTATACTCTGTAATATATCCAAATAAAAACTAGTTATATACCAATAAAAAATTTTTTTAAATATCCATAAAATATCCATAAAATATAATATTGACATATTTAATTAACTGATAAACAACACAGCTAGTAAATCGAAAGAAATACAAATTTCACTTTGAAGATTGAAAAACTTGGACGATTATTGTTAGCAGTTTCTTCAAAAGAAAGTAAAAATAACGCAAGCAACTGCCTGCGTACACTCTTACTTTGGAGCAAGACACGCCGAAGGACATGAAAACTCCAATATGATGATTTGTGCTGATTTCAATAATATTGCGAAATGCATGAAATTATATCCGAAAATGCACTCATTCGCTAGATGCATTCATTCCTTGGACGAAAATACATTTATTTCTTCAGGAAAAATTTATATATCTAACGAAAGCTAAAAATGTATCGCTGTTTTAGGACGAGAAACAAACATTATCAGCAGCAGCAATAGTTGTCTAGTAACTTCGTCAGCTCCACCTACATTTTGAATATTCACTTCGATGCTCTACAGATAAAGTGTTGACATTGATATAATTCCAATTTATAACATAAATATGTATAAACTGGTGTATATTAACACACTCAAGAGTGAGAAATTACAATAAAAAATACGAAAAAAAGTTACATTTTAAGAAACTGCAACTAATGTCTTTTAAATTCTTTTAAATTCTTTTAATTCTTTCCACGTGTCCATTAATTGTCACTTTATCTCGATTTTTCGAAATTACATAAGTCTTAATTCCTTAGATAAAGATTATGAAATAGCTTATAACAATTTTTATTGCTATTCAAGTTTTCGTGTCTCCTCGGATCGCGCGCAAAAACGGCGCCAAGCGTCGCTGTCGTCGGCGATTGTGCGCGACGCGAGTCCGCCGTTTGACAGCTCGATCGCGGTGCGCGGTACGTGCGTATGGTCGTGCCCGTTTGCGCCGCGTTTCCTCATCTCCCGCTGGCCGCGATCTTCGATCGCGACGAGACGACGCGCTCCAGAGAGACGAGGTAGTAACGTGCGACAGCGAGAAGCTACGAAGAAGCCTCTCCCCAAGTCGCTGACGACGATTATGCCGGCGACGCCGCGACGCGGCTACGCTTCGGCTCGCCGACACTCGCGATGGTGCCTGGTCGCGGTGCAACTGGATCAGTTGTGATGTGCCTAAAAGCCGACGCGGTTACGCGATCGACGTGCGTGGAAATGACATTCGTGCGTCTCTCGTGGAGAGTTCTTAGTTAATTAAGAGAGGATCAGGGAGATCGTAATTTCAAGAGCTACAGAGGGAGAACGAAGGCGTGAGAAGACGAAAGGGGAGAACCACGTTCCTCCTTTCGTTCCCGGAGTGATCCGCGGAGATCGCGCGATAGAAACGAAAGGCAACCGGCCGATCGATGTGTTATTTGTGATGGGAGTGCCTGCGCGGGGAGCACTCGCGGCGATCGTGGCTGTAACCGCGCTCGCCGTGTACCTAAACAGCCTCGGATGCGGTTTCGTCTTCGACGATATCTCGGCGATCAAGGACAACCGCGACCTCAGGCCCCACACGCCCCTCAAGAATGTCTTCTACAACGACTTCTGGGGTACCCCGATGCATAAGGTGCGAGAAAAAGGGAGAGAGAAGTAGAGAGAGAGAGAGAGAGAGAAAAGAGGAGGCATCGTCCGGCCCTCGAAGGACGCGCGTTCATGATCCTCCCCTCTCTCTTCACCATCCCTATAGATGGCCCTCTACGTATTGATCCGCGAGCGTCCTGTCCATTTCATCCCGATCCGATCCCCCTTTCTCTATGTCTTCCGTTTCCCTCGTCTTCCGTTCCCTCGCGTGCGTTCTGTCTGACATGAATCAAAGCCGGTACAGCATAGTTAAATTCCGGATTTCCGTACTACCGATATGCAAAAGTAATCCCTGTAATTATTTTAGATTTTTTTTACATTTCTAAAGCATCTAGAAATGAGATCGTCGAAATTCTGTTGACTTCGAAAAGAATCGAAATCGATCAAATTTCTAGAAATTCAGATATTTTAATGTTTTTATTCTTCATAGTTAATTTTTTTTATTGTTGTATGACAAAAATGCAAAAATTGAACTACAATATAATTTTCTGTATTTATAATATCAATAATTAATATTTTCATAATTATATCGATTTTATTATAGTTCATCTTTTGATAAAGTAAAATAGAATAAATCTCTGTTTTAGAATACAGACCTGTATTCTGTATCTATTTGGAGTTTTTAAATCTGTTCACTTTTGTTGCAGTTTCTTATTATACTTTTTTCTGTTTTATCTCTCTAATTTCAGCATACATATTAATTTTACTATAAATATAGAAGATATATGAAAAAATGCTGTTATGATAAATAGATTGGCTTATCATTGATGTTATTTTCATATTTGCTAATTTGACAATATTAAATTTTCCACGTGCTATTCATAAATATTCATATTAGGCAATATTTATTCAATGTAATTAGAAAAATATTCTCAAATTAATAATACTATATAAAAGAAGAATTAAAAAAAAAATATCCATGAAAATATGTAATCTGTAATTTTGTCTCGTTTCAATGTATTATTTCTTAATTATCTCCAGCATAATTTTTTAATTTTTTCATGAGAAAGATACATATATAATATATCATTAAATGCAATGAAAATAAAGTATGAATTTAATTTAGATTGCATAATTATTTTAAGACTCTTAAAAAAATATATTTAATATTATTTAAAAAATATATATAGAAAATATATTTTTTTCCTTACATACACATATTTATCTATTAATAATAACTGTGCACTTGTTTAATTGATCAACTTTTTTCATCAATTATCTCTTTTTTTCAATAGGAACAGTCGCACAAATCTTATAGACCACTTTGCGTTCTCACATTTCGATGGAATTACCTGATTCATCAACTAGATCCTATGGGATATCACCTGCTAAATGTTATTCTACATGTTGGAGTATGTCTATTATATTTCAGGTTTGTTGACATTATTTTTATAATTTGTTTTTTGCTGCAATGCTCCTCTAATATGGAATTATAAAAAATTATTATTCTATAGTCTATAGAATAATCTTTAGTAAAGTTTGCATTTAAGGCAAGAAAGAAAATTACAAGTACAAAAATTATTTACAGGACCTGTTTGATGTTTCTACCAGATGCAGCAAGTTTTGTGTCATCTTTATTTTTTGCTGTACATCCTATACACACAGAAGCAGTATGTAATAGCAAAAATAAAAAGTCTTATTATTTGAATTGTTATTATTTGCAAAAATAATGTCATTGATGAAAGCTATTGATAGCTGTTGTAATTAATTATATTCTTAGGTCACAGGCGTAGTTGGTAGGGCAGAAACTTTGTCCTCCTTATTTTATCTGGCAGCTTTAATCACATACACTAAATGTTGCAAAAGCAAAAGATCTACAGGTAACGACTCGAGTTCTAATGTAGATGTAGAATTTATATTGTGGGATATTATGTTATACATATATATTGGCATTTTACAGGATGGAAATCCTTGATGTTATCTATGTTTTTTGTATTTACTGCAATGTTGTGTAAAGAACAGGGAATTACAGCAACAGCAGTTTGTGTATTATATGAAATTTTTGTTGTACAAAAGGTAAAATTTCTTTTCAACACATTTGTCACATTCATTAAGTATGGCAAAATTATATTAGTAATACTTGTAACTTTATTTAGGTTAGAGCAAGGGATATTTTCTTAGCACTAAAGTCAGCTTTTGGTGGTAATAAAATTTCACCTGCATGGTCAGGCGAGGGTACAAAACGTTTGACCGCCCTTACACTTGTTACATTTAGCCTGCTTATCCTACGATTACATATAATGGGCTCAAAGTTACCTGTATTTACCAGGTATGCTGTGTGTGTGTGTATATATGTAATTGTAATTAATTTTATTTCCATACTATAATTATATAATACATACATATCTTTCAGATTTGACAATCCCGCATCAGTTGCTGCAACACCAACAAGACAGCTTACATATAATTATCTCGCTGCAGTAAATCTAAGACTGCTATTTCTTCCAAGTGATTTGTGCTGTGATTGGACAATGGGAACGATACCATTAGTAGAAAGCTTTGCCGATGTTCGTAATCTCGCAACTTTAGGTACTCATGGAACTGTATTAGGATTGCTTGTGACAGCTGTTGTAACACGTAGCAGACAAACATCGGTTATTCTCATTATGGTTAGTAAAGTCATTTTTGTGTAATTAGATATAATAGAAAGTTTAAATAATTGAATATTGGTGTGTGTTAAAATAAGAAAAATATGTGATATGCATACTCTAGAAATTTTGTATAAATGTAGATCCTTTATAATTAACAATACTAATATTTAATGAGTATGTTGTGTTTCTAAAATAATACTGCAGAGTTTAGCTATGATGATACTCCCTTTTTTACCTGCATCGAATCTTTTCTTCCCGGTCGGATTTGTAATTGCTGAAAGAGTGTTATATGCACCATCTATGGGGTTTTGCATGCTTATTGGATATGGATGGAGCATTTTAGCAGACAAGAAGTAAGTTGACTCGTCTGTGAACTGTAATTCGATTTGTATGGATTATTTAATTATTTTTTTTATGAATCATAGAAAATATATTTTATCATATAAATATATATATATATTATTTTTTTAGATGCAAGAAGTTGATGCTATTTTTACTTATAACACTTCTGGCAGCACATACGACGAAAACATTTGTTAGAAATTATGATTGGTTAGATGAATATTCGATATTCATGTCCGGTTTGAAAGTGAATGATAGAAATGCCAAATTATTTAATAACGTAGGTCATGCATTGGAAAGCCAAGGTCGTTTTAAAGAAGCGTTAAATTTTTTTAATATGGCTGTACAAGTTCAGGGCGATGATATAGGAGCACATATTAATGTTGGACGAACTTATAATCATTTGAAAATGTTCAAGGAAGCTGAAGATGCGTATTTAAAAGTAATCATCATCACTAAATTTATGCAAACTTGTCTAGCTTTTTCAATATTACTTGTATTATTATATATATTTTTTTGTTTTTTCTAGGCAAAGTCGTTATTACCAAAAGCAAAACCGGGAGAATCTTATCAAGCACGTATAGCACCAAATCATTTAAATGTATTTGTTAATTTAGCTAATTTGATAGCAAAGAACGCAACTAGATTAGAAGAGGCTGATTTATTATATAGACAAGCAATCAGTATGCGCGCGGATTATACTCAAGCATATATTAATCGCGGAGATGTTTTAATTAAACTTAATCGTACAAAAGAAGCTCAAGAAGTTTATGAACGAGCGCTATTTTATGACAGTAATAATCCTGATATCTATTATAATGTAAGTATTGAACTGCTACGAAGAAATATTTATATATATAAGCAAATACAGGTACATTATACACATTCTTTAAAAAAATATAAGATTAAAAGAATATTTAGTTCTCTCTATTTTAAAAGAATTAAAATAGAATTAAATATTACTAAAAAATTAAATTATATAAATAAATATATAATATTGATATTTTACAGCTTGGTGTTGTATTCTTGGAACAAGGAAAAGCATCACAAGCTTTGGCATACTTGGATAAAGCTTTAGAGTTTGATCCAGAGCATGAACAAGCATTACTGAATTCTGCTATATTACTCCAAGAATTGGGACGGGCAGAATTACGTAAAGTAGCCAGAGAAAGACTTTTGAAGCTTTTACGGAAGGTACTTTTTTCCAAAAATATAAAATTATAATTCATAAAACTATAATTATATTATCAATGCATACTTACCATCTATTGCCTAATTATAGGATTCCAATAACGAGCGTGTACATTTCAATTTGGGGATGTTAGCTATGGATGATCATGATAGTGGTAGCGCAGAGCGTTGGTTCCGCAATGCCGTTGCATTGAAAGAAGACTTTCGTTCTGCGTTATTCAATCTCGCATTACTATTGGCAGATGAGCAGCGTCCACTTGAAGCGGCACCGTTTCTGAATCAATTGGTCAGGTTCCATCCGGATCATGTAAAAGGCCTAATCCTTTTGGGAGACATTTATATCAATAACATAAAAGATCTAGATGCTGCAGAAAATGTAAGATATGACGCATAATTTTTGAAATTTTTTTGTTAAAATTTGCACAATATGCGTAGATCTTATATACCATACAAACAGTAATAGAAAGAGTTATTTGTAAAATAAAAATCCCGTTAACGTTAACGTTATTATATTTCAGTGTTATCGCAGAATATTGCAATTAGATCCTACCAATATTCAAGGATTGCACAATTTATGTGTAGTGATGGTAGAACGGGGTAAATTGGGTTTAGCAGCGCAGTGTCTAGAACACGCAGCCGCTCTAGCACCACATCAGGATTACGTGCAGAGGCATCTTTCGATCGTGAGAACCCGAATCAGTCGTCTACCACCGGATCAACGCGACACCGATGTTTTCGACGATTCGTTTTGGAGCAGTAATGTGAAAGACAGACCCTTCAATACCGTCGAGTCGTCGAACGGACAATTTATAGGAAAGACTGAGTCCGTTTTCGCAAATCACGCGACAATTCACAATCACATAGGAAGTAAGCAGAGCAATACTGATTCCCTGAATAATCACATTATACATTTAAAGGGTCCATCGAAACCTGCCCGAGCGATGAGCGGCGCCAGTACGACGGAAACGAAAGACGGACAGAGTCCCAAACAAACGACAGTCCCTGAACTGAGTAACATCGTGGAACCTACCACGAACAGGGTTTTTGATAGGATTATAAGCGCTGATATAACGAAGCTAGATATCACGCAGAAACACGGCTCGAAACATGCGACGTCCGATCAGTTCAATCAGAGTGCCGCCGCAACAATCAGTGGCAAGCAAGGAATTCAACAGGCAAAGGACAGCGCGTTGTCATAGTATTAATGTAAAATCCGCCGAATACTGTAAAGTTATATGCATATAACGAAAGATTATGGTGGTACAGTCATATAGAGCTAATGTGTGAAAATAAAATAAATACAGAGTATTGTTTTATATGCTGTATAAAAATAGGACATTTTATAAAATATATTTAAAAGAATTGTGCATTTTTTTAGATTTTACTTGTATCTCCTCACTTTCCTTACAATTTCCATATTTTTAATTTTAAATCATACATGATTATGAATGAGAAATAAAAGAAAACAGCAATTCGAAGTTAATACTACATCTTTGTTACAATTGTAATACTCTGTACAATACAACTGTAATACTTTGTTACAATTGTAATAATACTCGTAATCTATATTTTCGAGATTCCTACTATTATATTAATTTTAAATTTTACGAAGATCTCTCTTTAAAAGATGTAATGATTTAGACATATAGTTATATATAGTACAGAGAAATTTATATGCTAACGATATTGCATAAAAATTAAATCTCAATTATGTTTATCAATTTTGTAGTATCCAAAATTTTGTAAACATGTAAACAATATTTATCACTTTTTTCAAATAGAGCTTGTTCAAAAGGTCATCGCCCGATCGTCAATTTAGTCCATGCATTACCTGCAACTTATTATCGATTGCAGCACGAAAGCAAGCCGTTATAATTGCGGGTTGTAAAGTAGCAAAGTAATGAATCAAGCTGGCTTTCATGTTCATCGGATGCCAGACTGTTGAAACATCATACAGCATGCATGTGAAAGTTACAAGACTTTTACCCTATCACGCCCCTCACCCACGGACGAAACATATTAACATGCTGGTGTGCGTATATAATGTAAAAAAGCTCCGTCCGATAAATATGGAAATGAAAACGTGAAGTTTACAATATAGGGTGCTTGTAATATATAGGGTGCTTGCGAATTATCCCCAATTTTATTTCTCATTTTATTTTCATTCATGTGAAACACATTAGAACAAAGTTGTAAAATTATCCTCTTTTTATTATTTTCAAGTTTACGTATATATATTATATTAAATACATTATTTTTATCATATCTTTAAAACAATTTCATATATACATTAATTTATAAATTTTTTAAAAATATTTGTATTATATTCATGACTGAAATATTGGATTTATTTCAGAAACTTTTTTCAGAATATATATTGTACAAGTATATTATAGTTAGACAACAAGGATATTTTTTTCCTAAAGATTGGAAAAAAGATTTGTAAGAATATTTGAAGAATATTTCACAGAATATTCATATAAAATTGATCTGAGGAGGAAGAGAAGATTCTTTTAATTTTATAGTTAAGAACAATTTTATAAAATTTTACAAAATTGTAAAGACGGTTGTCTGATTTCTAAATCGTATGATTAACAGAAAAATTTGCACAAAAATATCGTATTTTTTGCTCGGTCGAACTCCTTGTTTGTAAACACTATTCTATTAAAAATATGCGAAACTGGTTGATGTTTTGAACTGGATTTACATCGTCGAACGCTTTAAATGAGGCCTCAATTATTAGGATCTATATTAGGAACAGCTAAATTAGATTCCGTATTGCCTGCGAAATCCGACGAACTGGTAACTGGATGTGAAGGTTAACGCGTTAATCGACCTCGAGACGACCCGACCGCTTGCTGGACCAAGCGACTTCGCGGCGCGACGCGCCGCACCGCACCGCCCAGGAAGCCCGAAGACGCTAGTTGACCTATTATAGCTCACGGGATCCTGTTCTAATCGAAAACAATGTCCTTGATAAGTCACACCGGCTCAGCCCGAGTGTCTGTAAAAGCGACGCCAATATTCCACTTAAAATTTCCATTTTGGACGAACGTTATTTTGAGGGGATCGAAAAGTTTCCGATCTAACGATTTTATGAAAAATATCTTATTTTTAACATCTGATTTAATATTTAAGACAAAGTGTATCTTCTTCCCCGTCATCAAACGACAGAGATCTAAGAGACACTTTAATAACAGGCGTCTTATAAAGATGTCAATCGGTATCATTGGCACTGTACATTATTAAGTAATTGTGTCAATATTGTATTCCAGAAATTAATTATTAAGTATCTAAGTATTATTAAATATTATTAAGTATTGCTTAATTATTAATTATCTAAATATTATTAAATATTGACTAATTATTAAGTACCTTAAAAATGAAAGAAATATATAATTATTCCACATATAAGATAAAATTCGTAGTATATGTAAAAGTATCTTGAACAGTATTTTAAAACAGGTAAAAAACAGAAGAACAAATAAATGCAATATATAATTAGCTAAATGCAGAAAAACACATATATATGTATATTCCTATAAATATTTTCTACAACATCTTTCGTTAGATTTATGAGTTTAGATATAAAATCACATGTATGTACGCGATAACTAATAAGTTTTATGTCAGGAGTACTAGAATCTATTAATAGTTAAATAAATAAAATAAAATATAGCGACAGGAAAACACACAAACGCATCGCCTAATTAAACACATCACCACGCGGTTTCGTGGAACATAAGTGACGGCGACCCTTTCTGGAATCTCGTGGACCGAAATCGGCCGGCGCGAGGGTGCAAAATAAGGGTTGTAGGAGGCAGTTCACGGTTGACCGCACGGCCTTCCGTATGCAAGCGGCATTAGCCGCGTGCCGTGCGATTAAGGGAAGTTGACAGGTAAGCCGGTGCTTAATGAACACGTCTCCGTTGTTCAATATTACTACTGGCGAGCTGAGTGTTTATAAGGGAGGCGATCACCTTTTCGGCTACCACAAGACGCACACGCATCATCGAGTAACAACCGCTGGCACGCGCGCACAGTGAGTACGATCGCCGATCTTTCGCCACCTTTTATCCCGCACAGGAAGGAACGAATTTAATACCTTGTCGTGAAACGCATACGTCGATTTTTAATTGTATATCAAACGGCAATTATGCGCGATTAAAATCATGGTTTAAGTCACGTAATTTATTTTGAGATTGATCTTTGCATCTTATTCTTAAACAAGGAACAACATTAATTTTTATTTAATGTTTATATGTACTCTCTAAAAGTGAATCAGTGTATTATCACTGTAATCAGTGCTGTACTTATAACTGCTTGTAATCAGTGAGTATTTACTGTTTTTCAGTGATAATACAATGATTCACGCTAGTGAAAGTAGTATATATACTACTTTCACTAGCGTGAATCAGTGTATTATCACTGAAAAACAGTAAATACTCACTGATTACAAGCAGTTATAAGTACAGCACTGATTACAGTGATAATACACTGATTCACTTTTAGAGAGTACATTTAAAATACTCATCTTGTCACATTATGATAATATAATTTTTGCAATATTAAGATTTGATGGTATATAATGGTATTAAATTAGTTTTTTATACACATGTGACTTAGATCACTGTCTTATCTTGAATCATCAATTCACATATATGCATATAAGGTATATACTTAGGAGGGTTTATATTACATTAACTTATCATTTAATATTTAAATATATTGGAGGGTTAAATTTAAATATTACAAATATTACATTTACAATTTAATGTAATGAGTGAGAATAAGATTCGATGCCGCCTTCGTGAAGATAATTAAAGATTTCAAAGTTACTAGTTACACCAGTACCGTCATTATTAATAAAAATACATTTTATTCGACACTTTTATTTACTAACGTCATTGTCCTTTTATAGTTAACTTTTATTTCATAACGCATTTAATATTTATATTCTGATGTCATAATTTTTTTTTATACGGATAAAATTCTCATCATCTCTGTGTGTAGTGAATCTTGCAAACTTCTTCCGATATTTATGATGCAGGCTGCTCGTTCAGGCAATAAACATTGTGCAACACACCATGCGATTTCTTACAAACAAATATCAGAGCAAAGCAAATTATGTACGATGCTAATGTCACGAGTGAAAGCTACGCTAGCCTTTATCGATCACGATCGTTGACCGCGTCATATAAGGTGTCTCGGTATTTTTTCTTCAGTCTTTGTCGTAATCGCGATTAATCGAGCGTGTGCGTAAAAGTTTTCTTAATGTCACATATTTCGAGGAAATTCCTAGTCTATTGTTATAAACCCAAGTTTATATAACGTGATTTTGGAGCAAATGCGACAAAAAGCAAAGTAATAAAAATGACAATAAAACAAAGGCGACAAGTAACAGTCATAAACAAAGATTACTTATTTACATCTCCATCTCAGCATAGAATGATAAATGAATTTATTTTAATTTTAAACTGATCGTGTGAAAGAATAAGAAAAGAGAATGTTTTTTTCAATATTCCTCGGGATATATTATATATGTATCTCTTATAATTTGAAAAAATACTATTAATAGAAGATCCTTCTAAAAATAAATTTAGAAAATAAAAAGAAAATGAACAGTAAAATTAAATTAAAATATATACATATTTCTGATAGTCATCATGTGCGTCACTAGACGTGATTTTCATATAACAATTCTTTTTTAAAAAAATTACTGTATAGTGAATAAAATAATTTAAGGTTGTGTTAGATATGTGGGAGGAGAAAAAGTATGTGCACTCCACTGCGTTGTGAAAAACGCTTGACTGGATAAATCGCGGGGTAGCGAATGAGTAACGTCACGCGAACCGCGATATACCTGAAGATTCTTCGTATTACTGCAATGCCTTACGATCAACTTATCACAAAATCACCTTTTTATACATCCAACTTTATTTCTTAGAAAGTAGCTCTAAAAAGACTTTCTGCTTTCTCGATCTAATAAACGCGCTCGATCTAATAAACTTCTTTTAATTATTTCGCACTATGCATTAACTAGCAGACTTAATTATAATTCTGTTGAAAATATTTTAAATTTTTGAAAGAATATTATATTAAACTTGCATTATATTTTATTAATTGCTTGTATATTATTATTATTGAAATACAAGTATTATATTTTGGTACATTTCATGAAATTGAAAGTATAAATTAGAATCGCTACGATCTATCATTATGTAATGCCCGCAAATTATTGTATTATCGTAAGAATACAAGTTTGTCGAGTATTAGAGATCGCGATATTTTCGAGACTCGTGAGATTTTTACTCCTGCGCAGAAAATCGTTGGTTTCTGATCACGTGCTTAGTAATAGGTCCCATTAGGGCTGGCCGATGGAAGTAGGACAGCAGTACTTTCTGCTTACGAAGACAATTGCCGTGTATAGCGTTATTCCGTTGACTCAATTGCAGGACTTGTGGTCGTTTAAGGAGAGGACAGTTAGCTAGCACTTGCAGATCAAGATCGTTATCAGAGAGTAAAGTCTTAAGAAGTACAATCGTTAAGAATATCGGAAGATTTCGCTTAGAGAAAAATCTCTTTTAAAATAGCTTTTAAACTCATTCATCAAAGTCTCTATTGTTATAAATCATCGTGTAAGATGCTATTTTTTTGTATTTAAATCCAAAAGAGATAGTTATTATTTATACATTGAATGTCTCGTAATTTAATAGAATATGTGAAAAAGGCGCGTCTTTTTCTGTCCACCGTGCAAACGGTGACGATCGTATCGAGGAGAGTGCACTGTGAGAGTACATCCGTACGATCTGACTATGGCACGTGTTCGCAGACAACTGTCCAGACGCAATTGACCGTCTGCGGGGGCTGGAAGAATGCGGGACAAAAAGAATGAGAAACTCCGACCGGCCGGCCGGCGGCTTTCTCTGTCTCCTTACCTCTCACGTACACGACCCCTCTCGATAAAGGTCATGCATGTAATTTGAAGGCGATCATTCGCAGACGCTACAACCTCCCGAACTCTTCCCGATCACCCGGGAGAGAAAGAAAAAGAGAGTGATCTGACAAGGAGGATAGAAAGATGGAGGAACAAGAGAAATTAATTCGTATCAATGGCGAGTGCAGTCACACCAGACTCCCTTATCATAATCATCGTCCAACGTGGAAATTTTTCCCTAGTCGCGAATACACTTTTTATTTCTTCATCAATTTCGCGATCACAATTTCCGGATTTTGCTGCGCAAACGGATTAATTGCAAAATAGTTTTGCTTGATGAAATATATTCATCTGAATTTCTACCGATTAATTGATTCGCTAAATAAAAACCACTCATTAAATTGTAACCTTGTGAATGATTGCAACATCTTTGACGGGTTAAAGATATATATGCAATCCGATGAATCGCTTTTTATTAAATTTGCAAATCGTAAAAATAAATATAATTATATAATAATAAATATTATTATAAAATTAAAATTTACATCATAATTATATCACGAATATTTATATATCTACTTCTTAGACATAAATGATAGTAAAAAATAATTCAGCTTGATTTTAAAGTGAATTCACGCGTATGTAATAAGATTTGCAATTATTCTTTTTACACGATAGTAAGCAGCTTGATACTTGCTTGTTTTTACGAATTAACAAGATATGAGATTTTTTATATATGGAAATTTTTTCTGCTGCAATATTTACATATTATGTATGCTTTCTTGTTCATTTTTATATTTTGTTAAAGGAAAAATATTAATATTAATTGTACTTTTAAATAATTCGATCAAGCTGATTACGTACAGTGCCGATCTTTAAGTACTCACGTCACCCAATTAATGATTAAATGATGATGTAGGACGATTTGCATTCGATCTTTGACAGAATACAGAAATAAAATACGTCGTTTTCCTTGAGACTGATTGTTTCCCTCACTCGGCACTCTCCCTCCTCAATCTCTTTACTTTCTTTCTTGCTATCCCCCGACCACACTTAAAGGACAGCAAGCACGGGAGAAGAAAGAGAGAGAGAGAGAGAAAGAGAGGGATGACACGAGCCACTAGTTCACTAGCAACCTTCTACCGAGACGGAGAACCGAACCTCTCTCCGGGGACAGGTCTTCGTGACAATTGCGGTCAATCAGGCTGGCATTGTC
This sequence comes from Camponotus vicinus, assembly GCF_025532165.1. Classification (NCBI taxonomy): domain Eukaryota; kingdom Metazoa; phylum Arthropoda; class Insecta; order Hymenoptera; family Formicidae; genus Camponotus; species Camponotus vicinus. The sequence goes on along the minus strand of NW_028141976.1, from coordinate 22,997,767 downwards.
AGAAACGTGATCGCACATTCTCACTCGGAAGAGCTTGAGACGCTCGTCGGCGACCGAGCGGTCGAGACGTGCCTCGTCGATCTTCTCGAAGAGAAGCATCGGATCCGTGCCTGCATCATCACCTGTCGATTCTATCAGGCTTATAAAGAGGCATAACGATCCTTTTGTTCGAGGCATAACAAGATCATTAACGGAGGATCAAATCAGGATCGAACAAAATATACCTGAGGATCTCATTAAAAATAAAAAACGTGCAACTGCATCGGAGATATTTCGTCGATGAAAAAATCCCGAGAGGGAGAAAGGCTGTGACTCACGAGACCTAAATACTGAGCTAAGAATATTAACTATTGTACATCGTGTCATCTTCAGCTGACAAAACTGCGAAATCGGTGTGAACCTGGAGAGAATCAAGGAATCCAGATCGCACACAAGAGTCGCACGACGTTTCAGCCGGAACAATCACGGACGGGTCCCCTGCTATCGACCGATCGATTGTAATTACTTTCGGAGCAGGAAGTAGAGAAAAACGAGGAGAAAAAGAAGACTCGTGCGAAGTGCTCGTGGATGGGCATCAATGCATCCCAGACAGTGGAAAGGGTTGATTTTGCCGAGAAGCCAGCATTGTCTCGAGACGGTGACCCGTTATCGTCTACGGAATATTTCATGATCATTTCCCCATGAGAGAAACCAACCACACTATCATCGTAATAATCGTCATCGTGATTACTTCTTACCTGCTGCGTCCACGATACCGTTCGGCATCGTCCGAGAAAAAGTGCCAGACTGTGATACTACCTCGTGTGATAGAGAAATCGTCTTGTGATCCGTGTTTTACCTCACCGTACTCAGTAAGTCTCTCGCAGTCTCTCCCTGTCTCTTTTTTGCCTTTAATGTCGTTCTTATCGGAAAGGTGTGCTCTCTGCTGCGTGAAAATTAAAATTATAATATCCGAGAAAGAGAATACTCTTTCTGAGAGCTGAAGATAGATCCACTCGATACGCGTATTCACTTTGTTCTCTCTTTCTCTCTCTTTCTTTCTGCTCGATTTTAGTATTTAATTATTATGGTTCTTAACGTCGAAAAAAAAAAACGAAAAACACATTTTTTTTCACAATTAAATTTGACTATTATGGAAGGATCGATATATCTGATACAGTTCACATCTTACAACAGATATAATATAATACAATCCCAGTGAGAAATGATAAGTCGAATAGACGTCTAAGACGTTTAATAGATGTCCAATAGACGTTTATTAAACATCTTAGACGTCTAACAAACGTCTGTCCGACTTGTCATTTCTCACTGGGATGCTTCGTTGAAATATATTACTAAATATTTAATAAGATATTTATATTTAAAAAGATTTTATATTCAAATATAATATATAGAACTATTATTTTGATTATATATATATATATATATAAAATCAAAATAATAGTTCTATATATTATATTTGAATATAAAATCTTTTTAAATATATATATATATATATATATATATATATAATATATAAATATATATATATATTAAATATATATATATATATATATATATATATATATATATAAAATCAAAATAATAGTTCTATATATTATATTTGAATATAAAATCTTTTTAAATATAAATATCTTATTAAATATTACACACACACACACACACACACACACACACACATATATAATAAATTTTAAATATAAATATCCTATTAAATATTACACATATATATATATATGTGTGTGTGTGTGTGTGTGTGTGTGTGTGTGTGTGTGTGTGTGTGTGTGTGTGTGTGTGTGTGTAATATATAACTGTAAATTTTCAACATCTGTTTAAGTTAAATTTATCGCATTAATTATACAGCATTTTTAATTTTACTTTTTAATTTGATATATTGGTTTAACAATTATTAAAAGTCAACTTTGTACTCGTTCAGCTGATTTGATAATATAAAATTGGATAAGGTATTTTGACGTAATATAATTGGACAAGATATTTTGACTTAATATAACTCTCAATGTATTATCATATGTATATTATCTTTCAAGATATACATTAAATATTTGTTAAAAACAAGTCAACTTTGTGGTCATTCAGCTAATTTGATAATAAAACTGGATAAGATATTTTGACTTTATATATATATATATATATATATATATATATATATATATATATATACAGGGTGACCCATTTTAACTTAGGCAGCCAAATAACTCGAAAAATAAGCAAGATAGAGAAAAATGTTTTAGACAAAAGTTGTATGGTTTCGAGGGGGCCATAAGATGGTATCATTGGTTTGACCTTGAAGAGTCATTTGAAGGTCACGTGAAGGTCACTTCAATTTTTTTAAATGGAACATCCTATATATTTTTGTACATTCTTGTAGCTCATCTCGAGAGCTTTCCAAAACACTATAATTAAGTACATTTTCGTTAAGTACTTTTTGAGTTATGAGGCTTGAAATAATTTCTTAATTTTACATAAACCGTAAAATATCTTGTAAAATATTCATTTTTCGATTACCTTACCTTAATAGTTTTATGTACAAAATAATGAGAGGAATCAATTGGTGTAAAGAAAACACATAGTTGTTTCGAAGAAAAAATATGTAATTTGCAATTAACAATTCCATATTTTTTCTTAAAAACAACTATGTGTTTTCTTTACACCAATTGATTCCTCTCATTATTTTGTACATAAAAGTATTAAGGTAAGATAATCGAAAAATGAATATTTTACAAGATATTTTACGGTTTATGTAAAATTAAGAAATTATTTCAAGCATCATAACTCAAAAAGTACTTAACGGAAAGGTACTTAATTATAGTGTTTTGGAAAGCTCTCGAAATAAGCTACAAGAATGTACAAAAATATATAGGGTATTCCATTTAAAAAAATTGAAGTGACCTTCACGTGACCTTCAAATGACTCTTCAAGGTCAAACCAATGATACCATCTTATGGCCCCCTCGAAACCATACAACTTTTGTCTAAAACATTTTTCTCTATCTTGCTTATTTTTCGAGTTATTTGGCTGCCTAAGTTAAAATGGGTCACCCTGTATATCTCAATGTGTTATCTTTCGAAAAGTACATTAAAATTACTTTAAATTGTCGCAAGAAATAGCAAATTATACGAATTTCAAATTATTCTAGGACAAACGGTTACCACTAATTCTAGCAATGCATTAGCTGTTTCAAATACAATACAAGACCTCTTCAAATTGACGTATATGAGCGTAGCATACTTGGTACTCGTGTACCGTACAATTGTATTATTAGAGAGTGCATCTGCCTCTTAAAAGAGCCTCATTGGTTCAGCTCATTTCTTCAAATTATGTGTCAGCCCAAATTGCGCAGCGTCAATTATGGAAAAATTAAATGCATTTATCACATCATTAAAATTAAATTAATCTTCATAACTTTGATATTTAATCGTCAATCTTCTAATGTGGCTAATCTTTCTTCGCAATTGCTGAGATATGCATAAGAAATATGCGAAAACATTTATTTCCGTTACTTGCACTTCACGCACAATTTAACGCATAAATGCGTACTCTCATTGTTATGTTCTGCATAAAATTACAGCACAGAATTCCGTATAACGGAGTGTGTTTTAATTAATTACGAATTACATTTAACAACATCGGAACACTATTTCGATTTCAAGGCAATTTATTTTTAATATCAAGATCAAACTATGGAATTGATTATTAAATATTAATCTTTCTCAAAAATTTATTTTTAAAACATTTACATATATTAATCGATACTTGACAATTGCTATTGTGTTCGATCACGCTGGATAGATTTCTTGACATGTGTGTGTGAATTATATTCATTCAAAGAATCATATATATTATAGACGAACAACTAAATTAACTCCAACAACTAAATTAAAACACTTTATCGTTCATGATTCACGCAACGGAGTCTCCATTGATCTAGCATAATTTTCCCTCTCTAAAAACTTTTCTATTTAAGAAATAAAATATAATTCTTGATAAATATAAAATAATGTCAAAATGAACAACAATAATGATCGCAATCATTAATCAGTTTATATTATACACTTATGTATTCATTAATTTATTTACAAAACATCATTATTTAAATTTATATAGACAGTTACATACACGATAAAAAGATTAAAGATAATGAATATATATGTTAAAAGTTGCATTTGTTGCCACATAATGAGATATGTAATTTATTTTTAATTAGACTTTTGTAAAATCAAGAAATCGCGCAATTTGATAGCAAAACAACGCGAATCCATATGCAATCGAAACGATTTAGAGATTTGGGATTTTTCAATTATTTTCTTTCACACCTGTATAACTGCGAGAATACGGAAAGATTTCCCTTGTATGCATTCGCGCTTTGATCGGAAAAGTCGATCACCCCTGGCCGGTTCGCACTCGATCGGACATCAGTGCGTTTTCTCATAAGTGCGTATAAGTGCGATTCGCTTAGTATCTTTCCGAGTGTTATATTCACGTGTTTATGCATTATTATTCGTGGTGTCTGCCGGCAGTACTTCGCAGATACTAAGAGAAAAGAGAATAATAAGAAAATATTAAGAGAAAAGACGAAGACAAGAATAGAAATGCGTCAGTCTTTCGAGAGACAGCAAACGAGAGAGAGGAAAAAAGATCAAGAGAGAATAGCCCCGGGGTTGAGGAAGGAAAGGGAAAGCGATCAAGATAAACGAGTCCTCTTTTCAATTTACGGGACTTTTCGCTATCGTAAAATGCGTCTCTTCTTGAGATTGCCGGGAGGATCTATGTAGTTCGGTACTCTGTTTACAATCATCGAAGGCGCCAGACGAGAAGCCAATGAACGGCACACACGTTATTATCGACACGTATAATTGTTGTTTAATCTCATTTTATTTAAGAGAATTTGAAGCAGCGATACAGCCTGATATCTTATTTCATGCGCAAAATTATGCGAATTCAAAGAAATCAATAAATTCTTAGTCGGTCTAAATTGACAAAATTGTAATATTAAAGCGAAACAAGTGCATGAGAAAAAATGCATTAATATAATATCTTAAATTTGTGTTCCAAAAAACAATTCATTTCCCGATCTCTTCATTTTACTTTTCATTCACTCTTGCAAAAAAACTAGTTTTAAACTTATTGTTAGCTAGTCTTCTCTCTTAGAAATATCTTACGTAAATGGGTTACTGCATTAATAGATTACGAAAATAAATTTAGCATAATGAATTATATCGTGTACCACGTACGAACTAATTTTCGCCGATAAATTAGGCCGATATATTTTTATTTGCTTTGCTCTCACGGCGTATCGACGACGTACGATCGCGCTTATCATTTTCGCAGTAAAATGCCACGAGTCTCGTTGCCCGCGTTCGCAAAACACAATTATTTTCCTCATCCGGGTTCATATTTTGAAAGATGTACGACCTTTTTCAGATTGACGAGAAAAACTCACCGACAATCACGCAGACAACTATTTTAGACAAAGAAAAATTATAGTTGGATTACCGTTCTGGATATTTAAGAAAGATTTCCGGATCAGAGTGCAAAATCTTTATAATCTCTTAAGGTATGAAAAAGAAATCTTAAAGTAGATATATTACAAATAACATTTAGAAATTGCCTCATCAACTTTAAAGACAGAATGTTGATTTAGTTTGGAATTTAATTTCAGCATATATATTTAAAGTAGTTTTATAATAAATCGTGAATATAATTAAAGTTTGATCCATCGGCGCAATAATGCTTCTTACGGATTGCAAATGTACGCGTGTTTTCAGCACTACTAATCGCGAGGAAAAGATAAATAATGTTAGATAATTCGACATCAACATGCGTCATTTCTTTCAGTTATAGCTTAGTTGAACGCTAATTTCTATCGCTATGATGCGCCGGAAATAGAAGTGGTTTGCCCTATATTCGCGTTACGCGTGTTGAAAGGGGCAAGCCAATGTGTCTACTGCGGTAATGACTCTGACACGTCTAATGATATGGTATTTGCGAATCGATCGCGAATAAATTCCTTCATCAACCTTGAAACATCAAAATAAAAGTGCATTTATATAAACTGAAGCCTAAAACGATGTAGTTAAAATTAAAAAGAATATCGATATATCGATATATAAATTGATATTATATCGAAAGCACATTTAGAGTCGATCTTTATTGATATAATGAAAATATTGAGACATTGAGATAGTTATCGCTATTTAGTTGTAAGCTATTGAAAATGAAATTTTGCTTTTTATAAAACAAGCTTCGAAATTTCGTATATTTGTACAAAATATATTTATATAAAATTATTCGTTTATTAATTCTAAAGACATTTTAATAGATTTTTAATTTTTAAAGCTCAATTATTGATCTTTCTCGATATCTTTACTAAAAACAAGACTTTTTACTTTCAACGGAAATACATGCGCACATGTATGTGTGTATTTTCGTACAAACTATGGACAATACACGGTGTTATTATTGGAAGGTCACATCCTTGAAAAGTCGTGACACAAATATCGTTAATCCTAACTAAAATATATGAGAATATAATTTTGAATTATTAGACTCGTATTTATTTATATTTTTATATAGATGCCTGTGTATTGTATAAAACCTTTTTATTTCTTTAAAATACAATTATATAATTATCTGTTTATAGCATATCTGTTTATTGCATATAATTATCTGTTTGTTCGAGATAGTTTTTGCTTTTTTCACAAACGTAATCAAAAATGCACTCCTTTGATAAAATATATTGAATGCCTTCAAAATTATCGAAATAGTCGTGAAATGAACATTGCACGTGCAATACCTTAAAATAACAAGATCTCCACGTATCAATCTCCATTTGATTGCGGAATAACATAATACTGGCGCTAACGTGTGAACAAAGGTCGCTATCATGGATAAGCATACAGAGAAGCGTCTTCTCTTTTTTCTTGTTTTGTCGGAGGCGATTCCCGTCGCGACGATTGCGTGACACGCGTGAACGAAAATACGCGGTCTATCTCTCTCTTTCTTGCATCGTGAGATTTATATTTAAGTGAGAGATATCTAAAAATAGAGGCACACCCTACGCGATCGTTGGAATGCCGCGACATTATACCCGCATTTAATTAAACCCGATACGTAAACAGAGGCAACATTGGTTATTGAGGTTTCTTGGACGATGAGCGGCATCCATTTCTACGCTTACGTGGCACCGTGTCACTTAAATGGACAGTTAGAAAAATATATAAATATCTCTATGCTGATGTATGTCGAATGTATAAAGAGTAAACATTAAATATATATATCAGTATTTATGAGATTTTATTTTAATAAACAATTTGTCTGGTCGGCGCGTGTTCCACAGATAACTTCATTTTTTTCATCTACTTTTAATTAACACATGCTCACTTATGTTTTATATTCTCTAATTATTTTTTTATTCTTTATTTATCTTTCTATCTCCGAAAAAGCTCATTCCCTCTGATATAAATATAAAATATATAATAAATATTTCTCTGATAAATATAAATATATAATATATTCCCTCCTTTCGTTTTTTAATCCAGCCTCGTGTATGTGTTCGCGCAATTAAATGAGAACGGATACTTTCAGATGTCCACGAACCAATTGAACGTCCTTGTGAGCCTGATGATCGCCATCGCGTTTCTTGTGTCGGAATCAAGAAACGCACAAGCAAACGGCTACCCCCAATTTAACCAGAAGCCCGCGAGCGTGCCCCAGAAATATTGTGGCAAGAAGCTCTCTAATGCTCTACAGATAGTCTGTGATGGCGTGTACAATTCCATGTTTAAAAAGAGTCTAGATCAAGGTAAGCATAAAAGCTAATCAATACAGAAGATATTTTTTTTCGCTTATATACACGAATCCAAACGCCAAATAGGATAGATATATCGGTAATGGATTAATGAGCAAAATTTTCTATTTCTGTAACAATATTAAATAATATATTTGTTTCCTAAATGTATACAATGTTTTCTTTATCAGATTTTAACATTTGTAATTATAGTTGAAGGTGATAGTTTAACCAGCATGATTCATTTATGAATTATTTAATGTATCTCTTATTGTTAGAATTTAATCGCATATGTGTTTTTGCATGTGTGTTTTATACAATAAAATAGAAGAAATTTTAATTAATTGTTAAATATTGTTTTAATTGACATTTAGATTATAAATATTTTATAAAATATTTTATAAAAATTTTTTAAATACTTTTATTAATATGATATACTGATAAATCTATTCTGTAATCTATTAAAAATCACATAAATGAGATGGTTGTTTTTTTAAAGAACATGAAATATTTATAATAAGGCATTTTTTTGGACAGCGATTATTTATTGATGTCATTACGCAGCCTTCGACTAAACGAGTTTAAAAAATGAAGCTATCTGGAACGCGCACGGACCAAATGAACTGTTTACTAAAATAATGCCTTATTATAATATTATTGACCATCTCATTTTAATCATTGTATATATGATTTGCGGAAATTCTCGATGGAACGATTTTGCGCATATGTAATAATCATAATGTTTAGAAAGTTAATAGGAAGAATTTGAAAGATAATATTCACACACACAGGAAGATTATTCACGTGCGACAGCAGTCTATTAGTTATAAAATTTGCCTTTTTAATGCAACGATTGGATCATTAATATTAATGTTCGCATTCCTTCTTTCTCGATTAATATCACCCGCGATGATACGACGAATATTTCATAATGGAACTAAAGTGGAATTATCGAGATAAATTATCGTCTAAATTATCAAATACAAATCTGGATGTCGCAAAATATTTGAATGTTTGAAAAAATATATACATATGTGTGTGTGAAATAATTTTACAATTTAAAATATATTTAATAATTATAATATTAATCACATAAATATATATAAAACGACTCGTTTGAAAGTACAAATAACGTTTAATTTGTTCTGGACTTCTAATTGAATGGCTCAATATAAGAATGAGGTCAGTCAGTAATTTAAAATGTTCACTTTAAATACAACTTCATACTTAAAGTGAACGTTACAGACTATGGGTTGCTTCCAATTATGAGAGAATTTTTGCTTTAAACCCATCAATTTCTTAATAGCTCCTTAAGCACAGTATTATATGAAAGGCGATTAAGCACATGATCAATCTCTGTGCCTGCAATTAACCAATCACCACTTTGTCACTGATGAATAATGCATGTAAGCTCGTATTACGTATTTCCGAGTGGGATCATCTAAGTCGACAAAGGCACTCTCTATAATCGTCACACTTTTAAATATGCCAATAAAAAATAGAAGCATTATAGTATCTTTATTCGCTGGTTCAATTTTTCATAGAAAATAAATATAAGAATTTACATCAGAAATTTGCATTTGAATCTTTTTCGGATACATAAATCGATTTATCACTCGGCTTAATCGGTCAAATAAATCCATATAATCTGACACTGAAATCTAGATATACCGTTTATTGACAATCATGGAAAGCACTTTCTAGTTATTTACATCAAATAATATATATGCCTATGACGCAAATGACACGCAAATATAAAGATACCCTGTCTTTTTTCTAAAACAAAATTTGCCAATCAAAACTAGCACGATTGTCATTTAAAACATTTTCATTGCTATCAAATTAGATGTTTAACTTTATTAAAATTGATTTTTTGCTGATTATGTTTATAATTCATTTAAAATATTTAAAAATAATTTATCTTTATAAATTATAATGAATTGTATTTGTGTATATATGTGTATCTTTTTTAATTTATTATCGCTAAGAAAGTTTTGAGATTTTCAAATAATAATATTCTATCTTGAGTATTTTCCGAACCGGGAAGAAGCGAATACCGACTACGGCTAAGGGTATCAACTTTGATTACGTATATACGCAAGATATGATCTTGAAGATGGCATGTGACAAGAAAGAGCTTTCTGGAAAATCTCAAAACTTTCTTAGATTTTTAAATGAGAAAAAATAAGAAGCGGAATGTGTAATGAATAAACAATAATAAAATGCCCGTAAAAATTGTTCAATTAAACCGGTGATATAGATAGAGAATGTGTTAGAACGATACGATCTTTTTATATTATTTGTACACACTGCTACAAAAGTTTGCACTTTTCTTTCAGAAATGGAGATGGCTGATTATCCGTTTGCTTACGACTCTCCCCCGTTCCTGTCCCGAGTAAGAGCACGTGGGATGTTGAATGGACCGTTCGCTGGCAGGCGCTATCGAAGGGAATCGCGAGGCATCCACGAGGAATGCTGTCTCAACGCGTGCACGATAAGCGAACTGTCCAGCTATTGCGCTTAACTGTCCCTAAGCGCTTGTCCGGAAATCAGTAACCCTTCGAACTCCGCTTTACCGCTCGATCACCATGCAACCGAATAATCCCAGACATAAGTGCATATATCCATATACTCATACACACACACACATACACACACACAGAGACACACACACACAGACACATACATTACATATGTACAATACACGTTTGGAAAGTTTACTAGTTGCATCATCGCTCATGCTGGAGACTGATTCCATAATGGCGTGATAATTATGTATATATTTACGTAATTTTTTGCGAAGAAACTGATTCTCTTGACGTATGATCGTGTGCAGGATTCTTTTGTTCACAATTCCTTTCCGAAAGACGAAGAGGCAGCGAAGAAAAGGCAAAACTTAAGAAAATGAAAGAAATGTAGTCTTAAAAAAATGATATATAAAAACATCAGAAATCTTATATTCTTTAAATTAATTGTCATAATATTGTTTAATATTAATTATAATAATATTTAAATATTATTATATTTCTCTAAAATTGAAAATGACTTTTTTGTGAGAATGCTTTTATATACTGTAATAATGAGATAATCTATTATGTAGATAAATTATTATAAAATAATAATTAATATAAATATTGATTAATATAAAATAATTTAAAAATAAAATCTATTTAATCCGATTTAAGTTTTTTCGGTTTTTAAGTCTCGATATTTATTCAAATATTTTACAAATTCGAATATTTTTTGAATAATTCTTCCTTCGCTTACTCTGTCTTTTCTATCATCATAAAATAATTAAAGTTTTCGAAATTTCTGACAATGTATTAGCATTATACGTGCAAAACAACATTTTAATCAAAATTATTTTACTTAAATTGTTAATAATTTAATAAATTGATAGTATAATAAATTGAACCACACAGATATTATGACAAATTTCATTTTGTTTCTGTAAATATAATCCTTTTGTTATAAATGTGTTCAGTGATCAAGAGCTCTGGATTACGATTTATAGATAAGCTATAATATACAATCGAGAATGTGTAAAAGGAAAGATTAACGATTTCTCGAAAACAGACATCAAATTGCAGTCAAATTAAATATTTATATAGCTTATAATTGTATGTGACATTTATCATACTTTTTATGGTCAAAAGAAGCAGTCAGACTACATTTTGTGGATCAGTCTACGAAAATTAAATCGGAATAAAGAATCAACATTGAAAAAAAGAGAGAAACCAATCACGAATCTATAGTAGGTCATATATATATATATATATATATATATATATATATATATATATATATAGCGTATGATCTGCCTCTCATAAATTATGACGATCTTATATTGACGATCATTGTGTAACATGAAAAATGAAGAATGTCAACGATGTCACGCAACTTCATACTTGCCTTGTTCAAGGAAATCGATCTTGGACTTGGATGTTGGCCGTATTTTTTTAATTTATGTTTTTTCTTGCCGGGCAGCAAATAATGTATGTAATGCAATTCTTTGATTTATACATACGAGTAATTGTGCCTTTCTCATTTTGACCGACGAGAGTTTTTGCACATTTTACATTTCGATTCTACGTACGCGTACATCGTTGGCGAATATCCTGCTCGTGTTCTAAACGTTGAAAAATTTGCCGCGATTATTGGGAGATACAGTTTCAATTCGCATGGTGATTTCTGGCGACGAAGCGCAGAAGAAATATCTCGATAGCCGTTAGTTTCTTGTAACCGTAATATAATTTCCTTTTTCTTTTTTTTTTAATATCAAACTCGAGATCCGTTATATGACGCAAAACGCAAAAAGCATCATTATTATAAACGGATGTCGTGTTTATTATTTTACTGTAGCTTGCGTTATTTTTAATCTGCCAGAGGCTGTGACGAATTTCAATGGACATTACACGATTATACTGCATATGGTGATATTATTTTTATTCATAGAACATATATTTTCAATGATTATATATTTTATTTTCGAGGGAAGGACCGGAGATAGAATACGCTCGCAAAACTATCAAGAATAGATTATATACATCGATGTAATACGAAATACGCTTGTAATACGCATGAAATATGGGGAAAGATCGATTGACATTTTACAGAGCGATCCAAATAACTCTTCTCGATTATCTGAGTATTATAAACCAAGTACGCACAGTAAAAATTTTAATGAAATATTAATATGTTCAGTAAAATGATATATAATGAGCCAAAATTATGACAAAATGATTATTTAGTGATCGATTTAGGTTGACCTGCGCGACAAAAAAGAGTCACGAATGGAGGAAAATAATTATCATGTAACGAATATAATATATTGTTGTGAAAAAAAGGAGATTTGGGACAAAATAAACATGATAGATGAAATAGACATGAATCGAATGTTGTAAAAACCTATATTCACCGATCATTTATTAGAGAAGTTTTATAATGATATCGATTTGTTTCTACTGAAGTTGATTTTTGTGTCGTATTGTGATCTCTAAATCGCATGTCATTAATCTCGTCACGCACATCTAGCGTATACATATATAAGAGCACGTTCCATTCCAAATTATATATTATTATACTCTGTCACTGAAGAATTATTTTAACGCTTCTTCTGCTTAATTAACTGAATCTATTAGGTAGATCTGTAAACAGTAAATCGCTAATTCCGAATAAGTTGAATTATCTTGCAATCCATCTCGTTGCGATTCGCGAGGAAAATTCAGTAATATGCAAATTTGAAGGAATATATATTCTTTATCTAATTTTTATATATTACAAAAAACGCTAATAATTTTTAATCAATATTTTACAAATGATTTTGACTTTAAAGATATAAAAAAGAAAAATCGAAAAATATTGGCTATTTATGATTTAGTCTTTTTAATCTCCACTAAAATTGATTATATATTTAATATAATTAATTACATATTTATTATTGATGTCTCTCTTTCGAATTTATAAAATCATCGAATTTTCTCTATACTTATGTCATCTCCATGCGCGTTTCTCGCCAACTCGCCGTTGGATCTCTCAGTGAATAAGGCGACAAAATGTTGATAACCACCAAGGTCATAAGTTATTGATTAGACGAGAAGTCATTGTAATCACGTTTATCATGATCATCATCTCGAGATTATTAGTCCCATTTGCCGCGTTAGCGCCACATGTGATCATTTTTATTATTTCTCATTCTCTCGTCAGCCCTTGTCATCGTCATAACGAGATGTGATCTATCGTTAATATTGCTGCCGAGCTTGCTTGAATACATTTCGACCGCGCTTCTCATGTGCTACTTTCGCACTATTTCTCTCCCCTCTCTTTCCGTTTCATTTCGGCAATCTCCTTCGCGCGATGATTGTAATATAACGTGGAAACGAGTAGGATCGAGACACACAATGAAACAGCGAAATCAAATATAAACGGTAAAGAATAAAGCCTACAACACATATAATAAAGTAATTACGCTTATATCGAGCAAAAATATCGATCACAAGAGATATACGGATGTGTACAAAAAAAATCAAACAGATGGAGAGCTTCATTGAGATACAGATATAGTTTCATCAAGATTGTATAAAGAAGGATATTCGAACAGAGAGTGTGCGATTGATGCGAAATGAAATAAAATTTGTGTAAAATCTGTGCGGAGTGTAAGTGAAATATCCTTTTCCGATATCCGTATTATTTGTTCAGATTATTTGTTCAGATATTTATACAATTATGTCTCGGTCCTGACATGTCGCTCGATCCTTCGGTGCGGAGATGCGGTGATGCTTTTTGCTGCGATTGCGAACGGGAGACAACTCAGACGCTCCGGCGAGCGGAGCAGCGATATATTATATATTCGTAGGACACAGGCGATGTGATTTGTATATTGAGATGTACTTCAATTTAACGATGAATAATGAAAATCATTCCCAAGAAGAATCGTTCTCTTTTTATTTCGATCACACCCACCCCTTGTTTTATTTCTCTAACATTCGACAGGACAAGAATGATTAATCTCAATGGTCTCAATTTTAGTTGATGTTACACTTTTACACACCGAAGAGGATATATGCACGTTCTATTAATAATATCACTATTAATTTCCTCTGACAGATGGTTCACATGATTACTTGCTCAATGTTGCTAATGATGCGTATATTGATCGTATACACGTGTAACGTAACCTTCATACTGACTGATATAATGTATACTTTCACGAAAACTTCACATCGCATTCGCAAACATTAATCTTTCAATTTATCTCTGAAACATCATATGTGCAAACGCCCTCACTCTGCTGCTAGTTGATATATTACTTTATAAGAATTAAAAATTTTGAAAAAATCTGTAATTATTGCTAATTATTTATAAGATTCCTCTCCTTTATACGATGGATAACTTGCTAAGGGTATCTTTAAATAAAGAATGATTAAGAAATAGATCTATATAAAACGTCTTTTTGGGTTTTATCATTCGGAGATCGGATCAGATAAATGCTATTAGAAGGTTAAAGAACAAGCATTACGATAAATATATTGTGTAAAATATTAGATACGACTTGCGTGACACATGAAAATGGTACATGTGTCTATTTGTCTAATCATATTTAATGCCACCAATCAATCACTCAAAATCATAATCATAGATACTAAAGAAATCTACTACTTTTTTTTTTATCTACATCTCGAAAGATTTATCTGTTGTCTTGCATACTAAAGATCTTAAGAGAAAGATCTATTAATCAATTAATAAACTCTATTATTTAATCTATTATACATATTATTATTATATTATTTAATCTATTATTTATATAATCAATTTCATATAAAATCAGGATATTGTCAGAAATATTTGACTATTTTGGAAAAATTCAAATTCAATTTTAATAAAAATAATAAATGTAATAATAATCTTGGAGATCATAGCATAGAATTATCAAATTTCTCTACTTGTCAATCAAATCATATGCATACAAGATTTTCTCTATTTGTCAATCAAATCATATGCATACAGGATTTTATCAATTACAATTTCACTAAAAGGAAATAAATAAAAGTAAAAAAACTTGTACATACCTGATACCAACCATGATCCCATCATACCTGATTTTCACGATCAACGAAGTCTAAGTAGTAATGCAGATTTTGATGAAAAAGAGCAATTCGTCAACCTCTGTAGACCAATAGAATCTCTGACAAGATAACTGCGTGGATGTGTTAGAGGGTTGACGGCGCCCGCGCGTACAGAACATCGTCAGGGTTTTCTGTCAGTCCTTTTCCCCTCTTCAACGGACATCTTCAACAGTCGCGTGACATGCTGACATAAAACGGTTCGTCACTACGTAGCTGTCGTCCCGGTCAGAATGACTAGACGAGTGTCAGTATCGATTCACCTGGCTGTTGGTTATGCCACATTATACGAAGCATTTCCGGCCGCGGAAGATGTATGAGAGGATTTATTAATCAAAATGGGCAAATAAAATGTAGTGTATATCGTTGAAGGATGCACAACTTTCGGCAATTTTTACTTGGTATATTTATACTCACAACATCTCACAGCACCTGCGGACAAAGTAAGCTCGTTAATAAAATAATTATGCTTAATTAATGCATTTTTATTAAAATTTATATACATATACATATATATGTATATATATATATGTATATGTATATGTATATGTATATGTATATGTATATGTATATGTATATGTATATGTATATGTATATGTATATGTATATGTATATGTATATGTATATGTATATGTATATGTATATGTATATGTATATGTATATGTATATGTATATGTATATGTATATGTATATGTATATGTATATGTATATGTATATACATACATATCATCTCTTATTAAAATATTAAAGATATGCACGTGTATATGTATACATATATATATACATATATATGTATATATATATATGTATACATATACACATGCATATCTTTAATATTTTAATAAGAGATGATATGTATATACACATATATATAATTTATATATTTATTATCATCTCTTATTAAAATATTAAAAATATACACGTGAGAAAATAGATTAAATATAAACGCAATTAGATTAAGTCAATAACAAGTAAAAAATTTTACAAAGATATTCCTTATTTAACAATAAATTAGAATTAATTTAAGAAAAGTAAATTCAGATTTTATTCTTTATCCGAATAATCATATTTTAACGTTAAAACTAAAAAAATTAATATTTGGAAAGTAAACTTGATTAGAGATGCTGGAAAACGATACATTTTGATGTATCATTATCTGTATATTTTATATATGAAAGACAATATTATATTTCCAGATGTTACAACAGCTGATGAACAAAGTTCTATGAAGCCAATGATACCTGCAGAAATGAAAATAACGTCATGGAATGTAAGTTTAACTATTATAATCGTGATTAAAGTAAAAAGTAACATTTATAATAAAACGTATTTAATTTAAACAAAAGAAAATTGTATGTGATTAATAAAAAAATTCTTGCTCTTGCGGCTGCACATATTTTGAGATACGTAGGTAATTTTTGAAATATATGTATACATATATTTTAAAAATACTATAATTAGAGTATAATAACAATACAATAACAATATAATAATATAATAGTATAATAAAGCGAATAATATAGAAATAAACTTTTGCTGTTTATTTTGCGCGCAACCAAACTTTATTATATCAAAGGAAACTGCTCTCTAAAAGTGAATCAGTGTATTATCACTGTAATCAGTGCTGTACTTATAACTGTTTGTAATTAGTGAGTATTTACTGTTTTTCAGTGATAATACACTGATTTAGTCTAGTGAAAGTAGTATATATACTACTTTCACTAGAGTGAATCAGTGAATTATCACTGAAAAACAGTAAATACTCACTGATTACAAACAGTTATAAGTACAGCACTGATTACAGTGATAATACACTGATTCACTTTTAGAGAGTGTGTTTGACATAACAGAGATAAATATAACATTTGTATGCTTCGACGAAATTTATCAACATTTTCCGAAAAAATATATAAGATAGTGCGCTACGTTTCCTATATAGTTTATTAACTAAAGAAATATTTAAACACAACTTAATTTTAATCAACGTATCTGGCATTTATCCTGCTATATATTTAATTGTAAGTTTAAATTTTTATACGTAAAATATTTTAATACACAAAACTTTACATTATCAAAATAAAAAATTGATCCAAAATTGAATTAAATATTTTAATAAGTAATTTTAATTACGAATTGGCAATATATATATTACACGTGTATTATAAAATATCTTATTTTGTTGTGCCCTTCATATGACACATTAAGTGCACATCTTTATGATTTCATTTTGTGATGAACGATAAGAATATGGCATGAATGTTACAATATGACATTCTCAACAGAAAATATATACATATATTACACCTTTATTACGTAATAAAAATAGCCTATGCATTTCTTATACGATGATTATTCATAACTGAATTTATGTGTCTGTCAAGTATAAAATATTTATTGATTTATTAATTATACCAATTATCAATATTAATTTATCTTCTTCAATGTCTCTTCTCCACAACCCTAGTTATACTAATAAGAAAATAAAAAATAGGTTAATTAGATTAATTGTTTTTAAAATATTAATTTACATTTATATATGTAAGAAAGAATTACATTAATAATTTTTTAATGTTTTTTTCTTTCAAAATCTTTGTTATTATAATATTATATTAAGTAAATAAAAAGTAGATTAATCAGATAAACGTTAACTAATTCTTTTTCAAACTTTATTTAATATCTCGTATATTAAAGAAAAATTACGTTGAATAATATATACCAAAATACTATATACATGAAATTGTACTTATCACTATGTCATATTTCAAGTGACAATCCGTCACATAATTTATTGATCACTGACAAAATGTTCTACTTTTTTATATGGACGATATGAAAAACCTAGAATTACAAAAACACGCGAAGTCGTGTAAAAACCGTCATTATCACCTTTGCATGTGAATTTATTCCTTCAACTTGAGAGCTAATTTTGCTATAAAAATGTAGCATTTTATGTTTTATTGTAACTATAATATTGTTATTTTAATTAGTACAGTCTAAAGTGCTAACTATAGTACTAAATAATACGTATATGTGGTAAAAGAAAGTTAGTTATAGCAGATCAAAATATGGTCCAAATATGAAATACTTTAATTTAATTTAATTAAAAATGAAATACATAAAAAAAACTAAGAATAGAAGATAGTAATTACAAAATTCTCACTCTCTTATTAACATTTTTTATTTTAAAATACGTTAAAATTATTTTATTTTAAAATGCGTTAAAATTTATCTACAATATATTCTTATAATTTAAAATTTATTATGATAGAATGTTAATAGAATTAATAGAATTTAGAATACTAAATATGCAAAAAGAATTAAAAAATAATTATCTCACCGAGTACATGTATATATATATATATATGAAACATCTAGTTTTAAAGATGATCAAATTCATTTTTCAAGAGTTTTGAAATTCGATTTTCGTTGAGTATTTAATTTGGGTCTCTAATTTCTTTAAAAGTTTACACATTATATAACTATTATATATATATATATATATATATATATATATATATATATATATATATATAACTAGTTTATCTTTGAATGTGTCTCATTTAGTCAGAAGTTGTGAATAGTACCTTCCCGGTGGTATTGCGTGTTCTGCGTGACGTAGTAAACAAAAAGCCTTAATCGAGTAACTAAGCATGCTATTAGAGCTGTTATATTACGTGAGTATCGTGGCTACTAATAAAGTTTATCGAAAGGGAGGGGTATGATTATATATTTCCCGACATACATGTCGCGCATCTTGCAATCTTTATGGCGCTTATTAACGTGTTCGTGCAGGTCGATATCGAACGTTAAAATGTACAAACATTTAAATTGAGTATATGCAATTAACTGTGCATGGAACGATCCTGACACTATGATAACAAACGCGAAAAGATAATAATTAAAATAACTTTGAGGGCGTCTAAGCTTCATTATGGGATTTAACAATATCATATGTAGTGGTGTAAAAGAGTATACACGTTAAATAATCAATCCTTGAGCGCAATCTTCCCACCTTCTTATGATAATATTTGATAATAATGAATGATAATTACGATTCTTATAAAATAATAAATGTTATATAGCTTTCGTCAAATTTAGCTTGTAGAATTTTAGAAAGTTTTCATCTTTATTTTTAATTTTAAATATATGTGATGATTGTTATAAATTTTTATAAAAAAATCGCAATTCTATGTTTATCTTAAGCTACGTGAACATCGATTGCAACAATTGTTATAGGACATGCCATTTTCCGGATTAGTGCAAGAGAATGGAACATGGGTGGGAAAAGGTTATGCGTTTTACTTGCTTGAACTGCTTAGGTCTAAATTAAATTTCACATATACTATAATACCGCCTAAGCAGCATGTACTGGGCAATAATCGAAGTGGAATACTAAGTTTACTCTACGAGAGGGTAAGATGTTCTTCGTCATAATTGATTAGCAAATTCTTCTTCTTCATGCATAATAGAATGTAGATTACATTTCCGTTAATAAAATTAATTGAACAAGCAATAGTAAATAAATATTTATCTAAATTGTTGAAAAATATAAATACCATTTCCCATTTGAACAGAAGGTGGACATGGCGGTGGCTTTCTTGCCTATTTTACCGGAAATGCAGAGGTATTGCACATTCAGCATAGTTTTGGACCAAAGCGACCTAACGGTGTTGATGAAGCGACCGCAAGAATCGGCAACTGGTTCAGGATTGCTCACACCATTTAATCAAACAGTTTGGCTATTGGTACTCACTGCGGTGCTTGTCGTAGGACCCATAATTTACATTTTTGCCACATTCAGGTTTGTCGAGAATTTCGGAGAATTGCAAGCAGAAAGTGAAAATTTTGAAACAACTGTTCTTAATATTATTAATCATTTCTAGGGCAAAATTATGGAAAAAACCTGACTCTGAGAATTATAGCTTGTTCTCTTGCGTATGGTTCGTGTATAGTTCCTTGTTGAAACAAGGAACGAATATAATCGCGACCACAGGTATGCGACTACCACGCTCTTTTAAATGAAAAGATCTTAATTATGCCATTTATATGTGTCTGACGTCTGTATTCTCTTAGGAGTTACACTTGCATGCAATTCTATTTTATAGTTAATTTGCACACGTTCATCATTTAACTCTTATATGGTTTTAATACGATTATTATGGCAACATATATTAATTTTTTATAATAACATGAAAGTGATAATGTAAGATAAATGTAACATAGGAATGTTATATATGCTCTCATTATATATTATATTATTATTAAAATAAATTCATGCCGATTACAGATACAACGCGAATTCTTTTCGCCACATGGTGGATATTCATCTTAATACTGACATCTTTCTACACGGCAAATCTTACTGCGTTCCTCACGAAACCACAGTTTACCTTGCCAATCAACAATTTGCAGGATATAGTACGCAAAGGTTATCAATGGGTTACTTATAAAGGACGCACCATCGATTTTGTGCTTTCTCACGTAAATCTCTTTGCAAATTTGCATCTAATATTTATAATTGGTAACGCAATGCTATGTTTTTTTATGATTTAAAACTGAGACTTGCTACAAGCATTATTCTGTTACATCGTATAACAAGTGAAATGTTCTTTAAACATAATTACCTAAACATTTTAAATATTTTTAGCATATTACAGACGAATTGAGTTTGTTAAATACTGTAAAATGGAAAGGCCAGTATATCACATCGTATGAATATCCGGTTAAATCCATTTTCAATGCTATAGAGAAGAGTAAGTATTAACAACGCGATAGATCTTCAAGCATGCGTTAATACTAACAATAAGTTAAAACATATATGTATATATATATATATATATATATATATATATGTATATGTGTATTAATTCGTAGACAAATTGTTTCTCGGGGACACTCACTATCTCCAAAGCTTGATATTCGCAGATTACATCAATAAAACGCGCGAGGGTATGTTACATCAGAAAAGATGTACATACGTCATTATGCCCGGTACGATTTTCGTTACTAGTAGAGCATTCGCCTTTCCCGTAAATTCTACCTTGGAAAAACTATTCAATAAAGAGTAAGCATCAATTTTTTATGTTTGTATGAATTTTTATGGAAACACACACACATGTACAAACTTTTTGATTTAAAGAATTAATATGATTAAAGACGAATATTTTTCTAATTATTGATCTATATTCTTACAACAGTTTTTAAGATTTAATTAAATAAAAATATCACATAATTTACGTAAATTTATTGAAATTGTCTAATTATTTTTTTTAACAATGCGATTTAATTAATGTTCTTCAATAAATTAATTATTGTTATTTTAGATTGCGGGCTTTAGTAGAATCCGGTATAATAATTCGTGAAAAATTGAAGGATCTACCACTAGCGCAAACATGCCCATTGGATCTTCGATCCACTGAGAGACAACTGTCATTTTCCGATTTGTCCTTAACCTTCAAAGTAATGGGCGCTGGTTATTTAATCGCGACGGTGATTTTCATTCTCGAATGGATGATCAAGTGGACGATGAACTCTTATAAACGATGGAAAAAGACCGGTAGGTGCACGCTCTGCTGTAAGTGGAAGCGAAGGTCAAACGAATCTGTGACTCCACAATTAGTGTATACCACGAAGAATCACTTGTTCAACAAACGGGCCAATTTGCAAAATATAAGTCCGCTATATCGGAATATTCCACCCGATTCCACTCCAGGAAAGAAACACAATATCAACGGACGCGATTATTATATTGTGATAGATCGCTATGGCGATCAAAGATTAATACCCATTCGCACGCCATCCGCGTTCCTGTTTCAATACACGGTATAGCAGAGAGGAACGACTTATATGTTATATAACCACTCTACTATAGGAAATTAATTTTGAAATTTATTGCAAAATTCGGACGTTTTAATCATACAAATGTTATATATTAAAATGTATGTATATTAAAATTTATACAATCCCTTTCTGCATAATATTTAACAATCTAATACATTATTCCAAATAATATAATATAAGAATATTCCATTTTACTTATATTACTGAAAGTGGAACATTTCGCGAAAATGAGTTTTTTTTTATTCTTATTTTTTATTACGAAATTTGCATCAAAAGCATTAGAAAATAAATCTCATTAGATTTTAGAATCAAATTCAATTACATACATATTGTAATTAGATATGAAACTATGATCAGTGTGTTATTGAACTATTTTTATTATATGAAGTAGTAATAAACAAAAACTGGCTTGTAGAGAAAATTAATTTACAGTAATTAAAGAAGAAGAAAAATGACAGAAAAAATTGAAAGAGATGGAATTGATAATAATTGCAGAAAAATGATTGAAGAAGAAGAATTAAAGAAAAAGGGATACAAGAAGTAGATGAATAAAAAAACTTTTATTTAAAAAATTAATTTTTAGAAAGATTTCAGAAAAAGAAGCAGATGCGGAAGAAGATTTGAATAAGTTGAATAAAATAGAGAGAATTTGAAAAGAAAATAATCGGAGAAAACATCTAAAATATTTAATTATTATAAGAATGCGATTGTGTATTTGCATAGTTAGCAGATTAATAAGTTTATTGTTTAAATATTTATTTATATAAATTAATATAAAATTATTTATACCAGATTTATAAATAATATAGCTTTTATATGTTCTTTTTAATGCTATGGCAACATAAAATCTATACATTTTTTTTATATATTAATTTACTAAATTAGCACTAATTTAATCAAACAATAACAAAAGTAAAATAAATTTATTTAAATATTAATTTATTTGGATGTTGAAAGGACAATTGCAATATAAAAAATCTTTTATAATTCTCTCTTTTAATT
Source organism: Camponotus vicinus (assembly GCF_025532165.1). Taxonomy (NCBI): domain Eukaryota; kingdom Metazoa; phylum Arthropoda; class Insecta; order Hymenoptera; family Formicidae; genus Camponotus; species Camponotus vicinus. Next base: position 22,974,496 of record NW_028141976.1, on the reverse strand, counting down.
TATATCAAAATATCTTAAATTTTCCTAAAAAATATAAATTTTGTTTTCTATTCTTCTAAAAGAAAATAATAAATTATTTACAGCCAGTGTGTAAATAGACCATTGTAACTACTTGCAATAAGATAAAATATATATTTTGAAAATAGTATTTATCATACTCACCAGTGCCGAATTTTTGTAAACGTCACCGAATTTCTGCGATGGCCAATCACCCGTCGAAATATCAATCAGTGTCTGTAAATAAATAATTAACAATATAAGTTACAATAAAAATTAAAACAAATAGAATTTTAGGAATATCAACAAAAGCGTATATCAATTAGAATGTACTTGAGTGTAAGAAATTGTATCAATAAATTATTTATTCTAAAATTTACATTAACATGCAAGCCTAATCTCGTAATCTGAGAAAAATGTTATATCAGAAAATTGTATTAATCTAAACCACTCTCGCACAAGTGTTAAAACAACAAATGTCACAGATATTGCATTTCACAGCTGGTACATACTTATTACTCAATCGTTCAATTGATTAAGATAAAAAGAACGAAGCTCTTTTTTCTTCTAATTATTAAAACGCTTTTGAAGCATTTGTAAGTGCAATGTATCCATCATCCGCGTTCGATCACTACATTATACGCGATTTTATACGCGGTTTAACTTGAAATTTATAAGAAAATTAAACCTTCCCTCTCTTTTGGAATAATGAAAAAGAAAAGAGGCTTACCGAAAAGTCTATCTATATCAGTCTATCAACCTAAGAGAACACGCTTTTGGTTCCGATTCCCTGCTTTATTTTTAATCTGCGCACACACTTGCAACGAGTTACTCGTTTCGAATCGCCATTTGCAAAAGACGTATATCTTAGTGCGTATACCCGCCAAGAGTGGCGCTGTAACTCGTCCTTATATGACGTATGCAGACGTTAATATATATATGATGCATAAATTTAAATTCACAAATATAAATGATAAGAAGATTATAAAAGATAAGAGAACATCTATATACGTCATATGTGTAAGTATATAAATTCAATTATGTGGGTGTCCATATAAAACCACACATACATTTCAGGCATGTTTGTTGTATTATTGACACATCTCTTATATCAAATATTATTTCTTATATAAACATTTTATATTTTATCACATTAAGATCTTTATATGCATATTTATGCTTTTCTCGCTCTTGTTTTGACAATTTACAAATAATAATATTTTTGTCTCATACAAGCGAATTTACTTAAAATTCTTATATTGAGTATTCAGAGATATTTCTATTCATAAAAATCAAGGAAATCTTATCTCTCTGTGTAGATAATAAATATTTAATAAGATACAATTCTTATTGTTGCAAAAGCTAAAGTTTCCAATTGAAGAAAATGAGGAAAAAAATTCAAAAGAAGAGAAATATCATTTAGCAGTCACTATGCATTATACAAATGTAGGACACTAATATGTATATTTAAGATATTAATTTCTTTATTTTATTCGGCACATTTTTTCATATTATTCTATATTTTTTATTCAAATTATTCTATATTTTTTTTCCAATTTTATTCTAAAAAGAGAAAAAGTGATAGAAAGGTATAGGCTTCTGCAACAATGAATGGCATCATATGTACATATTTATTATTCTCGCATAAAAGTAGAATTTCCATAATCTTTAGAGTGCTGCATTATGAGGAATATCTCTAAAAATACTCAAGAAGAATTTTAAGTATGAAAATTCAATGATATAAATAATCGACGAAGCTCTTCGAACACAACAGTGTTTTTTCGATCGTTGGTATACTATCTCGTGCAATATCACCAGAGTTTCCTCAGGATGCTAAAGCAACTTGTCATTTGTGCGAGTCTGATTTTCTTGAGTCATGCTTGTTTGATTACGAATTGTCCACGTGGTGGAAAAAGGAGTGATATCGCGCCTTTTTTGAAAACTGTCACACGAGAAGTAATATATATATAATTTTCTCTTTAGTGTTAAATATACTATATAACACAATTATTTTATAGATAAATATCTAATAAATCTATCAAAAATAAATATACATACTTAATATAATTAAAATTTGTTTATACTTTTTACACATTTATTTATATATTTATGATTATCATTATAGAATTACATACGATTTTAGTACATTAATAAAATCTAATATATTGACAATTTGAAAGTTTAAATCCCTAAAAAGAATTTAAAAATGATTAATAAAATCCACAGAAATAAGTATATTGCAGAGAGAAAGAGAGAGAGAGAGAGAATTTCAGCAAAATAAGAAATTTGTTATAAACTTATTTACTTTAATTTTTTATCTATTGTTTATCTTTTATATGGAATTATTATTAATTATTGTTAACACTTAAACTAGAAATTTACGTAAATACATATTTTAATAAAAAGTAAATAGAAATAGAAAAATAATACTAAGATCGAAATGTTTTATTATATATAAATAGGAAACTATACATATATATATACACATCCTTTACATAAATTATGCTTCCTATTCTCGTATCTGCATATGATAAAGCAATATTGATTTTTTATTTTTTTAAATATTTATTTATATAAATATCTGAAATTTACGAGTAATTTTATTTTATTTTTATTATTTACATGTAAATATATAATACAATATACAGTTCTGTTATAGTCGAATCATTATACTATTTTTCAATCATTATAATATTTTTTAAATACAGTGTCCCTCGTGTGGCCCCAACCATATGGGTCAATGTTTCGGACCTCGCATCTGCTGTGGTCCCAAAATCGGTTGCTTCATAGGAACACCTGAAACATACCGTTGCAGAAAAGAAAGCCTATACACTAAGCCCTGTATCGCTGGATACGCAATGTGTCGTGGAAATACAGCGCGATGCGCTTCAAACGGTTTGCTCGCAAGGTAAGCATAAGGAAACAATTAAACTTTAAAGAAAAAATAATTACTTTTTAAACAAAATTTATATTGTATATATATATATATATATATATATATATATACAATATAAATTTTGTTTAAAAAGTAATTATTTTTTCCTTAAAGTTTAATTGTTGTAAAGTTTAATTTTGTATATATATATATATATATATATATATATATATATATATATATATATAATATATAATTATATATTATGTAAAAATATGCTATAATTTATTTAATTATATATATTATTCTATCTAGAATCCTGCTATATGGATACATCGTGCAAAATTTCTGATGTGGCTGATCGCGAAATCGATACTGATTTGTATATGATACTCTCAGGCAATGAAGTATCTAATGAAATACTTCAATTATGTAAAATTTCAAATTTTCACTAATCACTCTTTGATGTTTCAATTCATATAAAAATATAATTATATTATCTTAACAATATAAAAGAAATAATAAAAAGAATTAATTAAAGAACGCAGAATTATTAATTGTGTACCTGCAAACATATAATTTTTGTTTTCTTATTTATTCAATATATTAGTATATGTTTTTATTATGTAAATATAATAGAAATTTTTTATTTAATTTGCATTTTAATGCATTGAAAATAAATATTATATATTAACGTTAAACAATTTTAATTTTAATATTATTATAATATTATAAAATGCACGTTATATGAATGTAAAAATGGATATAATTATATCGATGCATATATAAATATATCATGTCCTCTCTGAAAAAAAATATATTAATTTTTATATTATTTTGACATATCATTTGAATAATAAAAAACGAGTAAGAAAAATGTAAATATAAATTATTATATCAATATTTTATCATTCTATATATGTTAAAAAAAATTCTCATGATAATACTTGCAAAATTGAGATAATCCACAAAATGATATTATAAATTCTCGCAAATAACATCAACTTTTTTTGTATTATTTGTTTTTAAAAATTATTATTTAATAAATATAACAAAAAAGACTAAATTATAAAGACATATTATTATATATAAAGGCATAAAAATTAATATATTATTAAAGACATATAAAAATTTATTATAATAATTTATAGATTTATACATAAAAACTTATTGTAATTTATTAGAGGTGTCCAGCGATTTAAGAAGAACTTTAATAAATATTCAAGAATAGAAAATTTGACATATTAATTTGTAAATCAAAAAATTATTACATAGTTAGGTTATTTTATAGTTAAGATAAATCAACAAAAAGTTAAATATTAAAGATTTTTGGGAAAAAAACTTGTGTTCTAATTACTACGTTTCATTAAAGATCCTTAGTATGCGTTTTTTAACTTTATATTAATTTGTATTTCAAAAATTAAAAAAAATTCTAATTACGTGATAATACTATACAATCCAATCATACCACGCAATTTTTAATGCTACAAAATTTTAATATTTAATTAGATATAAAGTTTAAAATAATAGAATATATTATATATTTATCTTTTATCACTGTTATAATGTTTACTTTTGTTAGATAGAAATCTTATGGTAAATTTTATATATGATTATAAAAGTAATTATAATAGTAAAATTATAAAGAGTAAAAAAATTAAAGCAGAATTATATAAAAGTATTGTATATTTTTTGACATATGTAATAACAAGTAATATACGAGTATATAAGAATGTATAAAATGTACATTTTGAAATAAATGTATGTACAGATTTTCTGACAGTATTTATCTGCATCTAAAAATTAAGATTTAATTGTATAATGATTTAATTGCATGACCAAGTTTAAATATATGTGTAACTTGTACTTAAAATGAAATATATAAAAATAAATCTTTATATAAATATAAATGTATTGTAACACAATACTTTATATAACATTTTTTCGAATATTTACTAAAAATAGAATGACAATATTTAGGCTAAAAGCCAAAGAATTTAAAGTTATATCCATATCAAATCTCATTTGATACTGTACGATATTTAAGCACACTTTTGATATGTAGACATATTACTAATTCATTCATATATATAAATATATATATATTGATATATAGTGTCTTGATATTTATAATACCAATCATTAAGAGATCCTCTATTATCGCATAAATAATATTCTTTAATTTTAACTTTGATATTTTACTTTTAAATCTCATTTTATCTTAATTGAATTATTTCGATTGTGTGAAAGAAATTAAACACGCATTTCGTTTCTCTATTTCTTCATCTTTTTCCAATTGGCACAAATTTCGTTCTGATCTCTTCATACTACTTTCCATCGCAGCCTACGAAAGAATATTGAATATTTAAGTCGATCATTATCATATTCATATACATACAGTTTTTGCATGATCATAGAAATGTTGTATAATGTATATTGTAATTAAATATAGAATTGTAGTAACATTCACGATACAGTTAGAAAAATATGATGTTTAAGTGTAATATGTTTATTGTTCTAATTTTACCTTCAATAAATTATCATTAATAGGATTAATATATTCATGTTCTCCGGGAGATACATTTGGAACTGTAGAACTAAGTATTACCGCAACCTCATCTCTTCGATCGTATGATGGATTATGAAAGCGAATACTGAAAATAATCATATCATATTGTGTCATATCATTGTATAATTTTTATATGAATAATATAACAAATGTGTATTATTTGGCCAAATAAATTTCGAACGTACTTGAGATCATTTGTTCTTGACTGTGATTTGATTTTTTGATAGTAATAAGTGCATAATGACAAAACAATCACTAATATGATTATTGTTATAATATAAATTCCACTCTGATACTGAATTCTTGAGATATGTCTTGCAGCGACTCTCATTTTATCGTATACCGTACAGGTGTTATTAGATGTTGTTGGTTTACCGTCTTGACAAATGCATACTGCATCGTTAGTTTTTAAAATGCACATATAATCGCAGTTTTGCTTTTCACAAAGATTCTCAACTGTCAAACAAACATATAATTTCGTTTTACGACTAAATATTACGATTAATCAACAAATATGCAAAATTTAACATGATTTATTTTGATAGTTTTTAGATATTATATACTAACCGAGAGGATGTCTAGAAACATGTAAAATAGCGAAATATTTGTGAATATTGCTCGAACCTATATCCATTATTTCGCACGATCTGTTGGCGTACAATTTACATTTTTGTATTTGACTATTCGACCCCATTAACCAATAAAGCGAATTTTCGAAAATACTGATGTCTAATGGTTGGTGTATCTGTAAGATCGAAAAATATTTTATTAAAAAAAAATATATATATTTAATATATCTATTTTTATACAAAATGTGGTTTTTTATATACATAGATAATGTTCTTATTATAATAGGATGGATTAAAAAATAATACTCATTTTACGTTTGTATTTAAAAATGTGCTTCGTTGGCTCCCATCTAAATTAGATGATTCGATGGTTTTGCGAAAACTATCCGACCAATATAATCTGGCTTTCATATGATCGATTGCCATTCCACTCACGACACCTATATCCCGAAAACCGATTATCTTCATATTGGCACCCATCATATCTGCCCGACATATTTCACTAAACGGTTTATCATGCACTTGCCACGTAGTTTGACTCCAGAATAACCATCTGTAAAGTGATTTCAATTTTTCTCTGATATCCTAACGTTATATGCCTATTTTACTCTACTTTTCTTTATAATTTCTATCAAATCAGTAAAAATGATGAAGATAAATAAAGATAATAAGAAACTGGCAAGCAGAGTGAAAGAGAAATACCTATTTTTTGAATCGATTATGAGGGATGTTACTTTGGCCACACCTTCAATTTTAACCACAGTCGCACATTTTTGTTGTTTCAAGTTGCATACCTTTAATAAATAAATGATTAATTATTATAAATAAATTATTAAATTATTAATCAGTTTAAAACATTCGCATTTATTTGATATTAAAGAGAGGAATATACCTTAATCATATTTGGACGAGTATTATAATTAAAATAGATATTATTAGTGATCCAATCAACTGCAAGTACTCCCGGATTCTCGATATTCGTAAATACGCTTAGTTCGTTCGTTTTAATGTTAAGCTTATTAATAGCTTCATCTGCAATTATTTTTTTTAACATTTATTCAAACAATGTATACGTACATAAATTTTTTAAAGATACTTTTAATTTTGTAATAAATTGATTTTGAAAGTCTGTTATGAATATTTATATCCTTTTAATAAATACATAATAATAAATGTATATTAATATAATTAATATATTTTATTTATTATAATTAATTAATAAATAAATTTAGATATGAAAACTAACCGTTACTCCAATAAATAGCATCATCAAGTGCATTTACGTCGAAACCAATTACACTCAAGCCTGTTAACGAATGAATTACTTCAACTGAGAGTAAATTCGATGATATTTTCCTGATATTATCATCGGTAACGGTAATTAATTCCATTGGCGGTCCTAGAGACAATCAACAATTCATTATTTTAAACAATTTACGCAAAGATTTAACTGCAATCACTTACCGATAGCTTTACAAGAAACTCTATCGCTGCGAATAACATATCCATCGTAGCATAAACATTGAAAGGAGCCCAAAATATTTCGACAAATCTGCGAGCAAACATCGAACTCGCACTCATTTATATCATCACATGACTTCATGTCAGCGGCCAAACGATATCCTGTTTGACAACCACAAACTCCCCCAAGTGGTGTCTTGTAACATATATCTTTGCAGACATTGTTGTGCGCACAAGAGCTTGCTACGCAGAAAAGTAATACATCGTAAGAAAATGGTGTGTATTTAATATATAAGAAATACCTTTAAAATTTGTGAATTCTCTCTCTCTCTCTCTCTCTCTCTCTCTCCCCCTAATTTATCTTCCGTTTCAAAGTAAAAAAATTATTTAAGCTTCTTAAATGTTTAAATTTTAAATTCTTCAAAGATAAAAATGCTCCACATATTTTACTAAATTGTTTATCAAGGACATTTTTTTACAAGGATAGAGAATTTTAATAGTGCAACAAAGATTAGCTACATACTACATAATCCATTTTCATCACTGCCGTCTAGACAGTCTCGAATACCGTCACATACTTTGTTGAATGATAGACAAATGCCCATAGTGCATTTAAATTCTTCACATATGTTTGATGTGTTGACATTGACCTTCCTCCACTTACTACCATCACAGTCCTTCTCATCTGATTTGTCACCGCAATCATCGGTTTTATCACATACCCAGCTCTGCGGAATGCATTTTTCATTATCACAGGCAAATTCATCCTTGGAACAATATGTGCAATGATGCTCATCATCGTTTTTCGGACAATCTTGAACACCGTTGCATCTGTAATAGAAGCAAGTATGAATAGTACGAGTATATTTAATATTGTATAGTCTTTTATGTAAGAATTAAAAAAATGGATAGTCTGCACAACAAAGTTTGTTACTTAAAATTAATAATGCTGTTAGAAAACAGAAAATAGTCTTACGAATTGATCAAATATTAGTATGTGAATTTAAATATTTGTATGTGAATTTTCACAGGGCAATCATCTAATACATTTTAAAAGAATCCACTCACCTTACTTTCTTCGGGAGACATATATCAGTGTTGAAGCATAAATATTTATCATCGGTACAATTAACAGATTTTTCGTTCAAACAATGTTTTTCGTCAGTCTCATCGCCGCAATCATCGATGCCATTGCACTTCAATGAAGATGATATGCAACGACCATTATTACATTTTAATTTTCCGTCGCCACAAATGTTTACGTTGCATTCCCCGAGTTCATCCGATCCATCCGAGCAATCTCGCTTAAAAATGAACACGTAAGATTATATAAAATGACATTAATAGATTGCGATCAAAACCGATCAATAAACTTTAAAATTAATTCTGATTTAAAAAATTAGATATTTCAATATTTTATTTATTTCTTTCCATTTTGTTCTCACAATAATTTTTGATAATTATTATATTTAAATTAATTATCAAATTCTTTGTACAAAATGAAAAATTAGTAAATCAAGTAACTAAATAAATCAAATTACCATGATGATTGTGCATACTAAATATAAATAATTGTAACCCACCTCTCCGTCGCATTCCCATTCCTTTGGTATACAATTTCTCGCATCTTTACACATAAATTTACTCGGAGAACACGTACGCTCATTGCAATGATTATTTATCTCATCGGAAAAATCAAGACAATCATTATGCCCATCACATTCTAAGGAATTCGATATGCAAGTTCTATCACGACATTGAAATTCGTCTAAGAGATATAAAAAATAATTAAATAATCATACAAGTATAATTATAGTAAAATCGATGCGATCGACAAAGAAAAAGATCGTGAATTTATTCAGGTATAATTAATTTGTCATTATATTTCTAATTACCACTGTGGCACTGCAGCACAGGACAACCCTCCTCGTCCGATTTATCAGCGCACTCGTACTTCGAATTGCAACGATCCATTGAATTGATGCACGTGCCATCTTTACACATGAATTGATCTTTCTCGCAAATGCCAGACTCACCGCAGTAGCTCGCTTCATCTTCACCGTTTGGACAGTCCATGGTACCGTCACACCTAAATAAATAGCAAAAGATTTAAAAAATGTAAAACATTGTAAAACATCAATATTATAAGTATCATAAACTATTAAAAAGAGAATCTATTAATATTAAAATATTAAAATTTTTTTATTTAAAAAAGTATTTGGGATACAAGATAGCATATTTTCATGATTCCGCGTATAATTAAATCAATATGTCATAAACCGTTCATATCAATTAATTGTATTATATACAGAAAATGTAAGTTTTCGGATAATTTATATAACTTACTATTTTAATTTGCTTATAGATTATACATATAGAAAAGATCAGTTAAACGCACCACTGATGTCGGTTTATGCAGATGTCATGTTCGCTGCATTTGATCTCATCAGTACGACACGCAGACTGCAAGGTACATGTACGATTGTTCGCGCTTAGCATCATTCCAGGAGGACAAGCACAAATCTGGAAGTAATCGCGTAAAATATTACATAACATCCTCTTTTCTTTAACAAATAGCATCGCATCAGATAGATGAAATGATCAAAATAACAATGTTTTAATTGTATATCAGATATTTGCGTTGTAATCGTCGAATGTTTGCCACATCTGAAGTTTGTATACACTTACAAATAAAGTAGTAGAGGAAGGCAAACACACATGTGAGCAATTTCCATTATTTTTTTGACAACCGTGTTCCTTGTGTGTAACAATATTGTGCAAAGCTATCACAAGTGGAGTTTCTGCACTTACAGGCATACCTACAAGTATTTATTTTGCTAATTAATTATTCTATATATGTATATGCATATTCTCTAATATTCATTAAAAGATTAAATAAACTTACGTAATGCAACATGGTTAAAGAATCTATTATTATTTTTATAATTTATGGTATACAATAAATCAGATTTTTGTTTCGTCCAGAATATATCATCTCCGGCGGTTGTAATACTCTCGGGAAAAAAGAATCCGGTATGAACAAGATATCGATCTAAAAATTCAATATTAATTCTATAATATTTGAAAAAATTTGGGTCCTTTCATAATTAAATATTATACACAAATACATGATAATATTTTTAAAATGTAAAATATAGTTTATCAAAATGTTCTTGATATGTTTTTAATAAAATAAACGCATATATATATATATATTTACATATAAAAATTTAAGAATCAAGGTTCAAAACTTAAATATTTATAAAATAAGCTAAAATACAAACTTTCAGTTTGATATGACTTAATTTCACCCATTTCAATCGAAAAAAGTGTTTTTTTAGCTGTGTCATAATGCAACAATATTCCTGAATGCGCTATATCCTTAAATGTGTCGATTAAATTTCCCGGGCCGATTCCATTCATTTTCATTTTTTCTAAGCGATACGAGTGTAAAAATATTCCTGGATATTCTACATCGAATACGATGAACATTATGCTATAATAATCAAAATATTATATATTAATATTATCATTGTTTTATAAAAACTTTGATGGTCAATTTAATGCTACAATCTGAAATGTCATACCCTTCTTCAGGCGCTAAAGCAATATTGTAAGGTCGAGCCTCAAAATAAAAGACTGTCTTCGTCTTAGTTGTCAAGCTGTGTACTTCGATAGTTTTGTCTTCTTTATTCGTTAAATACAAATTATTACCAATATAATCAAACGCTATTCCTCCCAATATTGCACTTTTGAACGGTATAAGATTTTCAGTAATGCCGCTATTTGGATCGTAACGAATGATATGATTCGTATGTTTATCACTTGCAATTATAGTGCCTAAATAAGTTTTAATTTTGAGAAAAAAAATTAGTATAAAAATGTTATAAATGTTATAAATTTGCTCATAAGAATCTTATAAGTTACCAGTAAGTGAATCATAAGTTGCTGCAGTTATAAATCTTGAGGTAGTACTTGTAGTCATTTTTGGCTTTCCCAAAAAGTTGTGAAAATAATCTATAAATATATTTTCCATGATGATAATAAGGTGCTGCTCCTTCTTTACTTCTGAAATTGTACTTATGTTAATTTGGAAATATAAAACTTAGTAATAGTAAAGCTTTGCTAACATATGAATATGATATGATATTAAATAACGTGTACGTGTATACACATATACATATTTGTATAAATGTATTGTACAAATGTTAATATGTCCTGCAAATCTAATATGCCTTTTTAAATTACAGATTTTTTCGCAATTTACCTCGACACGTATGATTATCGGCTTTTAATTCTTTATCTATAGTGCAACCACATGTATAGCCTTTATTTCGATTCAACATACATAATTCAGAACATGGATTAGAGTGACATGGATTTGGAATCTGAAAATTGATAATCACAGATTTTACGCATCGATTCTGTTGCAATGCAAAAATAATAACAAAAATGATGTATATACTTTGGGTTTTATTGCCGAATGATCTATATGTATGTCATAAGGTATAGCTGATGTGTGAGTTATGATTTTCCAATCCTTTCCGGTAAATTTATCGCAAGATTGTATCGTATTTTCGTGCCAATCGCTCCAATATAATTTATTTTCAAAAACCGCCAAGGAATATGGAGATTGGATTATATCGTCCAATACAACCTGCAAATAATTTAATTACAAATGTTTTTTGTTATAGTCTTAGTTACATCTTAAAATATTATATAATAGAAAAAAAATATATAAAAACGCTGACTCTTCGATCGGTGCCGTCTAAGCGTATTGATTCGATTGCATTTTTCCTCTTATCCAACCAATATAAACGATTATTCGGATAGTCAATAGTTAAACTGACGGGCCATTCTAAGTTTTCAGTGATAAATGAGCTACTGTTTTTGCCATCCATTTCAGCTATTCCAATATGTGAGACACCCACATCGGACCAAAACATTATTCTATAAATATAGAAATAAATATACATAATCTTAATATTTTCGTATTAGTATATATATAATCCAATTCATTATTTATATAATTTATTATTTATAATAGCAATTTGAATATATAATTTTATGACAAATATATTTACCCTTTAATCGGTAATAGAACGATTCCTTCCGGGTTAGATAGTTCACTCATCAATATGGTACAATACGTGCCATTAGCGTTACAAATCCCGATATGCTTGTAATCTTTATCGGTAAAATATATATTACCCGTAATCCAATCCACGGCTATTCCCGATATCAAGCTCAAACCTTATTTATAAAAAATACGTAAAATTTGGAACATATGATAAAAAAATTATTTGTAATTTTTCAGATATATAAATAATTACTAGATAAAAAAAACACATGATATTTAGTCTATCATATTTATTCTTCTTATATTTTTATTATAATATTTTATATGTTATTATTATATTTTTAATTAGCTCGCTTTTTTAAATTGTGTGTGTGTGTGTGTGTGTGTGTGTGTGTGTGTGTGTGTGTGTGTGAGTTAACAAATAAAATAATCACGTCTTTTATTTTACTTGCGAAAAAAATTAAATGTTTAAAAAATTATTTTCTGAAATAATATATACTATTAATATATACTATTAATATATACTATAAAAAATTATTTCTATGAATAGTTTGCAAAAACTATAATTATTAATAAAGCACTTACCTTGTGTAACAATGGCTTCTTGTTTTCCTTCAATAATAGTGCTCGCTACAATTGTTTCGAAATCTTTAAAACGGTTCGAACAATAGATGTAATCTCCGTTTACAGCGATACTGGAAACATGACTCAAGTTTTTCGCAACTGTAAAATATATTTTAGAATCGAGATACATTGCGCGAACCTCCGTTGTTATAGAGAACATCAATGTAGCCTCGCCACCTAAATTTCAGTTGAAAAATTTGTACTTTTATAAAATCTAATATAAATCAATATTTGTCCTATCACTTGTATATGTAAATTAGCTTACCATTGTTTGTCGTAGCTTTGCATGTTTTCATATCATCTTGCATGAAGTAACCTGTTTCACAGGTACATTTATACGATCCTATCGTATTGACGCATCCTTGATCACATATGCCATAAATCTGACATTCGTCGATATCTATAAAAAAAATTGTTAAATAATCTTCGCTATAATCCACGTACGATTATTGCTTTTGTTCATCAGAAATTTACCTATACAAGTGAATCTATTTTGAATTTTATAACCTGGTTTGCAGATACATTTAGGTCCATCAGGTGTTTGTTTGCAACTGTCACTGCAATTTAACAATGTGCAAGATTCTTTACCTGAAAGAAAAAAAGAAAGTTAATTAATAAAAAATTTTATAACAAATTATGATTACATCACGTGTTAAGAAATGTTAAGTATTAGAAGGCTCTATATATATATATATATATAAAATAAATAATATATAATATATAAATAATAAATAATATATACAATAAAAGCAATAATTAAAATTGTATTAATATATCATACTCACAACGGGGACCTTCATCTGATTCATCGCCACAATCGTTTTTTTCATTACACACTGCATTAAGAGATATGCATCGTTCATTTAAGCATAAGAATCGATCATATGCATTTTTACAATCACTTGCAGATAACGTCTTATTGTCTAAAAAAATATAGCACTTAAAAAAATTTTCTTTTGGATAGCAAGACATAATCCTTATACTTCTATTATACCATTAATAATTTATATTTATACAAATTCTCTCTCTTACCGCAATTGCTTTCATCGCTGCCATCGGGACAATCCTTTCTATTATCACAAACCCAATCTTTCCTTATACAATGTTTATCTTTGCATCGAAATTTGTCATCGCATTTTAACTGTTGCGATAAAAATAAAGTTACAAATATATTATAATTACAAAAATGCAAAACAAATATGATAAATAGATAAATGCTACATGATAACGCACAAAAAAATGATGTCAATTTATTCACCTCATTTACGCAACCATCATACTCGTCGCTCCCATCACTGCAATCCTTTACTGTATCACAGAACTTCCCTTCCGGTATACAATCTTTATTTTTGCATCTAAATTCATTTGTGGCGCATATTATGTGGTGAGGATATGAAATCTGAAAGCACAGAAAGAAACTATTTTATTTGATATTATATCGTTGTATACTTACTTATTATAATATATAAAGATATATCAAAAATTATCTCTACATTCTATTTCTACAATTTATTACAACAATAATAAAGAACTCTTTACAGACATTATTTTTCCACATAATCCCCTTTTTTTAATACATTTAGCATTCCAGTTTGTTTATGCCTCAAAAAAATATTTTTGTGTTGTTTGCCACCATGTCTTTTACGTGTTGGTCTATGGAAAATTGACCACCTGTTACTGCTTATACAGTTGAAATATTTTAAAAGCTGAAATTTAAGGTCTTGGAACATCCGCTTTGACCACAGACAATTTCTTAAAGCTTCTTTGAGTGAACCAAAGAGATGGTAATTTGAAGGAACGAGATCAAAACTATATGATAGGTGGTCAACTTCAAATTCCAAGTTTTGAAGTGTTTCAACTGTATAAGCAGCAATAGATCGTTGATTTTCTATGAACTAATATGTGAAACACGCGATGTGCATGCATGGCTGATATCGCAATCATTTATTTCTGAAGGCTTAAACAAATTTGTGAAACACTGGACCAAATGCATTGAAAAACAAGTAGAATATATAAAATGATATGGCTATAAGTTCTCCGCTGTAGTCTTAATAAATTGTAAAAATAGAGTACGGATAATTTTGACTTATCTTCGTTCAGGACATTAAAGAAAATATGTAATTGTTAATTGCAAATTACATATTTTTTCTTAAAAATAACTATGTATTTTCTTTACACCAATTGATTCCTCTCATTATTTTGTACATAAAAGTATCAAGATAAGATAATCGAAAAATGAATATTTTACAAGATATTTTACGGTTTATGTAAAATTAAGAAATGACTTCAAGCCTTATAACTCAAAAAGTACTTGAGGGAAAAATATTTTATTATAGTGTTTTGGAAAGCCCTCGAGATAAGCTACAAGAATATGCAATAAAAAATAGGCAGTTCCATTTAAAAAATTGAGGGTGACCTTCACGTGACCTTCAAGTAACTATTTAAGGTAAACTGATATCGCCATGTAATGCGTTATTTGAAACCTTACAACTTTCGTCTGAAATATTTTTGTCTGCCGCGCTCAGTTTTTGAAATATTCGGCTGATACGGGTGGTCTGCGACACCCTGTATATATCGTTATTCTCTATTTTTTTTATCAACAGAAAGTTCAATTTTCATATCATTAAAACAATAGCTTTGTTTGCAAAAGTAACATTTGCAACATTTATAAAATTCACTTAAGTTATATATCCGAATAAAATTTAGGAAATAAATGCTGTTGTCTATATTTTCTTTAATTTAATATTATGAACGAGGATAAGTAAAAAATTACCCGTACTCTATATATATATACATATATATATATATTTTTTTTCATAAGTAGTTATTATTGCGAAATATTTGAAAAGAATAAATTTTACTATATTTTTGGATAAAGAATATGATCAGACAAATAACGAATATGTAGTCTACAGATAAAATAATAAGGATTTTTATGGAAGGATTTTTATGTTTCAAATTTTAAGATAAGAGATGTATTAAAAATATACATGTAATCTAATTGCAAGTAGTATATAAAAACTATCCAAACATGATAACTTAAGAAACATTTTCAGAAATTTAAAGTAAATAAAAATTGGAAGATACGTGGCACAAAAAATAGAATTTATATGAGTTATATAATACTCACCGTAAAATTTATGTTGCAGTTTTGTTCATCTGATCCATCCCAACAATCTTCCGTTCCATCGCATTGATATGAAAATGCTACGCAGTCGCCATTATCACATCGAAACCAATTAGGTTTATCGCATATTCTTCCATCCAATTCTGGATAATATTCTTGTGTTTAGAGCACAAGAATGTATATTAAAAATTTATTCATAAATATAAATTTTTCTAAACTAAAACGGGGATATTAACTTACCATACAAGCCATAACAATAAAAATACAAGGAACTAAACATAAGCAACAGGCCCACAATACGTGGCATCATCTATAAAAGAAAACGTCAAAGTTTTATTCTGTAAATAAGTCACATTCTTCCCCAACTATTTCACTGATGATATTATATGAATATATATACACATATATTTTCAAATATATAAATATGTATATTTATTACGCACTTTTTGAAATGAAAGCAGAATTAAAATATAAGTAGCTGGTGTACTTAGCTGTTGTACAAATTTATTTAAAAATTCAAATATATAGTAAATATATATACATCTTATTATTCAAAATTTTCGATATAAATCGATATTTTATATATATATATTAAAAAAAATAAAAACCTAATTTTTATCCCCATTTTTGGAGGAATGTGTAACTCCACAGGGAGGGATGTAGAGGTATATGTTTATATGAAAAACTTCTCTTAATTGTCGACAAAGAATTATTTCTTAAAATTTTTCGCACTTATTAAGAAACACCCTGTACATATATATATATATATATATATATATATATATATATATATATATATACAGGGTAAGTCACTTAAGACGGCCATCCGAATAACTCCTAAAATTTTAGTGATAGGAAAAAATGTTTGAAATAAAAATTGCTTGTTATCAAGGGGGACGCCATGTTATGAGGAACATCTTTGAAGAAAATGTTCCTCATAACATGACGTCCCCCTTGATAACAAGCAATTTTTACTTCAAACATTTTTTCCTATCACTAAAATTGTAGGAGTTATTCGGGGTGTCGGTCTTAATTGACTCACCCTGTATATTTCATATTATAATTTATTTCAATTTAATTAATTTATATAAGAAAATATATTTAAAAGTAATTTAATTAAGCCAATGTAATTTTTTTTCAAATCAAGCTATTTGTTAATATTTTCTTTACACTTTATATTCGCAATAAGTAAAATATTATCGAAAACATTGGACAATAATATGTACATATATATCGTTATCATATGTATATATATATATACACACACACATATATATATATATATATATATATATATATATATATATAAAGTTTGTATATATGTGTGAATATATCTATATGTAGGATAGTATTTAGATCTACAAGTGAGTATAAAAAATATTAAAAATAGATTAAAAAATATCTTTTATGTATGATTAGATTAATTAAAATATTGTATAAAATATTGTATAAAATATAAATATAATTAAATTACAAAAATTGTTGCATTTAATCATAAATTATATATATATATATATATATATATATATATATATATATATATATATATATACATAACTTGAAGCGTTTATATTTGGAGAAAAGAAAGTTGCATTATATAAGTTCAATAAGATAAAAATATATTTTGAAAAAACTCACCACGATAAATGAAACTTCTTATGTACACATGTAATGTTCACGTATTTTTTATATTTATGAAGAAGAGAAAAGGGATAGACGTTTTGACCTGATCACGACGATAGACGAACCGATTCTGAGACGCTTGCTTCAAATTCAAGGTTTCTTCACATCCTTGTTTCCATTACGAATGTTATCAAGAGACTAAAGGTCGTCTGTCGACCAATATAGGAAAGTTATGGAAATCTCGTAAACAGAACAAAACACATAACAAAATATTCTTAATATATAAATTCTACTAGATATTTCTTTTGTCAGAGATTGGATATATGAAAATATATATATCTCAAAATCGAATTATAATAATAAATGTTCTGTAATATTTAAAAATCATAAATTTAAATTCACTGAATATCATGTGGTAGAGGCTCTGATTACATTACATATTAATTTTTACATTTTACAAATGTATTATATAAATTATATGATTTAATTGTGTCTTCACGTTAGAATGATAGCAAAAAAAAATCATAATTTGTTAATAGTAATACGAAAGGGAAAGAGAGAGTAATTTATAAAGAAAAAAGATAATTACTATATATTAATTACTATATATTTAATTAACATTCTAATTATTTATCAAGTACTTTAACAATCATTGAATAATACGCCACTGCTTGGCGAAAAACAAACGCCGGTGGAATACACGGCACTACCATATTGCTGTGTAGTTAGCAGTTTAACATTCTTTACAAATAATAGGCAGATCCAGTTTATTATCTCAAGAAGAATGCCACGTTGTTTGATAAAGTCAATGGTACGATACCATAGAACAGATAGTTCGAACGAAGGTATTTATATTTTTTTTCACAGTATCTTTCCCAGTATACCATTACGATTCGGTCCTAATGCATGCACAAACGGAAAGACAAATCTCATCTATGGTTATGGATATCTTGACATATACCAATTCTAAAATTATAAAATGTCTGTGTGACTGTTTCTTCAACCTTGGCTATCATCACAATAATAAACACTCTTCTTACTGATCATGCCATTTACCTCCTATTTTCACGTGATATTTCCAAGGGCTATAAATTCATTGTCAAAGGAAACCCCATCCAAAAGTTTTTTTTTACAAATTGTATAAATATTTATAACATTATGTAGATGTTATATATGCATAATATATATACGATTATAATTTTTAATTATTTATTAGAGAGAAAAAATTAATTTTTCTTCATTAGAAATAAAAAAACGAGTTCTTAAACTTTTATACTTATTTTATATTATATTAAATTTTTATATCATTTGATTAAGAATTTTTAATGAGGAATAAAAATTTTGTGTAAAATAAATTTCTATATCGACTCTATTTAATTCTTAAAGATCACATATGGATCATTTTGATTATTATCGATATTTTAATAATAAAATGTTTCAAAGATATTAATCAATAAATAAAAATGTTTAAAATTTATTTTTTAATTTTTATTGTACATGATCATTTTCAATGGATATCAAGAAATATTTATGAATTTTTATAGATTTTTCAAGCACTTTGGACAACTAATATTACGACAAGACATTATGATCTATATATGACTAATAACAGAGTAAAAAAATATCTGTTTTGCAAGGATTAATTTGTTTATTTTCCAATTACTTTCTTTCGCGATTAAAATAATGGTATATTTTAAAAATATAATTATATTATAAATAATTATAAATAAAGGTTTATAGGATATTTAAGGCTAAAAACTAATAAGTATTGTGCCTCTTCGCGCATCTAACGGAAAATCGATCTTTATAGAGACCGAATTCTCGTGGTTGCCGCCATCCGCGGATCTCAAGCGAAAAAATCACACAAAGGACGCAACATCTAAGACGAGCAATATCTGGACTTGTTCAGGACTTCCCATTGTAACTCGATACAGCTTCCATAAAGTCAATAATGCCACGTTTGACACGGGCTTAAATACGAGTCGAAATTTTGCAAATATTCACCAGGATGCTCCACCGATCGACGTTGTAAACACGATCGATTCAGGGAAAGTGTCCGCGATATTGCTCGATAACGCGTCTCAATCCTCCTGTAATGCGAAAGAATCGTTAAGAGCAACGCAGATAATGGACCCAGGGAAGCTTAATGGGACGATAAATCAGAAAGTCGTGATCAACGGCTCCGAAACGCAAGCGCTCTCGCAGGCTTTGTATCTGATGCCGAAACAAAAGCACGAACCGATCAACGTCGCCGAGAATAAGACGTCTGTTAAAGAGAACGCTCAATCCTGGAAGAGAAATAAAACGATGCATTATTGTCCGTATTGTCGCAAGAGTTTTGATCGACCGTGGGTGTTGAAAGGCCATTTGCGTCTTCACACAGGCGAGCGGCCTTTCGAGTGTCCCGTTTGCCACAAATCTTTTGCAGATCGGTACGTAAAAAAAAGAGACAAGAATAAGATCTCGCTAAAATTAGAAGCCTTGAATTAATGACGTGTACTCGATTATAAGTATTAAAGTATACTTTCGCGAGTTTGAGTCTTATATAAGCTTGGACAGATTAAAAATCTCGATATTTTTCTTTATTAAAAATTTAATTCTACAACGTTTTGCTCCAGATTTATTTTATTTTTAATCTTTAAATTAAATTTTTATCTTAAATTTATTTTATTTTTAATGCAGATACAAAGAAAAAATAATATAGTTTCGGGACATTTTCTATATATCTAACTTCATCCTATTTGATCAGTGCTAGCCTCATAATAATTAAAATCTAATTTTAATAGTAATAAAAATCTAATTATTGAGAGGCATTATCATACGATTGATTAATTACTACGTCATATACTTTACAGTTCTAATCTGCGCGCTCATCAAAGGACACGTAATCATCATCAGTGGCAGTGGCGCTGTGGTGTATGTTTTAAAGCTTTCTCGCAAAGACGTTACTTGGAACGTCATTGTCCGGAGGCTTGTCGCAAATATCGTATATCCCAAAAGAAGGAATTTCCTTGTTCGTAAATATAAAGTTAATATAAAGTAATATAAAGTAAATATAAAGTAATAAAATTGTTCTTAACAATATGATGTATTAACATATAAAGTTTTATAATATATTAAATTATGTATGCCATGTTCTGATGCTTGAGAGAACTTTATGCCAATTATCTTTTACATCTTTCCGGTTTTTCTAACACTTGTCCGATGACTTTGCAACACAACCCGAATACACATAATTCAAAATTTAAATTTAATCTTATATTTATTAATTTTTTCATTTAATTGGTAGCACGCGTTTGAATTCGAAATATATAAACAGCCTTGATGTCATTGAAATCGTACATTCATTTCCACCTCCATGAAACATTCGATATATAATTTGAATTATTTCGAGTTGGACGCGCGCGATTTGATCTGTACGTATCTGTACGAACCACGTGGACGCGATTAGGAGTCACGCGATTGGCTGGCGCGAGACGCTAGTGTTCTCCCGTCAAATTGTCCACGAATCATTGCAAGGCATGAGAACCGTGCCTTAAAACGACCGACCGTGGTAGTTTCGTATCTAGGTACCTTTCGCCCCTTCATGGTACGGACCGTGTATACCGAACAAGCAATAATCGTCGCTGGCATTCGACGCAGTGCATTAGTCAGCGTTAGTTCGGAATTTCGAGTTGCAAACGGAAGCGCAAATCACGAGACGTACAAGACGAAAGAGACTTTGAGAGTCGGGCCCACGCGCGTCACACACGCGAGAACTCTTTTTTTTCCCCCCCGTAGCGCGAACGGCGAGCTTGACAGAGCGGTAGAAGAGGAAAAAGCGCAGCATCGCATCGCGAACGGCTACGGTGCCCCGACGCAGTCACTGGCGCTGCGAGAAGTCGAGACGAAATCCATTGACATTGGGGGAAGAACGGCCATTTTGGCGTGGTCTCCCACCGATCCGAGTGCTCGAGGCGCACACACACGGTATCGACGTCCATCCGTTTTCGAGGTAAGGAACACGCCGTCGTCGCCCGTCCCGGGCGACGTGCCCGCCCGCGATCGTCGCACCCCTCGTCGACGTTTTCGTCGCGTCGCGTCGCGTCGCGTCGCGACGCGCGCCGCGCGTCTCCGAGGATCTAGTTTGGTCTTCGGGGTCTAACGGTATCGCGTTCGTTTCCGTCGCTAACGACGGCTCGATTCGAAACGCGAAGGAGATCCCGACGGATTTACTCGGGAGAAGATGACCTTAGCTACGTACGCATGTGCGTGCGCGTGTGTGCGTGAAAATTTTTTGGGGAAATAAATTAGCGGTATATACATATATAGCGTTCGTTGTAACACATATTGCACGAGTCTGCCTTTATCGACGATTCGAACGTTACGCGTTTGAAATTCGCAAACTTGTTTTGCCTGTACGGCGTATCAGCTATCGTTAATCATGGACGCTCGTGATTGGTCAAATATACGTTGCTATTTTCCTTTGTTGTTTCGTGCCTCGTTCGTATAATTGTTCGCTCAAATTCGAGACAGTTTGAATATTTCGTCTAATTTTGATGTATGTAACGAGCTCCAAAAAAATGCGGATGTTCCTTTGTTTTTATCGTATAAGTAACGTCCTATATCCTACATTTAGGAAAAAGTGTCCTTGTGTGTTATTCTTAATGCTAATGAGATTTTTTCTTTTTCCTTAATTTCAAGTAGCAAGAGTTTATTTTATCTTTAATTTTTCTTAAAATCTATCAAATTATATCTTAGATAATTGTTAAAAAATTCTTACGTTTAATTATGTAAATTTTACATCTATTGAAAGCTATAAAGGATAAAGAAATCGAATTTTTTTGTAACACAGTTAACCGTCTTATTTAGAAAAGTATTCATATGTCTCTCTTGTACATCCAAACATGCAAAAACACTTAGCACATTCGAATGTATTTATAACGGAACACTACCTATAGGCATACAGTCATTGTAGGTCAATTTTGTTTGGTCTTGTTCTCCTGGCTCTCTATTCAGATGTTAATATAAAAACTTGGTAAATGCTTTCCAATATTGTCTTTAGAGCTTCAGAGTTATATATTATGATATTTTATAAATTTATAATACAAATGGCACAAAATTTTGTGAATTTTTAAAAATGTATATTTTACAAATATATTAAGATGTAATATAATTCTTGCTGATATATAACTACAAATGGTTATTTCTTTTTTTTTATCGTTATTTTTTGTTTTTTCTCTTTCCAGAAAAAATACTGCAATATTTCCAGAATGATGATCGAAACGCATATAAACTCTAATCACATGTTGAATTCTGGTTTATCTAACAAATCGGAAATAGATAAAATGGATGATGTAGGTTGGAAAGCCAAATTAAAAATTCCACCAAAGGATAAGAGGATTAAAACAAGTGTAAGTTTTATGAGTTTTATAAAAAAATTAATAAATTATTCATATTATATTTTCAAATTTAACGTACAAGTTTAGATTTCAAATATATCAATTAACTTTTAAAACTTAATTTTATTATTGTTTAAAATTTATTAGAATGTTTAAATGTTTTTTCTGATTAATAATGTACCTTTAAACATAACTCTCTTATAGGATGTTACTGACACACGTGGTAACGAATTTGAAGAATTTTGCCTAAAACGCGAGTTATTAATGGGGATTTTTGAGAAGGGATGGGAGAAACCATCACCGATCCAAGAAGCTAGTATTCCCATTGCACTTTCTGGTAAAGACATCTTGGCACGAGCAAAAAATGGAACTGGCAAAACTGGAGCATACTCAATTCCAGTGTTGGAACAAGTATATATAATCATTGTATCAATCTAAAAAAGAATATTTAGATGTTATATTTTTCTTAATACCATATTATTTGCTGTTTTAGGTTGACCCAAGGAGAGAAGTAATTCAAGCATTGGTGATTGTACCTACAAGAGAATTAGCATTACAAACATCACAAATTTGTATCGAGCTTGCAAAACACATGGATATAAAGGTTATGGTCACCACTGGAGGAACTAACTTACGCGACGACATTATGAGGATTTATCAAAAAGGTAAGATTTAGAAAAACTTTAAATTTACAAATGAATTAAATGAGTTTGCACATGTAATAAATAAATGTGTAATATTTTTTCAGTACAAGTAATAATTGCAACGCCAGGAAGGATTCTTGATCTAATGGATAAGAATGTGGCAAATATGGAGCATTGTAAAATTTTAGTTTTAGATGAAGCAGACAAACTGCTGTCACAAGACTTCAAAGGAATGTTGGATCATGTCATATCAAGGTTTGTAAAAAAAAAGAATTATAAAAATTGGAAGATATAAATATTTAAATATACATAGATTTTTTTTATTTTTATCCATCTCAATCAGATCTTAAATTCAAGCTTTTTGAATAAAATTAACATTGATTATTTATAATTTAAATGCAATATATTTTGCATAATTGTTTTAAAATGTATTTTTGAATGGATATATTTCGTCATGTTTCTCCAGATGCCCTAAACTGATCAATCAATGATTAACTTTTATTGGTTGCATTCAGTAGAGAAAATGTGTGCCATAATCTTTAACGCTGATTTACTGAATCTAAAAATAAGGGCTAAACGATTACCACTAGTGGTCTTCTCTGCTAAACGCGCCTATTAATTCTTGGTCGAAATTTAGATTTAGATTTGTGCTATTTTTTCTAATTATTATTATCATGATTCATGTTGATGATATTTTTTACTAATATTATGTATTTTTACTAATATTATATATTTATGATTTGATTGCTTAAAATATACTATATTATCGTTAATTATATATTAAAAATAAATATTGTTTATACATTGATTCATGATTTATGGTATTTATTAGTTGTATTATTTTGCTTCTAGATTGCCACATGAACGTCAGATTTTGTTGTATTCAGCTACATTTCCTCTGACTGTGAAACAATTTATGGAGAAACACTTGAGAGATCCATATGAGATTAATTTAATGGAAGAGTTGACTTTAAAAGGCGTAACACAATATTACGCTTTTGTACAGGAACGACAAAAAGTTCACTGCCTTAACACGTTATTCTCGAAAGTAAGACAGCATTTAATGTTTAGTTTAATTTAATACATTGTTAAAATTTTAGATATTCATAAATGTATTATTGTATTTACAGTTGCAAATAACGCAAAGCATAATCTTCTGCAATTCGACGCAACGCGTAGAATTATTGGCTAAAAAAATAACAGATCTTGGATATTGCTGTTATTATATACACGCGAAAATGGCGCAGGCGCACCGCAATCGTGTGTTTCATGATTTCCGTGCAGGATTATGCCGAAATCTCGTAAGTTGATTAATATGTGTGGCTATAATTTTACTTATACAAGTGTATATTACACACACACACACACACATACATACATACACATATTTTTTTCTGATACAAATAATAAATACTAAAATAAATTCCATAATATAATTTAATTTATCTATAATAATGTTTAACATTCAAACTTAATATTTGATTCTCAAATGCAATTTTTTTTTGCAGGTGAGCAGTGATCTATTTACCCGCGGTATTGATGTTCAAGCTGTGAATGTCGTAATTAATTTCGACTTTCCGAAAATGGCAGAGACATATCTGCATAGAATCGGCCGATCTGGAAGATTTGGCCACTTAGGTATAGCAATTAACCTAATCACGTACGAGGATCGCTTCAATTTACACCGTATCGAACAAGAGCTTGGAACAGAAATTAAACCTATCCCAAAGGTGATAGATCCTAGTTTGTATGTAGCGAGACCAGAAGACAATAATAGTATGGAAGAAGGTAACGTGTCCAAGTAGTTTCGATACTCTGTTGCAAATGAAGCTTTACAAAAAGCGCTCAAAAAGTTTTAAGTGAGAAGAATGTGTGTGATCGTGATTCATTTATGTAAAGCATACATAGTTATGCTTCAAACTCAATGGAAAGAGTGAACTTAGTTTGAAAGTGAAATTTGTCACAGTGAAGGGGTGAAAGACAAAACAGTGTATTAAAGACAAAACAGTGCTGCAAACGATTTAAATAAAGAAGTGCTCTGTACAAACAGAAATTGAAAACTTCAATTATCATTGTATTAAACAAGAAAAGGATGAAAGTTTACTTGTAAATAAAACATACTAAGCATGCGTAATAAGTGAGCTGAGTGATTGAAGCGACGTGCGAATGTTGGTGTGAGTCATTTCTTTGTATATAAATACATTTAAATGTACATAAGCTAAAACAAATCAGAGTCAAGCCATTATCAAGATGCACAATATGTAAACAAATATGTGAATAACATAATAATCAATCATTGCATTTTATCATAATTGTAAATACTACATGCGAATACACACAACATCGTTTTAATAGAAGATTTTTATACAACAGCTTCATTCTTCCAATATTTTTTTGCTTCTGTTTTCACCTAACACAATGAAGAAAAAGGGCATGTATAATTTAGAGAAAAGAAATCGGCCAATCTCACTGAGTGCAGCATACTAATCTATATGCTCATTACTTTTGTACTGTCATGCATATATATACATATAAATTGCCCTTAGACTTTAATAAGATCTTATACATCTATAAATTGCTCTTAGCAATCTAATAAAATTTGGAATATTAAATATCAGTTGTAATATTTGATCATGGCTTGATTTTGCTATCTGTCAATATTGTCATACTCTGAAATTCAAATCACTTGTCAATGTTAAAACAATCTTGTTT
This sequence comes from Camponotus vicinus, assembly GCF_025532165.1. Classification (NCBI taxonomy): domain Eukaryota; kingdom Metazoa; phylum Arthropoda; class Insecta; order Hymenoptera; family Formicidae; genus Camponotus; species Camponotus vicinus. Next base: position 22,947,834 of record NW_028141976.1, on the reverse strand, counting down.
TTCTGTATATTTAACCTGCCTTTCTTTCATTGATAGAATTTGCTTTTTCTTTTCCTTTTCTTTTTTTTTAAATACAATTGGATTTTTTCTTTTTACAGTACCGTGATTGAGAATCAGAGGTTGTACAATTGACTAGTTTTATATAATTATTTTTTATAAACAACTGGCTGGTGGACTCCATTAAACAAAGGTTCTATTCTGATGCTGATAATAACGTATATGTCCAATCACAATCTACGTTTAATCATGCAACAGCATTCTATCGAGACTGAGATTTAACAACAAAAAAACTGCAAGGATTAATTATGGAAATTATATAATGAATAATGGAAGCAGGGAGCGAGTGTAAATGCGTAAAACTAAACACCACATTAAATCATATGCAATGTAAGAGTAGGGCGCATTACTATTATATCTCTCATGAAAAATAAGATAATTGCCAAAGTTATTGATAATATCGAGTAGAATCTTCAAAAATCTTCTTTGGAGGTACTTATTCTTTCTCTATAAAATACTTAAACATTTAGCAGTGTGTTTTGTCTTAATACTATTAAACATCCTTTCACTTTGTAATAAATATTGAACTGATTTCAATTTTTCTATTAAATTTAAAGCTCGCTTCTCAATTATAATGACTCAGCTCACTTATTAGTACACTTAGTATGTTTTACAAATAAATTCTCATCTTTTTCGTGTATAATAATTAAAAATTTGAATTTGTACAAAGCATTCCTTTATTTAAAAATTAATACTACAAAAAAATTGTAATTGTTTCTTTAATACAATATTGTTAGATACTGTGACAAATTCTATTTTTGAACTGATGTCTTTAAATTTGATAAATGAATGTCTTATATAAATCATGATACCATTCTCACTTATAACTTTAAGAATTATATCTTCATAAAGGTTTTTGGAGATTCTATGTCGAGATTCTCTATGCGTCCTATTTTTACATTGCATATGATTTTGCGCATATGCCTAGCTTTACATGCCTACACTTCATGTCGTAAATGGTATATAAGTAATTAATTCCTGCAATTTTTTTTGTTCTCTTTTGATCTCTCGGATAAATACGTGCAGGGAAATATGCAGGCATATGGAAAATTTATTATTCGTGCGTGACTGTAAATTTATAATTTGAAGCCCACCAGCCAATTTGACTTAGGTTTATGAATGCGAGATTCGTACAGATGATAATACAGGTGATACCAAAATATTTCATGTTTAAGACAAATCGTCTTTAAATGAAATATTAACGGTATGAAGACAGTTTAAAATGTATTTAGAGTTGCGCAGTGTCAGTAATTGTGAGCTTATCATGGAGACTGTAGAATAGATGTACAGTAATGAGATAAAATAATTGCTGACACATATAAAAGATGTGAGAGAAAAGTGATATTGCAAAGTTTGATTGAACATTGAAGATGAGTGTTGATCCAGACAAGTGATTATTCATTTTAATCTACAAAAATATAAGTTACTTCATATGCTAACTAAAATTAGTACTAAATTTTCGACACTATTGGGCGCAACAGTAGTTCATTCGTTGGTTTCGCATTTTTCCACCGAAACGTAACCAACTTGACACATATACTATGATTACACATACCTGCGCCATTCTGTAATATTCATTATAATGTTTTCCTGCACGTGTTTATCCAAGATTTCGCGAAGATTTTTGGAGATTCTATTAATATTATATATTTCATAAATCACATACTTATCGATATCTTTGAAAAGAAAATCGTTAATTAAATGAAGCTCGCGATTATCATTTTTGTTTATCATTTATTTATGCTATTATCTTGGAAATTGGAACCCAGATATGCTCTGATACGCTCTATTATTCTAGCTGTTTTCTTACATTCGTAGTTGCATATAATAACAAAAAGAATATTAAAATGAAAAGTGACACAATAATTAAAATGTTTGGGTACGACTTGCTGTGCTTATAATCGATATGTATGTCTTTCGATCTTACTTTACTTTATTTGTTTTTTCGATAATCTATGATTTGACAAAACTTTTAACCACGATTTAGCTGCTGTTGTGACTGCTATATTGGCAGACAAATCTATTGAGTACAGATTGAGAAGTCAGTGTTAATACTGTGAGAATTTTGCCAATTTTTGGTGATATACATATAATGTTAATCCGATGTCCTCTCTCTGGTCAAAATCTTATTATCTTCTGCTTGAACGAGATAATAAAATAGAGAACCATAATATACAGGGTGTAACAGTCATACGAGTATTTAAAACAATTCTACAGATCAAATCGAATTCAAATCGAAAGTTCTTTATCATTTTTTTATTCGAGCTATAATTATCGCAATATGACGAATAAAAATGTAAACAAGACGAAATATTCCATTTGCGATTTTAAAATCTATAATTGAATTTTCAGAAATACAAGTTTTAAAGTCATATATGTGAAATATAACTTTTTATTCTTTTTTTCACATTGTTTCAACGTTTTCGCATATATAAAACATATAGTGTACAATACATATAAAATTACGAATGTAAAAACATTGTTTTAATGTAAAAACATTAAAACAATGTGGAAGAAAGAATAAAGTGACAACTAGCTCGAGTAAAAAAATACTGTAAATACTTCTTCGCATGACTGTTACACCCTATATATTAGATTATGATGTAATATATGCAATTTTGATTAATTAAATCAATACGGGGCGATATTATTATTTGATCAATAAAATCGCATATTAGATAAACGTATTGGAAGAAAAAAAATCAGATAACGTAAACGTATATGCAGCGAATTAAAATGTAATATATTTTTGCCAATTCGCTGCCAATTTGTATATTCATTTCAAAAATGAAAATTGTTAATATGGTGTCAGCCCTGTATCTATTGTCGCATCGCATTTCTCTTAATTTCTTAAGTTTTCTTCCCGATATTCGCGTGGATCACAAGATTTTATATAATGTGCAATGTCATGGATACACGCTTATATCCATTTCTTAAAATTTTCTAAATCAATTCATTGGATTACATTTGTTAATTTCTCTAATTGGAAAAATAAATCCAATAATAATATACTTTTAACTGTTTTACTTACAAAAAAAAAACACTATAATAAAATCAAAATTTTGGTTGCCTAAGCAAAACTATTGTTCATGCATTTAAAGAGCACTACGATTACAATATTTTTATGATAATGCTGACACAAAAATTTCATAAATTATCAAATCGTAGCAAATATATAATTGTCAGTTTTTCAATTTACTCTGATTGTTTGAAGTCTTTATCATATAGTTAAGTTTATTATATAGTGTAAGTCTTTATTATACGTCATCATTGTTATCTGGTAGATTATTCTTATCTCTCGTTGAAGCAAAAGATAATATTTTGATCGTATATCCTTCCTTCTATTTCCGAATTGACATTATATGTACTTAATATACAAACGCAAATGGGGTTTAATGGAACTAATTCTTTCGCCATTACAATCTTCGAAACGTTCCCGTTTGCAAACTACGAAAATCTGCTTTTATTCTGTTAGCTTCTTCTATTATTCTTATTTTGCTTACAACAATTTCGAAATTTTTTTTGGCAATCTTACAGAGACTAAGGAGGGGAAAAACTTAGTCTTATTGCGCTGTAATTGGAAACATCGATAGATCCATTTTATGGAATCTATTTTGCGAAATGTATTTTATTCAACTTTTGAAAGAGTCAACTAGCCCGTGTTAATAAAGATCTAATCTTTTCATTTAAAATCTTACCGACATTTTAACGATTATGAATTTTCTAGTCAAAATTATTTTCAAATTTAAATTCCTATTTACCTTGGAATATGATATTTGAATATATATATATATATATATATATATATATATATATATATATATATATATATATTATGCAAACGAGAAAAGATATTACGTTTGTTTATTGATATACATGAAATTGCGTGCTTTATTTGACTCTTTCTAAAGAATGATGTTTATGCGAAGTGAATATATAAACTTAGAAAAAAGTGGGCTTAAAAATACAAAAAAAAGAAGAAGAAGAAACATTGATTAGCAATGTTACATGAACAGACTGAAGAACGTGGTAATTTGCCGTTCTTATATTTCAAATTGCAAACGCATATCCTTCTCCAAAAAATATTGAAAGATAAGTTAACAAATATACGTTTCCGTGACATATTTTGCAAGTCGCCAAAGTAAATTTTTTTTATTTTGGTATTTGATTTATTACCACGTCTTCTAGTCTGGCTCATGAAATATCTCCAAGTGTGGTTCCAGTAACTTATCTTGGATATAACAAGGATGCCCTTGTGATATGAAAGTAAGCGAATGTAATTCGTACGACGTAGAAATACGTATTTCGGAAGTAAATGTGTCAACATCCGGGTGCATGCGAGAATTGCGGAGGATGCTCCTCGATCATCTAGGGGAGGCAGTAAATCTTATTTCTTAATATCTACGATTTAAATCGTAAAAGTGAAGGGGAACATCTTGAGAACGAGCTCTCTAACCAGAACATCGTATATAGATCTCGTATCTTTGTCTGAATTTATATTTCCATTGGTTAATATGGCGAGCTGCGTGCAAACACATTCTCAACAAACGAAATAAGAATCGATCGCATCGTGGAAATTTAAGCGGCCAGACAAACAATCTTTCCGCGTTCGGATAACATACGCAGCTCGATCTTAATGGTATTGGAATTAGATCTCCAATACATATGTGAAACACAAAAAAGAAGAAAAACAAAAAAACAAAAAAAAAAGAGTATAATTCGTTTGAAATATAAAACAATATCAGTTTATCGACTATACCCATGCTTTACTGTTTTGTTAAAGAACTTATTATGTACTTGTGTTTATATTAAATTGCGGAACCAATTCTAGCTCAAACGGCATATCCGAACAGCGTATTATATGATATCCCTTTGTTATTATTATTAATATTACTGCTATATATTAATAACGAAATATGAACGAAGAAAATTTTCGACATTATATAACGGACATCGATTTATGTTGTGACGTTAAAATTTGAGGGTTTTGGTTGTTCGTAAATACAAGTGGCGTAACATTGCGAAATTTTTCTTGCGCGGCTTTTATGTTCTGCAACTAACTTCTTTGCGTCTGTATTTTATAACTGAAATAATTAAAATCGCATTCGTAATTTATAAAAAGAATATATTATGATTGCAAAATGATTTCGCAGTGTTATACAGTGTCCAAATAACTCGAGACTTAGGCGTAATTGTGCGTAAATGAAATATTCTGTATTTCTGATTTTTAATATGCATTTGTCAAGACAATTATTCTCGTTATCTGTTATTATTTCGAAAACTATTTGCGTAATACAAAAACAAAACAAATTACAAGCTGTTTCCGTGTTCCAGCAATGTTATCGTTTTTCTTTTTCCAAATTGTAAAGATGGGTTTGCGCACGATTATATATATATGAAAACAACATTTTTTTTTATTTATCTTTGTCATTCTGTTAGCTCAAACCCAATCTAATAAATCGTATGTCAATTTCGTTTTCTAAAGGGACAAAACAGCAGAACTCTCTCTGTCGTTCCTTAATAAAAAAAATTCTGTTTCAGTACAAGATATATCTTTTTTTATGTCATAAATCCTATAAAGTGTACTCTCGATTATAAACTTTCTCTGGTGTAAAACAACGCTATTTCATGTGGTGTCAATAGGATTATTAGATATATAAGACAAAAAATGAATTTCTAAAATTACGATATGAATGATTTTGCTTGAAATTCCATAATTACTAGATTTGAAAAGAAACATTTTAATTGATCCGTTACGAAATCTATTTCAGGCGTTATGAAAAAGATTCTTATCTTATTTATTTTGAATTGTAATGCGATATATAATCATTTGCAAAGTACTGATATCTGTAATAGATATAATAGTATCGTTATAAGAGAGAGAATGATTGCATTTTCTTTGTAGATGTATCTGACCTCTTTTATAAAGCTTTTGTTGATCCATCTTTATCATATACTTATATCTTGGAATAACATAAACACATGAAACATGAATTTTATTATAATCTGCAATATGTTTTATAGATATTTAAGGATTATTAGAGCTAATGCACAAGCAGATTATAGAGTACGACATTTATATGGAGATACCGAGATATGCTGTCCTTATATGTATATGTACATATACGTATATACGGATCATATTAATTTATTACGAGATGAAGTACAATGCATTTTCTTTTAGAATCATGTTTAACAAATTTATATGGAACAAGCGTAATATTATATATAATTGGTTTTAAAACAGAGATACTAATGTTATCGTATAATATTGATACCGATATTACAACATTGACAAAATATTCGAGTAGTATTGAAGTATCATCAAGGTACAGAAGAAGGTACAGAAAAAAAAAAAAATAAAATAAATAAATATATATATATATTTATAGAATAAATCATACATCATTTTTTTTAGAACAATAGTAAAGTAAATTGTATATAAACAACACAAGCTAATTGAATATGAGGTTTGTTACTGTGTAATTTGTTAAAAAAGCTATTTCGAATACACACACACATAATATAATACACATAGGAATTTTTCAATATCGCGAGATGTTAGTAAAAATGAAATATTAATATGAAAGTACAATATCAAAAATGAAACATTGATACTTCAATATTATCGGATAAACATCCAGTTGGATCGTATCAGTTAACATAAGCTTCTCTAGCTCTTCGCGATTCTCTGGCTCTTTCAACGCAAGGATCTCCGAAAGAGAGCAGAATTTTCGCGAATGCGAAATACGAGAGAGAAGGCGGAGAAGAAGGCATAAGAATTATGCTGTCAGACCCTTGGCGTACGATATAAATGTCGGGCGTTATTGATTTTAAGTAGTCGCTTAAATAGCGTCGTTCGGCCGTGCTACCACACGGCATCGTCGAATGCATCATGTGAGCAAAAGATGCGTTATCATCTTTCTCTCTTATCTCTCTAACGTTTGCAAATCCATCCTTGTTAACTGTAAGATCGATACAGTCAAAGAAGACTCGCCTTTACCCTGTCTTATCTATTATTTTTGCTTCTAGTTTTTATATAAAGTATCAGTTGAAAATTATTTATTATCATATAAAAAACTTGAGAATGCAATTTGTGTGTGTATATGAATGTATATGTAAGATACGTTCTTTATCTGATCACCGAATCGTAAAAAGTAACGAAAGTGAGATTTGCTCTTGCACAATCTAATAGTATTTTTAATCTCAATGAACAAATCAAAAATAGATAAAGCCTATATATTTTTACATCCTCGTGTAATTTGTAAAGTCGTTTTCTTTATTGTTTTAATTTAGGAAAAGTAAAAATTATTTTAAAGTATATTTTTAAGCTTTTTTCGAAAATTTTTCCTGAAAATAATCATCGCATCAATTAACATATTAAAGAATCTGATTAAAGCTCTTTTCAATTTTTCTTATTTGTATAGAAAAAATCAAATTTTATAAAAAGTACATTTATATTTTCCCGTGACTATTTTTCAAGCATATCTTAGTCGACAATTTAAATTGTTTACATCAATATTGTACAATTATTTTTTAAACAAATAGCGCGGTCGACTCCATTTTTATAAAACACTAAATAAAACGACGGAAAAGGCGCAATTTTATACAATTCTCTTCCAGACCAATTCCGTAAGATTTATTTTCTCGTCACTTTGAATCGCCCCTTTTCTTTTTTTTTAAAAAGGGAAAAGAGAGAGAAAGAGGGATACCGTCGCAATTTTGCCAACGGACGGGCAGATATCGATTCGGACGGCCAATTAGGTCTAAGAGGTCCTCCAGGGAGAATTTGTACACGACACACTACGAGTCACTTCTCCACCTCGTTCACCACTGCCAAGGTGTCATTCTTCTCACTGCGTAGCCAAATCTAATCGCCTCTTTCTCTCCCATCTCTCTTGCCCTCACCCGGATCCCATTCTTCTACGGTCGTGGCTCTCTCATTTTCTGAATTATTTTTCCACGAGTCGTTTGCAGGATCGAGACTCTGAAGAATGGGAAGAAAAGGGCAGAGGGGAAGACAGAGAAAGAGAGATTTGCACGGTCGAGGGAGTCCGTATGCCACACACATCCTACCGGCTCGAATATATAGGCGACGATAGTGGAGGAGAAAGATACAAGGATGCTGGGAAAAGACGGCGGAATAAAGAAACGAAAAATACTTTGACCCGTATTCTCGCCTCTATCCACTGTCACATTTAGCGCTAAGCGTGGCCATTGGAGTGTAAGCTCTACGACCCTCCCTAAGACGTCTGTCAATTCGGAGAAGTATGTTGCCCGAGTCTCGAGATGCGAAAGAATAGGGTGTTTTCAATTCTTATAAATGATGAATAAAAAAAATACTTATTTTTGTACGTTGCTTTCTCTGGAAATTCATTACTGAAAATACCTTATTTTTCGCATCTCCAAGATTGAATACGAACATAGTTTGTATTGTCTAATCTGTCTCCTAAATACCGAACGTTGAAGAGGACAGAAGGACAATTGAATCACTTCATAATTGATGTTCAAGGAATCGCCGCGCTTATTTGTATAATCCGAGGACCCGAGAGGCATGCGTTTAGCGACGAGTATGCGACCGGAATACGGGAGCTTAAGAGATCTCGAGTCGTCTGCCACGCGGACGGAATTCTACGGTGGAATTCTACGATTCCGCAGCCGAATATCGTAGTCGGGTCGACGACGGCATCGGGCGCCAGAAACGCCGTCCTCCACCCCGTAATCTGGCAGTGCATTTAACCACTTTGCGAAATAGCCCGTATATCTCCCGGCTGTATGTGTGTGACATAGCATTCGATATGTCGAGAGTGCGAGATTCGGCAGCGAGATCGGCAAAATGGGATGGAACGAGGGGGAAGGGAAGTTCCCGAGGATAAAGAGACGCAAAGCGCCGAGGCACGTTCGCGGCGAGCTCGAGGGGTAGTGGAGGGTAGTGGAGTGGCGGCGAATATAGCGACGACTACGATATGCGCGCGCCCCTCGTCATACCCGTTTAGGGATAGAAAGTGTCCCCTCCTCCCCGCAACCAGGGTGGGGTTTCCCTCCGACCGTTGGTAGGGGGTGGAAACGCTCCCGATTCGACTTGCCGCGGAGAGCGCACGACCACCGCCACCGGGGGTTGAAAGAGGGGATTTGTTACAGAGAGAGTAGCCGTAGGTATATATATACATATATATATAGAAAGAGAGGAAGAGAGAGTATGTGGGGGAGAGAAGAGAGAGATGTAGGGTAGCAACGAGAAAGAGAGAAAGCAAGATGGAGAAGGTGGATGTCGGGACGTTTGCGAACGTACGCGCGCCATGGTTGTGGGGTATAAGGGGTGGTATAGACTCGAATCACGGTGGTCGTATATACGTGTGTGTATATGTGCATGTATATATATTCGACATATAGGGTGTCGCCAAAAATTCGAATCATTACAATAAAGTTGTATTCTACATTAAATTTCCAAAGTTGCTCTTGATGAAAATTTCTTTGAGGATTATTCCCGTTTAGAATATTTGACTTTTGACGTGGTAATAAAATGTCGAATGAAAATTCTTTCGTCCTAAATTGCACTGTCTTTAGATTCTTGATATTCCTAACTTAAATGATTCGAATTTCTAATCGTCATATTCGAGGAGATACCCTTGCCGTTAGTCGAGTATCTCCAGCCACCCTGTAGCGAGAATGGAAGAAGGGTGCGCCCTACTTCGCGCTGGCGTTTTCCCTCCCGAGCAGCTCTAGCGTGTGCAGCGGGGCGCGGATAGTAGCGGGGTACATACGTACGGACGGACGGAGGAGAGAACGAGAGATGAAGATACGAGGAGAGGAAAGCCGCGCGAGAGGGTGTCTCTCCGTTTCGCTGCCGGGCGTTTCGCAGTCTCGCATTTCAACAACGACGACGACGACGTTGAGCGTCGCTGGCGTCGCCGTAACCATAGTTTTTTCCCCTGAGCGAGGAAACGCGCGCGCGCGTGTGCGATAGATAGAAGAAGCGACAGAGGGTCGACAGGGCAAGGAAGGGTGAGAGAGAAGGCACCAAGGTGGCAGGGGAGAGAAACGGCACCCCTATCGGGGAGTTTCTCGCGAACCCTCGTACGTTGGCCCCTCGCGCAACGAGAGCAACGTTACGCTCGAGCGATAGTACGACGGGGTATCTCGTGAAAATTCGGGTGTCAGCGGTGTCTCTGTAGCAGCAGCGGCTACGGTCGGTGATGTGAGTGGTGGCCGGTGGTAGCGGCGGCGGTGGTGGTGGTGGTGGTGGTGCTGCTGCCGCTGGTAGTAGTGGTGCGGTTACAGTCGATACGAGACGTGGCGAAGGCGTCAAGGAGCTTCTCGTCGGGGTCGACGCGCGAGTGGTGCATGTTGATGAACATAGACATAGAGATTTACGTAAGAACAACGGCGACGACTCGTCTGGTCTGTCTAGTAGTGACGTCGTATGTACTAGTCGCGTATGCGCACGTGTGATACCGCTAATGGATACTTGATAGAGCGGTTGATCGAAAATCTGAAAGGGCATCCTCGGGACGCCGTTTGGGCTCGCCGAACGAGTGTGCTGCTCGTGAAGCGAGAGCGAAAGAGTAAAGTGAATATATAGCTAGAGGGATGCTAGAGGAGTCACGAATGGACGAGACGGATTCGTTCAATTTTGCTCCCTCTCGTGATTCGACACGCTATGTAACGAGGATTCCGGAGAATGATGTGGATTCGTATAAACTATGAAGCGAGATGTATAAAAGGAACTTTAGCCAGTGAAAAGAGAATTGAATATAAAAAGTAGAAAAAGGGAGGAAAAGAGACGAAAGTCAGAGAAAGATACAAGTGCGATAAAGTGTGAGAACACGAAGAAGAGAAGGATGGGCGCAAGATCAGTCCCGAGAGGCTTTCCCGTGAGGACGAAGACGCTTCTCGGTTGAAGTGACGAGTCCTGAGTGTCGTTGGAGAAACAGATATCGTGACAGAGAGAGGGAGAGGAGTTCAGCCGCGGAACGCCGAAAGTTTGCTAGGACGACGACGACAATAACGATCCATCATGGGGGTCTCGGTGTTTCTGCTGTACGCGGTAACGGTGCTCGGTGTAACAGCTAGCGGCGACAAGTGCGCCAACCAATGTTCGTGCAAGTGGAAGAGCGGGAAGCGCACGGTGGAGTGCGTGGATCGCTCCCTGACCAGCATACCGAACGGAATCGATCCGGAGACCCAGGTGCTGGACATGAGCAACAACGACATCCGTCTCCTGCAGAGCAATCTCTTTATACATGTACAGCTGACGAATCTGCAGCGTCTCTACTTGCGTGAGTGCCATATCGACCAGATCGACGACGAGGCACTGGCCGGCCTCACGAATCTCGTCGAGCTCGATCTCAGCCGCAATCGCCTGACCGCAGTACCCAGTTCGAGTTTCATCGACACGCCGTTTCTGCGCGACCTGGTACTCGCGTATAATCCGCTCGAGAAAATTCACTTACACGCATTCAAGAGTACGCCGAATTTAGTTAAACTCGATCTGTCGTACACGCAGCTCGTCGAAATCGAGTCGAAGGGACTCATCGGACTCGAGTTGCTTGAGAGTCTCAAGCTCAACAATAATCGATTGTCTACCTTGCATCCGGGCACATTCGATCCGCTCAAGAAACTCACCAGCATCGAGTTGCACGATAATTTATGGACCTGCGACTGTCACCTGCGTGAGATGAAAATATGGCTCGTCAAGCATAACGTGCCGACCCTCGTGGCACCTGTATGTCACGGCCCTCATCAGTTGCTCGAGCGTGCCTTCACCGATCTCGATATAGACGACTTCGCCTGCCGGCCGGTTTTGCTGATAGCCAGCCGTTACGCCGAGGCGACCATCGGCGAGAATGCCAGTATCGTGTGCCGCGTGAGTGCGATACCGCCTGCGAAGGTCAAGTGGTACTGGAACAACCGATTGCTGACCAATCAGTCGGCATTCAGCAGCTACCAAAAGATTCTCATCTTCGAGGAAGGCCAGTTCAGAAAGAGAAGCACTCTTGTCCTCACCAATGCTCAGGAAGCGGACTCGAGCGAGTTTTACTGCGTCGCCGAAAACCGCGCCGGTAGCGTCGAGGCCAACTTTACCCTGCACGTGTCCCTAAGAACCGCGGGTATGTCGACCCTGGGCTCGGGCCAGATCGCGGGGATATCGGCCGCGTTAGTCGTGCTCATATTAATCATCCTACTGATCATTCTTGTACTATTCGTGCGCCTGCGACGAATGCCGCTGAAGGACGTCAAATCGTCGGCGCCGATGGAGACGACGTCCGGTGACGGTACCGGCAACGGCAGCGCAGGCGACAATAATCCATCGTCCGCTACCTCGACCACCCGCAGGAAACACGAAGAGATCGAGACAACGTCGTTTGCCCTGGAGTCGAAGCCGCCCGCCTCGTTGCACTTGAGTTACGTGCAGAGACCGCAAGCGGCTGTGGTGCAGGAGACCGAGTACAGCACCATCAGCCGTTTCGACGACCAGAATCAGTCCGCCGTGGCGGCGATACCGGGCGCCGGGTGTTTCTCGTCCACAACGTCCCTGATGCCGATCGATAATCCGGATCTTATCAGAGACACCCGGCGTGGCTCCGCCGAGGATATCGCGTCTTACGGCGTCGCCGATTACAGCCGTGTCGGGACGATGGATGACGCTGGCAAGATGCTCTATTCCAGCTGCCTGTGGGAGGCCAGGGACACCATCTGCGGCAGGACGTCCGCCGTCCCGGTGAGCTCGTACCCGTCGAAGGACCAGCTCGCGGTGGTCGCGGCGCCGATCGCCGAGCAGTTTCCACCCGGTGCGAAGCAAATGCGTGTCTGGCAGAAAGGGGTCCCGGTGCTACCGCCGGTTTCGGCGTTAAAACGCGTCCTTGGATCCACGCGCAGCTCGCCCGACGAGGGCTATCAGGAAGGAACCGGCACCGACGTCTAGGTACCGCTACTTCATTACTGCGACGCCCGGCACCGTTATCTGGAACTGCGTAGGAGGCACCAGGAGGACGACACCGACTGCTAAAAGAAAAAAAAATGAAAAGAATCGTCCTCGCGAGTGTCGGACGGGCGGTAGTGAAAACAGGAGCAAGAATGTGTGTCGGACAAATCTCGCTTCGAGTGTGATCGCGACCAGTGTGACGATGACCGATGAACGCGCGCCATTATTGTGCGCGGAAGGACACACTCGAGACAATTCTCCGCTGTTGCGGGCGGAAATGTACGTCAGAGTTCACAATCGTACATAGTAATCGAAGGTACGGTATTTTATCCAACCCGGTATCATTTAATCAGTGATGTGGATTCGAGTCGGCACCACGATAGTACCCTGCAATCAGGAAGGTATGATACAAATCGCACGGTACCGATGAACAAGGCGCGAGTAATACACTTTAGCTTATCGCTAAAGATTGATATTAATAAAGAAATATGAGTCGAATCGTTAAGCATGTAAAAGACAATAGGGATACACAGTGAGTTTTCGCAAGATCGATGAACGCGCGGTTAACTCGTTTCTCGATCTAACAAGAGGCGTATCACATCACCGAGAATCATGTCTATGTACATCATGTCGGTATACGTTTCGTTCGATTTCGAATTAAACTGTACTTAAGGTCATCGCGTGCGATTAACACGACCTTCGTCGACGACACGACAAAAACAACAACCGGCTCCTCTCTCTTGAAGAGACCAGCTGTTCGTGCTCACACTTGCGAGCAAGCGTCGTTTATAGTGATGCGACTCTTCAAAGCGGCCAGCCCATTGTGTGCATGATAATGACATAATCTTGTGTGCGTCACTCCAAGTACGTATAGTGCAATCAGCTGATAGACGTTCGGATATGTACGTGTATCTGTCGTGGGGATTGCTTCTAGTGCTCGATAATATTAGTTTGTGTGTACAGGATGTCCCGAGAAAAACGGTCAATGTTTGGAGCGATAGTGCCTGTCGTTGCAAATAAAAAGATGTTGCTTGTAAATATATTTCCTGTCAATAATTAAATAATCTGAATAATTAATTAAACTTTCTATGAAAGTTTACATTTAAGAATATATGAATATGCCCGACGATAAAGTTTCACATGACTATAAGAAATGATACACATCTCTTCAAGTTTTCAATCGAAAATTCCACTCGCGAAATCGATGCAGTAATCGTTCCAAATTAGATATACATTTATTAAATTTTTTTTTATTTGCAATGAGATTGGCGCTATCAACTTTCAAAGTATCGATCTTTTTTCCTCTGAAACGCTCTGTATAACGCAACAATGAGAGATTGCATCGATTAATCGACCGGAAGTTGTCGTTACCGATAGCGATGTCTCGCGTGTTACACGCACACAGGCAGAGTGCATACAGGAAGTGCACACACACGGCGTGTACCAAGTCAGAGACGAGGAAGTGATACGCTACGCCTGTCACGTCATTGTCTCGGCGGTCGTGCAACACAATATCGACGGGTAATACATTTGTATCATAGCTAAGCCGTAAAGTCGAAGACCACGGCAGATTTCCGTAAGATCTCCCGGGATAAAACGCGTTAGATGACTCCCCTTGAGATGATAAGTGGCGATCGCGAAGACTGCGACGACGAGAATGACGCATAGAGTTACACAGCAAGTGAAAAGGCACTTATAAGCTACGAAGTATCTCGCGGATTTTTTCTAGTCAATTCGTTAAAAAAAAAGAAGAGAAAAAGCGACAAATTATTTATTCGGCGGGACGAAAAACTCGCACGTTGGCAAAATGCTTTCTCGATTGGAAGGTAGCCTCATTGAATCATCCCTCGAAGCCTCGGTCGACAAACTCACGATTACGGGCCGGTGAGCCTATATTGTTGCTTCGAGTGGCCGGTCCGAGTGGCTCTCGTATCCGAGACGAAGCCTCGCGAGAACGATCGAGCGACAGATAAACGGCAGATGCTATTCTGGATTTACTCACAATGACACGTTCCCCGATTTGATCACGATCGTGGCTTGTTGACGGATAATCTCAATTTTTTTCGAGTGTCCGATATTAAATTTGCAATCCTTTTGACTGATACGAATCTATTTTCCTATGTTACTCTATATAAATGAAAAAAAGCCTGATATTTTTTTAATTTTACACAATTTGACACAATTTAGTAACATATTTTTTATCAATATTTTTTTATCAATTTGTGTATGTGTGTGTGTGTGTGTATAATGATAAATTATTTTCCATTATTTATTAGTATTTTCATCACTAATAAAAAATAATTGTTACACTTGTAATAACTTGTTAATTATGAAATTCAGACAATAAACCGAAATCAATCAATAATTTTCGTAATGTGTGATATTAAAGTTAAAATTTTTCTAATGGGAAATATCATTTCTAAATATGTGTTGTTGTGACAATAAATCCAGAACATTTGTAGATCTCGATCATTTTATATATGCGCAACAGATCCACTGAAATCAATTATATAAGACTGTGTGATAAACCCATAAAAATCAATCACAAACGAATGTATACTATTGCTCAATTACTAAAATTGGATTTTGCGATTGATTGGTTGGGTTATGCTTAACGTAGCGTCTTGTGAGTCTAACAGTGAGTATTTGTCGATCCACGCATTCGATGATGAATCGTAATCTATCAAATCGAATTACTATGTTTTCATTAGAAACAACCTAATATAAATTAAATAACTAATAAATTAAATAATAACTACTTTAGTATAATGAGAAATAATGAGAAATATCATAATGAGAAATCTGACAAAATTTTGAATAAACAACGTATTTTTTGAATAGCAATTCCATAAAATGCTAGTAAATTTTTAAACTTCTGCAGAAACTCTGCATTTTTAATTTTTAATTTACAAAATCTTTTTATTAGATAGTCTTACAAATTTAAAAAAGAAAGATATATATTTTTATGAAGAGAAAAAATTATTAATTTCTTTATTTTTATCTGTTTGATATTTTCCGGTAATAATCAATTTGATTAAAGCTTAGTTTTCAAATGCCAATTTATCCTAGGGGCATTTTTTTATACTGCTTGTAGAGAGACAAAGTAATCCGATTTGACTATAAGTCAAAACCGCCAGTCGCGAGTTTCGTTTGATCGCCATCTAAAGTATGTCGACGTGCGTTCATTTTGTATGCCCTATATAAGCATGTACTTGTGCGGTGCGTGTGTGCGTGTATGTGGATACGTATGTTTCCTCCGTGTCAAACGCGCGTACGCGTTTTGCGTTCGTCGAAAAAAGCATGCGGTCGAGATTCAGCTATTTTTGCGTTTGTCGCCGATTTTGCTCTAGCGTATCGCGCGGTTTTCTCTGCTCAATGATCTCGAACCGTATCCGACATATCAAAAAACAGTGTTCCGAAATAACGCGGTTACACCGAACGATATGTCACATACATATAGGATGAATAATCTGGACATTTGCATTGATTCTTGCATCTAGGAAGAGAGAGAATATATAGACGACAAGCGAACAACGTTGATTATACACGAGTCTGAAACAGTCTGAAAACAATTACACGAGATTTTTCTATCTGATAATTTCACTGCCTGTAATTAAAAGTCACGGTAATTAACCGGTCTCTCAACGACGAAGAAAAAGTTCATAGGATTATGTGAAATGAGCAACAATCACATTGCTTTGAAACGAATCGGCTGTTACCCTCATATGAATACGAGTCGAATATTATATATATATATATATATATATAGAAAAAGAAAATGTGCGCGAAAGAGAATAAATTTGTTTGACGTTGATATTATTTTTTAATATTTCGAATATAATTAATGGTTTTTTTCTCATTTTTATTTTTTCCTCATTTGTTCATTTGCCGATTCGTTTTTTAATGGTTATCACATCGAACGCGTGAACAAACTATGAATTGGTTTTTATTTTTGCTTTTTTTATTTTTTTCGAAAGTTTTGTTTCGTAACAATTTCAATTTGAGGAATGCGCTGTTGCTGAATCCTACCTATCGTTCGTCGTGATCCATTCGTTAATCTGTGCGAACCGAATTCGTCTCTGGGAAAATATTTCGTTCAAAACTTGTACGTGCAGTTTCGTTCATATGCGACAAAAAAGAACTGTGCAATTTAAATTCACGAAATTTCTCCGTTTTGCGGACATTGTTGTCCCTTATCAAACTTTCCAAGATGAGTGGCTCCACTCATCTTAGAGATTTATGTTTCGCAGAGTTGCAAGAACATATGAATTGACAAAAATGTCTCATTTTTTTTTAAACTTATCTGCTTCATTTAAAACGTGTTTAAATGAATATTTAAGATGTGTTTTTTTCAAGTATTCTCGCGTATATGTCGGCATGTGTCGATCGCTCAAAGCAGCCAAGAGTCAACTGTTGCGTGCAAGTTAAGTCTTTATATCTGATTTCCACAAGCTTTTTTTTTATACCTTTCTATCGACGTGGCACACAACTGGCCGCCGCAACATCGCATGCCGGTTCAATATACGCAACGATAACACTCGTTGTCTATGTAGCGACTATAAACACGTGAGGTTTAGAATTTATGCGAACTCGATGTGTGAGCTATGTTGATCAAGAAAATATACGGTATTAATTGTGGCATACTATTAAAATTATACGAATTTTCGGGGTGTAATCGATCACGCGAAATGACAATGCTATTCGACAAAGATTTTTGCAAAATACATATCGAGAATTGTAATTTAACAAGACAATTGACCCCGAGAAACTAGGGTTGCAATATTTTTGCCATGTGCTCACTGTTCATGAAATTGAGATTTTAAAGAAGTTATGAAAAATCAATATGCGAAATATATACGCGTTACGTGCTCTATTTCACGTAGAGGACAATAAATATTTGATATATTTGCTTGAAAATTTTATCTTACGTAAGAATCATTTTCAACAACAAATTTTTGATGATCGCAGAATTGATGATGGTCTTTATGAGATGGTTTTTATTGGTTGTTTTTTCTTGAAAGTTCTATGCTCGAAGAATGACTCGATAATAAAACTTAGCAAGTACATATGCGGAATATAATGCTGTTTCATAGACTCACTATGGTGTGACTTTGGGATTTTCACTTTTCTAAATTATCGATCCAGTCGGTATATGTATAGAGAGAGACGTTACCGTGAATTTATTTCCTAACATTCTCTGCTTCTGAAAAATAAATGATCATGTAGTTAGTTACTGACACATGGCGTGCAATATTGCGTGAAATGAAACTTTCGTCGTATGTAGTCGAGTGACGACCTGCTACACACAGGCATAACGATTATATTTGCTAATGAGAATATAACTTATCAAATAATTTATTTAAGTTGCGTTCGACAATTTCGCGTGCGCGTGTGTTATTTCGCACGTATATTACAATAACATTTAAAATTTCACATATTTTATTTTATTTTTTATATACAATCCGCTAATTTACAATCGATTTAAATACGATTACACATTAACTTGGAATACATTAAAATGTATTTAATGCTAATAAAAAATGAATAAATACATTCATTATGTATGTGTATATATATATATATATATATATATATATATATATATATAGAGAGAGAGAGAGAGAGAGAGAGAGAGAATTAATTTAATTTTTAATATTTTTATAATTGTGTTAAAAATAAGCCCTTTAAATCTCTCTCGTTCGTCATCTCTTAAAGTTTTAATAGGATGGAATTTAATAAAAAAAAAATATTAACTTGAAAACGTGAAAGTTTCGTTATCCATCGAGATATCATTCTATTTATAAAGATAACATATTTTAAATTTGTACACGTACAATTTTTTTTCCTTTCTCTTTTATGAATGACATCTGTCGTTCCCATTCCAGAGTATCGATAATGCGGCTATGTGTCTGCATATTTTCACGAGAAAATATATTTGAAACACTGCCGAAAGAGGGATGTGGCGCTACGCGAGACGAGCGCAAACAACCTTGTGCACATATTTCCTCACTTCTTAAGATAATTTTGCTCGCCGGGAGAAGCTTATGCTTCGCTCCTGGCGTGAAAATATGCTTTTGCGACCGCAACATTCGACGCCAGGTTTTCGTAAAATTTACACACCTCGAATTTTCGTATCTCTTCGGAACCTTATACACGCATTAACATAATGTTATGTGCAACGGCGGATTTAGAACATTTCGAACCCAAGACAAGGTATTCCGAGCCCTTCGAAAAAAAGTAAAAAGAATCAGATGAATTTTATATAGCTCTGTGTATATATGTATTTCACATCTCATAAATATTTTAAATTAAAGTTTATAAAAAAATTGTTATATATAATGTTTTAATGTTTCTTATTGATGTGTGGCCGAGAAACGGGCCTTATAGCTTTATTATCTAGACCAAAGATTGCATCTATTATTACGGGTCATTATTATCAGTGAATATAGATACATTTTCTGAATGGCGTTTCCTATTGTTGCACTGTGATGTAACAAACGTGTGTTACTTGTTTTAACAATTGGCAACAATAAATCCTAGTATTATCAATCAATCGAAAAGTATTTTAAATTAAAACGCTGAATAGAACAAGTATGCATGTATGTGTGAGAAAAAAAGAGAGGAAGAATAACATTATTATTAAAAGACAAAGTGTTAATTATGTCGAATTCGTAGAGTTTTGTATACAAAGTATATTGTGTATGGTGACATTCATACGTTATAATAAATACACAATTAAGTGATGCGAGACAAACTAATCGTGAATTTTGTTAATGGCGCGCCTGATAATATAATGATATAAAGTAGTAAAATGAATAAAAGATGCAGAAAAGAGAAGACAGTTGTTCGCAATAACTTTACACATTGATAAGCATTTTTTACAAATTCAAGATACGTGCAATAAATTAATTGTCGTTATATTATAATAGCACGCCATATTGTTAATTTTGTATCTCGATAAAAAAGCGAAATGAATTCTTATATAATCCCCGAGACATATTCTTTTTAAATAGAAAAGATTCCATTAATTAAAAACAAATGATGTAAACGGGCGAAAATTAGGAGCAAAGGTTGCAAAATTTGAAGAAAAGGATGTATTCCTTAAGTATTCTTAAGCCAATTTACACAATTCGTATCTTATATAATAATATTTAAACACATTTTTTTTAATCTTACTTAAATCAACTCTAAATATACATGTGACTGCCAGATATGTAGGATGATTTTAAGAATTAATTTAATTCATGATTCGTGATGTCATTCTCTCCAATCTGTTAAAGAGAATTAAGCACATACATATCTCCAATAATATTTAATATAACATCTAATTATATACAATCACGTAAATTTATATAAATCTGCGTCATTATTGAATGAAAATATCTGAATTTGGACAAGTATAAATAGGGATAGTCGGAAATTTTGTTGGAGATTCTCTAGATTGCCCTAGTTTGTTATTTCAGAAAAAAAAGAATCGCTGTATCGCATCTAATTCAATTTCTTTAATTTTACAATTACAGTTTCAAAGCAAGAAAAGATTAAGAAATAAATTTGAGATAAAAGCTTACTGAGAATAAATACAAGAATAATATACGTTTATTTCCTTAAAAAAGAAAATCTGACACTTCTAAACACGAGGAAAGACTTTGAAATACCAACGTAATGCGCCGAGCCTGGCCTTAAAAACTGCACTTTGTACAATTAGAGTGCGTGTTACAAGTCGCATTGCCGTGGTTCGTAACTGTGTATGCTCAGTGTTAACGCCAGTAATAACATTAATGAGCAACTCTTTAACGCTTGTTCCAACAAACGGCTCGAGCACGCGAATCCTGCGAAAAAATCCTCACCACAAATTGTTAGTTCTTTTAATAGACCGTGTACGCTAACCCATTATGTGCCATTCTTATCACCTGAAATGGACAGCTAGGATTTTTTAATCCCTTTATCAATTTTATATCTTTTATCGTAGATTTGAAGCGCTCAAAAAGAGAGAGCGCATATTTACGCATATTTTCTATTGCAGACAATAAAACTTTCAGTTTTAATGATAAGACCGATGATATCGCAGCTATTGTTTGAAACAATAGTATTGCGTACATATGCGCTCAGTCGAAAAGATATCACATACACTTGCACGTATCATCGCGACATATATGAGACCTGAAAACTGAAAACCAGATGGATAGAAGAAATCTAAATTTCTCGAAAATATCGCAGAAAAGCGATATTTTCGAAAGTTGCCAATGAGATTGTTTTACAAAGTCTTTAGATTTGACAAAACATATAAATCTCTCTTGCAATTTTTATACATTTCTCGCATATCCAAATGTTCACACACATATCCATATAGTTACATATCCAAGTAGTTTCGAAGCATCCTAGTTCGGAACGAATTTTGTTACCGCGAATTAACTCGAATGAAAATCTGAATATGTCTTCGGACCAGAATCGATGCGATGTTGGCAACCTTAAAAAGTGAGCAGAGAATGTTATTGTATATTCTGCGTGCGCGCGTGTACACATTTTCATTGTGTATGTGTATGTTTGTGTGTGATTTGCGTATAGATCGAGCACTCGTGTGTACGTAAGGAATCGGACCTAGTTTATGACCCTTAAAACGAGCCCGCCAGAGAGGGCAATCACTTTTAAGGATATTAACGATGTACAAATGTGTAATTTAGTGTTGCAGGAAGAATCCGTCTAATGGCGTGGTGTATGACGAATAAGAAAAATAAACCAGAAAAAGTATATAGAAATATTTCTTTTATTTTACGAAAGAGAATGTGAGAGACGAGGAGCATGCATACGATTGCGACCGTTTAGAAGGCATAGACGTATCTATATTTCCAATTACACACTTTTTTGAAGGTATACATAATAGAGCAGAACTGTTCCACAACGGAGATTGTTGATAAAGAAAGGAAAAAAGAGCGAAGAGAAAGAGAGTGAGAGAGAGAGAGAAAGAGAGAGAGAGAGAGAGAGAGAGAGAGGGCGTAAAAGATACGCTGTTATAAACTCACATGTACGGTAAAATCATGTGCTATAACGACAATTGTCGAAATAAAATTCTTTTCGATCGAATCAATGGTTTTGTTCTTTTTACCTTATAAGTTTGTATTATGCAAAAATGTTGTTTTTCTGAAATGGAAAAATTATTAAATTACCAAGAAAGAAAATATAGTTTTGTTTATAACATTAGTATAGTTGGGTTAAAATAAGCTAAAAGTATAATAGAGTATAAAAATAAAAAACAAACCTCCGATTTATAAATAAGTATTAGAAAGTATTTATTAATACGGTTTTACGGGTAAATATTTATTAATATGGTTTTTATATAAATATTCATTTATAAATAAATCTTATAAATTTATACAAACTATTGAAAAAAAGTTAAATTTAGTCCCTAAACTTTCAATAGAAATAGAATAACGGGGATCGTTTCAATCAATGTAATAATTAAAAAATTTGGTTATTTTTACTCATATCCACGAATAAAATATTTATTTGATCGACTTAAATATTTTGAATAAAAGGATTACAGGATTTACTATTGCATTAAAAATTTATAACTTTGCTTTCAGATTTTTTACGAAAAATTAATTTTTAGCATTTAATTATTATTCTTAGAATTTAAATAATTATGCTTTAGTAGCGAGATTCTAAATATTATACATATATCGTTTAAAAAAATTTTATAAATTATTTGAAAATATTGTTGTAAAATATTATCATACATGTACATCGAAAGAGAGAAAAATCTCGTCAATTCCGCGTTGCACTCTCTGTACATCATAAATATTTATCAAGGATTTAACACTACAATCATTTTCATATATTTATTTTCTATCGCGTTAATAATAATAAATGTCCGCCTATATATTCGTGATATATCGTTATTCTCATCACTACGTTTATTCATTGACATTAAAAGGGAGAATTCAACGAGACATGGGCGAACCGACGATCATGAGATTTCAAGTGACTGTCAAACAAACTCCCGGAACGAGGAGCGGTGAGATAGATCGAAGACAGGACGATGGTGCTCTTGATGTTTGACGAGGAGAAATCCCCAATCCGTCATTATTATAAGCGGCACTTTATCAATAGAAAGAGGGTCATCTCGTGTCAGATCAATTCGCTTGCATTTGTCAAAGTGAGAAATTATGATGGGTTTTGCGTATATACATCATGTGAAAGGATCGCGTGAAAATTCAATTGGAAAGTATCTCGCGGCATAGAATATACGAGTAATATACGAAGAGAGGGATATGTTCAATATAGTTTGATATATGTAAAGATAACGAAAGAGAAAATCAATAAAACGAGAGAGAATTGGCGAATAAAGGAAACGTCATACTGGGAAATCTAGGCTCGGAATTATATCTACAATTCTGTGTATATCTAATTACGTAATCAAAGTTTTGAATCGTGAACTATGATTGCTAAATCTGTCAATTGCTTGCACGCACAAAAACGGAATACATTTCATTGAATTTTATAAATACTCATTTCACGAAGATGGAAAGTCTCTGTATTATGCTGTATTATTAAATTGTGCATACAATTGATCGCCAGATTTTGTCGCCAAACTCTGAGTGTCTGAAATTGATTTTAAGCAAATGTGAACACGCAATTCGACATGGCAAGAACGTTCAATGATAGCGTTCGCCGGATTCCTGGTCGAAAACGACGCAACCTGATTGAAACCTGAACGGCCGAATTGCATCTGGCGACACGGGTGTTGCATTCTGAAATTTCATATCCAACAATCGCGTTATAGCAACAATGCCTTGATTGGTATCATTCTATCTGCGCCGTCTGTCCCGCGCGTTTCTATTTGTAACAAAAAATCAATATATCCGCATGATGCTCTCTCTCTGCCTTCTCCCGCCCGCCAACCCGTCTACCCCATTCCCACTCTCCTTTGCTCCCGATCTTGATATGGGTGGTGGAGAGAGTTATTCTTCATCCGTATGTGTGTACCTCTAACTGGATGAACGCGTTGTCGGGACATAAATGCGTGAGCTCGTGTTTTAGCCATGGATTTAACCATATCGCGCGTGCATATCCACGCTTTTTTCGAGTGAAATAGCAGAACGGATATAAAATCTGGCACTGCACTGTGTGACGATGAAAAGAGAGGAAAAGAAAGGAAAAAAAAAACGATATCGTTTGAAAGGGTAATCGGTTATTATTTTCTGTACTATTGTGATGTACATGATCGATCGTGCGTGTTAAAGAGAAACACCGTTACCTACGTCTATGAGACGAAGAAGTTATTGTTTATGATGTTAACCACAACACACAATATTATTGCACTCATAACGGCAACTCATATTTTATTTGTATTTGCGAAAGAAATGTCGTAATAACGCGATTAATGTCGCTTGATTCGCAGTAAATATATATCGCGAGGCAAATCATATAATGAAGGTAATCATATTTCGAATACAGTACATAATGAGATTATCATACAATGAATTATACGAGCTGTTAATAACATTGACAGATTATAAGAAAAAAACTTTCTTTTACACATTTACAGTGTAAAAGTGTGTTACCGTGTTCTGTATATATTATTTAATCCACTTTGCAATAAATTAATGTTGTACATATGTTTTATTAATTTATCTCCTTGAAAAAACTTTGAGAGATTAACATTTCTTTGAAAATTAAAAATCATAATAACTATGAGGTATTCCGTACTGTATCTGTTATATTCTAATTTCTAATTTCGAACGAGGTCGTTGCTCGCGTTTTGCCATTATACCGAGATCTTGGCAGCAATTTCAATTCCGCAGCGAGATATGCAGGGAAAAAAATGCATATGCTACGTCGTTTCTATGCGTCAAGTATGCATACTTCGGGCGCAGCTCATGGACCATCTCGAAACGGCATTATTACGCTTTAGCATACAGCCCAACGAGGGTAAACACGCGTGTGCATACGCGAACTAACGAACGTACCGTCCGGAAAAAACGTCATTTTATTTTCCCGAACGGTAATCACAGATTCAGCCGGAGCTTGAAAGTGCGTATCGGAGGGTCTTCATAATGCAACTACCGTGAGCTATTGCGTTGGCCGCAATCCTCTCGTCTCATATATTTTAGGGATTCTTCAGGGATAATGTAATGCATGTATACGTTCACGTTATCTAGAGATGCATTTCCTGCATATACATATGCATTTCCTTATGCTAATATAAAATTTCGGATACCTTTTGCATCAATATCACATTTTACATTAAATCTGATTTCTACTATAATAAATTTCTCTTCTTTTACAATAATAAAAATTGATAACAATAAAAATGATTTAATTAAAATATTCGCATAAATTTTGTTTGCAGCCACTGTCTTCTTATTTGAGAGAGAAAGTTCGATCTTGAAGAAATAATAATGAGTAGATTCGGAAATGATAGAAAAAATTGATTATAACGACAGATGAAATTCTTTGCGATTCGCTCTCGTGCTTAAATCGCCCGCTATTCTCGCTCAATCGGACTCCATGTTAATTAGATGCGAGCAAAAACTACACAAACGACTGGCAATTATTGTTTACGCGCATCGGTCTTTTTCACACTCTCGCTAAACTTGGAGCGTTCTCTAACTTTACCTCGAATTTACTTCATGCAATTATCCATGGGTCTGTTCTTGAAATATCGCGTTTTCCATCGCGTTTTGCTTTTAATTTCGTGCCGGGTCTGCACCGCTTGGCCGCGGTTATCCTTGGAGAGCGATATTCATTTTATTAAACGTGCGTGCGCCCGGCATCGCGATGTGCGAGAAAAAAAAAGGAAAAAAAATAAAGAAAAAGAAAAACGGAAAAATGAGAGAAAAGAGGAGGAAAATTTAAATGGGAGCGAGTTCCTTCCGCGAGACTCTTCCAACCCCCTATTTTATTGTCCGATTAAATTCGCGTGTTCGTAATTCGCACGTTACTACGTAATCTAGGATGGTTCGCGGTCTTGTATAGACTGATTCGCGATCGAAGATATCGCGTCACTCGAGGAAACCGCTTTCTGAACCGTCCAGATAAAGCTGGAGCACCGCTGCAATTAGATCTCGAGTAAAACCGGCCAAGTTTTTGAGCGCCAAGTTTGAGTATCGTTAATTGGCAAATGCTGCGGTCTGCTGTGCTATCGTAAACGTCGTGTATACCTTCTAAATACCTTTCCCTCTTCTGGGTCACTCGCAAAACCCGCGGATCCGCGCGATACGATAAAGTTTCTGCTTCGAAACCAATTTAAGAGGCGAAACTTACACGGCAATATCGGCCGAAACTTATTCAAGCATGTCAAGGCCATTTTTTTCACACAGCGAATCCATTATATAAACCTGCTTAATGCACAAAGTGATTGTCCATGCCAAAAATATTATACGCGCTAATTACCTAAATAATTAAAGTAAACAGTGTAGCGCTAAATGACCCGCGCATTAAGGTCAATTTCAATTCTTACACCTATCCCTTTGCTTAATCTCTAGAACAAATGTTTGTTTTTAAAGATAGGGATCGAGTGTAGTTAAATGCTTACTTAATTTTAACTTCAAATATTATTCGGATGATTATGATTTCATATATCGAAATATTTCCATGGGATTGTCCTTGTCGAAAGCAAACTTTCACCATTTTAAAAACATATATGACATTATTTTACATGTGTTTTTTATATAATATTACATTTTACTATAAAAGTAACAATTGCTGTAAAGTAGCACATGAAAATTCCCGAAAATATCTATGGATTCGGCCACTGCACTCTGCGATATTTCCATGTACAAATAATATTTACAGACATCATTGCGCCTAGCTTTTTCCAGCGTGGCGATAAGCGAGCGCGATGGTAGAGTAGGAGGATGAAAAATCCCGTTTTAAAATCCGCCAGGAGCCGTACCTGTAAATTAAACTTTAATCAAAAATTCCCTCAAGAGCAAAGAGACGAGTTACGTTCTTGTGGTGAACCATGGATCCTTTGGGCATACCACGGAAAAAAGATCCTCATCAGAGGTATGCTTGTAGCATCTTTATCGTATTTAAATGTTGTGGCGATAAGGATGTCACAAACGTCGCGCGCGAATTATTTTTGCCACGATGTTCAAAATACGTTCTCAGAAGTATCGACATCTAATATATACAATATATATATATATATATATATATGGATTACGTCACTCCAAATTACCGCACGCGGTTGGTCCATTAATTCCATTTTCTCTAATAACTACATCGAACCCGCGGGCATGTCCCGCTCGCATCCGAAATCGAATCATGCCGCGCGTCGGCAGTCAATCCATCGCGTCAATTTCTAAGTGATTGCGTGTCGATACGCTCGATTAGTCAGCCGAAATTCGGTGACAGCTTCGCGATGGGATATGCCAAATCGATGACAAAAAATTTCAAGTTAATTCAATTATCTAGAGAATTTGCCTTTAATTATATACCTATCGAAATTTCGGTATCTCATCTACATAAATGTATTGTATCTTTTATAAATATTACATATATATATATATATATATATATATATATATATATATTAACTAAAAAGATTTTACATTTGTAAATTGTATATATAAAAATTTTACTCGAGAAATCAATTGTCTTTGAATTTTACAAATCTAGGGCAGTTCTTGTAATTACAATTGTAATTATAATCAACTATTTAATAGGGATATTAAAATCCAATACAAATTTAATTTACGTTTAATTGATTTAAATTAGCAAAACGATTAACAATATATATGTAATCTTTTTTAATTAATCACGTAGTTGAAGCTTACGTCATATTGGCTCAGAACAAGAAATCATCCATTTTGCATTTCGCATGATTTTCATCGGGCGGTACCGTTTAACGGGTTGAAGAAGTTTGCGCAAACGATTAAAATTACTTGAAATTGCCGAACGCGGAATAGCGGCTGGGAGAAGCCGGCGGAAACGGCACGGCAGCGTACTACGTTAATACAGATGTATGAATTACTGTCACGTACCGCGAAGGTTTTCTGTACGCGATGCGTAATTTGTACCGCTGCCTGCGCTCTGTCGTGAGATGAATAAATCATTCGCCACTTATCACGCAGAAACTTTCGAACATCCACACACGTATACAACATACACATATATATATACACACACACACTGCGTCGCTGATCCTGCACGTTGGTCGCTGCAGAGTCATATGTAATACGCGCAGTTTAACTGCAGTTTACCTATTCCCCGAGAGCCCTTTTTCTGCTCGACTTTCGAACGTAGATATATATATGTATGCGTATATATGTATATGTGTGTAGGTAAGTATACACGACGAAAAGGACGACGTAACATCCAAACGACGATTTATCCTAGGACCCGTCTCGAACGACGCTAGATATTATTCATCTGAGAATCTCTCCCCGACCCAACGGAGACTCGACGGGTTGCTTTTCTACACGAGAGATGAGAGGAAAGGACGAAGACGGATTTCCGACGAGTCGCTTGAGGGATTAAAATCTTCTTTTGAAGAACGTCGCTAGCGGACACCTTTTAAACCGCAACGAGCGCAAGTCTATTTTACGTGTCTTGTGAAAATATTAAAATAATAATAGTAATATAAAGTTGATGATAAAAGCTAACTAATTGAAGTTTGATCTGATTATAGATATTTTGGTCTTGCCCCAAGAGAAATTAAAATTGATCTAAAAAGATTTTCTGAAGAATACTTGACTCGCACGATAAACTTTTACGCTTCATTATTTTGGATTTTTATCAAAAGTTTTTTCTGTGATTTAATAATAATGAAGGGAAAAATGTAAAAAAATAAAAGTTTTTATTATATATGCAAATTTAACATGCATCAAAAATATCCATTATATATAAGAGAAAATAATAAAGATACATTATTGTTATATCGTTGAAACAGCTTATATCGTAGTGAATAATGATAACAACGAGACGTAAAACACAATTAAAGCCAAAGATATCCTATTTCATCCTATCTCATAAAATTGCAATAGTGCACACTAAATAGTATACATTACGTTTATTAATTAAAGACTGGATACAAAATGGTAGCATTTGGCGAGCTAATAAATTCTAAATGCATTAAGCTTCTGGAGCTGAATTGTGTCCGCAATCTGAATTAAAGCGCTAATCTCAGGTTAATCCATTGTTATCTTCTCTAAATAATCGATTGTACTTATATATACAGAGATAAAAAAAGGGAAAATACGAATAATATATAACTCATAACGTTAATTACATGACCTTGACGTTTTATTTTCTTTGACGGCCAATTAAGCTCGTATTTATTAACACAACTCTATGAGGCGACACGCGATTCTCGAATTTCCAGTCCGCGATAAGGGAAAGAAAGTGTCTACGGCACGTGGTGCAGACGCCGTGACAAGTGTAAATCACGGGGGGAACCGCGCGCGCGAGAGTTCGACTTGTCAGTAGTTCGCCAGTAGCGAGCTGCGAAATCGACGATGCGGGGCAACGATGCTGTGCGGGATGAAAGAGGGAGAGAAGAGAGGAAGGAAGGAAGGAAGGAAGGAAAGAAGCAAGAACAAAAAAAAGAGAATGCGCGTGGGGCACACGTGTGGCCCATTCGTCCTGAATCCTCTCGCCGCCACCCGGTGTGGGTTTCGCAAAGAGGGTGCCGGACGAAGCAGAAGAAGAAGAAAAAAAGGCGGAGGGTAGTCACGCTCCAGAGGCATTTTTCAGAAGCTGCTTGTCGGCCACCATATCCCGCCCGCCATCCCAAAACTCCCCGCTTTCTCCTCCTCTTCTTCCTCCTTCTCGCGTCCCCGAAAAAGTCGATAGTTGCGTAGACAGAGTACTCGGAGGTGGCGAAGGCGAGTGCCAAAACGGGTGGCCGGAAAGGGCGGAAGGGACTGTGGCTCTCTCGCGGGCCACGTTGTCAGAAGTTACCATCGATTTTTCAAATTCCCCGTGGGTACATAGGCGACTGACACAATCGGATTTTTTTCGTTCGCCAAGCGTCACCCGGGATATTTGTCTCTCAAGAGCGTGAGTCTGACCATACTTCGGACACTTACTACTTATGCGGATGAGAAAACCGCTTAACTCGTCAGGTCACCGTCTTTTTTTTCTTATATTCATAAAGTTTTTTTTCTATACTGTACGCGAGATTTGATATTGAAAATCAAACTGTAAAAGTTTCAAAGGCAGAAACATTTAAAAGCTTGATGGAAATAAACTCTTTTTTTATTTCCTCTTTAAATACATGCGTTTAACAATGGATTGATATATTTCATTTCATGCTTTTGTTTATATTTGATTTAAACAGACTCTGTCTGGGTGTGAACACATTTATAGATGCGAAATCATTGATGGCCGCGTGTCCAAAATTTCCGAAGTTTGGGCATTACAGAGATATGTGTCAGAGCTATTGGGTTATTTCGCGGTAAAGCATGGCGACGCGAGACACTCGCCAAACGAGGCTATCGGCGTAGTAACGTAACACTTGCATAAACAACCTGCCTGCTGCGGTGCGATCGATTTCTCAAAGGCTTATCGACACGTAGAATAAATGGGGTTTTCGTGTAATTCCCTCTACGACCAAAGTCATTCCCAAATTGTATTACCACCTTCCGAATTGCCGAGCATTGACATAACACGTTTGTCTACGAGAAAGTCTCTTATATATAATACGTAAAATATATAATTAATCGGGTAAATATATAATTACTTTAATATAAATCTTTCAAAGAAGCTGCATTAGAACTGTTCTGCTGTGGCACAGAATAAATAAGGAGAATTAAAACTGGAAGTTAAATGTATTCTTAAATCTATTTTTCATAAATTTAATTTTAATAATTTCATTAATAAAATCAAACAATGAATATTTAATTTCATTCCAAATATTAATAGTTTATTCCATTTACTAATCTAATCTCTCAAACTTTATGATGCGCATATTATTCTCCTAAATCTGTTTGCGCATAATTTGCACGATTGTTTCTGCCTTGAGACGCCTTCTACATGTACTATAATCGGCTTTGCCGATCAACAAGCTCATTGGGCAGTACCCGTTACTGAATACGTATCAATCGATCTATGCCAGTCTGCACAAAATGCCGATCAGCATATATATGGCTTTGTTGACTATAGTTGATGGACAACAAAAGAAGCCGAGTCGAATCGTGCTTCGGAAACACAAAAACATCGATCAATCTTTTAAATTAAACCAATCGTTATTTATTTCAATTTTTATATAGTAGACAAATTTTTTCCAACTTATTTTTAAATTGGTGATTTGAACTAGATTTAATCATTATTTTACCGACGAGTTAAAATAATTAAAATCTACTTATTAATTAGCTTTGATAATATATATATGTTCTATATTAGGCATTATAGATACGCGATTTTAGAATATGTTATACGAAAAGTATATTGCAAATTATATTTTTAGACAACTATATTACGCTTGTAGTGGTGTGTACGCTTGTATAAGGTTTCTTCTACTTTAAAAATTCTCCACACGGTTCAGTGACCACGTAGTACAGGAGATATAAAAGCTAGTCTATACCCGATTTCCCAACATCAACACTAGGTTGCCATTTCACGAGGTTTAAAAATCCGGAGATCGTAGCACGAAGATGGTAGAAATAGAAGTAGGTGGATTGCGTTTTCCCCTGAATTTTAAAGTCAAATATAAAAAAGATTGTCTCCCGATTTTTTTTTACAAATATTAATAATGTAATATATCTGTAAATATTAATAATGTAATATATATAATGTAACAGACACACGATATTATGTTACGAAATGTTACGATAAATATTTACCGCGTGTTGCAGTTATAAGATGCGTAAATATTTCTTCGTGATATTAACACAAGATCTACATGGCTTATCTCGCGTGGAAGAATTAGCTATATATAAGACTGATTCTCTAAACTTCGTGAAATTATCCATTCATCAACATTACATCAAGCAAACGTGGAATATTCCCTCGCGTTAATTCCTACAAACATCAAACATAATTCCATACATCATAATTTTGAAGCACCAAACTATCTTACTTCTTCCCAAAATATCAATTCCAATTTTCGATACTATCAAATGAAATTATTTTACTTTTGCAAGAATAAGAACCTTGCCCTGCATTAAATAAATAAATTAAATTAAGAATCTAAAAAAAGGATTAGAAAAAAAGAAAGAATTTCGGTGTCGAAATTAAAGTTTGCAAATTAGTTGCTCAGATTCCAATTGTATTTCTGCCTTTTTACTACCGTTCGATTATATAAACACCGTATCGAGACGAAAATCCGAGTTTAATGATACGATAACGATCCATCCGTTTATATAACGGCGTCCTTTCTCGAATCAATCGGAATGTAACACTTTCCGAACCATAAGCGGCCGCCGTTGCGGTTCGATAGCCGCGGGATCGATGGCCGAATAAATAGGCCGAGCGCGCGCGGCGCGGATCGACCCGTCTCATCCCCATATCGATATCGAATGGCGCGTGTAGCGCATTCGTTAGATTACCCCCGGAGCTGAAAGTTTGGCCGGTCTGACGTAACGAGGCGTGTGAGAGCGCGCTGTGCCGTGCCGTGCCGTGTCGTGTCGTGTCGTGTCGTATCGTGTCGTGTCGTGTCGTCGTGTCGTGTCGTGTCGTGCCGCGTGTAGCGAAGCGGAACGTAAGCGGAACGAGAGCCGAAAGCCAGGGCGCATGTCGATGCCTCCGAGCGGCAGCAGCCAATGGACTGGCTAAAATATTAAACGAGAGCAAAGACCCTGCTGTTCTCGTACCGCCACGTAGCCGCGGCGGTTCAATTCCTGAGCCAGTCTACTTCCGTAGCCGTGGCGGGGATCGGAGAAGGCGGTGGAAACAGACGCTCGTGGCCAGACCCGCTGCGCCGAGACAGTCCGGACTGGCACTACTGGCGACATCCGCAAACACGAGCGGGAAGAAAAGACGCGGAACCGTGCGCGATCGGTCGGCACGCGGGGTGAGTTCGATCGAGAATAAGAAATCAGGGGTGTAAAGACGAAACGTAGATCGCGCAAGATTTGAAGATTCCAATCGAGAAGAATATTTTATCTCATCCTTTCTTTGCATTCTCGAGAGATTTTCTACATGATATACAGGGTGTTTCTTAATAAGTGCGAAAAATTTTAGGAGATGATCCTTTGTCGAAAATTAAGGGGGGTTTTTCATATAAACATTAAAAAGTTCTAATAAAAAATTGGATAGGGATTGCTAGTTTCATCCCCCCTTATAATGGGAGGCTGAAAAAATATTAATAAATAACCTTTTTACTAGTAGAAAATATTCACTTAATTTCATTTCTTTAACTTGTTTCAAATTTGAGAAAAAAATAAAAACCTAATTTTTACCCCCATTTTTGGAGGAATGTAACTCCACAGGGAGAGATGCAGGAGTATATGTTTATATGAAAAACCCCTTAATTTTCGACAAAGAATCATCTCCTAAAATTTTTCGCACTTATTAAGAAACACCCTGTATAATGTATGTATGTATTTTCGCGAAATTCTTTCCAAGAGTTTGACATTTTCTTAAATTAAAAACCTCAAAGTGTGAAAGGGAAGATTCAATACAAGCATCTTAGCAGGTAGAATAGTTTCGCTCCTATTTGTTTATCCCTTTCTGTTTATTTTCGTGCAGTATGGATTTATCAGAGTTGAAGTTATTTAGACTATCACGTCAATGATATGCGCAAGCACAATGCACTGCAACGATCACGCGTAATATAAGCGAGCGATCGTCTTGAGATAATAGAACGTTGAAGTTTGGTAGATTCTAATCATGCTAGATTGTGTTTTCTTATTTACGAATGGGATAATAGCGTTAAACTTCAACTGTTGTATCTTAAGACAATGGTGTGGCGTTCACAATAGCCTTCATTGTTGCATAACGTATATCGCCATATATCCGAACAATTCTTCGATCTCGAGAACTTCGGTTACGTCCGACGAATTGATTTAAGCACGAAAATGATACTTTGAACGTTTCTATGTAAATACGAGATTTTATTACTATTATAATTGAATTAGGATCGTCGGAAAAATTTAATTTTTAAATTGAATAATTAGCAATGTTGTGTGTGTCAATTCGGTATTTCTGCATATATGGTTAAAATTAATCGAGAACAATTAAAACATGTTACAAGTGACACAAATCACTGAGATATTATTGTCTCGATTTCTACCCATTATTATATTTTACAAATATATCCATATATATATTTAAATAAATATATAATTATACGAACTGTATTTTATATAAAACACGATATTCATAAAACATAACATAAAATACAACATTCCGAACGATTTTAATTTTTCTCGTATAAATATACTAATTGAATAACATGATCTAAAGTATTTGAATATTGA
The DNA here is from genome assembly GCF_025532165.1 of Camponotus vicinus. Lineage (NCBI taxonomy): Eukaryota > Metazoa > Arthropoda > Insecta > Hymenoptera > Formicidae > Camponotus > Camponotus vicinus. The sequence goes on along the minus strand of NW_028141976.1, from coordinate 22,913,487 downwards.
AACGTGAAAAAGGCAGAATAGCAATGCAAGCGACGTTATAGCACTCACTTTTTAAAAAATTCACGAATATTCGTATGGTCAACCGCAAAAAGGCTGTCGCATTCTTTTTCAATATATTTCAGTACGCACAAAAGTTCTGGCGCACTGCTGACTATTTCAATAGCGAAAGTTTTGTCACAGAATCGGCGCGCTTTTATACAGTAAGCAGTTTATTTAATAGGTCACAATTTATACTGTTTTACATGTGATCATACGAAAATTACATTTGTTTGTACAAGGATATTCAGGGCAATATCACGATGTGACAAAACCACTGCTTGCAACTATTTTTTTCGCTACCATCGCATAAAAATATTTTTAACTTTATATTTTATCGAACGCAATTATAATTCATTAAAACTTGTATTAATTTACGTTTATGATAGCGTATACTATGTCATTATAATTTGTGTTCCGTATTTATAAATACATATAGAATGAATATATTAAATAAATTCAATTTAATTTCGAAACGTTTATCAAATCACAATTATTAATGTTTACAATTAACTGCTCACAATTAATGAGCACGTTATAGGGATATGTAAATGTATTACTTCATTATGTACGTCATGAGATTTACTTTCTGTTTAAAACGTGATATCAGGCAACGATTATTTCATTTACATCAATTAACATCGCTATTGACAACGTTGCCAGTTATGAAATTGAAAATGGAATAGAATCGAAATTATATATATAATATTGTATATTTTGCGTTTCAATATATATTCTTATTTCGATGCCTCTGTATTGATTAGACGGTGATATACCTTTGGTGATCTACTACGACGCCATTCCGATTGTTCCTGAAAAAGAAGATTGAAAAAGAGATTATTGTCAGCATAAAAATTATACGTATTATTAGCACGTAATATATATATATATATATATATATATATATATATATATATATGATTATTAAAATCTCTCAGAGGCGCAGATTACTGTTAATAAGCTTTTATATTCATTACAATGTTCAATTAATACAAAATATATTATAACTTTATTAACAAATGAAATGATTCGTGCAACATAATATCGCGCATACGATTTGTAATTTGTTTCATATAAATTAAAAGAAACAAGGAAGGAAATTTTTAAATTATTATAATTTAGAAAGTTTTATTGCAATCGAATACAATTTTTTGATTAAAATAATCTAATTTTTTTATATTCTTCGTTTCTTTCGAGGAAAAACCATTTATAGTAAGCCCTATAATTTCCATGTGTTACCGTTCTTCTTATCCTGTTAATTCGACACGATGTCCCGATATAAACTATTAATTCCATTGTCAGTAGGAAATAACGTACTTAAAGGGAGAAATATTTTGAAATATACACGCACACATTCAACGTGCGTGCGAAAGGGTTAACGGGGTAAATAAAAATATCTCGTCAAGCAATATAAACTCGCGGATAGTGCATAAAGGTCTGGGAGATAGGGTCGAGCATAAATCTAATTTTATGTCTGCCAATCGAACGGTCAAGCTATACCGAGACTGATCTAATGTCCGACCGAAAGACATGATGCGTTTATATGACCTTTGATAATTCAGAGTTTATAGGTCGTCTCGTGCCTATCACGCGGAAAAACACTACTTCCTGTCGTAACGATATCCGACGCGTATACGCGGAAAATTGCGGTAAATGCATTTGATTAAAATCTCTCATTTTTCGACGACGGCGAAACTTTAATTAAAAGCGAGCTCGCGATCAGCACCGATCCGTGATGACTATGTGGGTTTCCGCAATCTCCATCGTATTCACATTGCCGCAGAGAGTCTGCGAATTATTAAATTATTTGAGGTCGATGATCTTTGCGCGCGTAAATTCTGAATAGGGACGAATAGGTCATGGCCCGATGATTTTTATCTATGATTCTGAATTAAAGCGCGACAAAAGGATACGAGCGTAGATAAGTTTCAAACGGTGTTTTTTTTCTCTCTCTCTCTCTCTCTCTTTTTTCGTTTATAAGTAACGACCTGATCGCGCAATGAGACCCATTTATCGAGACAAATAATTTACCTCCGGTTTCAATAGCTTCTCGATGCACGACATTTTGCTGTTCATTATTTCCAGCTCCAGTTGTTCCTTGCATAACTGCCATGAAATCCGGAAATCGGTAAAACATTTAACCAATGACAGAGTAACGAGGAGGCAATTATATAGATTATCATTTAATGCTTACCATTTTCTTCGTTTTCTCTTGGAACACGCTCATCCGTTGCAGCTGAAAAAAATCAAAATTATTACTACGCGATGTAAAATTACTAATCGTATATTTTTAAAATTTTTGATACTCGACTATCAACATACTTACATGTTTATGAATGCATTTATATGGAGGTATGATACTAATGACGCTCTTCATCCGTGGTAACTTCTATAAATTATTGGTAGTCAGCATCTGGATGCTTTTAAAGTATGGTTCAATATCGTTCTAGCCTCGATCAAACTTCAATCTGGCTGTGATTGCCGAGACTGCCACAACTTACCTTCTCCGCTTTCTTGAACAATTCACGAAAAAGTGCGCCGTTCGACATTACCGTGTTTAAACTCTAACGTGAGAATAAAGATTCAATTATTTGAGGCAAAAAACCTATGCATTATTAAAATAAATTAAATTTCTATCATTTTAAATTAACTTTCGAATTTCTTATATTTTTTTGTAATTTTACTATTTTAAAAATCAAATTTTATCACAAATAGTTAAAATCTGCAACTATCATATTGCATGTTTTTAATTCATTTTATCATGAAATAAATCCTTCCCAATTACAAAGAAAAAATAACAGAGAGAAATCAATAAAAAATTTTTATTTGCGAATAATTTGTTTGTAGTACGAAATTATAATTTCTGTGAACATCATTATTTCGATAAGGATTATAACAAATGTCCCATTGCGTGGAAAATAATTGAAATTTCTTTTCCAATTGAAAGTGTACTTTTTCGCATGTATAAGAATTATATTGTTACAATATATAGTACATGAACATGTCAGCATTCAAGTGATTATTTCATAAAGTTGTTTATATTTTTTTAAAACCGGCAAGATAGTTTGTTGGTAAGGTTTTTAAAAGATAGATGACCCATTTTCTTTCATACAATAACGCGATGAATATTATAAAACCCTTACCTCGATACGACAAGACATATATCAATAATTCTGCGAATTTATTGTTTCTTGATTAATTAAACATCGAATTAATATTATTACGTTGATTTTAAAGCAAACAATTAATTATAGAACCGTATATTCGCATTGTCAATAGCATTTTAATTATTGTATTGAATCTCCAATATTATCATGTGCAAATTAATTGTCAGACTAATAAGCTCACTTGAATTTTCTCTAATAAATGGGTAATTGCATCTAACTTTCAATGCTTGCGCTATATAAATAAAATTATCAGATTTTTAGATTTATATGGTTAATATAATCTCATTATTTGTAGGTGTCCTCTATTTATATGATTTTTCAAAAGAGTAAAAAAGTTTATTCTAAACAAAATTACTTTAGAATTACTTTAATAAAAAAAAAGTAGAATTGTTCTATTTTAGTATTAAAATCACTTTATACTGAACTCACTGCAATTGAACAAATGGCTATAATAGCTGCAAAGATAAACGTAATAAAAGTCACCGCTCCGCAATAAGCATTCAAATTGAAAAACCGTCTAAGATTGTAATCAATGACGAGAAATCGGTATATCTGAAATACAAAGCACAGGTTTCATGAAAAATCGAAGTCTTCGACGAAGAACTCGAGATAACCCTAATCGATCTGCATTCCTGACCAGCGAGTTCAACCCATATCCGGACGCTCGATAGTATTTGTGCAGCCTGATGTCCTCCATGATGGGAAGGGCGATAACTACCGGATAATTTGTTGAGATCACACGATACTACGTCGATGCTCGGGGGAATGGTAGCGAATCTACCGTTCAAACGAATATTTGACAGCAGATGGTGGTTTTCCTATTGGCAATTGGCATGCGCCGCAATCGATCGATGAACAAATGACGGTAAATAGGTAAATTGCTTTGAAGCTGATCAGACAACCAGACAATTTATGCTCTTTTGTAAGGATGATGTAATTTTCACCAATAATCGCAGTTCTTGTTCAAGTATTATATCAGCCCGAGAAAAAATGAATTTATGTAATTATATAAATATTATATTATATAAGTTTATATGATCATATATATCTGAAATTTGTCGTGATATGATCTTATTTTTATATAATTATATTCGGCTTGACCTGATTATATATGAGAACTGATCTGGTTAAATATGATTATATTAAATATGATTATATAAAAATAAGATTAAATTGTACTAAATTCAACTTTTTCATGTAAAACAATAATAAGCAATCAATTTGACTGCTTTTTGTATATGGTTATATTTTAAATTTTATATCTAATATAGATAATAATATAAATAAATAACAATATTTCTTTTTAAAGCATCAAAATCTGTTCACTTTTTGTTGCCAGCAGGTCGACTAGCTTTGTCAATTTATAAAAAAAAACATACTAAAAGAGAAAAAATTTTCAACTTTTATATTTTCATAGTCTATTTATGAAATCGAACGTCAGTTTAAGAACTTGACACATTTAGGTATAATTAATTCCCATGCTCGTTCGCCTCTGCTGTAATATCGTTCCATTTTCTTGCATTTCTCCTCTTCAGTATTTACACTACCTCTCGCGTTTTGAAGTTCGGGCATAGTTCATGTCAGTCGTGTTCGTTACGTGTCATTAGGATCCTCGTGAAAGGTTTGTTTAGTTTTGCGTGCGCCGCCAATATTCTTCCCGCCGCGCCTTCCACCGCGCCGAAGTTTCCCGACGTAATTTATAACCCGCAGCTTTATATATACCCGCCTGTGTATTCGTAACACGGAATGTGTTATTGAGTTATAAGAGAAAGCGCGATGTTGGAGAGAAGTATTACCCCTAATTGAACTTTCTATCACTCTTTAATTACAACACAGTTAGAGAGAGAGAGAGAGAAAGAGAGATTTATGCAAAAATATTTAAGAGTCCGTGAAATAAGTAATGCAATATAAGTAACAAATCATGATACAAACATATCATGATTGTATTTGACATATTAATACATCAATAAAATATATTAACAAGGCATATATGAATAATAATGATATATAATAATAAATTATTTAATTAATATTAAATTGTATTAAATATATTTTAATACAGATTAATAGGTAAATAGTTAAATTATCTCACGATAATATTAGTTATTATTTTGATTAACATGTTAAGCAAATCAAATAAAGATTAAAGTTTTAATTTGGAATAAAATTTATAATAAATACCTCGATTATGTATAGAATGAATTATATAAATCATAGGTAAACAGAAATATTGAGAATATTTCTAAATAATATTTGGAATATATAGAATGCAAGTGACAAAGAGAATTATTATCGTGAATTTAACAATGTGAAATAACGTATTAGTTGAGATCGTTTTCCTTCATAATGTTATTTATCGCCTATGCAATAAATTTCCATAAGTTATTATTTATATCTGTAAATCATTACTTATGTTATTTTTGCAAACAAGAAAAATTTTGGTTTTTTTATAAAAAATTCAAGTATTTTTCTATACAAGAAAAAAAGTAAATTTATCAAAAATACATCAATTATAGAAATCAATGTTATTTTATTTTACTTTATCAATTAACTGTATACATTTTGTTTAAACGTTAAATAATTTTGTTGAATAAATAAAGAAATTTTTTCGTGTTATCATACAGAACAGCTATTTTCAAATCGAGAGAATTATATCAAAAGAAAATAATTGATTCGGATCGATCGAAATTTTGCATATTTTTGCGTTCTCGTTCTACAAAATTCTCGTGACTGCCGAAAATGTCGAGAAAGAAGAAGGGAAACGGGAAGTACGTAAAAAATATATAATTAAAATCCATCGTTGTGAGTGAGATGCATCTCGGGCACGAGCAAGGAAATCAGAGAGGAAAGAGGCGAGAAAATTACCGAGATAGACGAAGGCGATAGAAAAGAGCGGTTGACGGGGTCAGAAAAAAGATAAGTATGCAAGAAACAAAAAAATAATTACATTTACGTGGGAAAAGAGAGAGGTGGAAAAAATATGCGGTCATGCATTTGTCAAAAAAAGGCAAGCGCGCTACAGAACAATCACGAACTGAGAGAGCTGTAAGATGTAAAATTCATACAAACGGAAGGTAGAACAGAATAAAGCATGTTCTCCAGTTAAGGTATTCATTATTCAATATTATCATTCGAGATATTAAATCATTATTGAATAATAATAAAACATAATATTCTATAAATAAAATTTTTAAAAAATTAAAAAGTTGTTTATTTATAAAAACAAGGCAAGTTCTTTTATGAAACGCGATACGTGGATACGCGGATTTAAAATATCTTGTATATTGAAAATACCATGTGCTTACAAACCGTATGTTTTATTAATAGCGTCCACAAAAAGCATCATTCTAAAACGGGCAGATAACAGGGCACTAACACACCTTATAAAATTTATAATCTCCACGAGACTTGATAACAGTCAATAAATCAATGACCAATTTGTCATGTTACTGGAAATAATCATCCGCATCTGTATTTAATCTGTATTTAATATTGACGATATGTCAAGAAATTCAAGAATTAGAAAATAAAAATATTTAAATTGAAGAATTAGGAAAGATAAATCCTCAAAAAGCATTTTACTTTCTCTTTCTCTCTCTCATAACATCGGCAATACCTTTCCCGATGTATAATTTCTTGAAATCTTCTTCTTAATTTCTCCATTTTACAGCTAAAAAAGAAATTGGTTCTGTAAAATTTAAATTTGTGTCTTACCTATTTTAATCGAATTAAATAAAATAAGATTTTTATATAGAGATATTTGATTGTTCTCGGACGCGAAAATGCTTTCTTACTGAAGAAATATGTGATAAGGAGTCCGTTCGACGCGCTGAAGACATGCGCGCTCACTTGAGGCTCAACCTTGATGTACGTGATCCAGTCTGACCTGGTGAATTCCGACTTTTGCGAGGATATACGCGCCTGATCCTTGAGGCCTATAGCATCTTTGCCATATTACTCGATCCCGTGATCGAGGAGTGATTTCAAGGTCGACAATGTTCGTCCTGGATTCCCGTCTTGGATTGGAATGAACCAGAAAAAGTGAGTAATCTTGATTCCAGGGGAAACGCGGGTTCGACGCAGATTCATTGCGTAAAGTCGATCAAGAGTTATCCGTTCAATCCCGCCACGAGCGGGATTTGCTGCTGCGAGCTGAAGCGGAAAGTGGAAGACAGCGATGGATTTATAAAGGGATACTTAGAGTTCTGATTGTCCCTCAAGTTATACGTGAATTTGTAATTATTTGTTTTTTGAAACTTTATAATTATTAATAAAAAAGGCAGTTGATAAAAATTTTAATATAAAAAATTCATTTTATAGAATTTATAAATATAGTTTTTGCTTTGCTCTGTTCGTTGAATGGATATAAAGATGGACAAATTGAGAGCCTTTAAACGTCATTTCACTTACTAGGCGTCTCTAAAGCGCTAAATCCGTCATTCGTTGAAGACACGCGGCTTATCCCAAGAAAATGATTTCTGCAATTAGTTTTGTATCGCTTAGCGTGGCTTGGCGAAAGGGGATTAAAGCTGCCGTAAGAGTGTGGCTAGAAGATAGCTTTTATAACACGATTATCTCGTGCCTCTAGGTACAGGAAGCTTTAACATTGTTAAAGGAAGAGCTCAAAGGGACCTATTACACGCTCGGAACATTAGACAAACAGATTCGGCAACAATTACTGGACGATTACTTCCTATTTAACTAAAGCAAGGACAAGTAGTTTCTAAAAGCAACGAACCAAATTTCGACCATCGAATAAGCTTTCTAATACCATAATGTATGACGGAAATTAATAGTAGTTTGTTCTCTTCCTGGTTTGTGTTCGAAATTAATGTCGACGTGTGCGCAATTCAACTCTGGATTAAAACGCGTAAACAAAAATGATCTTACGCCTTGTATCTTTACGGTCGGAATCGAATGGCGCCTCGAGTGTACTCAATTTATGTTAAATGCAAAGCTAAGAGCCAACTTCGACGACCAACATTATACGGGGTCAAACTTTGATCCGACTTGCTTTCGTTAAAACATTCAATTACAATGTCTTAAGTTCCTTCAGCCGGCTCGAAAACATTAATCCCGGTAAGCTGAATGCTCCAAATCGTACGAAGGCTTATGTTAAAACGAAGATTAAATCAAAACTTTAGCAAGATTAATCCAAGTTGTATATGAAAATAAGCAAGAAAAAAAAACAACGGTTATTATATGACAGAAAACATTTCTATTTCTTCCGCAAACTACGACATGCATTTTTAAGCAGCTTTCTAATTAGAATTTTTCGCGTTCATATTATACATTTAAGTTATATATCCTTCAAGATACGTCTGCGTAAAGAAACTTCTACGATGTAATGTCTTATACATACGTTAAATAGAGTACAACAAGGGCGGTGAGTAGCTGATTAAATGAATTTGCATTAATGATTTTCGTCACGATGGGCTCTCGAAGATCCCTTCGCCCCTAGGATTAGGGAGTTAAAAGGGTTAGAGAGTATTACGGGGCTTAGTATTACGCTTAGACGGGTGTGGCGTGTGGTGCTTGTAGAGAATTTTCGGGGAAAGATAAAACCGAATGTTCCGCTAAATAGTTTTCTTTTTTATAAGTAATCTCGAAATCTCGTTTGTGAAATGCATACAGCATTTCGAATCATTGATTTGTCACCGCGAGAAATTAGAACGCGATAGTATTTTTTGTTTTCTCCCGAAATTTTCCTCAATCGTTTTTTTTCATTTCTATGATTAATTAAAACAGATAGATTTAAAATATAGACGTCATAAAATAATTCCAGTTATATGTTTTAAAAGCTCTTTAAGCAAAAGAGATAAAACGAATTATCGTGTCAATTAAAAAGAAGTGTTCGCTCTTTACCGTTTGCCAAACAAAGGATCCCCGAGCGCCCTTTTCCACGTTTACGCATGTCGCATTTGCCGTTATACTTAATTAACAGCATCATAACTCTGTCGGGTTTCCCCTTCCGCTCCTTTCTCCTCACCTTCTCCGCATTTGACATTGTCGCTAATATTAATTAAATGTACAATATACAGGAATATACGATTTCGCCATAGGACAGATTTAATTGCGTGCTTTGTTTCTTCTACTGATTGCATATCTCTTGTTTCTTTTTCCATTTGCTGCATGCAACGATTACCGGCGCTACTTGCTTGTTATTCACGAATAATCGGAGAATCATAGTCGGATTTATTTTTTCCTTTTAATAGAGAGATTCGTTTCACTGACTGAATCAATGCAGACTATCCTTTGAATACACTAATAGATTAAAGTGCATCCGAGCTTCTCGCCTTACGCTTATTAATTAGACTTTAATATATTACATACATATTTTGTGTGTAACTTATTAAAGTCTAATTAATAAGCGTATTAAACTATTTGTCATTTCATGCATTTCTACTTAAAAAGAAATAAAAATAATATTATTTTTATTATACTGTATTAACTTTATATAATTTAATGACATCACATCTTTTACTGCTATTTTGGTAATTAACGAATTTAATGTGCTTATTTAATCTTGATATTTAATTTTGATATTCAGTTTTATGTTCTTAACTGAATTCAACGACATTCACAATCTATTAACAAGACAACGAAATGCAAATTGAGAAATCTCTAAGAGAGATATTTATAAAATATAAGCGAGATTAGAGCAAGTTTAATCTTAAGATACATTTGCGTGATACTTTGAGATAAAGTGACTTACTCCACATTTCGAGCATTTAATGTAATTATACGAAGAAATAATAAATTAAATTGTAGAAATCGGAGAAAAAGTTTCTAACTTTTAGAATACATTGCGATATAATACGTCTAAACTCAAAATAAGGCTCTTAGTTAAAGGTTAAATGTTATATCTTCTTATGATCTATCGATTACCTCTTCCGTAATGTACACGATTTATTACAATATTTATATCGAATACAATAATAGCAACAGTAGCAACATAAAAGCAGTAGCAACATAAAAATATCTTCAACAACGCTAAAGACGACACGACGTAGTAGGAAACCTTTCGCGATTAAAGAAGAACAGCTTTTCGTTCGAAAGTTCAAGGTATATAAAAACCACTGCGTTCTTTTGTATCACGCTGTTCTTTCTTTTCACTCCAGGCAGAGGGATATTTTTTTTAACGAGGGAAAAACTTCTTGTCTGTGGAGCAATATAGGGAGGATCACATGCGTCTGATATCAATGGAACGAAGCGGTAACCTCGTGGCGGTACGAGAGACTCGTTAAAGCGGTCCAAGAAATCAGGAAGAAATTGGAATTCCTGCGGAAACACTCGGGCTTTCTCACATTCTGCCCTACGAATCTTGGTATGACTATCCGAACCTCCGTGCACGTTCACCTGCTGAAATTGAACGCGGATTATCGGTGATTCGAAAAGATCGCGGCCATGTACTCTTCAAGTGAGAACGCGACGATTTTATAAGAAGAGTCCGATCAGCTGATCAGATGAATGAAATATTATTCGATGGATATAGAAGAGAGAGATTAAATTATTACATTTTATAAAATCCACATATGATAAATTTATATTTATAAAACATTATTCGCCGAATGTTTAAATCTTAACTTGAAATTTTTTCTCGCAAAGTCCTATTTCATGATTGTATCAATTAGTAAGTTTTGCAATTGATCAAAATACAAATGAATAAGTAAAGAATAAAAAAAGAATACAGCTAAAAAACTTAATTTATAAAAAAGTTTAATTATAATTCCGCTAACAATAAGTATATATAAAAAGAAAATGAGTTATTAGAGAAGCATATTTTTTTATACGCAGATGTTTTTAGATACTGACATTATAAAGAATCAAGGAACGAGGGATAAGCACGAAAAGAGCGTAGGTGGCATTCACGACGTCAGCAATAGCGTTAGGGATTGAAAAAGTTCTTTTTGAAATGAAATATATTGTTGTGATATGGATCAAACTAGGAAAGCAGGTGGAAAAAATGTGTCATGATCCTTTTTTATTAATAGCGTATAACACATGTGCTACGCGCGCGTGCTATTTATATTTCAGCTGTTTTATTATTTTAATTATATCAGAATTATATAATAATTTAACATTTAATTTTATTATAATAATATATTAAATGTCAAATTATTTAATAATATAAATTTAATAATATTAATAATAATATTAAATATTAAAAGATATATTACAATTATTTTTTATAAATATAATTTTTTAATCATTTTTATATTTAATTAAATATGTAAAAAGTTTCCATAATAATAATTTTTATTATACTTTTTATTAACTACAAAATTCTTTTATACGTAACATCTGTAATATTATACGTAGACGTATATTTTATGTAACATACGCAAGAATTTGAAAAAGCTAATCAGTAATTTCAGGCAGATGCTGTCATGATATATGAAAAAGAGTTATAAGGGTCTGGGCAAACGTTAAAATAACGTAGGTGTGACTATTTACATAGTAAAATGTCGTTTTATGTCCAACGTTTCCAAAGCTACGATCGATCAGATCTTTTTATACATTCATCTCTTTTAAAATAAAATGATTTATCTGAGAGAGATGTCTTTTTTTCTACCATATTATACTGTAGCACTATGCTGTCTTTTCCTGATATGTTTCATCGCCTATATTATTGATTTACACATTCAAATATAAATCAAATAGATTTATGTAATCGCGCTTATCATATTTATATATTTCTCACTCTTAGCTCCTATAAAGATGAGGTCATTCGTCGTTTCGCTGACATTGAGAATCGCCTTTTCTGATAAATCTAATATCCAAATATTTCAAAAAGCAGAACTGGCGTAAATCTTTTCTTTCTCCATGCAATTTTTGCTTTTTTATCCTTCGCTTTCATCTTTTTGCTCGTCTATGTCACATTTACTTGTATTACTCTGATCATCGCCATCAACAGTAATAGTCCTCTTCCTTTCACTTCGGCTGACGTTGGAATTCCTTTCCCCTATTCTCTGCACTAGCTTCTTTATCTCGTCGCACTGGTTCCTTGATATTTTTCCACCTTATTTCAAAGATGGTTTTGAGAGAAATCAAGAGTAATGCTTTACACTTATCTGTTTCTATCAGACATTTTTTCCATCTTCGCGAAAACCGAAAATACATAGCTCGTGAAACGACTTGCAAAACAGATTTCTGTCACAGCAGGAATTTATGATAAAAATTTATTAAAAAATGTTTGTGTTAAAGGGATAAATTCCATAGGATCAAAAATCATTTTTAATCGAAATGATTGCTTCGAATTACGGTATTTGGGATACCGTACCGAAACTGAATTCTGTTTTTTCGTGAACAAAACCATTATCATAATACGAAACACAATAAATGAATATGAACAATGGATATAAAATGTAAATCGACTTATCGTTGCAGAGAATGAGAGATCTTTAAATTTTTATGGCTCACTCAAGAATCTAATATCAATAGACAACTAGATCAATAGATGCCTAGAAATTCAAAATTGAAATATTTCTAACCATTGTGCAAACGTTTTCTCATTGATTTTTGTTATTTAACTTTTGCTCCACTTTTAAAGAGCTCTTTGAATCTCTTATAAAATTCATTTATCTCTTATTAAGACAAAAAAGGATAAATTGATTAATGGTATTTATGTACGCAAGAATACTATGACACTTTTTCTTCTTTTGGTACATGTCTGTAAAAAAATAACGTGTAAAAGTTTCTTCTCGGAAATAATTTTACTGTTAATATTTTACTAACAATATTATTGAGGAGTTTCGCAAAATGCCTCTGAGAGAGAGAGAGAGAGTGTGTGTGTGTATGTATAAAGGTAGAAATAAATTTATTCCGATTCGGGAATACCTTTCAAGAGTTTAAAATAATCGACTTGTTCTATATTTCGATTTTGTTCGTGAGATAAAACTTGTTTCTTAAAAGAAAAAAAGAAAGGGAGAGTAATAAATAACTTGCGACACATTTTTTCCTAGCTATTTTATATGTCTTGAATTCATGCTTGATTTTATTTTCTTATTCTTACGTAAACGGCGTATCTGATAATTTTTAGAAGTAATCCAAAGCTACAAAATTTATTAAAATTTCACAGTTCTGTCTTTCAATTTCCCTTCTTATTCAAGGAAAAAAAATCATTTGCCTATCTTAATTAATAGATTGTATTCGTTAATAAATGTACGTATAAAGAATATTACAAGTTCTTGCTGCAAACTCATTCCACTTTGAACTGTTGTTCACAGCATATTTTATATCTTTCCTTGTTCATTTGAGATTTTTTCATGTAATCCTTTTTAATGTATTTTTCCATCTCTTTTCAGAAAAGAAATTATTTAAAATCAAATTTGCAATTTAAATTTTTTAGCAGTTTAATAAGTTAAAATAATTCATCCGATTTTTGATTCATTTATTTGAGAAATCAAAATATTAAATAAAAGCAACGCTGAGGATTAAAAACAATGGAATATATAATATTCACAAAAGTTTCAGCTTACTAAAATATTAAAATTACTAAAGTTTGCTTTATTAAAATCACGCAACTTCGTTCTCGGGACGTGAGAATTAGGAACATAATAATAATTAATGTATTTTATTATAAAATCCAATTTATTTCAAACAAAAATAAACTTTAGTCTTCAAATTTAGATTTGAAATGAATAAAAGTTGAATAATCATATTTCATTTATTATTATATTAGTCGACAAAATCCCCGTAGTCAATTTCATAATGCGATATATTTGCACATATGTGTGTGTGTCTACCGCATTTCCATAATTTATAAACTGATAACTGTTAAATCAGTGGCTACAATTGTTACTGACAATTTTAACAATTTACTCGTGGTTATAGCAGTAATGTTATATTTACTCGGATTACGCTGACATTATTGCGTATTCAAATGTATACTGTGTGCATTGTAATTTAGATACATCTAACATCTGATATCATTATGCGTAAGCTGTAAATACATACACACACATAATAGTTCAATATTTTGATTATCTTAAAATGATTTAGTCACGCTTATCTGCAATATAATGGCAATTGCGTCGTTAAATATAACAGTAATAATAGCTGATTCAGAGAAACAGCACGAACGATAGAGGTGGTATGATTGCTTATCTGCTGCCTGTTTCTCACTTGAAATCTTCGACTTGATTTTCTCAGAAATGACGTATCTTGATCTTGATGATTTACTATTTCTAAATGAAATAATAAATATAAAGTAGAAAAGATCTTAGAATTAATATCAGAATAATATTTCAATGTTCATTCGTATCTTTTACTTTTAATTTATCTGTCTCTTTATCGTTCTAATCGTAAATGATATAAAACCATCTGCGTCTCTATATAAATAATAATTTTTTTGTACCTTGCCGTCCAACCTTTCATTTCAGAAGAGAACGTTCATATCTCCCAAGATACACGTATACATATATTTATTTACGAGATCATTTTTCGGAAGAATATGCTACGTGCGAAGAATAAAAATGTCGAAATTATTATGAAACGATCGATATGTCCCTGCTCATAATATTAATCCATTTATCATTCTTGTGTCAGATCTTCGATGTTCACAAAAGCATGAATAATCGCTATACCATATGATGAGAACGATGTTGATCGTTCAAAAAAGTAGCTATCATTCTTTTTATATTCTAATAAAGCAAGATTACTCAGCATTAATTTTAATATTGTCATCATTTTGAGGTTGTCTGCCGAGAGTGAACATGAAAATATTGATTCACATTGACGCATCTTAACCTGGTTTCGAGTGGTTGACTAATGTTATCAACGCGAGAAAAGAGATATACAATAATGAAGAATAACAACTTTGTTTCCTTCATCTTGATCGCGCGTAAACTACAGATATACATAATTTTGTATATGCAAAAAATTCAAAATAAAGAGATAATTTAATTAACACAGAATGATACTTAAAATTTTGATATTGATATAAAAAATACAGCAAAATACTGTAGAAAATATTTCTCATAAAAAAGTCTAATAGAAATAGAACACATTTATTAGATACTTTGTTTTCGTTTCTTTTAATAAACTATTTTTCAAAACTACATAGTCATGAGCTTGTCCAATAAAGTAAAAAAAAAATAAGTATGTATATAAAAATATGATTACAAAAATACGGATCGGGAGATAGGTCAGCAGACATTAACGGCGAGAAAAAGATTTTCCACTTTTACCGACAAAGGTAATCTTTTTACACAAAAGTGCCCCCGGCATCTGAGACTCGGGAACACCGATAAAGATAAACGAGCTTTCGTGCTTAAGGATTAACCGAGTGGTCGCGTGTCCCGTAACGATCGATGAAGCGACGAATCGACGAAGAACCGGCTCGCTAAGTGTTCGGTTGCTAAGTAAGTAGTAACGAACGTACATGGACGGACAACGTGACGGCGGTGAATGCCCCTCACGTTGTTACTCGAGATTTGCAAGCAAACCACATATGGTTGCTTGTCCACAGAGTAACAAATGAGAGATCATTAGTTTGTGTTAACATTATTATAAACTTTGCAAGATATCTTACAAGTATCTAACCAGCTTGATGCGCTTGAATATATTTGCAATGCTATAAATTTAACAGTAGAATCTATAGCTATTTATCTTATATATTATTGTGCATGTAATTTGATTTAAAGTAAATAAGTTTAAGGGACCTAAATAATATGCATATATAATTATATGTATACGTATTATTTATCTTCCATTTTAAATCTCTCTCTCTTAATTCTTATATAATTATTTCCTCTTCTCTTCTAAATTAATCTTAAAATTTTATTAAAAAATAGAATCAGAATATGCAAGTTCTTCTGAGAGTTTATACTTACTACAAAGGAATTGGTAACGGTCGCTGGGGAAGGTCCCGGATGGGCATAGACCAGGTCGGCCGAGCTTGTAGAGCTGCTGGGGCGCGGTGCGATCGACAGGTCCGTAATTACACACGAGTACCTCGACCCGATTCCCAAACCCGCCGGTTGCCGCGGTCTTGTTCAAGTCGAGCGTGTAAATCGCGCGGCCGCAACCAACGTAAATGAACGTCGCCGATGCGAGGGGAATATAAGAGGAGAGTTGCCACGCGCTAGAGTAGTTCACTAGTCTGAAAGGTACGATTATCTGGACTAAATGAAGGCGGATAGTCGGCAGCCTTTAGATCTCCCTCCATTGATGCAACTTGAATTCAAATTAGGATGGGGAAAGCTTTTCATAATTTGAAATATTCACGCAACTTTCGAAAAATAAAGTGTGTCTTATAGATTTATCTTGAAAGTTGTAAATGAAAATTATTAATCAAATTTTGCGAAAGAAATAGTTCTTATTTTTGTCGAATATGTATAATAATTCCAAGAGACTTTGTGTGCTTACGGAGAGTATTATAAAAGTTTTGTATCTAAATTATACATCTTTCCTTTTTTCTCCTCATTTTGAAATAATTAATGTTTTCTGGATTTTCCTATCTATCTATCTATTTATCTATTTATATATATACAATTTTTTTATCTTTACAGATTTATTCAAATAAATTAAATAAATTTAAATAAATCATGACGTTATATATTATAGATATACATAAAAAAGAGAGAGAGAGATAACGTAATATGTCTCTTCTTGTACAGTTCTTTCAAATGACTTTACAGGGTTAAAGCTCGAAGCTGATATTGTATCATATTTTTATGTATCCTATAGGAAATTGAAACTTTTTTTCCTATCAGATCGGAATAAAAAAAAGACAGCAGCAACTCATAGCTGCTGGGAGATCCATGTATACCGGACTATCGACGAGTAATTTGAGTCGATACAATAGCACTCTCGATTTCCAATTTACCGAGAGAATACGCGATTTTGATTGTTCCCAGCGACAGAAGAAGAACACCACCCGCTGTTCCTCTATTTCCACTCCCTGTTCCATAGAATCGATCTTCGGTCATTTTCTCTGACGGTCAAGTCGTTTCATTTCTCTCCTTTCCTCTAACCTTCTCCCTAGTGGCTTTAGAAAGATAAAGACGAGCTGTCGCTCGAGGTATCAAAAGAAGCCAATAGCATATATCAAAATATGGAAATAACTTAGATATTTTTATAGAAAATTATAAAAATATTAAATTTAGACTTTATTACATTTATGTATAATCTATTGATATTTTTTCTTCTAAATGTAAAAAAGAAAGTGTAAAAGGAAGTGAAAAGAAATATCCTTAATATTATAGGATAGCTAAGTCCAATGTATTTATTTAACGAAATTTATATGTATTCCATTATTATAAGTAAAAATTTTATAAATCCCTCTACATTTAAGATTTGTATATGTTGAAGGAAAATAAAGATGTATATGTATATATATATTAAAAATTTTCTTTCATTATTTATTTTTTGATTTATTATACTCTTGTTTTCAAATTTTAATTTTAGCTCTGGGAGAGAGGAGGGAGGGAAAGAGTATCGCTCGGGGCACAGATACATCTAAAACCAGCACTGAGTCTCATGAGACTACCGCGATCGCGGGCAATAGCAGAAACGAGGGTGGATACGTGGGATGAAATAGAGGATCGCGAAAAGGCGAGAGGGAGGCGAAGGGAAGCGAAGAATAGAGCCGCAAACCTTCCCCCGAAATTTGGCGGACCGAGTTAGCTGTGTCTACACACCGAATCGAACATCGGCCATTCACAAAGGAGTGCTAGAGTCTCTCGGCACAAAGGAGTCGTTCCGATCAACTCGGCTTGGGCTATTGTACCTTCCTTTCGACGGCATCGCGATTCGTGCACGCGTTACCATCGACCTACATACGCGGGCCTGAAGGAAACTGCGCGTATATGCCGATTCTGCCGCGCGATTTGCATATATAAGGTGTTCCATACCTAGCCAGCCATCTTTCGCTTTCTTATAATGTGACCTTCGACCGATTTGGAGTTAAATTTTTTCTTAGACCGTCAAAAGAAGCAGTACAGTTAAGTAATATGAAAAAAGGACTTTGCGCGCTTTTGCTTCAGGAATTAAAAGTGCAAAGAGATAATGAAACTCTTCCTCTTTAATTTTAAGTAAAAACTTATTTTATCATAGATTCTTAATTCAAGAATTGGTCAAGAAGATATTTATAGTTAAGAATCGAGAACTTACGACAAATGATAAATGATCTTCTCTCGACGTTTTCGCCAAAGAGAAATTGGTCAAAAGATCCATCTAGGTGAAAGATGGCTAGGTACGGGACATCCTGTATATCCTGTATGTACACTGTGCGCACACTTTCGAGTTTTACCCGATTTCCGCGTTGTCGAAGTCCTCCACCTCGTCGTACCACGACATAATATGAAAGTGAATTCTTTCTCTACTCGTACCATATCCCACGCTGTCCATGTTGAGTACGTTCACATTCTGCCATACTCCAAATCGTTCTGCAACGAGCGACTCGTTTCAATAAGACATCCGTATGCACTCCGCGACATCGGTAGAGTAATCATTCTAAGAACGGTTATAACAAGGTTCGCTCATCGTTTTCTCTGTCTAATAAAACTCTTGGCTTTTTTTCCATAATTTTACAAATATCAAAATTGCTGTAATTTGATTTCAAAAAAAGTTTCGACATTTTAGATTCAAGAAAATATCGTGTCCTTAATATTTCTTATTACGAAAAATAGAGTCATTTTTGCACCAAAAGCGTCAAAATCTGCGAGCTCCGAATAAACTCTGGTCAAAATCCGCTCCATTAGAAAATTAGAGGATTCTCAGTTTTATGTACATAATGCAACGCATACATGCGCATGTTTCAATGGCCGCATCGATAGAACAATTTCGCGTCTGCACGGGTTATTGGATATTGAAAAATAACGGCGCGACGAGAGAGTGAGAGGGAGGGAGCGATGAAAAATGAGATATATCCGTTGGAGTTACTTGCCAATGTCTCGGCACTGATCCCTCTCGAAGAGCTTGCACTGCAACGCCCATCTACGCGCTATAACGGCGAGCTCGTCGTCCCACATCTGTCGAAACAAATGACGCTTCAGATGCCGTCTCCGCCATCCCCGGGATAAATGATTAAATATTGCGCGTGTTCCGTCGATTTTTCTACCAATTCCATCATGGTCCTCGCGGCAGGCTGCGGCCCAGGGTTTCCGCGGCTCTCCTTCCCGCTCGCTATAGCGACCCGATAAAAATTATGACTGTCGAGCACGGTTTCGATATCCTCCCCGTCGAGATCGCTATACTCCATATCGATGCAATCCTCACTCTTGCAATCGGACTGCGCAGAAATGAGTAGCGATTGTAAAATGATAATTCTTTCGTTACGAGAGAGAGTTTAATTTCAATTTCGTCTGATGATGTGAGAAATCTCAGTTTGAATTTGTATCAATGACTTTACTTCTTTTTCTTATTATTTCTTTTTTGTTATTTATTATTTTTTACCCCTATGACTGCGAATTTATTTATGTAATCGATGTTTAAATTTACTTTTTAATTGCACTGAGAATCCAAAAAAAAAGGATCGAATTTTACTTAAATGTTTCACATGATCTTAGTTATATTAATTTTATAATTACAATAAAATAGAGTTTTATCTACTCCGCTTGGCTCTTGTCATCTTCTACCTCGATTTTTCGATTATAATATTTTAAAGGATGTATGTGATTATGATATCTTACAGGATGTATTATTTTAATAAAACGATTAGAGTTAAATATCTGGATGTCGAATATAATATCGGCATGTTTTGTCACGACTTTGAATATTGATTTATGAATAGAATATTCAATATTGGATATTGAATATTAACTTGCTATTTTAATCGATCGAATGTAGTTTACATGTATGCAATATTACCCAAGCAGTTTCTATAAATATTTACAGGGAACATGCACATGGTGTGATTGGGACAAACACGGCAATAATTTTTGTCCTCGCGGTCGCGCGTCGATAATATCTTTCCTTTCACCTCGTCGTCGCCATCGCCGTAACGCGCGAGGAAGAATAACAGACAGAGGGTGCGAACTGTCATCCCCGGATCGAACTTCATCATCGTCAACGCCATCGCCGCCGCCGCGAAATTGGCCGCGCGCGTCAGCTGCAATTGCGCTTCAGCTGCGCGCCAGGCTTAATCGCGAGTCCTTCTTCTTTTTTTTTCTCGCGCCAGTTGCCCAACTTCAAACCGCGCGAATCAATTTAGCGACTTCGACAGTTCAGAGATGCCTGAATTGGTAGGGAAATTTATCGCGCAACGGAACGGAAATTCATATCGCCTCCACGCGAATCGAGTCGGCCGATTTTGCGCTTGATCGATGCGCGAACCGGAAACGAGACGTATATACCTAAGCAACGCATCGCGCAAACTATTTCAATTCCGCATTTATTACGGGACCGAGAATTCGCGGCTGCGTGTAAAGAAAACGAAATCGCTGCCCCCTGATAAATTGTTTCGTGGGCGGAATGCCCGGCACTCGGCACAGGTCGATATTTTTATTTGCTTGCGTGGCACATTGCTTTATATCCGAATTTATTTATCCTCTCTTCTCCTTCTTTCCGCATTGCGAAATATTGCGGTGGTTGTATTTCGTGTCGTTTAATTCGCGTATCTGATCGATTTAAGCTCGAATGGTATTTTTGAAATCTTCGCCATCTGATAATCATGTGTGTGTATTTTAATTAATATTAATAAAATATTCAATAATATATGTATATGTAATATTGTACGTATAATATAATACATATATACAATTCATAGAAATTAATATTGAACAATTGAGAGAAATAAAGCGTATATATAAACTGGATGTAAAATCTGTATCAAACTGAAAGTAATAGTGAAAAGCAAAAATTTAAAAAAAAAATATATAAAAAAAATATATAAAATATAATAAACGATTCCCCTCTCTCTAACTATATAAGGTACAATTCTGGGTGGAACAATTTTGTAGTGTTTATTCCCCCCCTAAGTGCGATTCATAAAGCTTTCGATAGTAATTCTGGCATAGCGGGTCGAAATTTGTTTGTTCGATCGTTCCCCCGCGGGAGATGTTATAACGTGTAAACGTGCTTGTTCGGCAACTTCGTTGCTTTTGCCGTGTCGTGTGCGGCGCGTGTTTTCATTTCGCGAGAGCCGAAGCCGCCTCTCATATCATTACTGTTTCAATACGCATGGGAGATAAGAACTTCGCAAGTTCCGTCGCGGCGAGACGGCCCAACATTTCGCCATCTCTTCTCTTGCCGTATCGCTATATCGCGACAATAGGTAGAGATTGTCGACGAAATTAATGTATGGTAGCCATAGCGAACTATACTTGCGAGAGTGAATCGGATTTTCAATCAAACGCTCTTCTCTCGAGCGATATTTTAGTCAATTGAACATTGTATGTCTATCCGTAGTTTTCCTAAAAATTCTTCTTTTCTCAGCAATTAAATATATATAAATAAATAAAAAATATTTCTATAATAATCTGTTTCACACATGTTGTATGCAACACAAAAAGAGCAAATTTTGGGAGCGTAGACTACATGACGCGTTTAACGACATTGTAAATTTACTTAACGTTTTAACGTAAAACGGTATGCATATGCGACAACTCGATTTTACAAGGGTTGATTGTTTTGTCAGTAACGCAATTTACATTTCCGAGTAATGGCATGTCAAACATTTTGATTAAAACGAAAAGCAGCATATGGGCAATGAAACACGCGAAAGAAATTAAAATTAATCTGAAGAATTTCAAATTAATAATGCGCACTTGAAAATAGTTTATTTCATATATAATATGTTTCATGTACACAAATAGTATCCGTATGCACAAGTATATACACGGTGATTTCAACAGATTTCAAGATATTTTTGCCTTTAGCGAATGCGTTTAATCTTCGATTTCAAGATATTTTTGCCTTTGGCAATGCGTTTAATCTTCGACGATTGTAATATCTAAAATTGTTAATTATGCACAAGAATCGGATAAGTAAGAAACCAGTTAATAATTACTATCAGCGAGAATATGACTATTGTCGCACAATATTGCAGCTTATAACTTGCCGAATGTTTTAATTGCATAATTGGCGAATCTTGTAAGAGATCTAAAATCTGGAATCTCCTTCAAAGTTGGAAATATCTTCTAAAGCACAAGAAAAGATACATTGCCTGCGCTACACAGAATTGTCTGTATCTTTGAGAAATTCCTTAGCGGCTCATTTAATAGATATGCATACATGGATATGAAAATCTCTCATCGTGCAATCCCTATAGAAATTACGTAACGGTAAGTTAACATTGCTTGGTCCCTGGCATGTGTGTGTGTGTGTGTGTGTGTTTGCTTTAATAATTATCATACGGAAGCCTGTCACTTAATGGCATGTCGGCCACAATAAGAGACGCGATGCGCGAGCAAGATTAAGTAAATTATATTAGCAGTACTTAACATATAATATTGCCGTATATGCAAATCGATCGTATGTAATACAAACTGTTTATTTCGCTTGTAAAAGGTCTTTTCTTCTTAAGCTTTTTTTTTATATTAAGCATCATGCGGTATCGGCGAAAAAACTAATTTATGTAACATTAAACGTGCGTTTCAAAATTTCCTTTGAAAAAATAGTGATCCAATCTCTTATGTACGTGAGAAGTTATTGCTGATTAATTTTTTAATTTTAACTCTAATGCATTCTTATAATTATTTATAAAGTGTTATTTGCATATCTTCGATTAATGATTGTTTATATATCAGAGCGTAACTTCTGGGTTAAATCAAAATCACACATATTAGTTTTAAGCTTTAGAACTGAACTTACGCAATTTTTGAAATAAGTTCGAGTCTGAGGCTTCCTTACGCACGATCATCCATGTGCACGATCCGACGCCGTTGGCATCGGCGTCGTAATCAGTGCAGCGCAAAATATCATAATGTCATATTAAGGACTATCCGGTGCGTTATCCCGCCAAGCCAATATTGTGTTCATGTCGGTAATGCCACGCGTGCTCCATGGCTCGAGCGGATCCGAGGACGACGTCGGTGGTGAGGCCGCCTTATTCTGCTCAATCGATTCCCTTCTCCTCGGCTCCTCTATTTCCTTAGGTGATACTCTATGCATGCATTAAAAAGAGATGCCGACTAATTTGAGATACAATCAACTGCTGATATCAAGTCCTATAAGGTATTTTACTGCAGATATTTTTTAAGCTATATATTTCTTTAATCTACATTTTTTTAGCAAAAAACATTAAATAACACCAATTAACACCAATCGTACCTTCTTTCATTTTTTCTCTTTCAAATTTTGAATATTATATATGTATATTTTTGTAATTATATGTGTATTAATTAATTCAATGGATTTGTAATAAACTTTAAATGAAAAACCTATTTATATATATAATTTATTTACTTTAATTGAGTAGCGTAATATATTTTTTTGCTGAAACTATAAATGCAAGGAAATCTTTGTTAAGGTGAAATCTGCAATATGTACACGATAGTTTTATCCTGTATAACGCCAATGCGATGAGATGATTATTAGACAGAATTTAATTAAAGTTTTATTAAAATCATATCAGTTAACGTGCTGATCGTTATTTATTTAAAAGATATAGATTTTTCTCTCTTTCTCTCTCTTTTACTATCGACTTTTGTGGTGTTAAACCACATTATCGATATAAATATCGATTCAATAAATGTCGACTTTCAGCTTTAATTATATAAAATCTATCTAATTAATAAAGAGGCTATAAATTTGTTCACTGCTTATTGAAAATAAATAAAATCATTTATAAGTTCTCAAATATTTTTAAAATCGTATCTTTTATTTTTATTTATTTTTAATTAGATAAAAAAGTATTTCCCATTTTAGCTTTGAAAAATTAAAATGTACAATAGAATATACGAGGCTTTTTCATGTCTTTTTCTGATCCTCATTTAAATTTTTCTCGCAAATATAAAAATATTCTATTCGTGTCTAATTTCATTGTAATTTATACATATTACTTATCATGAAAGTATTAGAAAATATCATGATTTATTATCGATCATGAGTAAAAGATTGTTACCTGTTCTTGGCTGTTTTCGGTCGACGCTTTTGAATTTTATCGGGTGGCTTGAGTGGAATGCTACCATTCTGCTGGATTTCCGATTTAATTGTTTCCATGGGAGTTTTTTGACCTTCAGTTTCGACATGATTTATCGATCTTTCTTCCGGATCGTTGAATAATGGTCGATACCGTTGATTTCGTTCAATTGATATAGTGGACGAAGAACTGTCGCCATCATCATCACGGTGTGGCCGTTTCGATGTAGTTATGAACCTGTTATTCGCAGATTTTATCCTTCGAAGACGAGCTTCAGTGCCTAATAAATTATCTCCTGTAAACAATGGACATAATTTCTTTTGGTTAATACAAGATTTACAGATGTAAGTTCATTGATGTTTTTCACATTCTTGGACCGAAAATTTAAAACTTGTTACTATAAAGAGGTTTCCACATAGAAATACAAAGCTATTAAGAATTATGTGCTACTGTAATAGAAATATTGAAACTATATTAAAATTTTAGTAAAAAACGTTAAACTTTATTATGCATTTATCAAAAGGAGATTTGATTTACAATTAAAATTTATTTCAAAATGTATTTATCTATATTTCTCTATTTATTCTCTTACTCTTAATTTTGTATAAATACATTTTTGTTATCATGTTCTCTTTTATATTTATTTTGTATTATATAATTTTATATTTAATAATTTAAATTTTATATTTACATAAAAGAAAATTGAAACTGTATTTTTAATTTTTCATTAATATGATTTTATTGCAATATTATTTATTAAATATATATTTAATTAAAAATAAATTCTCGTTTTCTTTATAAATGTAAAGTAAAATTCTTTATAACAAATATTAACAAATATTTTTTCATAAAGTGAAAGAGGGGAGTGGTCACAAACATTTCAAAATATATTTAGCACGCGAATATTTCGGTTAAATAAAGTTCTTTGATATCTGATTCTTAGCAAATTATTTTTTTCTCTATCCTAGCGTTCTAGTATTATATAGTATTTGCATTACTTAACTCAAAACGCAAAGACGAACGCCAGAAATTATAGCATAAGCATGCATGAGTAAGAATTTCAGGTTAAATGAAACTCTTTTGAAACTTAATTCATGGTAATATATTCTTCCTTTTATCGTGAGAGATCTTAAAGAGTGCCACGATATCAACATTTTTTTTATATAAAACGTTGGAGTAATGATTAGAAATCTTCAATCGTGTAAATTTACGCATGAATAAGAATTTCGAATTAAACGCACCTTTTTCAGATTTTCATTGTTGCTAAATTATATTTTTTTCTATCTTAAAAGATCTTAAATTGACAGTACTTGCCTCTTTTGATATAAAACATAAAGACGACTATCAGAATTTTCAATCATGCGAATAGTTTTGGAAATTTTATAATTGATGTATATTTTTTACTATCTTTTAGAAAGATTATTTGTCATTTTAATTAAAATATTAACGTCTAATCATTTTGCTCACGTTTTTTTGTATATTTGTACATGACAATCATCAGAAGACTTTCGATTTTTTCTTAATTTTTCTTATTTTACACAAGGTATATATATAATATTTACTAATATTTTAATTGTATTATAAATATAATAAAAATATATATATATATATATATATATATATATATATATATATATATATTTAAAGTATATTTTAAAATAAAATTTAAAATATTTTATATATATTATATTTCATAATAGTATCAAATAGATTATTATTTCGAGATAAACAAATACTTAATTTCACGAGGAAAAAATAATGAATTAAATAAATTATATGCTTACCTCGCGATTGCTCCACTGTGGCCCGATGTTTCCCTGCGTTTTACTTTCTTTTCTAGCTGCTCTTTTACTGTTTCTTCATGGCACTCACTCGCGAGAACACTTTTAATTACGATCATGCTCGTAGAACACAGATCGCGCGACACATTGTACTGCACTTCCGACACATTAATTGCACGAGACACGTATTTTATTTATTATATTGCGACAAGAGAACAACGCGTATAAAAACTACGATCTGTGCTCGACATTCAAAATTTGCGTAGCCAGATTAACCCGCTGCTCGCAACATTTTATTGTTAACAAATATATGCTCTCGTTTTAAAACGACTAAAACAATCTTGTATTAAAATAGAAATGCACAATATACGAGTTTATGAATTAAAGATAAATGTTCGTAGAATGCAAAACGAAAATATTCTCGCTTTATTGACTGCTCGTACGATAAATTTCGATAAAATAAATCACGTACGCATTTTAACCAATAATCGATGTACGTACATATAAAAAACGTCAAAAAAAGCTTTATCTGATTGATAAATTTTAAATTAGTTAAAAACACTATGTATTTTTAGTATCGCGCATGTGTATAATTAAACGTCACCGGATACGGAGTCAGAGTACATTTTGTTCTTAGAATGTTTCGTTAATAATTGATAAATTTTGATAACGGTAACTTTATTCCTCACGTATGATATTACACGAGTTGAATTAATAGCTAATTAAGACGGGAATCGTTAGAAAACAGAGGAATAATGCGATGAAATACGAAGTGACTTGTACCGCTGCCTACTCACCCGAGGTTTCGCTGCCCGAATGTAAACAAAGCCGCGGAATGTAAACAATAGTGCATTATACACCGAGAAACGAAGGCCAAATACCGCATAGTAAACAATATTTGTTGTAATAGCGAAATATTTAACACATTACACTACACATTACACTAGATATATGTGAAATATATCGTCTTTAAATTTCAAATTAATTATTAATAAACTATTGATACATTATTTTTAATTACTTTGTTCACTCGATCTTGCGATTTGTGTATTATTGAATAATTTTATACAATTTTTATACAATTCAAAAGTAATTATCAAAATGCCTCTAAATCAGCGAAAAATGCGAGATACATTCGAATTTAAATATATTTTGGGAAATAATTATATTATTATCAATAAATTCCGCATTTAAATCTTAATTTATAATTTTCGTTCCTTATTACTTCGATATTTATTTCAAGTTAATAAATCGCGAGGAAGATATGCTTTGAAAGAGATAAATAACTGTATGCTTACGGGTATGCTTACGAATCGTCAATCGCGAGAGTTAATTAATTGCGAAGGGATGTTAATCTCTAATTGTTATCTAAATATCGTACTTGACATCATCCGATACTTTATCGTATTATGAAGAATAAATGATGATACACATAGCATCTCTTGTCATGTAATTAATCTCATGAATACAAATATTAAATTATAATTAAATAATATAATTAAATTAAACATACATTATTAATTATAATTATTAATAATACATCATAAATTGCTTATTCTACTTGCAATATATTTATTTAAAGTAGGTATTGAAGTAAGAGAGGATAGAATTGTTTGATTTGTGAAATTTTGATATGCTAATTATTTCTTTAAATGTTTGAATGTTGAAAAGATATAAATATGTAAAAAATTTTATAATAATTACTTCTTTAAATATATTTTCGAATGTATCTTGCTAAATAGAGGAAAAATACGACGAATTTTAAAATATATGGATGAAATACGGAGTGACTCGTATCGCTGTTTACTTGCTCGACTCTCGTTGTCCGAATGATAGAAAAACTATGAAATGTAAATAATAGCGGGTTATACACCGTGAAAAATGAAAGCTAAATATTGTATACATATTGTGACATTAGCCCGTGTATTTTGTTATACTCGCGGAACAAATTAACTCAACTCACATATTATCATATGATATCAAGATAATATTATCGTGTCATTAAAAAAATTTATTATTTATATATATATATTAATAAATCGGTCATTAATAAAATATCCTAACAACAAGTATATAATATGTCGATTCCGAATCAAATGACATTTGATTTATAAACGATGCAGTAATAAAGTAAATAAATGTATAATTTATGTGTGTGTGTATATGTATCAATCGTATAGCAAAACTTTAGCATTTGTACATTAATGTTAAAACGCAAGTACTTACTTTATTCGATTAAAATCTATCGTGCGAGAGGAATAGAAGAATAAAAACATTTTTAAATATTGCGCGTTCTACAGATATTTTTCATACAGAATGTTATATGCAAATTTTGGCTTCATATAGAAATACATATATATATATATATATATATATATATTTCCTTACACTTACATTTTAATACAGAAATATAATTTTCTTAAAACAAGAGCGTATATTACTTATTCAATAAAATTGTTGCAATTATGTCAAGTTGGCCGTGCAATTTTCAAATGCCAAGCTTCGTGAATCGTAATTTTGTGGAAACATAATTTCTACGTTGTTTCTTCGTCGTGATAATAATAAATAAAATACACGACACATGCGATTAATGTCAGGAATATAAAGTGCCGCGCAATCGTCGTCTTGTGCTGATTAGTGCGGGCGCGATCGTAATTAATAGTGTTTTCGCGAGTGAGTGTAAGTGCCATGAAGGAGTAACAGAGGATAAGCAAGAGAGGAGAAGCTTTAAGGAAGATCAGGCAACAGCGAAACAACCATAAGGTAAGCAATTTATAACTTACTTAACTTATTATTTGTTACTCATAAAATTAATTACTCGTTTATCTCAAATATATCAGCAATAATGATAAATTTGATCAGGTATATCAGATATATAAAATATAATTGTAAATAAATCATCGCAAAAAAATCAAGTTTTTTCAAGCGATTATCAGCATATAAATATACAGAATAATATGAAGGAAACAATTAACATACTAATATTTCCAACACATTAAATAACTTTCCTAAAGAAATGATAAAAATATACAAGCATATAAAATTATTTAAAATTCACATTCGTGTATGTATAATATAGTGATTAAAAATTCCTGAAAGAAAAAGAGAAAGAGAGAAATTTTCCTGTAATTCGTATTAAAAAGAGCAAATATATACATGACACATACAGAGCAAATGTATACATAACACTCTTTAAGATTTCCTAGATAAAAAAGAAATAATTTACCAAGCCTCAGAGTTTTAAAAAGTTCCATTTAGATGAAATATTCACGTACGCTTAAATGAATTCCTAAAAATTCAGACTTTTTACATTTCAAATAAAAATATTAAAGGATTTTATCTTAATTTATAAAAATCGAGAATATATTTATCTAAAATTAATTAAATATGTGTAAATAATAATTACTATTATCGAGTAGATTGAGTAAATCAGAAATTGAAAATTCAGTTTTATTTTTCTTTATGCTCAAACAGAATTATAATGAGTATATGTAATATATAATAAGTATATGTTATATAAGATTATATTAACGTAAGAACAAATATCTTTATGCGAAATCTAAAGTAAGAAGATAACAAGATAACAAGATAAAGATACATAAATATAATTTAATAATAAGATTAAGATTAATCTCAATTAAGATATTATTTCTCTATGAATATAAAACCAAATTTTATTCAATACTTAATTTTTATTGTAATTTTATCGTTTTTTATGTACAGATAAGAATGCCTTTCTACCTGAATTTGTATACTTTATTTTAATAATCATATATAATATTATTATTTTAGGCAAAGAATTTTTGTCCCCATCATAATTCATACAGCCATTTCTATAGACTTACTTCATAATAGTGAATTTTAAATTTTTACTCCAAGCATATTTCAAACTTCAACTATGTAAAACTTATAATTAAAAATTATCATGAAATTTATAAAACAATTATTATAAAATTATCATATTAATAATTATAGACAAAATAGCATTTCCAAAAATATATAAATTATTTAAAATGTAAATGATCTAAAGTACAATTATAAATATCTAAAAAACTGAAAACTTGGGAGAATTATATAAGCCGTTTTTGAATTTTAATAATAAAAATTAATTTCTTACTTACCACCGAGATCGTTATCACTAGATTCCATAAAGTATTGCTTCTTAACGATGAATTTCTCAGTGATCGGCGGAGGAATCATAGCAAAATGTGCGAGAATTTCTGGATCAATTGCAGTTTTCACCGAAGCTTCGCTGGTAGCTAGAGCAGACTTCGCTATTTGTAGTAGGATTTCGTAATTTGTCGTAGTCTCGGAAGCGATGGCTAGTTCCAAAAATGGATCTTCGAGCTCCATAGTTGCTTCGAGCGCTTTTGTTTCTATATATTTAATATTTATTATTTAATTACGTACACAAAATCATAAAATTTGCGAATTTTAAATATACTTATAATTTATTCTTATTATCAGAATATTTGCAGAAGTAAAATCAACAAAAATTTTTGTCCATACTTACGGTTCGTATTTTTTAAATTCATCGCTTCCACATCCTTCACGGGACCAATGGAATTGTCGATTAAATCCGTCAGACCTAACAATTTAGTTGGTTCCCCAATAGGCTGTTTATGTGGTTGGACACTCGTCACCGTTTCTGGATTATTCTGGGTCGTTTTCATCTGGTTGGGAATGGCTTTCGATTGTGTCGTTTTTGTTTGTTTCGCATCGATATTGGTGGGTATGCCTTCTGTCGCCGTGGATAAGTCAAAGTCATGTGCAAAGGCCATTACGTCCAAAGCTGCGGTTAGTGCATCACCAAAACCTGCAGTAACTGCCGACACTTGCGGTTGGCCAGCATTGGGACTATAATACACGTGAAATTATTGCGCAGCCACAATGTTCCATGAACGGATTGATATATCATGAAAATTGGTTGTCACGTATTTATTCAAGACTTATTATAAAAAAATCACTATAATACTTATGTATACATTATACTATAATATTTATTATAATATTAATTTTAATAAATATATATTAACCATTAATCATCTAATCCGAATATAATAACCATTATAGTTTTTGAAAACATAATCCAATTTTATTGACGTATAATTAATTAAATAAACATTAGATGTTCGAAATTGCAATTTAATTTGCCAGCTAAGATGTTTTCATAGAGTATACAGTGATCGATGTTTCGAGGAACTGATTCTTTGTTATTGAATAGATCTATTCATCTTGCATCCTGCTACGTAAGAATTATGTAACGCATCGTGCGCATCGAGCTTCATAAATATGTAATAGAATCGAGATACGGTCACGTTCGCGCCGCGTTATTACGTAGAAGCACAGAGCCAATCCATGAAGGACTCCGATGTTTCTAAACGCTGGCGACGTTAGCTATGTCCGGATTGCACATGACATGCTCGACGGAATTACGAGGTGATAAAAAGTATCGTCTGAACACCGTTTCTCTGACATAGTGACTCATCCAACGCAAGGGCAATCATAAATCTATACACTGCAGGTTGCGAACGGTCGAGACACAACATCAGTCAGTAATTAAAATAGATTTTCATTCTTGTAGTGGATTTACAATAATTAAATAATTAATAAATAATTAATAAATAATTATTATATAAGAAAAGTAAAAAACATACTATAATAAAAGAAAATCAAAGGGTCGAGAAAAAAATATATTATTTTAAATTTTTATCTGATAATAATATAACATAAACAAATATATATAATCTGTATAATTATAATAATAAAAATGTACATTATAGTTAATAATTTTAGCAAAATTGAGATATATAAGAAACGAAATAATAAAACATGAATATTTTCAAAAAAAATAAAAAGATAATATTATGAAATATGGATAACTCTCTAAAGAGAAATAAGATATGATGAGATGCAATGAAAGTATCATTACCTGACTCGTACAGGAGTAGAGAAGGACTCACGGCCCCACATTATATGTCGAAGCTCCTCCCCAGTCATCCCTCGTTTTCTCAGTTCGTTTATCGTAACTTTTCCGACTCGCTGCAAAAGTGCGATGTATAAAGCGAAGAGATAAAATTAAAACGATCTGTCATGTTGTTTTTATAGATAGAAATGGACTTTGAAAAGTAATTTTAACAATCATTACACATGAACGATGATTAATTAATACTTCACATACAACATTAGCGATATTCAAATAATGACAGTTTTCATTTGGTGAATTATTAAATCTATTAATTTTTAACCCATCTTGGGGTAAATATTTCGCGCAGTTATTCTATTGTGACAAAATTTATTACATCGTAGCAAAATTCGATGCGTGCATTTTACGAGAGTCGATACCAGAACCTATATCAGTTGAATGGGATGCCGATAAATAAATTCTGACGCTTGATGCACGGGTGTAAAATAAATCTTGTATACGCATCGCTGGCGTGCATATGTACGAAAAAAAGAAGAATAAATATAAGTAAATAAATCACCTTCCAATTAGCTACGGCGCCTTTACGCTGCTTCGCTTTGGTTTTCGATTTGCTTTTAATAACGAGCACGCCTCTTTGCTCCGAAGCAGGATTGTTCGGATCGTCGCCGGGTCCTAGCTTGATACTGTATTCTTGCAGATAATTGTGAGCGTCTTTTTGCGATACGGCACGTTCCAGAGACACCACGATTTTTGCCCACTTGATGTAAAAAAAATGATATGTATTTAATTGAACAGACGAATGCAAGATTTATTTATGTGATCTATGTGTATATTCATATTTATATTTATATTCATATCATAGTTATGCGGCTCAAGATTATTATTAAGCACGAAGTAGCTAGCAATAAAATTCGCGAATATTTCACAATTTTTATTCCACATTATTATTTTCATAAATTGATCCGATACAGCATGAATTTCCTTCGAATTTAATATTTAATATCGATAATGCTTTTAATGGTATTATATTCAGAAATTTGCATCGTATTGGAAAATTGTTTCGAAATTATCTAACATTTAAGAAAGTAATCCGGAACATGAATATCTTCATAGATATTAAATTTTAAAAAATTGTGAATTATTTTAAATCAAACCTGCTTAACGAATTCCTTTTCGCTTTGCTCGATAACGTGTGCGTACGTATTACCCATCATAGCAATCAACATGTTGAGTAGCAGAATGGGCACAAGCACCATAAAAATCGCGAAGACGGTTTTGCTCAAGTTGGGATAGATCGTGTTATTCAATTCCGCATACTGCAAT
Organism: Camponotus vicinus; assembly: GCF_025532165.1. Taxonomy (NCBI): domain Eukaryota; kingdom Metazoa; phylum Arthropoda; class Insecta; order Hymenoptera; family Formicidae; genus Camponotus; species Camponotus vicinus. The sequence continues at coordinate 22,880,226 of NW_028141976.1, read as the reverse complement.
ACACACGGATATAAGTATAATAGGATAAATACAACGCAACAATAAATCGTCGCGCGTGAATATCGCGAGACAATTATAAGTATATATGCTAATAAATAAGCGGCCACATAATGTTCAATGTTGCGTGCCCACCGCGACATAGAATTTTCAAACGGAAACTCGTATTCTCCGTACTTCGTGCCCCCTCTCCCCCCTTTACTCTTGTATCATCCTCTTTTTAATTCAGTGCAACGAGTTAATCGTTATACGAACTACAAAACCGAGCAATGATTTTTACTGGACAGGTGGTATTTTACACGTCCGTTGTCCATTTGTGCGAGTGCGCGCGACCAGCGTGCTAAATCTTTAATTTCGTCAGGAAACCATATTGTAGTGTATTTTGTGCGACGTGGAATTGTCCGTGATTGAAATTCAAGATTCATGGCGGCATAGCCTGACACGCCATTGACTGGAAAAATATTTGGAATGATATAAACGTGCGCACGTGACATTTAATCTGACGTAGAACAATTAAATTAATGTTACGTAATGCTCCGTGCAATTTATTTGAATCATAAGAACAAGAACGATGAGTAATAGACGATGAATAAATTTATTGACAATACGAGAAGTAGACAACAAATATCTTATTTTTGCAAATATTGACACATTAGGCAAATATTATATCGTATACAAGAGCGCAGGGAAAAAGAAGGGAAACGAACGAGAGGGTGTACACATGTGCGTGCATGCGTGCAAGATAAGGGTTCGCGGTAAAAAGTGATATGTCAATAAAGCAGTAATCTATGGCAAAGCTTGCATAGCTTACAATATTATTACGTTACGTTATAATCGCCGAGGGTTATCTGAAACAATGCCATCCAGGTCGAAACATAAGAATGATAAAGAGATGATTTCACGCCTGGAAATCCCTTGTAGAGAAAATAAAACGACTGCGAAAATCCGAAGAGCATGATTGTGTAGATTATACCGAAAGTCAACATATCACCAGTTATCATGCTGTATACCATCGTGACGAATGGACCAGTCAATCGAATTGCTCTAGAAAAAAAGAAAGAATAAGAGAAATCACACATGATATATACATTAAATAAAAATATAAATCTTTCAAAAATTATAAAAATAAATAATCCATGCAAAAGCTCTTTTTAAAAAGAAATTAATGTTCAAAAAAATAATCAAGATAAAAAAATTAAGTTTTATTTTGTTTTATATATATATATATATATATATATATATATATATATATATATTCAAATTTACCTTGCATTTAATTATGTAGTTTAATTATGTAGTTCATATATTAGATACCAACAAAATTATCATTATTGCGTGTGTGAATGAGGTGTTGCATTTCATTCAGCAGTATTCACACATCAAAATCCGGAGTAAATCAATCTATTAACGTCATCAATATTGATTTCATTCGCATGACACAAATACGCGTAATATTATGCAAAATCCATCATAAAACATTTGTCCATACGATGCATATGTGTATACGGAACGCATTATGATTACATCTCTCTAATCCGCTAAAATAATGTGCTTTTTAGTTTGTCCGCGTCAATCGTCAAAGCTAAATTGAAATATCGTCATACCGTACAAATTGATACATATCTCCTTTGCGGTACACGCGTAATTAATTCCGTTTAATTCCGATAAATGTAGTGTTATTCAAGGTTATCGTCAAACTCGATTTCTTCGTAATTTTATACGTCAATAATAATAATTTATCATCTCCGAGTTTGTATCATTGCATATTTCTTATGAAATGTTCTTGTGAATATGTTTCTGTAAAATTTATTATTTACATTTACCAGTATTAAATTACACTTATAGAAATGGCTTTTGATAACGAAATGTTCGGTTAACAAGTTAAAAAGTGCATGGCTTTGAACACTTGATATCGGAGTTCAGTGTATCGCATGTTATCGCGTTTCCAGTAGCCACGATAACACGAATAGGTCAGGCACGCGAAAAGTGCCTGTGCAGCTATTCGGCGTGCATATGTAAACCACTCTTCTTACACGCAGCTCAAATTTATAACTTAGTAAAATAATTAAATGTTAATAACTCAACCTAGCAGAGGAAGTTAAATATATTATTGATTAAAATAATCGATAACTTTGGTTAAATATTCTTCTTATCTCTATAAAATTTTAAATAAATCATATAGAATAGGAAAAAAATTATGATCACTAATTTATGATTTTTAATTATCAAAAACTGTAAAAATATCTTTATATTATAACGCTCGAATAATTAAAATTATTCTCATATTTTAAATGCGCATAAATGAATTTCGATAATGACTTATAATAAAAATGACATGACTAAATTTAAAAAAGGAAGGAAATTCATTATAATAATATGTAGAGCGTTTAAAATGTTTAAAAGTCATTTTTTTTATCAATATCACTATGCTCAGTACGAAGAAATTTCATTTTAAGTTAGCGTATTACTGATTGCGTTAACTTTATAATACTCTAGCATAAGTAAGTTACGACACTTTTGTTATCGCAAAGTTGGAATCGCGACTACTAATATAAAGCAGACTTCGAATAAAATATTAACGTATTATATCTCGTCGACATTGAAGCAATTTATATGGAGAAATCTATTTTTTAACACATAATCAATATCGTCTAATATCAACAGAATTTTCATATTATATTCATAATTATTAATTATTGATAATTATACATATTTATTTAAAAAATATAATTTTTTCATAAATACTTTAATTGCGGCTAAAAGGAATAATGTTTTTTGCCAATTATTACATTGAATCCTCTTTTCTTCATCTGTCAATTTTTTTACATTTTAAAGACTGCGTATTTACATGCATACTATTACAGCTAACAATAAACAAAATGAAAACACGCATTGATAAAATCAAAACGATATGTAATCCGAGATTCACGGCATCCGACGTATCATATGCGAGTACAATAGGGGCGCGAGCCGGAACTGCGGATCGGAATCGCACGACGAGCGATTAAAATCGATGCCGTCACCATCGGCACGGGAGAACAGCAACGGAAAACAAAAGCTTTTTAATCCCGGCACCGTATCCGCGCCCGTCGACGGGCCGACAAATTTTTCAGATTTATCATTCGTCCGGGATTAAGATTGAAGAGACTCGCGTGGCTCCGCGAAAATGAACGAACGAACGAATGAATGTACGAACGACTCACCAACAGCGTGATCGACGAATAACGGCGGAAAAGAGAGCATCGATCGAGTCTCCATTAACTCCGACGACGACGTCGTCGTCGGTCGGTTCTACCCTCTTCCGCTAATCGATGGGTGACCTTATCTTGTCAAGGGTTACCGACGCCCATAAATCTTCGGTCTTTTTCACGGAGTAAGTTCAAGGGAGGGTACAGCCGCGATAGAAAAGACACTATGGAGCCTCCGGTATAACTTGCCCGGGGTTTATAGCGAGAACGGTATAAGCGATGCAACTTGGATGAGGGATATAACATCGTTGTGTTCCGGGTATCGTGTATATGTTGTCCCGGGAAAATCAATAGGGACGTCGACTTCCGCTCGGCAAACAAGTTTCCGCTATGCAAGTCTTCCTCGATATACTTTCATCAAAGTTCCAGAAAGCGGCGCGTCGTATACTTTCTTCCTTTCTTTTTTTCCTTCGTGTAACTACACGAGTAATTATATCGGATTAATACCAGATGAGCCATCGCATCCATCTTCCAATGATGGATTAAAACCAAGATATTCGCGATTATTGTTATAATCAACAATAATAATAAAAAAATATCTTCACAAAAATTGGCCAATTTAAAATATTACTGAGAAAGTATTGTGTATTCCATCTCTCTCTTACATCTAAAGAGCGCACATCTTGGATTATTACATTGTACATATACAGTACCGGTCAAAAATATATCATCTTTATGTTTCTCGAGGATAACTTAATTCAAAGGGCATATTTCTATCTAGTCAAATATGTTTAATACCAAGTATGTAAGTTACTGAACAATAAACTTTTCATTCAATAATAAAAACAACAACTCAAGAAAAATTGATTATAAATATATACACTTTGAATTAAGTTATCCTCAAAAAAAAGGTGATATATTTTTGGCCGGTATTGTACATATGAGTAACATTTATATAATATTAGATACATGCATGATTTTGATTTTCCAATCAATTTGCGCATTTAATATTCATAAATAAAGAATCTCTGATTTAATAGTAAAACTTTTAAAGATATATAAATACATGATTTCCAAAGAAACTAAATTTTAATTTGATACTTAAACTGTTAAAATGCACTTAAAAAAGTGACGAAAGTGAATAATGAGTAACATTGTCAGAAAGTTTATTATAATTTCATTTTTAATGCTGTAATTCTGAGTATAATTATAAATCTACAGAGCTTAAGGGACAAAGAGTCGACTGTCAGATTTCCGTGTGTGTATATAAAAAGTAGAATATAATATATTTTATTTATTGAAAGTGCAGTAAGAACCATGACATCTCCCCGCGAATAATTACTGTCCATCAGGGTCCTCTTTAGAACCTAGTCGTCACTTCGTTTAAGTATACGTGCAGTAATTCCTCAAAGGCTCCCGCGCACTCGGTGCCACGATGTTTCTTGTCCTTCATCATGGCTGTCGTTCGCTTGGCAATAAGCCACAGTCACGCCTTAGATTAATTTCGCACAAAATTTAACGGGAGTCTGCTACAACCACCTCTAAAGTTACGGCCTAAGTGCTTTACGATGTACCATTTACGACGGGCCTCCATTTTACGTCTGTTTAAATTCAATATACACTCTTTACGCCTGCACAAGTTCCGTGAACTTCTCTGTATACCTTATAGCCAGCTCTTAGGCACGTTATATCTAGGCACAGCTGGAGGACACCGGAAAGAGGGCAACATAATGCTTTCTGCTTGATTATTGATTCTTTATGCGTTTAGTTTTCTTTCATTTTGAGAATCGAAGATCGTAGAAATTTTTAAATTTCTATATTTTTTTAAATATATATCAATATTACGATAAAATATATAATGATAATTAATAAAAAGTTAAAGATTATCAGTAATTAATATTTTTACTTATAAAAAAAACACTGAAATAAAGTATAACTTATAATTCCTAAAAAAAATTTGATAATATCAAAAGAGATAGATATCGTTAAGACGATCATTATACGATTTCTAGAAAAGTATAAACGATAGATAGCGGTTGACATTCATCTGGAATCTCACGTATCTATCGAAATATGACATCTCTGTGATGTTTACGTGTGCGGACGGATTGCGGTGGAACAAACCGAGAAGTTTGTCGAAAGGAGCAGCTGCAATCCAACCGTGCCACTTTCAATGTCGATCACGTAGCTTTGATATCACGTATTAGGAACGTATAAGTACAATGCGAGCGCACGTCCTCGCCTCTCAATAAACGATTTGTCCCATTTTTCGCGGAAGTACGTCCGACAGGAGGTACGTCGACATTCGTCAAAGTGTCGTTAAGTAAAACGCTTGTGAGAAGCGCGTTGTTCGCAAACGTCGTTCGTTGTAACAAACGAAGGAAGCGAATTCACAAGTCGTGAAAGTTCTTTCCCGTCGTAACGGGAAATTTCATTTGCAGAATCATTTTCTGTAATGAGTTATGGTGATTTGCGGTGAGATATTCACGTGAAACGTAAAAAGAAATTGATGTCAAGTTATAATGACAATACAAAGTGTGTTAATGTGTTTCAGAGAAAATAATTACAGTATAATGAGACAATAAAATAATAAAATTTTTCATCAGGCACTAAAAATTGTACAAATTTTTTTCGTAAAACGAAACATTTCCACAAATCGGATTATGATACGTTTAATACATGCTAATAATACCAAACATTTCGTTAAAATAACGTGTATGGAGAGAGAAAATGCATCCTTTTATAAAAATAGAAGTACTTTTTTTTCAACTCTGCCCTCGATACTCTATTATGTTTTTCTCCCTCGTTAATCTACCATATTTAACCGGTATCCCTTTTTAACGGATTATAAAAATAATCAATCACGATTATTTTCTACGCTACATATGCAAAATTCTGCGAGATAAAAATATATTAAATTATATCTGCGCGCGAGTGGGAAGTACATTAAAGTGTACATCTGTCGCATTACGGAAGAAAAAATCTATTCGGCATTTAGTCCGGTAAAGCGGTATGTACAGGTGGCTGTAAACACATCGCCGGATTACACGTGGCGGTTGTCAGGCGCTAAAATGATGCGTAAAACAAACGTAGTGACAGAGATGTAACGAGTGGGACCTGGTCGCACCAGTAAATTGCAAGCACTTTAATTTCGCAGTGACACTTCCGCCCTCTCCCCCCCTCCTCACTAGTCTCTTCCTCTCTGCGCGTTTCTTGTATTATTACTTACCCGGCGAAAAACATGAGAAGAAACCAGGAGCCCGGGACGGCGAACACCAATATCGCATCCTCCGCGTGCCGATTTCCGGCGATACGACATGGAATGCACGCGAGAATGAGTAGATTGCTGATCACGAATATCAACTTGGCTGGCTCGTGGCTCTGAAATGCAAATACGCGCAAGCCGAACGTTAGTACGGCCGCATGCACTCTTGCAACGTTTCAGGAACGTCCGCAGAGGAATCGATATTTTCGTGCGATTTCGATATCGCTCTATGATTTGACCGCGTCGTCACGATGACAATACCTAGCGCGAGATTTATTCAACGTGCAAGAAGATGAAAATATTTCATCTGATTTGTGTATACAGATATTCTCTTTCTGCTTCTCAAGCTTGCTTAGTTTTACATCAATCGGGAATGTTAAACTTGAAGAGGAACAAAATAAATAAATAAGCTTAACTTTAAAAAAATATATATATAATAAATATATGTATTTAAAAAATATATAAAAAATATATATAAAAATATATAAAATATATAAAAAAATATATATGCGTATTATATTTCAAACACCTTTGCGTAATCTTTTAAAGATTATGCTAATACAGCTACGTATAGTAATTACGAGAATATAAAGAGATTGAAATACATTGTGCTTATATTTGCACGTGTAATCAGATAAAATATTTTTGCCCATCTAGAAATTGGGGAAATTACACATTGTTCGACAACGAGACTCGCGGGCTCGCGTGCGCGCGTTAACGTTTTTAAATCGTCGCTGGTATTAATTATCCGCAAATCGAACCGGACACGCGGACTGGGACTCGCGTTTAATAATGCAACGATATAGCTTAACATTGTTCCGATTGTATTGGAACAGAGCGGCGTATGTATGCTATTGATCCAGCACTAGCAATAACCAACGGTATGTACATATATGTACAATATATTCTCTCTTAATTGATAGATGTGGATAGATGGCTGATAGGCACGCACGATACTATGCTGATATTTTTTCGCGATCTCTATCGAATCCTTGATTTGAGAAAAAATATTCGACATAAATTATATATATATTTACATATGGACATTCTAATTATAATTTCTATTAACATGGAAGACGTATATCTGTATATATAGGTACATATATAATAAATTTTTTATAGTGTAAAAGAAAAGGGAAAACTTTAATCAAAAACTATACAATTTCCATATTTATATTTTGCCGAAAAAAAAATCTATTTTTATCACTATCGAGAACATATATCGAAATATCGCCTCTATCAAAAGTGCTTTCAACGTAATCAATCATTCAGCTCTGGCAATGTCTTTTCTGAGATTTCATTTCCTATGATATTCAATAATGTAATGATTTCCAGCGAAACAATAAAAACTATTAAATCCTTTATAATAACATTAATCTATTAAGAATAATTAAGAAATAATTACGAGGCACGTACGTTTATCGTGTTTTTGTGAGAAGATATATTTAATATATCACAATATATTACAAAGAAAACAAATCTATGAACGCGTTCTGTAACAATATTATATTTAATAATCTGATTTATTATACATCTATAATAAATAAGAGAATTAATTACTTATCTTTTCACACACATTTGTAATTTAATAAAAATTCTTTCAATATATATATTTATATACATCACTTCTAATACAATAATATCACGAATTAATATAAGGCTAATAAAAAAAGAAAGAGAAAAAGCCAGTTGTTAATATTAGCACTACTGCCACTATACCGTTATACATAATGCTTCCGTAATCATCAATCTATCTTTTTCTTATTCATCAGACTTATTAACGCGTGAAAGATTAGTGGCACGAACGTACAGCTTCTATCGCGGAATATACCTCTATAGATCCGTTACAGTTCACTAGCCTCGGGATTTGCGCAACCAGCCGCGTTTAGCTGGCATTGGCGCATCGAAATTGCACCGTTGAGGGTATCAGTATTGTTGCGAGCCATCACGAAACAATGGGACATTTCGCGATTTAAAAAAAAAACAAATACAAAGATAATGCAGTGATAAAGTAGGGGCTTAAGTGACTTAAACATTTCGGACCATATTCGTTACATGAAGAATGATTAAGTAAAGAGATATCGATTAAGTAAAGAGGGAAACTATTTTACTCGTTCATGAGACCAAATATCTTGAGTTTCACGTGCAATGATAATCTCTTCAAAATTTTGTCTTCTTTATTTCTTTTTTTTTTGCAACAAAGTTTATTTCAACAAATCTCATTTTAAATTCCAACTCCGATTTATATATCTCTTATGCAATATGTCATATTTAACGACACGAGGACTGTTGAGCTAGTGTACATCCTAATGTCCTTCTTTTTGCGATTTAATCTGTTTTGTGAATTTCCCGGACCCAGCAGTAAAACGTCTCTGACGGCTATCTCAGGGCGATGAAAAAATTTGCAATGCCTACCAGTTGCTTCAGAAATGACAGCGGTCCGACGTTGATCATCTCGCCACCCAGTTGTACCAGGATGTAATTGAGCACGCCCAGCACGGTGATGCACTCCGCCGCGGTACGGATGACGTCCGTTATCTCCTCGGGCCACTGCAGCAGCACGGCATCCGTATCCGCGGGTCTGAAGTATACGGCTAAGGACAGCGAGGCCAGGTGAAACACCAAGATAATCAATCGCTTCAGGAACTGCAACTTTTCAGTGAAGAATAGATGTCGGCGTATGCATCTACGAAACTTTCCGCATCGATTGGCCGGGACATAAGAGCAAAGTTTTACGAGCGGTAATATAGAGGCAAGCGGAATTCGCGAAAATATCGTCGGTCCCGGGGCTAAGTTCGAAAGGTCTCTCCGGATACGAGATAAACGTTCGAGATGATGCATTTCTGATTTCTCGCACATCTTATTATTAGATCGGTCACATATTTATTTTTGAATCCTAGTTATCGAGAGCAACGATTCATGATCCAGAATTAGCCGGTGACTCTTTACGGAATATGATAAAAATAATTTTTTTCTGCTGTACATTTAATATCCCTTATTTACTCTCATAAACGACAATTTTAAACATGAAAAAATTCCATAGTTGACACGACGTTGTTGGAATATCCCGCGTTATCGTCGTATGCAAACTGTATTATCGCGCGATTAATAAATGCAACGTCTTTCGTTTTATCTTTATTTCGCGTTATATATAATATAATAATATTATTTGTATACGCGCTTCGTTTAACGGATAAAATCGCTCTAATCGAATACTCCCGGGATTGACTCCGCTATGATCCGATAATAGGGAAATCATAGCCGGACGGGTACAGTAATACTGCATATTGCGTCTACGTGCGGTCCGAGTGTGGTCGTGATTAGTGCCATAAATGGGACACGTTATGGACGCGATGCAGTTATAATATGCGCGATACGCGGGCTCGTCTGCTAGAACCTTCAGCATACGTACGAAAGCTCGTTTGTGATGCGAGCGTAATTGCAATCACAGTCTGCCCGTATAACTTCGATAGCCATCGTTTTGAAATCACTGAGCCATCATTGGCCCGCGACGGAGAGACTTGAAATAACCGGTGCAATTATACTACCATCGCCTAAAGCCTCATCGACGTCACTCAACCGATCGGTTGATCGATGTTAATCGTTCAAAGTCACGAGAGAAAGAGAGAGAGACAGAGAGAGAGAGAGAGAGAGAGAGAGAGAGAGAGAGAGAAACAGACAAAGACAAAGATAGAGAAAGATGAAGAAATCGCGCAAGCCAACAATGAGATGATATGCAAATTACAGACGCGCATCTGAATCGAAGCCCCGAATAAAAATTGAAAATTTGATATCGCTATTCTATCAATTTTTAATAAACGTCACGTTCTTGTGTTTGTTGTGCATTTTTCTTTTTTAAAAATTAACATTTTCTAAATATTTTAATATTTTTTTCGAATTATTATTTAATAGTGATTTAATAGTGATTTAATATGAAAAAACTATTTTTTTCTTTAAATTTTAAAGAGGAATTTCATATTTGATAAAATCCAAAATGATATTACCCAAACTCTCTCGTGACTCGAGCAGCTATGTGAAGGAAGATATTATTTATCGGTATTTGTCCAGGCGACTCGCGTCGTCGAGTACATAAAATATACAAACGAAAAAGCATTGCGATGTAAGTGGATCAGCTTTAAAGTGGTCGTGTAAAGATTTCTTAAAATATAGCTTGACAATATTTAAAATTGTCTCTTAACGAACAGAAATATCTCCAAATGCATATTGATGTACACGTGTAGAACATTCTTATGAATAATGGATTCTTTGACAAATTTAGAATTAATTTATCTTTAATATTCAAGGAGTGATCTCATTATTTACTCGATATTATTTAATAAATCTATAACTTTTATTAATGAATGGAATATTTTTTCACAGATATAAAAAGTATATATATATTATTATTTTTAAACTTAACTCAAATAATTTTTCTTCTAACATAACATATATGCATTTCATATTTCGTTTGATATTATCTATTGAAAAGATGCCATTTGAAAAAACTTCAGTACACATCATTTAATTAACCATTTAATTCTTTATACATGCAGATGAAATATGCAAAACGCAAAAATATAAAAACTCTGGAAGAAACAACTCCTATTTTGGCGCATTATGTTATGCACATAACAAGAGAAGAAATTTTTCTATTGTTCGTTAGAAGAATCAGTTCTATGAATAGCTTTATATGAATAAATAAAATACTCAATAGAGTTACAAGCTCTGAAAAGTGCTGCCTGTATCTACGTATGGGGAAAGTATAAGATAAATCTTGAATATCAGATGCATTGCCATGAGATAATTCTATTTCCTTGGCACACAATACACGAACACATATAACGACGATGATATCTTAATTTCGATATATTCCATGGAAATATTTATTGCCTGATATGCTGCAATTAAAGCTATCTTAGCAATTAAAGAGTACTATCTTATTTTTCAAGTCAACGTTTTTTTATCTCGAAACAATATACAAAAAAAATATATGTTCGAAATAGCACAAAAAGTTGAATTAATAAGAGATGAGTCTTTCAGTGTGCTACGAAACTCTATCGTTACAAACAAAATCTCAGGTCATTGTGGTAAAGTCAAACATAAAGACGACGAGACGTTGAAAAACTTAAAAATATTGTAACGTCTTATAATTCAACGAGAAACGAGCAGGAACGCCATCACGTGGATGCACTTACTCGCGCGAAGGTCTTCCATTTTTCCTCAAGTAATCGCTGAATAATACCACCGTCCAGCATGTCCAAGTGCTCCTCCTTCGTACCGTTCAGAATGATAAATAGCGCAGAGTTCCAGTCTGAAATAGAAATTCGGAGAGAGCCATTTGCGGTTAATGGAACATCGCTTTAGGGTTTGCGCCGCGATAATTATGGGTTTTGCATTAGTGAGCGTGCATATAGCGTGCGGGTGTATACAGGTGCGCCTTTTCGACATTCCTCTCCCGCTGCCGCATCCGGCATGAAAGTTTTCCGCCGTCGAGGCAGAAATTTTCCGCCGTCGTAAGATCAGAGGACAGAATTTCTGGTGCCATTAACGTTTCATTCGAAAATGATCGCAATCATTAACAATCAATGAGACACGAAGTAGCCGAAAAATATTTATGTACTTGGCGTGCGACGAGCCAAGTTCCGTGTTCCGTGTTAACATTCCGACGCTTCCATTTTGCGAGCTTAACATTTAAATATTTAAATCATGATTATCGACTTGTAAACATTTTAGCGCGATCGATATAATACGTTTTTTTCATTCTCTCAAATCGCATTTGTGCATTATTAAGCGCAACATTCATGTTTGCGTTACTAGCAGTCTCAGTTGTGTATCGATCGTATGCATCTGTCGTCGCATTTTGCCCGGCTTTGGCGCGAGCGCTAAAGTAATTGGAACTTGGAGGATTGTATCCTCGGGAGTCCTTAATTACCGCTCGACACGAGCGAAGGTGCACAAGGAAGCTTGACCCGTCAAAAACATTGTTTCCCGACTTTGGACATTCTCTATATATAGTGCTACATGTTATTTTAAGTTACTTCAGCATTTTGGGACACATTCGCGTTATATAATATTTTCTTTATTCATGAGTATAAAACTTTAGAGAATAAAAATGGTAAGCGGAAAGAAATTTTAATATCTTAGGACAGAATCTTAAATTCCGATAACAAGTAAGCGATATATGCAGAAGATTTTGCTCTGGTTGAAAGGCTCAAATGATTATACGTTTATAATTCCAGAGGAATAGCTTCATGCAAATCGATTGCGCGCGCATCCGATGCTAATACCAATATCTTCGATCATCCGGTTTTCAATTTTACATGACGGCCACTGATCTTCCGACTCTAAGCCAGCGAGGTTACTAACGCGTATCTGTTACCACAGCACGTAATTATATCTGACTTTAGACTACGCAAAGCCGTATAGTTTTCTCCGAGTTTCCCTCAGAGTATACCTTCTTGGCTACTACTATCTAGTAACCTCCGCCGGACATTGAACCAAGCTTAAATAACAAAGTACCACTTTGGCATTCCATTTCCTCCAATCGAAAATAATTATCGACAATAATTATTTTGGACAATCGATTGCAAAAGTAATTAGAACGTATCTCTTCAAAATAGACTTTTAAACTGTATTTAAATGACACACAAAAGAGATCTTTCCCAAAATAATAGTAAATTTGAAATATCAAAAATTAAAAAGAAGTTATATTTATAAGTTAAAATAAAATAAAAGTATTCAATAAGGAGAATTTAATATTGGAGAATTAATTATGGATTATGTATAAATTCGATTCCGCGCTGAGATTACATTCAATTACACATTTATTCAATTATATCGTAAAGAATAAATTTATCGCCAGTATATTTATTTTATCTGTATAAGATAATCCATTATTTAATCTACCCTTATAAGATTTGTTACCACTTAATTTCTAAGGTTTTCTATTATTGCTATCGCGATAAAACCTGCGATATGCGACTGTGTGTTGGATATTCTCGAAATAGACATCAGCACACCTCTACATTTCTTTCGGGTCGACAAGTCGATAGGTTCTGGTATCGAAGTTAAATAATAGAACAGAAAGAAGCTCCATGACAGCTCAACAGATAATTAAAATCGCATTGGTATCTATCGGGTGTCTTTAAGTTCTGAAGCCAATTTTCTGACGAAAATTTGATTTTATATTTCATGTTTGATATACTGAAAATTAAATAAAGCAGGCACGAAAAATGTAAATATGTAGCGAAATTTTCGCGTTTGTGTAATGTTAAAAATGTTGAGTTATATTCAGCGATAAAAATATAATATAATATAAAATAAATTGCAGAAATACTACAAAATACTTCAAAAATATATCTTTTTAAATTGATATGGAATATATATCATTAAATTTTATCGCGTGTATAAACGGAATACTCTATAGACAACTGTTATCGACATATTCGCAGAAATTTTCGGTATACATATACATATGAGCTCTACATATACCTAGTATCATCCATAAATATAAATGCCGACAGATATAGTAAAGCGAAGAAAATCGCTTCGTTAACATAATTTCCTGCTCTTTCCATAATGCATAATGTAACCACATAATACTGCGTTTTACTCGAGCAAAATATAACTAATAGTTATTACATACTAATATGAAACCAAGATGTTTTACATGTACAGCTTTCGTTATAAAGTAAAACATAAGGATTTATGGGAATTCATTTACCTAGCTACTAAAAATTAAAAAATTATAAATTTTACCAAAGAGCGCAACAAATTTAATGTTAAGTATTAATTTGAAAAGTTATGAAATCATATTTCGTTTTCTCGCACCATAGAACAGAATTTATTTTCTATAGTCAAGAAATTCTAATGCGTATATTTTTTAGATGTACAATTTTCCCCTTAATATTCTCGAAATGTAAATTTCTTAAAAAAATTAAATATAATTTTCAAATAAAATAAAATAATTTATACAATCCAGTGGAATATTTTTGCTCCTGTATGAGAAATTTTCGCGGACTCGTTTGCATTCGAGAGCTGCCAGAGTTTTCTATGGCGTCGCTTACATGCGAAAAAAGTCTAAAATAGGAGTTTGTGCGATATGAAGGAGGGCAAGCGTCTTAACGATCGCGCAGCAGAACCTGTCCCAGGCCAAGAATACTGTAAGCGTCTCAAAGTTTCAGTATGACGCCGTGTGACGTTTACACGCGATTAACATTGTCGTATGATTTTTCGCAAGTTAATCGTGTCACACGTAAATTTACATAAACGTAGCGTATAATAATTTTGACCAACAAAATGTTTAGCGTAAACTGTCTGTGATGTAAAAATCTTATTATTTTTATTTTGACAGTTTTCGAATATCTTCGCAAAATATTTACATGCTACACTTCTATTCTTATTTCAATCATCTTATTATCAATGCATATTTTTATGCGCTACAGAGAATTAATTTATAGATAATTGTATCATGAAAGATAACAGCGCAAAATGCATCGAAGCATCGTACATGTATAAGCTCCTTTAAAATTGCAACGTGGTCTTTTTCTAACGCAGATATGATAACAGAAGTTATATGGAAACAACATTTCGCGAACGTTGCACGATTATGACGCAAATTCCAGATTAAAGCGGGAGAAAAACATCGGTAGAGAACGTCGACGAAGGGGATGACTTTTCCGCTAAAAGATCTCGATCTTTGACCATTAAGGATTTTTTTTAGCCAATCACCATCACCCTCTAACTTTCATTCTTCCGAATTGGTGCGCTCTTTATCTCCTTCTCGTTTCTTCACTTTGGCCTTGATTTTAGAGTAATTAAACGCGCCGTAAAAGAGGCTTGTCGAAAATTCGACTCGCTTTCCTATTGTCATCCCGATTACTTTTCTCCATCCGGGTGATTTCATCATCCTTTACAAGATTGGACGATGTTTGTGCCCCGACGAAAATATGCCCCCGTGCCACGAGGGGGGCAAATAGCTAGATTGGTAAAGGACGGCGGCCAGGAAGGAGAGAGATCGAAGGGCTAATGGATTCCGAAACTAAATGAAACGCGAGCACCGCGCTGCGTCGGGTCCGCAGCTAATCTCGAAACTTCGTTAAATGCCCGTAATTGCATCCTGCTACGACCCACCGCGCTTTCAGGCATCTGCATCGCGGTATTCTTACTCGCGAATAACCCGGGAAAACCTACGCCCGCAAACGCATCGTTCTCGGCAGTGCTTTCCATGCTCAGCCGCGAACTTCGATACAATTTCACGCAAGTTTGATTGGGAGTAGCTCTTAAAATACGAACGCAGTGTGCAAAACTTTCTTCTGCTCTTGTTCCTTGCAGTTCCTTGTTGTGAAATTTTGGTGACATGATAAACGCTCGAGGATAAAATCAAATTGTATCATCTCTCTGGACGAAATGCTTCCATCATGATTGGTTCGCACTCGAATGTCAATATGCGTTTGTTAATTTTTTACGAAATTAAAAAAATCGGTTCTTTTTTCGAGCGAATCAATTTAAAATATATTTTTGCACCCATACGCGTTCTATAATATATTTTTTATCTTTTATTTTTATAAATATTAGAATTTAAAGAGAAAAATTAAATTTTTATATCTATGTGAATCGAGAAAAAGTAATGAAAGAAATGAAAAAATTTTGCAAGAAATCTTTTTGCTGGATTGTTTCTAGATTATGTGTTAATTGTTGTCATTGAAATTGTCTTTTATATTAAAAAAAAAAAATTGTATCACGGCAATCAACCAGAAACACGTTACTGATATAGCTTAAAAACGCACCAATTTTTTAGCAAAATTTATTATATATATAATTAAATCGTCTACATAAATCATAGACTTTAAATTATATCGCTGAAATTTATATCACGTTTCCTAAAAATACTTCATTTATCTCGCCGGATTCCAATTAAATGAGAAATCGACTTCAATTCTGAATTATCTACCGTCAAAATAGGAAAATATTGACGTGATAACGATGGCAGGGGCAATGATAACGAGCCAATATCAACCAGTTTTTACTGGCGAGTAGCATGTTATATCGTATGCAATGTCGCGAGAAGTTGCTAGCAATATGGTTTACTATCCAGCTGCGACACACGTTCGACGTGTAAGAAAACTTTGTAAAATTTCCTTTTTTTTCCTCTGAGAACTTTGCAACCTGATTTTGTCCTCGATTTTGCCCTCGTATCCAATTTTACGGGAGAAGATAGTCCCTTCTTGTTCTCGCTATATTAGTCCTCTTCCTCTCGTTCGCTACCTCCTCTATTCCTGTCGCCGACACTCGCGTCACAATTTTTGCTTTATCCCGTCTTCTTCTTGTTGGGATGCTTTACATGAGGGACAAGCCGTTGGAAACCGGGAGTACAATTTTACATAAGCACGTATGATACAGCACAAAAAATTCAGCGCGAAATAATTTATCGAATATCCCGAAAATCTTCCTGACGGAATACTTCGTTCTTCACTTAAGATATATTGTAATATTCAAGATTGTGTGTATAAAAAGCAAGAAGAGCTAAAATATAAAATAGAATAGAATAGAGCATTGACTTATTTCGTATCATTTCGTATTATTTCATATATAAGCACCTTTATAATATATATATATAATATAATATAATATAAAATATAATAATATAAAAAAATAGAGAAAAAAAATAATAAATAAAAAAATAAATATCAAAAATGTGTGGTAAATCAAAAATAAAACACGTAATACGTAAACGATAAAAATTGAAAAAAAAAGATATTGCATAAATTCTTTTCGAAATTAAAATCGAAAAAAAATTGTATAAATCTAAAGAGAGATTCTTTCAGCAAGGAATGCTATATTACGAGTAAGAAGAATTCAAATCATCATTTATCATTTCTAGAGCAAATCAAAGCAAATGAAATTTTTAAAACATAAAAAGACTGAAAGCAAAAAAGAAGGGAAAATAGAAAAAGGAATACTATAACAGGATAGATGAAAGAAAAGCAATGAGACGTGATGCAGTGCCACTACGATGCTAATACTACTATTTGGGAATATCTCGGCCTTGACTCGTCGCAATTAGTTGGGAAACATGCGACAAAGTGAGGGCCCACTTGAAGACGCACGATCCGGTGAACTATAAATGACGATTCTCGTAGAATCGTCTCGGCGTAATTCGATTAGCTTTACGACGTACTTGTTCTGCCGTCTGGTAGTAGCGTGTCGAGGGCATTGAGGGGATACGCCGAGCAGGTGATATTACTGTAACGCCAGAACTCCCGCGCGGACAGTTCCAGCATCTCACGGAAGACCTCGGCACGCCCAAGTTGGCAGGCGAGTGTCAACGGGGTCAGACCCGCAGCATTCACGATTCCGTTGCGAGCGGGAAGCTTCGGATGTCGCAGAGCATAGCCGAACATATCCTACGTCAAACAACGATTCTCTATTCTCTATTCCATTGGAATGACGAAAGTCAATTCTCGTGCTTAATTACTATGAGATAGAGCCAAAATTTACGCGGATTGACATGAGTAAAATCAGAACAAAATTTAAACTTTTAGATTTATTGAGGAAATATAAAATTGATGTAAATGTTCCCTCCATATACGTATATAATAAACTATCTAGGAAATGCCATTTATGATGAATAATAAATTCATTGGAAGATAAAAAGAGAAGCTTTTCCAAGAAAAAAATAATTATCTAATATTAGCACTGCCTTCTCCGATGTGATATAACAAGTTTATTATTTTCTTTTAATACGCGTTAATACGCACCAATTTATCGCCAACTACGACCATGTGCAAAATCATATTTCCGAAAGAATCCTGCTCGTCAGGATCCGCACCGGAATCAAGCAGCAGATTGTAGACGCTTTCATTAGCGCAGCAAGCGGCCCATGCGAGCGGGTACTCGCCTAAATACGCGAGTCCTTCGTAATCGGTGTTTCTAACGGGGTTCATTCCCTGCTGATCACGCGGTAGAAAAAAGCTACCGATAGCCCGCTGCGAGATAATCGCGCCCGCATCGACCAGATCCTGCACGAGTTCGTTGTTGTTATAAGCGATCGCCAGGTGAAGGGCGCTTGCTCCGAGATACTCTTCGCCCTCGACGACGTCGATAGCGAGTCGCGGGAAGCACTTGAGTAATATACGCGCTATTCTGGTGTGTATCCGCGTGTCGCATATGATGAGGACATGAAGTAGAGCCTCGCCCAGCGAGCCTCTGTACTGCATCTGCCAGCAGGCCTCGTGATCGTTCCATTGAGCGAGTGGATCGAAGCGCGACAGCGATGCCTCGATCGGCAGCACGACCTGCTCGAGGTCGCGAAACTTCCAACGCAAGTACTCGGCGCGATTGATCGCCTGGCCCTTACCATCCGCGTACATCAGAATGCCGAATTGCTCGCGCACCAATTTCTCCACTTCTGGCTGGCCACCTTGATTGTACGCCTCGATCAGCTCGCCGCCCTTTTTGTAATTGGCCAGCCGATACAACAAGCACTGATCTTCGTTGCTTGCCTGGCTGATGACGCGATCGAGAATCGAGCCTGCGTTAAGCTGGCTGCCCCGACCAACGCGACACGAGCAAACACCACCCATTCAAACATAGCCCTTCGTTGTCAATCGGGAGAAAAGCGCAGAAGAGCGCGCTATCGCATCTTCGTCATGTCCACAAGATTTTTTCTCCGTCTGTTTCGTCCTTATCAGCCAACGTCGCCCAAACGGAATCTCCCTCGAGTGTCTCTAGATGTTCTCAAGGTCGGGCAGCGCGCCATTTCCGTCACGATAAAGCGAAAAACCACTTCGCCGTATGGCTACTCACGACCGACTCCATTGATATAACACTCGAGATTCTCTTACCCCCAACGAGAGGCATGGTACAAGTGGAGAAAGGGTGAGAGGGGGCGAGGGTGCTAGTATATTCGTGCTATAGCAACCGGCCGATCCATAAGCGGTACCTGGTGCAAACGGACACGACAGGGTCACCATCACCACTATTGCGCTAGTGAAATTAGAAGTATTTTTATCTTAAAGGAGTTTATTAGAAGCGTGATACTAAAAGATGGATACGTGAAACGCCGATAATTCAGGTGAGCCGTTCGTTAGCATAATTTTAGACCGATCCGGTTCTCGCATGGTTTGACAGATCATGACTCATTCGTAATCGGTTGACCTTAACACACTTTCTTGCAATTGGATATATGCGCAAAAATTTATTTGAGGCCAGTTGCAAGGACCAGTGCACTATTGCGTATAGAAAATAAATAAATAAAAAAACTAAAGGAACAAAATAGATACTTAAATGTAAGTATATTATTTAAAAAATGAGATTATTCATTACAAAAAACCGCGAAAATTAGATTAACTAGATAAAATAGTATATAATAGCATATAAATAAATGGATGATATTAATCACTTCGATTATTCTGTGTTTTTATTAATTTAATCGAGATAAAAATATTAATTGCATTTTTTCATACGCAACCGTTCGCACTCAGACCCGGTTTTGCGCTTCATTACGTCCATATTTACGATAGGAATGTTGAAATCAATTTCCCATCCCCCAAGTCCGAATAAAACAGTTACGCGCAACGTATATCTGTGTTTAAAGTGCATTCGTATTTAACTGAAACGCAGCAAATATTCCATTCCCGTCGAATTGAAGCACTGCAATAATACGTATATTGTTACATTGCTGGTATCTAAAATTAGTATTACATTGATGTGCCGTACAAAATACTGACCTGTCGAGAGATTATAGTAGTCATACTTAAACGATATACATGCGCTATCAACATGCTAACAAGTTAATATAATTATTAATGTATAATTATAATTATATATTATTTATTATATACTTCTGGACAAAATTAACGCATAATTTTTTTCACTTTTTCTTTAAAAACTGATATTTAAATTTTAATGAAAAATTTTAAAGAAAAAGTAAAAAAAAATTATGCGTTAATTTTGTCCAGGAGTATATATTATTAATAATTATATATATATATATATATATATATATATATATATATATATATATGTATATATATATATATATATGCGCCCTTTAAGGAAAAATTTCTCTTTATGAACGCGAGAAATCGAATAATTCCGCGCATTGATTTGCAATGAATTCCTACATATGGCGCATATTTCATCGCGGTTGACAAATCACCATTGTCCTGGTTCGACGAATAGTATATAGTCAATGTATTATACGCTACGGTCATGCGCTATTGTAAATTGATGCCTCGTCATTCTTCGAATAACTGCGAAAAAAAAACAGGCATTTTCAATCCGACATTTCACCGACGAGCCTCGCCGGATGAATCGAGCAGGCATGTGTGGGTGCAATAGCCGGCGGATGCGGAATTGCAGGTGGCATGTATTACAATCTGTCGAGTATTATCTGATTCATATGCGCGGAGAATAAGTACCTAAGTGGACACTTTGCTAGCGTGGACATTTAACGCTTTCACAATTGAAGAATCTGGACAAGTGCCTGAAGGCGGTAAGCCATATTCTTGCGAAAGTTCATTTAATTTCAAGGAGTCATTCTGTTTTGTATACACATATGTGCGCTGTCAATTTATCATTAGTACATATGCTTTTGAAAAGTTTGGATTAAAATAAGAATAAAATTTTTATTGCGCAATCATCAAACTGAATTTAACATCGAAAACGCTAAGGTAATATTTTACCAAATACATTTGAAATATCATTTATTGATATTTTTCATGTTTCTATTATTGTTTCATCTTTGTAAATGTTCCCGTTTTTATTCTCCTAAAAATATTTGTTAACTAAAACAGATTTTTTTTTCATTATACCGATAAAGTTGGCGTTTCTAGATTAAAATATTTTCGAAAATGCTGTTAAACCATACGCTTTCATTCACCAGCTCTTTCAATTAATACATTGTTTATGCAATTCGATATGCAAACTCACTTTTTCTCCGTTCGTTGCGGAGCGACCGCAACAATACCGTGAGTTTACCCAACGTGATAAACTTCCAAATTTACACAGGCACGGTGGGATCTAGGGAAAGAGATAACGTTTGATATCTGTGTGACGTCGTAATATATACAATAAAATGTATTTTCACAAACTGTCACGCGTTTGACAAACGCGAGGGACTTCGTAATACGTTCAATATCTATATAAACGAATATGAATGAGAGGATTATTGTCGAACGTTGGTTTGAATCAACGCAAAGTTACGGCCACGTAATTTATTCGCGAACTGCTGTATGCTACTGTATTTGACACGAATCGGTTTTTTTGACAAAGGAAAACGAGTTTCTTCAATGCCATTTTCCCTAGTTTCTAAATATTATTATATACAAATTCAACATAATTCGATATGATATTTAAATCGTTGGATTTTTAAAGACAAAAGACCAATAAAAACTAGGTATGGACTAACAAGATTAAGATTTTAGACACGTCATCGTTACCTAGTTTCTAAATATTATTATATACGAATTATTATATACGAATTCACATAATTCGATATGATATTTAAATCGTTGGATTTTTAAAGACAAAAGACCAATAAAAACTATGGATCAACAAGATTAAGATTTTAGACACGTCATCGTTATCTACACATGGTGAATGGAAATATGCCTACATAAATGGATGAAACAATTACGATATTTTCTACCACGGATGAGTCAACATGTGCGTCGCATGTCGATCTTGACGGTACCAGTCTCGACAGAAGACATATATTTGTCACTGATTCATATGCCGGTGCTCTTTCGTGCGTGCTAATATGACTTTAAGAGAACAAATATGACTAAAGAGATAACATTATGAAATTAATGACCTTGATATGCACACATGTGAGCTGTCATCGAGTAAAAATATATTTCGTTAATTTGGCTACAGTAATTTTTTAATTTTTATAACAAATATTATCTAAATTATTTTTATGCTTTTATTATATCGTTGAACTTTTATATCTTATTGCGCACTTTTTATCTTACATTTCTTCTTAACAATAATTCATACATCATGTTACTTTCTTTGGTTACACGAGAACTTTTGTATTTGACGCTTTTGTATATTACCCTTAACGACTAAACTCGAGCTTTTTAAAAGCCAATTGTAAAGTCTATTCGCAGACTGTTTACGGCTAATGAGTTAATGTGTTTGCTAAATCGTGAACACGTGACAGATTATGCGCCGAGTGTCGAGGAAAGATCTTGACGGGAAAATTTCCGTTATTTCTTTTTTAAAATCGTCATTAGAACCGTTGTCATTCTATAAAAAGATGTCAACAACAACTTGTGCATAATTGTATGCACAAGGAGACCGTAGTTTTAAATTACTAACAATAAGTAAACATCAGTATGCTGTGCAGATACTTTAAAGACAATAAGATGAAGAATTCTACTCATTTGATTTATGCAGTAAATTATAATTCTTACAAATATATGATATTCTTATCTTTTAAAATTAAAGTGTCGCTCAAACAAGATTATGTAATTACAAATACTATAATAAGTTACGTGTCGTTATTTATTAGCAATTTGCGGACAATGAAGTATGAGACGTTTCTGTAATAGCTTTCTTTGTATGATAATAAAAATTATATAACGTAAATGCGTGAGAGAAAATAAAAATACAACAATAAGATTAATTAAAACTATAGCTAATGGTATGGTCGAAACTATCGAGCATCGAGAATAAACATTTAATTGCCTACAGCAATTTTGTGTCGATATAAAAATAACAACTGATAAACATGAATAATTTAAAACATTTATAATCATTTAAAATTATCATGTAAAAATACACAATTCAAGAATATATCAAAAAAGAAAGAAATAGAAGAGATATAAAAACATCTCAACATAGTGCTATGATGTCTCTTATTTTTTTTCGTAAAGATTGCTAATGGCAAGATCTTAATGAACGACAAATAATGTACAATGACATATTATTCTTTATTATTATTAGTCTTAGCCTACTGCATATATCGACATGTAAAATTGTAATAAAATTATAAAAAACGAGAATTATATATATATGTAGTAGCAGCAAATTATCGCGATTCAATATTTTATTTTTCAGATAATCGAAAAATTTCTTCTCGTGTCAAATTATTCCTAAATCTTTTTATATTAAGACAACGAAAAATGTCGATAATTTCCAATTGCTTGTGCAATAAAACTTAGGAATTGAATAGTCGAGGGAGAATCCGTTCGAAGTAGAGGATTGAAATAGTAGTAGTATTTAAATTATGCACGTCGCGTCTTTCGAAAGACAACTTAAACGATTGCTCGGCAATCGATTGCAGCGGCAAGAATCGGCGACGACGACGACGACGAAAGCAGTCGCCTTCGGCTACTCGCGGCCTCCTATTATACTGGCTCTTCCGCATCATAAATTATAGCGACTGCTACACTCGGGCCGGAAGGATCACAGGAAGCGGGCCACGAAGCCGAAAACAACAGCGTGATCCACATTGCAATCGACCCGTGAAATGCATTTTCGCGAAATTACCAGCGGCCTGTGAATGAACACGATGCGATGCGGCGCGACCGATCCGAAAATTCGTCCCAAAATCCCGGCTACATCGGACATACGCAATTACTTTTAATCAAACTGTCTGTTGTTTGCAAGCCACCGTGTGTCGGTGCGGTTATTGAACGCACGACTTAACGGCGCGTTCGATCCAGACCTAAATCTCTCTTTCTCCATCTCTCTTTCATTATTAATCTATCGTACGCTCATGTATATTTTGTGACTAATCGCATCGGCGAAACAATAGCTGACGCAGTCGTGTACCGCGAACGAGGACGCGATATATGTCATTATGCTTCGATGACGCAATGCAAAATAAGTGCAATTAAAAAATTATTTCTTAGATATTCCATCACAAATATGGATACAATGTATCATTAAATACAAAAAAATCTGTCAAGAATCAATTCTCAAGAAATTTCAAAGAATAAAAAAAAGAATTGAATAGATTGAATAAATTGCGCCATTTACCAAAAGTCTGTTATTATTTGATGTATAATTATATTGTAGAAGATATAAATATTTCTAAGACTCAATTATTTAAATATCTTCTTTTTTTTAAAAGAATTTAAATCACTCAATAAGTTCGATGTTTGACAAGCTGAAATTTTTCATGCTCCGAACTATTTAAGTTCAACGAGCTAAATCAACAACTTAAAGCTTGTTTTTTGAGCTAATTCTGAGCGAATTACAATTTTATTGACGTTGATTTTGTGATAAGTGTATTTGATACATTTATAAATAAATTTTCTCCGCTATTAACTCAGCATTTAATTAACACATAGATAACAACTATAGTCACGACATGGAAATACCTACAGATAAGTGCAAAATTAAATTCACACGATATATATAAACGACCAAACAGACGATGCATTTATGTAGTACAATGGATTAGTTCTATCCACCGTAACTACAATTTTGCGCAGATATATGAATTGCGCATATAGAAAAAATTCGTAGAAGTAACAAAGCATAGACAACGTATGTTTCCTTTAGTCAAGATAATAAAAAAAATATATGATTTACGTGATTCCAACTATTGTATGTGAACATTCTTAGAAAATGACACGGTTACATAAATTTATAGCACGGACATGTTCAATCATCAACAAGATAATTGGATATAATAAGAAACTATTTCATTATGTAATTATTATCTTTATCAACTTTTACAAAATGAATCGAAAATTATAGATAATTTTTGCACTCTAATAATAAAACACTGCAATAATTAAAAGGTGCAATTAAAGTTCTAAATATATTTCGTCTTTAAAACGCAAATTCATCGATAAGGTGTGATTGGGTGTAATAAGAAACGTTTTATTATATAATTGTCATTTTTATCAACTTTTATGAAATAAAGAAATTATATATAATTCTTGCACTTTAATAATAAAGTACAGCAATAGTTAAAAGGTGCAATTAAAGTTTTAAATATATTTCATCCTTAAAGCGTAAGTTCATCGATAAAGTATGATTGGGTGTAATAAAAATCGTTTCATTATATAATTGTCACTTTTATCAACTTTTACGAAATAAAGAATTATAAATAATTCTTGCAGCCTGATGATAAAACATAACAATAGTCAAAAGATGCAACTAAAGTTCTAAATATATTTCACCTTTACTCTAAAACGCAAGTCTCTTTTCGATACTTTTTAATTCGTTATAAAATTTTTATCTATTTAATTATTTTAATTAATAATTAATTATGTTTTTCATACATTTATATTTTGAAGAGAAATTATAGAAGACAGATTTTGTAAAAGCATTCATTTAAATAGTACTTAAAAGAGTAATTATTTGGAATAGAGTATATTACCTTGCGGTTGGAGGAGTAGCGAGGGTTTCTCGTGTTTCAGGGTTAAAGCATCTCGTCAGGCAAGTTCCACTTGTTTTCGAAGTTTCTCGACAGCTCGTGTAGCGGATTTCTTACGCAGAATCGCGCAAGCATAGTAGCGGTACACCGATGTGCGTACCTGCGTGTACACACAAGTGTGTTGCAAAATGCACGATAATTATCGTGTACTGCTGCACTAGTTGGCCCGTCACCGCGCGCGTGATTTCCATAATAATAATAATAATGTGCATACGATAATCTAAGGATTCTCCATATTAAATACCTCTCCCCTCCTCCGTTGACCTATATTTTCGCCGAGATTATAGAATCTTTCAATACATATATATTTTATTGCGTTCTGAAAAATATTACTCGCGCTATATTTATCTTTTCGTATTTTTCTCGAAAAGTCTCGTAAATATTCTCGCATGCAAACTAAATCGGTGACGTGCGCGATAACATTTACTCGGAACAGCGGTATTACTCATCGGCATTTGTGCGTCTTGATTTTCGTTTAAAGTTATCAATAAATACATACATACGGCGCAGAAAGGCGCGTAGCGAAAAATACGACGAAATTTCGCGCAACGCTAATGGTCCCGGTATTCGCAATTGCTCGCTGATTCGCGCAAAACCATATAAATGAAACGAAAACACGATCGTTAATGCAATAAATTATACGACTTATACATGCGGCGGCAAGGCAAAATTATAGGAAGAGACTGGTACAAGGAAAAATCACGATATGTGAGTCATCACATGCCGCGCCCCGCCATACTTGTAGTCACGTGCTGTTTCGCGCCACACTTGCTGTCACATATCGCGCCACGGTCGCGGTCACGTGACCAGTGTCACGTGACCACCTTCGACGCGTTATTTACCGGCCCGACCGCGATCGGGGGATCGTATATAGCCGGCAAAAGTCGCGGGACAGAGCATCGCTGTTTTCCGCGGTCCGGTCTGGTTCGGTTCGGCGAGTAGGTAACCTTGATTCCTTCGTGAGTTATACGTGACAGGCGTCGTCATTCGCCGAGTCTGCTGGGTGAACCGGTTAGTGTCGATCGAAGCATCGTCGAGGCAACAGCCAGCGAGATCCCTAGCGAGTTTTCGAATTGTCGGAGTTCCTTGTGCGACAAGATGAAGTTCCACATTGCTCTTGTTGCTGCGTGCCTTATCGCGTGCGCGCATGCTTTTCCGAGTAAGTGACACTTTCTTTTACATTGGCTCTTTTCTTCTCTTTTTGCTCTTTTTGCTCTTTTTGCGAAATCGAACGAATCACGTTCTGAAAATTTTTAGATTAAAATACGTGAAAAAACTGGTATTAATTTGTTTATTGTACTTATTTGCGAAATATATAATAGAAAAATTTCATGTTTTTTTTCTGGTCTAATCAATTTTTCAGTCTAAATTCATTTTTTAACGTAAATTACGTGGAATGTGATTCTGGAATTTTAATTTCCATAAATTTTACATATGGAAATTACCATGTGTATGTTTCGTGTTTGTATTCTTTTTAACGGGTGTTTTATTCATTAGCAATTTTTTACGTCTCAAATTATTCATTAATAAAACTACACTCGTTATATGATTGGCTCATGACAACGATCCGTAATTATAACTTTTGAAATGTGTGAATGAAGCTTAATAAAATTAAGCTATAATCCGCGTTTTTTCTTCCTCTATTTTATATTTTATAATAATTTTATGAAATTTTATGTACTGTAAAAAGTCACACACATATACGATTGTTATGATCTTTCTTAGATTAGAAAACATATTGCCATTTAATTATTATTTAGAACTATAATCATCATTTGCATCTTTTTTTTAATAGCCTTTTTATGAAATTAGAGATTATTGATAATGTCAGATAATGAAATATTCTGTTATTTTTGTTATGTTGTAATCGGCTTGAAAGATAAAATGCGGCTGCTGTCCGTTAAAATATGATGTTAAATCAATTAAAACCACTGCATAAAAACAGATTTTAGTTTAATATCGTGCAGTGAATTAATGTAACAATTATTTCCAGCCACGGAACTTCACTTTGCTCATATGTTAAATAACTTTCTAACTTACTCCGATTTCACATTTATTTATATATTTTCTTATAAATATATATATTTATGTATTTGAGTTTTCGCCCTTTTCAAATAATAAATTGAGCTTTGATATTTTATATGGCCGAACAACATCTCAAAATATGACATATTTTAAACTAATTTTATATTTTCGAGCCTCAATGATTTTTATAAGCAAAGAAATTATTCGGAATCCTCGAATCTTTCCAAGTTTTTTCATCTTTTATGCATTTCGGATCGTACATTTTAATAAAATGTAATCTATAAATTGTTTATTTTCTCTATACATCTCTGCGAAACTTTGTCGCGGCTCCATTTGTCGCATTGAGCGATTCTTTAGAATTATTTGCATTCGGCTCGCGACATTTATGCGTCGTTATAAGGCAAAGCGGGCGCCCGACAAGCAAATATCTCGATTGAATGTCAGGTCACGAAGAAATCGTGGAAGCAGATAGCACGCTCCAACTACTTAAGGCCGTTGTTTACTCGATTACAACTCGATATGAAATTCACTTCCAGCGTAGACTTTGCTAATTAGCATCGGCCCCGTTTTTGCGAGACGGGAACGGCAGGAAGCTCGTTTAATTGGAGCTGCTTCGTCCCCAAGATAATTGTCCAAACGAATTCTCCCATCGAAGTCCAATTTATTCCTTTGATTTTAATATAACTTTGCTTCTCGAGCCGGCGTTTGTGTGTCTCGGCTCTTTTAATCGCGCGAGAATCTTTACAAAAATAACACGGTCTGACTTTTCTGGCAAATTACAATTTCATTGCTAATTTATTGGGATTTCTCTTTGATAAAATCGAGATATTATACTTTACAATATTTTCAATCATACCTGGCATTATTTTCGTGAAACAATTTGTCGCATTAATTTTTTATATAGCAGATAAATAAAATGAGTTTTATCTAAATTCTCTTGCATTTTAAAAAATTGTTATATTTATACATAAACTTTATATATTTAAAAATATTTTTATTTCGGCCTTGTTAATTACTGTTATTAATCTGAGAATAGAAAGTTTTCGCAATTATGTATAAATATCATTTTTACGACGCAAGCAACTTTATGTCTAAGGGAAATTGAGGAGTTTGCATTTTCAAATAATTGTACATGCATAAATGCATGTCGCATTATTGCGACCAACATTTGTAAAACAGGGTCTGGAAGTTTACGTGTATTCTCGTTGAAACACCAAATGATACGAATATTTTAACCAGTGGCATCGTGATGTACCACCTATTACAACATGTCGTAAATAACTTTTGCTAAAACTCTATAACTGAAACTTTTAGATTATTAACTATTATTGTAAAAAATATCGGAGACTTACTTTATGAGTGATGATTCAGCCCATGTGGAGAGCATAATTTCTAATTATCGAATCATCAGCGGCCCGTTCAGCTGTTGCAGATACACAGCGTATAATAGTGCAATTAAATTTTTTTCACCATAGGGGTGAATGTTACACGTCTATTATCGCGTACTCCTCGAGGAGTACGACGCCTCCGGCGAGATGTTTCTCTTAAGCATGATGCACCTGCCAGTTTCCATGCCGCGAAACTTCGCCGCTACAACGCGGTCTCCGCAGGAGAGAACGTCTGCTCTCATTACATTCGCTGACAGCCTGGTGATAGCCGGATAATAATGTAATTTTTGAGACTTTGCCGGGACGGCGGCCAACAAGCTGGCGAAAATCGAGTTTCGGCGAGTTTCGATCGCGAACACATTCGCTCGGATATCGTCCTGCATTCTAGTAGACAGGGATACGAAGTAGCAAGTCTGTCAGCGTCAAACAACCTAGCGAATCGTGCTACAGGGCGGAATCTGTATATAAGCAGATTGTGCTTAATCCTATTAAGAATACGTAATCGTCGTGCTTACCACTGGGTAAACACGCCTCGTCTTTGAGGCAAGCTTTGCGTAATAATTATCTGCAATCGTAAATCTCTCGTGCAACGAACATGACGTTTAGCATTATCGCGAACGCGGTGTTTCTCCGTTGCTGCGGTTCGCTTACGAATAATTACGCTTTATATAGAAATCGATACAATAATAGTCGAATTTGCGAGAAATGCGCTTCCATCCATTACACGCGATGTAGATGTATTGTTGATAAAGGGGAATACGCACATTTACGCATTTAATGATCGATTACATTGCTACTTAATCTATGAAGCATAAACATCTGCTGAATCTATTCAAGCATCAATCATCTGAGATATTTGAATATGATTTATGAACGCACGCGCGTATTATATAATATTGCAAAATATAAAGTCACGTTGCATACATTTACTTATATGTCATCAGTCAAGTAATGCTTGACAAATTTATTTAAAATTTAAAAGTACATCTCTCTCTCATTAAAATCGTTAGCTTTCATAATGCTGTATCAATATGCACTATAAAAAATACATAAAATTACATGAAGAATAAAATTGTAAAATTGCTAAAATTATTAATTTCATGTAATTTAGTAATATCTTTTTGCGATATATATTTTATCGTTATTAATTTATTACATTAATAACTTTTTCGTTTTATAGCCAATACAAACACCGATATTAATCTTTTCTCTCTTATGTCGCATACGCGCGGGTATATTTGCATTCGCATAAAAATGTGTCGCCTAAATCACTCCACTCGACGCCAATTACAGCGGGAAAGAAATCGTGACTAATTACTTCCCATATATCGCTCACTCTCTGATTAGTTGATTCACGTAGCGTCGCAACGTGGCAGTTGCGCAATCCAGTAATGTAATTCCTTCTTCCTATGTTCCGCATCGCGATCGACGAGCCTTCTGTCACCGGCTTCCCTTTCACCCGCCCTCTTCACACGTGCAATCATACCAATGTATGTGTATGTGTCACACCATTTGCTTATAATGCGGATATAACGCACACTATATATGGTACACAATATAATTATATACGGCAAAGAGTAATAATGAATTCTGATGGGGAATATCTTTATGCCTTTAAATTGCCTAGCTAAAGAAATTTTTTTTTATTTAATTTTTATAATGTTGGATGTCATCGATATTTCGTTTATTATTATTATAATAAATACAGATTATATAACAAATAATAGTAAATTTAATAATAGAAAATAATTAATAATTTATATATACAAATAATCCACATAAGTTGTATAAGAAATAATTAATAAATTAAATAATAATTAATAATGTATGTATATATATATATATATATATATATATATATATATAAAATGCTCATATGGAATTTTTATTAATTAAATAAAGAATTATATTCTTGCATAATTAATTAAATTTTTATTTTATCTTTACTACTGCTCTCACGTGAAAATTTAGAAAATATTCCTTCCAGGTATTATTATTACCCTTTGCTGTATCTCGCACAATTCCATATGCAGAGTGTCCTTGCGTGTTGACGGCTTAGTTTGTTGTACCCCTCCGTATCTGGAGGCGAAGTGCTGCCGCGGATTATGACCAACTCATATTATTTTCCTGTCGCGAACAGCCTGACCCCGTTGACGTAGTGTTGGGCTTGCCTTGAGTGGCAGTGGCACTGCAGAATATGCCGTTATTAAGTATGCAGCTTGCATCCTACCACCGCCTTACGGTCATTTAAATGAAAAAAGGCAGTACGCCGCAAACGTTTTGTCAGCGCATCTTTTTTTTTGTTTCTTTTGCACTGTCTCCTGAGGTCAATATCCTGATCGAGAATTATTGCGCGCAATAATGATATAGAGCAAAATCTATCCGGTATAATCTTCTTATGATTTGTTAATAATCAACGATAATTGTTATTATGTATCTTATATATAGATAATTATGTATCTTAACCATAAATAATGAAAAAGAATAGTAGAGTTTATATTACTATATAAATTTCGTAAAACAAATTATGGAAAAAAATTCTGAAAAATATATCAATATGATGTAAAAATTTTACTGTATGTTGCTATTTCAAAAACATTACTTCCAAATTTATACTTGTTTAATTTTTTTATTAATTTAATACGCGCACACACACAAAAATTATATAAATTTTTAGTTAAATATTTCTTCACATAAAGTAAATTATCACCTCTCACATACAAATCTTTTACTTGTGTCAGAATCTTCTTCTAAACAATTTGTTATGGGATACGTATCTTCTAGGTATACGACATCAGATGGAATGAGTATACATTTCAGGATTAAAGTAAAGCGCATCCTTAGCTTCAGCTCGTGCGCGACTTTTGTCCCGACGATGTATTATAACATGTGCGTTGTGTAATTCGCGTGTAAGCAATACATACATACATGTATTATTATAATAAAAATTATATAAGAGCAATAAAAATTGCTTTTTATTATGCTGTTCTTGAAACTTAATTGTAATTTATAATAATCCTTGCATAAAAATAATTTGTGACAGTAAAATTAAAAATAATTGTAAAATAAAAATTTTTTTTTAGAAAAATTAATAGAATATTATTATTGACATATGTTCCAGAAAATATTAATATTTTAAAATAAAACGTCTTGTGAAACAAATCAACTTAATATTCGCATATCAAAATTGATTTACATATATTTATTGGTCATTTACATCGTGCTGTATATAATATCGACATTGAATCTTGTTTAAAAGCACGCGATACTCGAGATGCCATTGTCATTATAGTAATTTAAACATAGTTTTATGACAACACATATAACGCTGTAATATGATGTATATACCTAAAAAGAATGATGCTATATTGTTGACTATCATTCATAAAAGTCTTTCTAGCAAATAATTTTCCAATTTCTACGCACACAAAAAATTAGATAATAAATAAAAGGATAGATAACAAAAACATTTTCGGATATATTTTTTTACCTTGCGCATTCACAAACAAAACACAAGTTGTTTATAGAAAAAAATACATATAATGTATCGCATTTTGTTTATAAAATATATGCATATTTCTTTAAAAAATATTTCTATTTTGCAATTTAATTATCGCAAATTCAAAGAAATGAGAAACTTCGATTTTTATTATGTTTTATTATCTTATATTAAAAATTTTTTAGAGTGTTAAATGCATAGTTTTACATATTTACAAAATGTTACGAAAGTCAAAAGTCATGAAAGCAATATACTATATGTTGACTTTTTTTTTAGTAGTATAGCTATTCCGAATATAATCTTAATGGTACATTTTTTCTTAATTTACTTTTTTTATAACTTTTCGTAATTCCGATAATCGAAACTTGATCCAAGTTAAATTAAAATGAATAAATTTACGATTTGATATTTCACACACACATACATTACTTAAAAGTTGGGAATGTTCTTAAGCGAATAACGACGAGCAAACTTAATGAGACATAAAAACTTTTCAATTAAATAAAATCGGTTCAAACTTTGTATATGAAACCGTACATTTCGTCTTTGCGCGAAAGTAAGAAAAGGAAATACAGCAGTCTTTGAAAGATGGAGCTTATGCCAATATTCGCAAAATGATAAAATCGAGTTGTTTATCAATTATACAGCTTTACATTTACGAATTTTAGCTTTGCCATTTTATCATATCTAAGACTGTACTGGGAGGGGGGGGTCCCGTAATAATTACAAATATATTTACATGAAGATCCGCAACAAGCACATACATAAGTTTGCCAAGCTGTGAAAATTTCTAGAAATGAATAGATCAATAATTAAATATTTTTCTCAATATTACCGGATGTAATAATTAATTTCCGTCATTCGCATCGTTTTAAAATTGTCTGGAAACAAATCTCCATAGAATCGATAAGGCAACAACGGCAAAGTACACGTTCATAAGCAAAAATGGAAACAGACGTGATTATCGGGAAAAACACAAGAAAGGCGGTATAATGCATAACATACAAAGTGCTCAACGCCGTAGCCATTTTTGTTGGTATAAAGAATTATGAGGTGGCCGTTCTTGGTCAGTCGGTGGCAGACAATCCAATTATCCGCGAGTCGCGAAGCCATAAACTACTGCGGTTGTAGTAACGTAGGACGATCGAGTAATTATGAACAGGCGAATGCATATCGCGCGAGGACATCGAAATCGGATCTATCAAGTGGAAATTCATTTGGAACCAATCATTAGAAAGGGGAAGGGAAAGAAAGAGAAGGAGAGAGAGAGAGAGAGAGAGAGAGAGAGAGAGAGAGAGAGAGAGAGAGAGAGAGAGCTTCCCTAACTTGTCTCGCTCGCTTTTTGTCGTACATGTCACCGCTGTAATCGCCGCCTTTTCGAAAGTCTAATAAAACGCGAAGATAACGAATATTCCTTCAAAACAAATTGAAATTCAATCCCGCAGCGAATCTGTCGGGAGCAAAAGTCAATGTACCATTGATTTTAACATGGGAGGCGTGACCCCGCCGGGAGAACTTGCGGTAATTTCAAGCGAGAATTGGGATGTTCAATTGATAGACAAAGGAAAGAGATTTCTACAAATTTTCGCTATTAAAAATTTATTAAAAAATGAAATTTTTATATCTAAGAAAGAGAGAGGGAAAAATAGAGAGAAAGCATTAATTATATTTTTTAAACTTGCATTAGAAAAAGTACAGCATAATATGAGATAAAATTAAATAAATCACAATTGCATGATCATGAAATTATTTGTAGCGTCTATTAGCCAATCAGAAATTAGGTAGGAATCAGGACAATATTTATATTTTGCAAAAAAATAATTTATTAAATAAATTATCTAGAAGAAAAGTTTAATGAAATTTTTTCAACCGGACATAAAAACAAAAAATAACAAGATGATCCAAAAATTTTTTTATATATTTTTATATAGAATCGTATTGCGTGTAGTTACTTGAAAAACGACACATTTGACAAATTGAAAAAAGGAAGACTTTGTATATCTCTAAACGTATGACCTTAACAGTCCTACGATAATAATGGATATAACTATAGAGCTATAACGATAACTAATTAGCGACAAGCAATTGTACTTATTGATTCTCAGAAAAAACGTTGACATATAAAGAATAAAAATATTTTTATTCTCTGATAAAAAAAGAAAGTATACATATATCGTCAATTGGAACGGAAGACACGTGTGTATATTGCTTGCAGTTGCACTTTATATCTCTTCGTGCAATTATACAAGATAAATATTGTTAGGTCATTGTTTAATTTACTCGACGTTTTTCTTGATCAAGAACAAAATAAGTAACCGTGCTATCCATATATAAGGATTAAATACTTAAATTTAATTAAAATAATTTAATTATATGATAAATTTAATTTAATTATTTATTGCACAACTTAAATGTCATTTCTGATTAAATACTAATCCTAGTTTAAAAATTAATGAAATTTAAAGATAAAGTTCTTCATATCTATCTGCGATTTATTGTAAATGCATAGCTGTCTCGAGGAAAAAATATCTGCTATTAGAATCCAATTATTTTCAGAAAGTAAATGCTTTGTTATTAGTGATCGTACCTATATTTA
Organism: Camponotus vicinus; assembly: GCF_025532165.1. NCBI lineage: Eukaryota > Metazoa > Arthropoda > Insecta > Hymenoptera > Formicidae > Camponotus > Camponotus vicinus. The sequence goes on along the minus strand of NW_028141976.1, from coordinate 22,844,866 downwards.
TGGATTGCCTTAAGAAATTAATGTTATAACATCGTACACATCACGCTCACAAAATTACTGTGTCACAATTCATCTCTTCTCCTTTTACTCGCGCAACATTCACTATAGCAAAGCGCATAATCCGTGCTGTTCAAGTATTTAATGCCGTTAGAACATGATGGAATTTATTGTCGAAACATTTTATTGATCTTCTTAAGCGAAGCAGCTTACACGCGTGTGTCGGTAATTCTTGCTTTGCGTGATCATCATATTTCCAAAAACCATCGATGTGATCGACGTAATAGCGAAAAAACCGTGCTGCAATACAATGAATTCTTATCCATATATATATATATATATATATGTATATGTATGTATGTATGTATGTATATATGTATATATGATGTATGTATGTGTGTATATATATATATGTATGTATATATATGTGTATATATATATATATATATATATATATATATATATGTATGTATGTATGTATGTATGTATGTATGTATGTATGTATGTATGTATGTATGTATGTATGTATGTATGTATGTATGTATGTATGTATGTATGTATGTATATATGTATCTATGTATGTATGTATGTGTGTGTGTGTGTGTGTGTTTGTATCCATGTGAGAAAAAAAGCTTTGCAGCTTAACGCGAATCGGATTAACACGCCAGTCTTCAATAATGCAGGATAGTGCGCAAATGGAGATTATCCCTATCTTACTAGAATACTTGATGTCTCTTGCCTTTGTAGCAATCAACGCGAACATGTAAATTTACATTTTTACATTGCGCATATGTGTGTACCTATACACATACACATCATACACGAATAAAATATGAGCAGATCTAAGCACGACAAAATTTTTTTCTTGCTAATATTTACATCGTTTTTTATTAAGTAAAATCGCCATTTGAAACGGATATAAATAGCAACTGCGTTTCAAACTACATTATGCACTTGTCACGTAATGGACTTTGTTAATGTGTTAAGAGGAAAAAAGCGCCGCGAGAGCTAGATCGCGATACTTATGAAAGCGCAAAAAACTGACTACGTCAATTATCATGCAAAAATATCTCCGACATAATATGCGAAGATAATCATTTATAATATTTATAATAAATTTTGCAATTAATCTCAGCTTTTCTATATACCACATTCGGTGTTCAAGTATATTTTAAAAACTGTCAAGCAATTTTAGAATAAGAAATTAAATCGTATGAAGAAACAAAAATAGATAATATATAAAAAAATTCATACTTTCAATTTAGAAAATAATTTAATATTGAATATTATAATTTCTAATTTTATATTTCACTTTTATGCATAAAATTGCTTTCAATATACATTTAAATTTTGAAGAAATAAGAAAATACTATTTATTAAAAATACTATTTATATAATGTATTTAAGTTAAATATCAATTTTATTATGCTAATATAAATAGTGACAACGTTGCTCTTTACGATCGTAATTTTACATCTTTATTTTATCACGTTACTTAATGTACCTAAATAAATATTACATAATATTAATATTTAACTTATAATACCCTGGAGATGCCTAAATCATGTTAGCTTAGATATCTTTAGATACCTTATTGCTCAACATATAACGATGAAATTTTCGACTAAATTTCCGTCAAGCTAAAAAATGATACGAGATTTGTGCAGAATCACTTTTATGGGACACCTTGTATGCATTGGGTGCGTAATATGTGCCAATCTGACGCACTTACCTCCACTCAACGTGCAATAACTTCTTGATTCGAGTGATGATGTACGAGCGAATACATATTCGCATATGAGCTCGTAATATGCATGTGCATACTATGCGCTCACCCTACACAATCTCATCGATGCGAGCCATACCATACCACGACGCGCAAGTACTTCCAAGTTATTACGCCTTTGACATCAAGTACATACTCATGCGGTACGCTATTTCGATTCCAAGTTTCATAATGTTGGGCTCTGCACCAGCAACGCCACTTCCCGTTCTATCCATCTCGATTGATGGGTGCCCCTGTGTCTGCCCTTGCTATAATTCATCGATTAAAATTTCAACTTTGATACTGGCGAAAAAGAACGTCATTTTTATAGGAACTCGAATCGTTGAAATAATTTGGAATTTTTTCTATGTAATTTATTTCATGCCTGCCTGCAGAATTAAATTCTAGACTTTTATAAAAAAAAGTTTCTCTTTAAGATTATTCTTACTCCATGATTTTCTCGCATATATATGTATACTCAGCCCACATTTTTTATATTTTATATTTCTTCTAAATATTTTTTTATATATCAACAATGAATAATTACATGATTTCGCAAAATAAGAATTGTAATTCATCTGATAAAGATATTCCTCTCTTGCGAAAAAGTTGGAAAAAGATTTGAAAAATCACAAACTTCTTAAACTAAAAAATTGTCGTAATTTTTGGGAAGTCAGCCATTTTATAAAAATAGATCAATTTATTTTAATTATATAATTTTGATATTAAATATTTATATACACGTGCATAAAAATATTTTACGAACGAAAAATCCTATAGAATCAAAAAGTCTTCGGGATAGAATTTCTAAAACTCTGAGAGACGATGCAGTTGCATCATGATATTAAAAGACATTGCAACGGGTGAGTCGATAAGATGAGCTTTTCCGGAGATTTGAACGCTTTTTTAGAAATCATGATATTACATGCCTGCTGTGAGGAATTATTTTTTTCCCTTACTTTTTTGCTCGTTCACATCTGCTATTGATTTGTTGTATTTCTTCTCGCGCGGTAATATTCAATCGATAGACTGTATTTTTGATGCAATCAGGTCATTCAAAATGGTTCCGATAATGAGAAATAGCTTTGACAAAACATTAAAAATACTTGAGAATAAATTGCATACACAATTATATATATAAAATAAGTATAAAGCACATATACACACACATCCACAGAGAATAAAGAACTCGGATTATCAAAACAATTTGAAAAATAATTTGCTTGGAATCAGTATATAACAGCATTAAATGGTATTTAAGTAACATTTTTGTCATTTAAATGGTAATTTTATGTATATAACACTACGTTACTGTCACAACAAGAAAGAGAGAAAGAGAAGGGAGAAGGGAAAGAGAGAGAGAGAGAGAGTATTCTTTTTTTTTATTTACCCTTTTCGCCGTCAAAAATATACGATCCAATCCCGAAAGAGTCTCTTGAAAATTTAAATAAACGCGAAAACTGCATCCCGTATTGGCGCTAACGTAAAGTTTAAGGAATTTTAATAAAATGTTGTGTACGACTTAAAAAGTACTTTCTAGAAAATATAACATTGCGCGATCGTAATATCTTTGACAAATATTTATCCGCGTGGTGATGATGATATCAGTGGTGGCGGTTCAACGGAACGAAATATATATGTATATGCCATATGCGATAGAGTGAAAAAGGAAATATATTTTACGAGAGACAGCAACAGCGATGTCACGGATCTGTAATTTCTCGTTCCAGCCGAACATACATTTTTTCATGCAGTTACATCTTTTCCGATAAATAGACTAAATAAGTTACGAAACTTCTCTCTGACAACCCTGTACTCTATCCTGTTCTCATTCGAAGAGCGTATGAAGGAAGGGGATATAAATCGTGCGAGAAAGTCATACCAGTTCGTTGCTAGCGAAAGGACAGTGTAATTCTGTTGAAACGGAGCATGAAATCTGGACTAATCAAATCGCAAAAACTTGTTTGATATCTAGAAAATCGAAAATATTTGTTTAATTACAAGCAAAACAAAATATTTTGCGATTTAAGACATTTACTGAAATTTTATTATTAGTTTGAAGCAAAGCTATTTTTTTAAGGTTATATGTGTATAAAATATTCTTTTTTTAATATTCTTAAGATTTTATATAAATCGCACTAAATTCTCTTTTTTTCAAATTTCTCCAAAAGATTTTAAATTAATCTAATCTTTAAGTGAAATAATCTCGAAAAAGAAAAAATGCAGAATATCTCTATACAAAAATGATATTTTGCTCTTCAAGCAAATTTGCAATTTATCAAAAAGGAGCTGGTTTTCGTAGATGAACGTTGCAATTTAATGACATGTATCTCCGTTATAAGTATCTTTTGAGGATCGATTAATCGCTTTATTAATATTATATTACGCTGTAAATGAAAGCAATTTTCGCAACCTTGGGATTTGCACGAAATATTTTGAAATTTTATTATCCATCATCTTCCATAACATATTGTTTATGTAAACTGCAGAAACTTTAAAAACTCAAACTCAAAACAGAACTCAAACTTATTAAGTTATTAATTTGACTTATCATTATTGACAGTGAGTATATTTCATAGTGTTTTTCAATGTACTCTTACTAGGTTTTTAATGTTTCAGAATAAATAATTTCTATAATGGAGACATGATAGAGAGAGAGGGAGGGGAGGAACTATGAGAGATAGCGCTTCCAATAACAATAGAAATCATCATCTATTCACGTCAATTTCAATAAATCAGATTAATATTCCATTTGATTGACGACTTCATTATCTCCTGCAGTAATTGCCGCTATATAGGGTGTTTCCAAGCGTTATATTATGTTTACTCTTAATTAAGATCTTTTGAATATTATGAGCGAAAAAAGGATTTTTTTTCTTTGGAGTGTTTCTATTGTCAAATGTTGTCAAAGTAAATTGACAGATTCAAGACAGATACTTGATAACTTAAGTGCTAATTACTAATTCTATGTGTGTGTGTCAGTTAGTATGATACCATCACCATCAACAGTATGCAGTTAGGTTCGTTGTATATGCATGCATATATTCCATGAAACTACCAATACTTTGCCGCAATTACTGTAATTGCCTTATATCGAAACGCTGCACGTTGGGTCGATCGAATCGGCAAGCATTCCAATTAAGCCGCCGACGACGATTGGATATCCCAAATCTCCATCGCTGTGTTCCTTGCTCGAAATATAGTTTATTACTTTTAAAAACAAAAGGATCGCGCACTCGCACAGTTTAACTTAATCCTCAGTCATAATTTTAAATCAGCCGCAAATTGCTATTAGTTGTGAAACTGCTATTCATTTTTGTTATGTTTATTTTTATAGTTTTACAAGAATTTATAGGCTTTAAAACACTTTAGATTATAATATCTTGCTCTATTTTAACATAGAGCCATCCAACTCAGAATCCAAATGTGCGATAATTCGAGAATAATGCCAGTAATATCTGACGATACTCGTCATTTCGCCGCTAAAGGATATCTGTTTTTGTCAACTGCACGATGGTCTGTTCATAAAAAGTGGAATTTTGCCAGGCGCTTAGAGGAGAATGCTGCGGAAAAGGTTGCATTCCAGGAGCGGATCTATCTTGGGAAGCTAGATACGATCTTCTTCGTAAAAATCATTTCAGCAACAAGATAATTTTGACCGCAAATATTTGTAAATGGAAAAACAGCGGAGCGTTTCTTGTAATATCCCATTATCCTCCTGTTACCCCATTATCCCCGTTATCCTCCTGTGCATTAGAGATTTCGAGAAATGGATTAACTTTAAATCGCGAGGTGCCACCATCCGCTCCTGAGGAAACTTCTATTTCATTCTACAGTCAATGGCAGTTGCGGCGCGGCTTCGCGCTTACGACGTACGTGTTTCCCTTTTTGTCAGGATATCGCATTAAGCCTGCCTAATGTCACTCGAAGAAACGAGCGGAGGGAGGGAGACGGAGAAAAGTGGAAAGTATAAAAAACGAGCGGGCTCGATAGATCGATCCGGCGGAAATTTCTCAGGGGAACAACATTCGTGAGCGCGGCGCCGCAGGCCGTTCAGACGCTATCCTACATCCATCACGCGGAATTTGCACATTCGTGTTGGACAACTAGATTTACTGGCGAAATATCCATCGCGGCCGTGAGGGAGGACCGTAATCATGAAGAAACCTACGTAATTTATAAGGCGTATATAAATTGAAAATTATTTATAGAAAAAAAAATTTATTAATTTTGGTATAATTTATATTGTGTATAGATGAATATATTTGCATTTTTATTTTATATTAATGGCGCGGATTAAAATAAATATTTGTCGTATATACGCGCAACTTGGGAAACTCGAATATTAATTAATCGATAAAAAATTGTCGCAATAAAAATTTCTAGATATATACATAAAACATATATATATATATATATATATATATATATATATATATATCTTCGTTTAATTACGGTGTAAAAATAGCTACTTCGTAATAATCAAGAAAACATTGTAATCGCGCGCCACAGAATAAATTAATAAAAGATTAATCATCACTTATCAGTATATACTGTAATGCATATATGTGCACATAAATTTGTAATATTCGTAATGTTAATTTCTTACACGACGCAAAATTTGTGCTTTTATGGACTATCGATACGCGATACGTTTTATCAATCATGCGAAATTAACAATTTTGTCCCGCACACATATCCGTTTTCAATAAGAATTAATATCACGTATTCGAGAATTGATTTATCCGCGAGTGCGATTCGATAAGATCGGTCCTTTACGAGATTCGTCAGATCGTTCTATCAATTTCCACTGCGTTTTTCAGCTCGCCCTCGCGAGTTTTCTCGAGTCCACGTTACTGCGCTTCTTGCACGCAGCAGGGGAATAGATTGACTGAAATTGACACCTACACTCCCGTCCATCAATGCGAATTGACGACGACCGAATTGGATAATCGGTGGAAACGCCACGATCGCGGCGATGATTTTGCGCCGAGCGTTGGCTTGCCCTTGTTCTCATTCTCACATCACTGTCACTTTCGCTCTCGCTCGATTTCCCCTTTGCCTTTAATTCCTCAACGTATATTTTTTACAGATATTTTTTACGCTCGTTATTTGATACTAGCGCGACGAATTTTTTTGATTCCATGCAATGTTTGAAGAATTAATATTTTTATAGATTTTTTTATATTTTCCAATGGGCAAAATTTTTATTTCATTATAAGAATAACAAAAAGAATGTAAAAATGCTAAAATTCGTACAGTTATCTAGTACGTAATATTTGCAAAAATTAAGTATCGGATCAGGAAAAAGTCACACATTTATGTTTATTGCGCTATAGTTTTGACTACGTCGAATGATAATTCATTAGAAGTCCTTCATAAACACGCCGCTATCTGGATTGGATGACGTATGAGGTAATTAACGGTTATTCTGCGCCTAATTGCCCGAGCGATTATGACTTTTCCGCGTGCACATCGTTGCAGCGCCATAGTGTTACGACGATCACGTGAACAAAGTTTTAAAGCAGCGTTCTTAATAAATCGCAAAATAAATCTGCTCATCTATGCGGTTTTACCTTTATTCTTAAACATATAGAAGAATGCAAGAGTGAATTTAATCAAATAAATCACTTTCAAGCTATTATTTATGTCGGTATTATAATTACGCCTTAATTTTGTAAGATTTCTAACGATCGAGTAATATAAAACACTAGTAAATATAATTTTGACGTATCTAAAAAGTCATTTAGAAGTTTAATTAATAAGTATAATGCTATTATATTATAATAGATATTATTTATGTATATAGATTTTTATTTATCACAAAAAGATTATACACATGCTGTGTGTGCATGTGTATAAAAAAATAAAAAATTTAAATTTTCTTACATATATGTATACTGAGAAGAAATTATATTATAACTAAATATTCCGTGTAGATTCTAGTTTTTTAAACACATTTTTTAAACACATTTTCGTTTAGTCGCAAGAAATGAATTATATACTAAAAATAAGTATTTTTATTACAGGTGGATCTGGACTTAAGGATGATTCGATCGAGGACTCGGACTTGGACTTCTTACCGTTCTTTGCCTTTAATGGTATGTATATTTATAGTTTTTGAGATAGAAAGAGAGAGATATAGAGAAATGCTATACATAATTTCAATACATAATTTCGATATCAGAGTTTGTACTTTTTAATAATTGCGTTATGCAATTATTATATACTGCATCACGCTTTCTGCAGTTAAAATCAGCTAATATATATTTGGAAAATTGAATAGGAAGAGACAGGAAAGAGAAAGAATTAGAAAAAAAATAAAAAGCACTAACACTAAAAAGAGAATAGATTTTGATCATTAACTTTCATCAGTACGCGTACATTTGTTCGTATTTCCATTGCATGTTTAACGTTAAATATAGCCGCGAAAATACTAATTTTATTCGTCCGATATAAATACCGCATTTAGCATAAATGCGAAATGATCGGAATCGAACTTTTAGTGGCCGAATGTATGCGTGCAGAAAACACAGATTTCGAGATTACAGACGGTCGCGTAACAAATCAGGTGCTAAATATAGGTGCGAATACATCCCGTTATTTTCATTAGCGCCTTCGTGTTCCTGCGCTCTAATCACACAAATTCGCAAATGCGGCATACGAACGTGCGTATTGCCACTGACAGGTGGGGATCATAGAGGCGTGCGCAAATATCGCACACGCATCGCGCGCTTACGGCCGGAAATGCAACACGCATCCACGATTGCGTCGCAAGCGTCAGGCTCGTATTTCGCTTACATGCGGTTTGTCTGAGCGTAACTTCCGTCAGTCTGCGCCTATATGGACATTTGGTATTGTTTATGGTCTACCAATTATCACGTTCTGTCGTTCACTCAGAGCGAGACTTGGTTAGCAACGGCCATGTACGATACTAATCAATGGCTATTTAATTTCGTTTAAAAATTGATTATGTGTTAATTTCGTCTGATTTTACGTATAATATAATTTTCCGATTATAACTTTTAACATTATTTGAAAATGATTTTTTTTATATATCTACTCGAAAAGTGTAAACATATTGGAACGAATAAAATTTAAGGTAAAATTGATGTATAAAAACAAGTTAAACTTTTTTGTTGTAAAATTTTATGTATGTTATTGCATAAAAATATGAATTTTTACGTAATAATATACAAATGCAAAGCATTTTTACAAAATAGTTTTGAATGTTTAAGAAATAATTGCCTAAATAAAAATTAGAAAAGAGATAAAAAATTTGTTTACAAGAGATATGAGATATATTTACGAGATATATTATAAGTCTCAACATAAGACGTAGATATGAGTCCCCTTTTTTTTTAAACAGATAATGATAATCGAGGTTTCGAACATCCGCTTTGGCGTAAATCAACATTAAATGTAAATGTGCCCCCTTCTTTCCTCCAAGTAGATAAAAATAATTGGTATTTCAAATATTCGCTTTAGCGATGCGTAGAATCAGCATTGTGGCCACCACATGCGTATTCTACAGATTATCGCACTGCTTTACGGAAGGCAACTTCCGCTCTTCTGCGCTCTACGATGATGATCAACAATCTCCCATAAACCAGCTCGACTGCGATATGCGCCATACCACTATGTAATATACCACTTGTGTATATGTGTATGTGTATACAACTGCAGTAATAATGTCTCGCGGGTAATGACTTGCTTATTCGTGTGTGGGTGCATGCGTGCCACCCGTCACTCTCGTTACGCAACAATTCGAGCCCCGCATATATCGCGAAACGATACCGCACCTGTAGACCACTGTGCCTTCACTCTGACAATGTATCGCCATTTGACCATTATCGATAATCGCATTTAAGAGAATTATTCATATGAAACTAGATACTCGCATTTAACATAATTTGAACAAGATTTTCGTCGAAAAATAATATCGCCGAGCATATAAACAGCTATATTGAAACTAAAATAGAATCTTATATTTTAGTGTAAAATATATTAAACTCAAACAGACATTTGAAGACGAAATAATAGTTATAAATGAAATAAAAATATTTTATTAGAAAGTTTATAAATAATAATTTTTTAATTATAAAATCATTTAAAATATGTTATGTAAGTGTGTATATTTAATTATTCAAGATAAATAATAATCAAGATATTTTTATATACAAGAAAATTTAATCAATCCATATCTTTGTTTTCAATTTTATATTTCTAGATTATCCTGATTTATGTGTGGATTTACACACATTTTTATCTTCAAGTTATATATTTGAAAGATTTAATAGAAATAATTTATTTAAATAAATTTTTTGTAATTATTAATTTTGATTTTTTATTATTTGTAGTATTATATTTATTTTTCGTTTATTTTGTTATATGTAATATGATGAGAAAAAATTTCAGATTTTATTTTCAGAAAAAAAAATAGATTAATAAAGTTTTCTATAATAATTTTATTAAATTTAAAATATATTTTGTGAATTTTATTATCTCGAATCTTTTCATGAAACTCGATATCTAAATATTAATATAAATTATAAAATCAAATAAAAAATTAAAATATTTTTGAAATCTTGAAGAAAAATCGATATTAAAATTTTGTCATATGTTCTTCTTATTTCGGTTTCTGAAAAAGTAAATAGAAGAATAGACAAATACAAATGTATGTTGATATGTAACATCTCTGTATTTCTACCCTGTACATTGAAGAAATTTGCAAAAGATATAAATATACGTTACAGTCGCGCAATCGCAACCGAATGTATTTGAGAAACTTGTTTATCTTCATTTTTTTTTCCTATCGAACTCGAACTATACAGTGTGCCAGTGAATAAACAAAACAGTGAAAGAACCGTTCGTGTTGGATGTATATTTTCCTACTTTTTTACTAATTAATATGTAACAAAATTCTTGTTAAATATTTTCATGCGTTTCGCGCGCGACGTGCATTTTATAAATATTTATAAAGCTTAAACAATATGCATCAAACGTCAAATATGCATCCGAATAAGTAAAAATTTTACATAGATAACAACTGAATAATATGGCGGCTTAAAAAAATTTGCGTAGTTCTTCGAAATGTGATAATTTTAGCGATTGCGACAATTTCTGCTTTAATGTGTATACGTGTATTATGTTCTTATCGTGGAACATAAAAACTTAAACTGTAAGATTATGTCGCACTATTAATCGACATAATTATAACATTACATCGGGACGAGAAGAAATAATAACAGGTAGCAGCAGTATTCTAATGAGAGACCGGGATTACTAAGAAATATTATTCTAATTAGCCATCTCCGATTATTATCGGATTGTAAAAAGCTACAAATTGCTCGGGGCAAATCAGTTTAAGAGACAACTATAAATTTTTCCGTTTTAAAAAATATAATATTTTTAAGTTTTAAAAAATTAGCTTTAGTTTTAAAAAATTTAATATTGATAAAAAGAAAAGTAATATTTTCACAACTTTGAAAATCCAGTGATTAACAATTCGGTGTTAATATTAATCAATTTAAAAAGATATATCAAAAATATTTATGAAAATTAAGATAATTCCTTTGAATATAATTATAAAAAATAAAATTATGTACACTTAGGAATATATGTTAGGAATACACATGTACCGAAATTTTTTTTTATATTCATCCATTTTAAAAAATACTCTGTATTCGTACATCACATATAGCGCTAAATCTGATTTGAGATAATATTGTATCGAGATACAATTACATTGAGCTTTAGCCGAAGAAGAAACACAAGATTCGGGATCATAGATTCACATCTTGTTAACTATCTATCGTCCTGCGATTGTCACCCTTGTCACGGTGGTATCAAGTCATAAAATTTGGCGCTAGTGATAAATATCTCTGTGCATGCGTACATTTGCATGGGCGCAAAAATGTGCGACATAGAAAGTCGATCGATCGATCGACATGATTAACGGTGTTATCGCGTGGAATTTCTAACAAGGTGATTCCGAGATCCCTAACGGACTAAGTACAGGTAGACGGCACGTGCGTCGCACGCTCGACAGAATAAAATCCATGGTGATAAACGTCATGTTTCATGGCCTTTCGAAGTAGCACAGCCAGGTAAAGGTCGCGATATTAATGTTAAGCTCGTAACAAGATGAAATAATGCAGACGTGAGATTAACTGTATGCTATATATAATCTGTAACTTGCGTCAACTGCGCATCACTATAAAAGGATAGAGTTCTTTTAAAGGGAAAATGTACTGAAAAATTAAATTAAATATGGATATATGTAAATGTGTAATAAATTAAATATGAATATGTGTATCTGATATAATTATACGACTGCATTAAATCAAAAATATTGGAATTGCTAATGCTAAATAAAAAAAGAGTGGAAGAACAATTTTGGGAAATCCTCTCTCTCTCTCTCTCTCTCTCTCTCTCTCTCTCTCTCTCTCTTAAATACAATTTATAATAATTATATTTATTTATATTCAAATATTAATATACAAGAAAAATAAAATACCTAAATTGTTAGATAGAGAGATTACTAGATGTATTTTTAACAGATATTGCAGTATAAATATGTGGAACTATACCAGAGTATTGATAGTTTTATAGTTTAATGTCATTATAAATTTTTTTAAGCGATGATCCCTTTTACAACCATCTACCCTTTCAGGAAAGAAAGCTTTTTCCTCTTCTGAAATTTCGCTCAATATTGCGCGCGGCGTGATTAAAGCGTAGCCGAAAATTAAATTTTTCAGAGAAAATTAACAGGTCGCGCAAGAGAATTAATTGGCGCGACCTCTGCTATTTTCAAAGAGCCATTCTCTCGTTCGGCACATTTTGCGAGATAGCGAAATGGATGCCGTAACTGCGCGTGTATATGCAAATTAATAAATTCATCAATTAATAAACTAATAGATAAATTTGGCGATAATCTTGCGCGGTATAATTGGTTAAAAAAATTTATTAAAAGAAAAATCTAATAAATTTTCCAGTTTTTAATATTTTATAATCATTAGCGTCGAATAATTTTTCTAAATATCGAAATATTGAATTTTAATGTTATTAAATTATATACATTTATGTAATAAAGAAAGATATAGAAACGACATATATGGTAAAAATATACAAAAATGTACATATATTTAATAAAATGCATCTTCAGAGTTTCGTCATTAAATTTGTTTTAAGGAGTGTAAGTTTTTGCGTCCAAATAGACATCTTGTGTACATTTCATAAAGACTTGTGAGAAAAGAGATAAATTTGTGAACCGTATACATAACTGCATATGATATCCCTTACGTGTATCTCGTGTATCAAATTCTGCTCGTGCAGAAATGCAATGCACGACGGATAGTTTCAGTAGTATGCCTATTTGCAAGTCGCGACACGCACAAGTCACCGCAACATCAGAAGCTTTGATTACTATTGCTTTGCTCGATCGAGCAAAGCGAGAATGGATGAAGCCACTGTGCGGAGGACCATTCGTCCATAGAATTACAAATGTATTAAATTAGAAACTCGTGCATTTGGTTTTCCTCTGCATGATTATTATAAATTGAAATGAATTCGTCGATGAGTAAAAAGATTTGCGTTGTAACAAAAGCGCTCTCTCATGATTGCAAAGTAAATATATGGCTTTCAAAGGTCGCTGCGAGATCGTGCGTGGCTTCAAGGTCGATACACGAGAGCACAAAATTTATCTGATCACTTTCACTATTAAGAGGATTTTAACGGCGCGACAGAGACAGAGAGATCGGAGCACACTGCCAAAAGCACGAGAAAGAGAAGATGATCGGTCCAATCGATCCGCCGCTCTAACGGTATATAATACGTAATCCGAGGACCAAAAGCAACCGCGGACATCGAATGAGCAATTTACAGTAATCGTTGATTGCGCGACTCGATGAATCGTTATTCAAATCCGCGTGACGCAGCGCCGTGGAAGGGCGGCCTGGAAATGGACCCCGGGGACCGGCAGTTACTCCGCGAGCATGAGAGCCTACGGATGCCAATTTCCCGATGATTTCACGAGCTATTTATTATTTTAACGCTGTCGAACAGTCTGAAATTTAATACGATCGCAATGGCCAACTGATTTGCATCAGACGTGTCTCGGAATGGCTATAAATGTAGAATCACTCTTTTTTTCTCTCTTTCTCTCTCTCTCTCTCTCTGCTCTTCCCCTGTTTCTCTCCTTCTCTATGCCCAATATACATAATTTTAAAAGGTAATGTATATGTATTTTGTTCTTCTAATTATAAAAATTTTTTGATAATTAGTTAATTGGAACTTATTTCTTATAGCTGTACTTTATTATTCATTATTTTTATCTTTGAATTAATCCCGACTAATTAATAGCCGATAATTCGGAGATGTTCTATATACATAGAATATCTCTGAATTATCGACTATTAATTAGTCGGAATTAATTCAAAGATAAAAATAATGAATGTATGAAATATGCCAATTAATTAATTATCAAAAAGTTTTCATAATAATTGTTTACAGAAAAATATAATTTATTTACATTATTTTTTAAAGTTAATAACCAATAATTATCAGCTTCAGATATAATGATAACAATGTAATAATTATATTTTATCGGTGATCAAGTTCTGAATCATGAAAGCAAAAACTTGTCGCCAAATCGATATCGAGTTTGACAGAAGGTCAACTGGTCTCAAAAATTAGGTGGGATATAAATGTGCATATATTTAGCACAAATATAATTTGTGAAATGAATAATATTTATATGCTAAATATGTGTACGTTATATGCCCCACCTAATTTTTGGGACCAGTTGGCCTTCTGTGGAATGATATCGGTTTGGTGGCTTTCGATATTGATTTCCGTTTTCGTAATTCAGAATGATTCGTCGGTAAGATATAATTATTGCATTGCTATCATTATATTGAAAACTGATAATTATTAAACATACAAATATTAAGATATTAAAGGCAATAAGAGCCAAACGCGGGTGATCGTGCGACAGTTTCATAGAAAATTAATTTTTCTGTGAAACTAATATTTGTGCACAGGGCACGGATTTATCTTGGTTAAACCAAGTAAAATTTATAATCTCAATTCGAGATTCTTATAATACCCCCAAAGAAGTTATAGGTGAGAAAAATAACAGGCCGATATATGATAATTATTAATTTTATATGCACTTTCATGTTACATTAGATAGATATAAAAAATTTCACAGAAAATATATAAAAATTAGCAAAGAATTAAAGCTCCGTAGCACATATAATAGCGATATAAATAATAATAATAATAATAAATAAATATATATGTATATATATTATATTATATTATATATATATACAGGGTGACCCATTTTAACTTAGGCAGCCAAATAACTCGAAAAATAAGCAAGATAGAGAAAAATGTTTTAGACAAAAGTTGTATGGTTTCGAGGGGGCCATAAGATGGTATCATTGGTTTGACCTTGAAGAGTCATTTGAAGGTCACGTGAAGGTCACTTCAATTTTTTTAAATGGAACATCCTATATATTTTTGTACATTCTTGTAGCTCATCTCGAGAGCTTTCCAAAACACTATAATTAAGTACATTTTCGTTAAGTACTTTTTGAGTTATGAGGCTTGAAATAATTTCTTAATTTTACATAAACCGTAAAATATCTTGTAAAATATTCATTTTTCGATTACCTTACCTTAATAGTTTTATGTACAAAATAATGAGAGGAATCAATTGGTGTAAAGAAAACACATAGTTGTTTCGAAGAAAAAATATGTAATTTGCAATTAACAATTCCATATTTTTTCTTAAAAACAACTATGTGTTTTCTTTACACCAATTGATTCCTCTCATTATTTTGTACATAAAAGTATTAAGGTAAGATAATCGAAAAATGAATATTTTACAAGATATTTTACGGTTTATGTAAAATTAAGAAATTATTTCAAGCATCATAACTCAAAAAGTACTTAACGGAAAGGTACTTAATTATAGTGTTTTGGAAAGCTCTCGAAATAAGCTACAAGAATGTACAAAAATATATAGGGTATTCCATTTAAAAAAATTGAAGTGACCTTCACGTGACCTTCAAATGACTCTTCAAGGTCAAACCAATGATACCATCTTATGGCCCCCTCGAAACCATACAACTTTTGTTTAAAACATTTTTCTCTATCTTGCTTATTTTTCGAGTTATTTGGCTGCCTAAGTTAAAATGGGTCACCCTGTATATATATATATATATATATATATATATATATATATATATATATATATATATATATATATATATATATATAATTACTACCGATATATAAATCAATATTATGAGAGTTATTAATCGCGACAATTTTATTTTGCAAAATTGATAGCGCAGATTTAAATTCAACACTCGTTTTATTATTTTATTAATGCATCATTATTAAATGAACGTAAGGTTAGGCTAGTTCTTTACATCTCGTGCTACAACAAAAATATATATAATCTTGAAATTTGCATTTTTAAATATTTTTATTCCAAATTACTTTTAACATTCCCCGCGATTCGTACAATATAAAATTGTTTACTTGTTGCTCGCTAAACTTGAAATCGATATCGTTATTTTCTTTCGCTGATTTAGCGTATTTGTTAAATTCCGCTTCGTATTCGGTGCACGTTGAATTTCGAAATAAGCGTTTATGGACGACCGTTTTTAACAATAACAGGCCATTTTGCCAGCTAATTAAAATTATCGCGTGCAAAAAGCCGGTAACGCGACGATTTCGGCAATATATCCAATGCTACCATATCCTTCCCCTTTCCCGTTTTCCCCTTCCCATCTATCGCAAATTTTTCTATATGCAAACGAAGCGACTGTCGAATAATATGCCGACCCGACGTGTCCTCATTGAGATTCCACATAGCAATAATCGGCCGATACAGTCGACTATTTTACTCCAGCAACCGCATTGTAAGCGCAATAAAGTATGCAAAATTTATCGGCACGGTTGACGTACTCCCCGTTTTCTCTCCGCGTATATCCGATCACGGCATAAATTATTATTACATTTTACGAAATACTGGGTCGCGGCATCAACTACCATTTTATTTATAACGCGCACCAAACGACGTCTTATCGCGGAACCGCGGGAATTGCATAACGACATGCGAGTTCGCAGACATGTAAGAGATATAAATACCCTTGGGTATAAATATTTATATATTATATCATGAACATTTAAATTATACACAAAGTCTGAGATATAACTACAAAATAAAAAAAACCGGGTTAGGAAAGCAATACGCTCAAATGAAGAGAATTAAATGAAGCATTTTTGTTTTTAATTTAATAAATATGACGAAAAAAAATTTTATTTGATTATAGCAAAATTAAAATTAATATTAATTATCCTTCCGATCGTGCTTAGGGAAACAAATTCATATTATAGACGTCGTATAGCGCAAACGTGCCGTTAAATAGTGTCGTTTATTATGTTCGCTCTCTCGATTCTTCAATGTGTACACAGTTCTTTTCTCCGGAATTGTGTGGAAAGAGACATAGACGTATTAGTACCCTCATTTGTATTGTTTGATCCAGGGTTTGACTCTTGATTCATCTATACTAGTGTGCACCCGACCTGATTCGCGCCAAATCGCAATAAAGCGCTATTGGGTCGTTAAAATGAAACGAAACGGTAACTACGCGGAAACAACGATGGAACAATCGTTAAATGTACGACTCGAAATGCAAAAATTTTAAATATAATAGTCATTAGGCCGATCTCCGGGCATAACTGTATTTAATACAATCTTAAATCTACAATCTTAATATTATCTTAATAAGAAGATAGATAGATAGATAGAGAGAGAGAGAGAGAGAGAGAGAGAGAGAGAGAGAGAGAGACACAGAGAGAGAGACAGAGACAGAGAGAGAGAGAGGGAACTTATAAAAATTATAAATTATCAAATAATTAATAGATAAAATTATATGTATTGATTGGTAATAAAGTTATACAGCGTATATCGATCTTTCAATTAATCTGTAATAAATTATCGAGATTACAGATTTGGCCGAATTATTTTTAATAAATTATCGAGATTACAAGTTTTATCGAATTATTTCTAATAAATTATCGAGATTATAAATTTTCTCGAATTGTTATTTTTTCAAAATAAATCATTATTCAGATCGATGGATTCATCATGGCTTGCTTCATTTCCTAAATCAAAATCATGGAAACGCAATTTTGTAATGCAACGACCACATATGGTCTTAATAAACACGTCATCTCCAAATGCTTGACAAATATTTTTTAAACAGTCGCCAACGGTTTAAATTCAGTTCTGCATTATCAAGCGCACTTTACTAAATCGTTGTTATTGACATTTACAAATATAAAATCAAGCAGCCAATTTAAAAATTATATAAAAATATTATTCATACAAATTATCACGTACATTTGTATGAATGTATAGAATGATATAGAAAAATATTCGTTTTTTAAATTCTTTTGTTTTTTTTTCTTTCAGATTATTTCGATAGAATGAGACAAAATTTCCTGAACTATTTTTGGAATATACCTGATGTTACGAACCTTAAGATTCCTGAAGGAGCGAATACAACTTCCACTGTTAAGGTAAATACATACTCACTCAATAGACTTAAGTTAATTTATAAATTAATGATTTCGCTACATTCTTCAAAATAAACTCGTCCAGAATAAATCATTCATAAACTCATCAATCAATAAAATTATTTTTATTATTATATTTTCTATTGCCGATCATTATTCGTTGTGAAATGAAATATTATATTTTTTACGTTGAACGTTTTTGTTTGTGACTGAAAAAGTGAAAACATATTTTGAGTTAGTTGATAATACCGTCCACGAGGAAGTAAAATAATCTGTCGATATACGAGGAAGTTTCGCGCCGCGCCGGACACGTCGTGAAGATGATGCAATGCCAGCAATTTACATACGTGTACACTGCAGTAAAGAGAGAGGGTATGAGAAAGAATACCAAGTTAACAATGGTATAGAAGCGGTAAGTGTGCGGTGATAATAGTGATCGAATTACTGCATTTCTCGTCGCGTATTGTTACACGCGTGGAATCTGCGCGCACCATTCCCTTAATATGTAAATCGCTTAACGCTTAATGCGACTTGCCGTACAAAGCGCGACGAAATAGAAATAATAGAAATGGATAACCGGCCGCCGAAAAGTTCGCCGAGTGTCGGCGATTTTCTTTCTCGGATACAGCATTATTCGCGTGTAAAGCCTGTCATTTGCACGTTACATACCCTTATAAAACAGAAAAAAGAAAAAATAAAACTGATTATTCTTTTCTAAGGTACTACAATTGAAAGAGAGAGAGGAGAGGGAGGGAAAGGCAGCATAAATTTGTATTTATCTTTTCATTATTTGTAATAATCGAAATATACTTAAAAGCGTTAAATTTTTTCGTGAAAAATGTTCTCTTTCATAAAAAGGAAACTTCCATTGGCATTTAAACATGGATAAATATGGATATAAAATAAAGGGGGAATGATACAATAATATGTACATTAAAAGTATGACATGTGAAAACGAAACGTGATTTAGCATTTTGTCAGGAAAATATGGAAATATATTGAATTGGATATTTTCTTCATTGCGCTTTCACACACATACACACGTGTGGAGAGATATAGAAAGTTTAACTAAATACATAGAGCGGTTTTAATAATTCAAATCAAAGCAACATTTCTTTATTGATAGAATAAAGTACCGTACTGCATCTTATTCACTGTCATATTCTAAACGTGGCGGTTGCAAATTCTT
Source organism: Camponotus vicinus (assembly GCF_025532165.1). NCBI lineage: Eukaryota > Metazoa > Arthropoda > Insecta > Hymenoptera > Formicidae > Camponotus > Camponotus vicinus. The sequence goes on along the minus strand of NW_028141976.1, from coordinate 22,825,313 downwards.
TAATAATGAAGCTTAATTAATTTTGATGATGCGTTTGTCACTTGTATAATCGCAAATTGTTCGAATAATCTATTTGTACCCTGTTTAAACTAGCTCTTATTCTCTAGGGCTCTCAGTTAAACACACACACATATATACATCATACTATCATTATACTATTTGGATATTTAATGATATAATAAATTGATTAGATAGCAAAGTATAAATTATACTTAAAACTTAAAAATAGGTACAGAGGCAAATTTTAAACCGATTATTAATTTTAGAGATTATGATTAATTTATGATTCGTATGTAAAAGATAGAATAGCTTTCTTGTAATCATAAAATCAGTATGCAGTGTTCCTCCTAGAGATACATTATACTAATCTAATACGCGTACTGTAATTCGTTTGATTGCAGATTATTGATGGTCATGTAGTAACGATCAACGAGACGACTTACACATCGGGCGACGAAAACGGCGGCACCGCATTCCGAATTCGCATAATCGATGTGAAACCGGAAAATGACACTCTACTGATCAGCAATGGCAATGCAGAACCGACAACGGTGAAGACGGAAGCGGAAGGGAGCCGCGAGACGGTGGAGGACATGAACAACGAGATATCGAAGAACACGGATCTGACCGCTTAAAAAGTGGTCGCTCATTCGTGGTCGATACGTCGATAACGGCATATCGAGGTCGATTTTGGGGACGAAGAAAAAACGATCCCTTATTACGTGGCTGTAGTAGAGTAACTTTTCGATATCGCACCAAGTGCATCGCGTTAAAATAACATTATTGTATAATATATAGTTGTATTTCTGTTGTTTTTTATAGCTCTTCAATACGATTGATTGTTTACGACGTTTACCTGCGTCTTTTTTTAAATAAAAGATTGTTACTGCTGTAAAAAAAGGAGCCGGAATATTTACAAAGAGAAATATGTGAATAATATAAATTAAAAAAGAGTTAATTGATTTTAATTAAATAAAGCAATTAATTCATGTAATTTTAATTAAAAGATTAAAAGCTTCGAATTAACATTAAATTGAATAAAAATTTTTAATTAAATTGAGTTAACTTTAATGGGCTTCAAAGCTTAATACACTTCTACATTCCAGAAGCAGGACTTTAAAAAATAATATGGAGTTTAAAAAATTTTTTTATAAACTAATAAAAGAGATTAAAAACTGATATTTTTTAAATTATTTAAATGCATATATAATTAATATTCGTTTTTTTCTACTTAAATGCTGCACAGAAAAGGTAAAATGCCAATACACAAAACTAGTCATGTATGCTAATTTATTGGTTGACGACCGTATTTATTCACAGAGAAACTATTTTATAATATATAATATCGGCCTCTGATTGATTATATAACTTATATTAATTATATAACTTATTTACATCGTTTGTCAAGCATAAGATTTATACTGGTTCAGTTTGTTATGTACGGCGCAATAAAATACGAAATAGATATTCTAATTGCTAGTTGTATGGCATTTCGATATTCATGCAACTGTGCAGAGATTTTTATTCTATAAAAAAGTGTAAGGTTAATATTGCACAAAAGTGTACTTTCTGTGCATATATTCAGGTAATTTTATCCTCTTTTAGTTTCTTTGATAATGCCTTTGATAGTGCCTTTAATGCATAAAAAAGTAATGTCTAATAATATATAGTTATATAACAAACATTTTTATACGCAGAAGTAAACGTTCGTAAATAATTTACAAAGACAGGGGAAATTTCCATAGAAAGATCTAACGTCGTGATCAATGTCTGATCAGTCGTTTAGATTAGTGTCCCGATTTTTTAACAAAAAAAACATACGTTCCTGTAGCTCTATATTTACAGTTTTTACTAAACTTACAGATACGTTTCTTATATTGTAAGCTGATTAGAAAGAGAAAAATGTTGATGCCAATAAAGAATAAAATATATGAATATATTTAAATCGAATCCCGACAATATATACATATATAAATACAAATAAGATACACTTTATATATTTATATAAGTTTATAAAACTTAAGTGTCTTGCACTATGTGCAATTAAAGTAATGTGCAATTTAAAGATTTTAATATTTAAAGTAGAGCTCGAAATTTAATTATCCGTCCGCTATCCGTTGCATATAGATAAGTCCCGCAAATATTTTTTATAATGTGTATCTGTATAACATATTATCTTCAGTAAATTACAAAATTATTGAAAAAAATTATAAAATTGAAAATACTTGATAGCGACAAATATTAGCTGTTGATATTTGATTCAATAATTTCATAGTCATATTTTTTTAGAAATGATCTGTGTATCGGTTTTCCGAATTTTAATATAAAATTATGTAATAATATAAAAATCTAAATTAAAGTTAAAAGCATATGAATATATCTTAATATATTAAACAGTAAAGAAACAGCTGATGTATGAACAGAATATTAAATTTTTTAAATAACTTAAAATTTTCCAAGAAAAAAAAATACTAAACATCTATAGATGCGCGATAAAAAATTTCTGAAATTATATAAACATAAAGACAGTGCAAGTATCGATTATTATTATTATTATTATTATAGCCTCTATAAAATGCTAATATATTATACTGCATATATATCTTTTTTTTATATCCATTCCTATAGTGATACTAACAATAAGTTTTAACTCCTTTTTATATTGATTTACATAGGATATTATCAATGGTACAGGACTTCAGCAATGTTCCATCTATATATGTATTTTTTTATTTATATATTTCCATAATATATGACACAACTAATTCTATCGAAAATGTTCGATTCTATCATATTCAAAAGTCGCGCGCTTTGCGAATTTCCGGCCGTGTAGAAAAAAAAGTGTAGCGACTACTCACAACTACAAATTATTGATAAAGTAGCTTAATTAATTACTATATATAATATTGTTTTATATTACTAATATTTAATAATCAATAAAGTTAATCACAAAATTCGTTAAAATTATTTTTAACATCATACAATAACTTGTCACAAACTTGTATGCATTTTGTAAATTAATACCTTGTAAATAGATACGATTTGCAATGAACATTAAACCTTTCAATAAAGATGAACGTTTCAATAAAGATATAAATCTAGACTCACCGAAATTCCGGCTTAATTCTTGTTGGTAAGTATCGTAATTAATAAAAGAACTTGAAGGAAATGAAAGTAATTTTAATACGTGTACGCCTCTTTCGCTTTTTCAAAACTATAGAAATTCGAGAAATCTGAATTAGCATTAAACATAAAATACATAGAGCGTTGTCTATAAACAATAGATGTATGAATCTGATGTGATTCGTCTAGACTAGGCATATTCTTACAACTAGACTGCCTAGTTATTATTGGTTCCCCGATTGTGGCCAACTTCACGGTGGAGGCATTATTGACGCCTCGTGCGTATATCACGTACGCATCACATACATGTGTAATACATGATCGCGCCGCGAAACTGTCATGTGTTGTCATGCAGACGTGTCCGTCGCCGCCGTCGTCGCTCGCAATCTGTTGACACATAACTGGACCTGGTGATAAAGATCCTCGCGACACGCGCGCACGTGGAGCAAGCTGAGAGGATGCTGCGATGTTAGCACGTAGACGTCACGTCGCAGGGAATGTGGTAGATCGCGACCTCGCAATTGCGAGCTCGAGCAACTCGCGATATCATTACGATGGAGATGAGGCAAACGACAAGTTGTTGAGCGAGGAGGCTGTCGATTCAACGGAGCAATCTTCGACGACGACGACGACGATGACGTCTCGTGACAGGACCAACGAGTTCGCTAACGCGATCCGCTCCATGCAGAGCAGAACTGTCGCGCGGACCGTCGCGAACCTGCAGAATCCGCGTCGCGCACGCCAAATACAGAGCTACTCGAACTTTATGATGATAGCGAAGAACATTGGCAAAAATATTGCTAGCACATACACCAAGCTGGAGAAGCTTGCCCTATGTAAGAATCTAATGTACAAGAATTTGGTACACCGTCTGCGACCTTAGTTTAGTCAGTTCCAATATATGTTGTATCGCAGGAAAGATACTATAAGCAGAAGAATCGTATCTTTGTTTTTTCCAAAAAATTTTGTTTATTCTTTATTTCTCTTATTGTTTGTTCTTATTTGTTCTGGAATTCTCTTCTTATATACAAATTTATATGGAAATTAATAAAATTTAACTATAAGTCACGCTGAACTGTTTCGGCCATAACTCTACAAAACTGTTCGGCATAAACTCTACAAAAAAATTTTGTACAGAAATATTAATTATAATGAATATGATTGATGAATACCATTAATAATTGTTAAATTTTGTCATTTAAAATATCTGAATTAATATATACAAATTAAGTTATTAAATTATGAAAGCAAATATATTTAAATTCAGCAAAAATATTAAAACTATTTTAGGAAAGCAAATATTTATTAAGCAAAAATACTAAAACTATTTTGTAATAAATGATTTTATATGATTACAGTGGCCAAAAAGAAATCCATATTTAATGACAGACAGATGGAAATTGAAGAGCTTACAAATATTATTAAAACAGACCTAAAAAGCCTAAATCTTCAAATTGGAAAATTGCAAGAGCTTGGAAAATCTCAAAGAGAAAGTTTTGGTTCTTCTCAGAGTCATCACATTGCTTCGCATTCTTCCTCAATTGTGATGGCACTGCAATCTAAATTGGCAGACATGTCAAATAACTTTAAAAATGTTTTGGAAGTTCGGTCTGAAGTAGGTTAAAATATATTCTTATATATGTGTAAGAATATTTTCACATTATTTACATTTTCATATTCTTTCTCTCTAAAAATTCAATTGGTACAAAAATTTATAAAATATAAAGTATATAAGTATATATTCTAGATTTAATAATTTCTTAACATATATGTATTAAAAGATTACAGGTCATAAAATATTTTATGCTATAGAATATTTGTACTTTTTTAAAAATATATGAAATATATACATGGTGTAAATATTATACAATCAGATAATTATTTGGTTTAGATTTTTTGAATGTATATATTAATATTGTTGTACAAACAATCGAATATTTTAAGAGAAAGAAAGAATATGAAATTACAAGTATTGTGAAAAATTAGAAAAGTGGATATATTTGAATGATAATATATAAACTATATGGAAACGTACAGAATATGAGAGAGGAACAACACAGAAGGCAACAATTTAGTCAAGGATCTGTATCTACTATGCTCCCCCCAAGTGTTGTTTCAGGAAAACAAGGTTCTTTATTACTACAGGAAGAGGTTTCTAGTAATTCAGTTGCGATAGACCTAGAACCAGTGATGAATCATCAGTTGATGCAAGCTATGCAAGATGATACCGTAAATAATCTAGCATATATGTAAAGAAATTTAATGCGAAACAAAATGGCACAATTACATATATTTGCTTTTTGTAGGATGCGTATGTCCAATCAAGAGCTGAGACTATGCAAAATATAGAATCTACTATAGTTGAATTAGGTGGTATTTTTCAGCAATTGGCACATATGGTTAAGGAACAAGAGGAAATGGTTGAAAGGTAAGGGAAGAATTATAATTCTATCCATGTTTTACTACAAACGAAAAAAGTTATCTGAAAACAATTTACCCTTATATTAAAATTTTATAAATTTAAATTCTCTTAATTGCAAAAAGAAATAATTTATTTACAGGATAGATAGCAATATAGAGGATACTGAGTTAAACGTGGAAGCTGCACATACTGAAATATTAAAATACTTTCAGTCTGTAACAAGCAATAGATGGTTAATGATAAAGATATTTGCGGTCCTGATATTTTTCTTTATATTTTTTGTAGTATTTTTGGCATAACATTCGGCACTATCAATTTACTATATATATTTATATCATTTATATCATCCATATCTACTATTTGTGATATAAAAGAAACAGTTGCAAAATAATTTTTACAAAGCTAGGATCTTCTATATAACATAGGCTAAATGAAAAAAATATTCTGTGCATTCCTCCACCTTTTCCCTAAATTGTGAATATTGTACATTTAAACATTTACCATTAGTAAATATTTAAATATTACATTACTTGTACAATGCATCTTATCGAACATAAAATGTGAAAAAAGAATATTTCTATAGATAATAAATATATAATTTTCATCTCTCTTATACATATATAGAAAAAACAATTTTTAAATAAATTAGACGAGTAAGTTTTACAAAAAATATATACATTCAAAACAAAAAATTTGTTTATTTTATATATATATGTGTGTGTATTATATATATATATATACATATACATATATATATACAGGGTGACCCATTTTAACTTAGGCAGCCAAATAACTCGAAAAATAAGCAAGATAGAGAAAAATGTTTTAGACAAAAGTTGTATGGTTTCGAGGGGGCCATAAGATGGTATCATTGGTTTGACCTTGAAGAGTCATTTGAAGGTCACGTGAAGGTCACTTCAATTTTTTTAAATGGAATACCCTATATATTTTTGTACATTCTTGTAGCTTATTTCGAGAGCTTTCCAAAACACTATAATTAAGTACCTTTCCGTTAAGTACTTTTTGAGTTATGATGCTTGAAATAATTTCTTAATTTTACATAAACCGTAAAATATCTTGTAAAATATTCATTTTTCGATTATCTTACCTTAATACTTTTATGTACAAAATAATGAGAGGAATCAATTGGTGTAAAGAAAACACATAGTTGTTTTTAAGAAAAAATATGGAATTGTTAATTGCAAATTACATATTTTTTCTTCGAAACAACTATGTGTTTTCTTTACACCAATTGATTCCTCTCATTATTTTGTACATAAAACTATTAAGGTAAGGTAATCGAAAAATGAATATTTTACAAGATATTTTACGGTTTATGTAAAATTAAGAAATTATTTCAAGCCTCATAACTCAAAAAGTACTTAACGAAAATGTACTTAATTATAGTGTTTTGGAAAGCTCTCGAGATGAGCTACAAGAATGTACAAAAATATATAGGATGTTCCATTTAAAAAAATTGAAGTGACCTTCACGTGACCTTCAAATGACTCTTCAAGGTCAAACCAATGATACCATCTTATGGCCCCCTCGAAACCATACAACTTTTGTCTAAAACATTTTTCTCTATCTTGCTTATTTTTCGAGTTATTTGGCTGCCTAAGTTAAAATGGGTCACCCTGTATATACATATATATATACATTTTTTGTATGTATGTGTATATATATATATATATATATATATATATATATACACATACATACAAAAATATATATATTTTTTTTAAATATTAAATCTACAATAATTCTGATAACACAGCCATAATAAATTACAATTTATTTCAATCTTTAAAATTATATATAACAATTGTATCCTTTATTCTACATGGATTATATAAGAACTTCATATTACAATATTTTATTTACTAAATCGAACATCTAAAATATGCATGTCATTATTAGAAATATAAATACAATTTAATTATAAATACTTTTCAATATTTCCAGTTTTACTGCTTTTATAATTTAACCAAAATGTATAAATATTTTCAACAATTTTTATAAATAATTCACTGTATATATATATGTGTTTTCAGAATCATAAAATATAACAAAAGTCATAATATTAATTTCCAAATAATTGATGATAAAAAAGTTATATGTTTAGCAAAACATAATAGAACAATTTATCATATAATAATCGCAAACATAACAATACCCATTGATAGATAATATTATTAAATGAATAACTTTATGATATTGACATGTTTGTCTTGTTATTGTTACACAATAAGACTATCACTGATACAGTGATTAGATTTGGCCTTTGTACAAGTGTATTGAGAATAACAAGATACAAAACTTAGATTTTTCCATGATGTGCTTTCTGATCTAATGATTCTCCCGACGAATGTAAGGAACCTGGAATTAAAAAAAAATTTTAATTGATTTATAATTGAAAAAAAATTTTAATAAAATAAATTTTTTTTTTCAATTATAACTATTCATATTTGTAAGCTACGCTAATGTATAGGTATACAAATAAAAAAAATATCTGTGCTACAATTAAAAAATGCAAGGAGATAAAAATAAATTTCGTTACAAATAAAAAAAAATCTTTAAAAATTTCAAACTAGTAATGCAGTGAAGGAGTGTCACAAAATATATTGGAAAATTGAAGATTTACACACATTGCATATATTTAATGTAAATTAAAATTAAGTTCTTTAACCTGACAGGGCATCTTTATTTGATATTATTTCCTTCCATAGTACTCCAAAACTGTCTCACTTTAGAGAAACGTTTGCGTCCTTGCATGCATAAAAATAAGAAAAGGAATAGATGATAGTAACAACCAAAATACTTTTCGAAAGGACAGAAAGGAGGAGGTGAATCTGACTAATACTATATCCCAATGAATGTGTCGTCGCTCTGTGTGTCACATACTGTTTTCACAAACCTTTATGATTGCGCGCACGTTGCTCTCGTTGATGAAGATGGAAACCAGAATTGCGTGGGGGCGGCAGTGATTCTTCCCCCCAAGGATGCGTCGTTCCGAGAGGTGGAGGAAAGCCAGGTGGAGGGAGAGGTGGGATGCGATCATCACCGAATGGAAGAGATAATGGCGATCTATGATGATTAAACGATGGAAGTAAATGCGGTGGAGTCATCGGTGGCGGTGGGGAACTGGTGTTCTCATACCTGCCACCGGAAGTGAGCTGAGGATGTAACGGCGGCGGCATCGGCGGAGGTGACGATAATCTGCCGCCGAGAGGTGGAGGACGCTGGCTGATATCATACGGAGGTAGACCAGAAGTAGTAGGCGGTAAGGGTGGCAAATACGGCGGGAAACAGTGTAGATAGGATGGCGGTGGGGGCGGAGGGACACCTGAGGAACCACTAAACATTACTGGAGAACTGGATGACTCTGCTCCCATGAACAATGGCGGCGAAGTCACTGTTTCTCCATTTGCTTCCAAGCCTGTTTGAAAATCATTTTACGCAAGTAAAATATCTGAGCACAAATATACGAACTTGCAATTCCGACGGATTTGCGCGATCCACCGTCTGTAGATGAATCTGAACATATTTCTGATGAACTAATTATACATCTATAGCATTATTGTATTGATTTGAATTACTACTTGCTAAGAAACTAGATAATCTTATTCTACAGATTACAACATTATTCTACAATTTTAGTTTCTACAAGATCTTTATAATAAATTATTATTTGCTTACGAAATATAACGTGTATGTAATATGTGTATAAAAAGTGAAAAAAATTATTACTATAATGATGAGAGATAAATTTTATATAAATATAAATAATTACGCTAAAAATTATTAATTGTTAAACTCTACTAAATATATATATATATATATATATATATATATATATATATATATATATATATACAGGGTGACCCATTTTAACTTAGGCAGCCAAATAACTCGAAAAATAAGCAAGATAGAGAAAAATGTTTTAGACAAAAGTTGTATGGTTTCGAGGGGGCCATAAGATGGTATCATTGGTTTGACCTTGAAGAGTCATTTGAAGGTCACGTGAAGGTCACTTCAATTTTTTTAAATGGAACATCCTATATATTTTTGTACATTCTTGTAGCTCATCTCGAGAGCTTTCCAAAACACTATAACTAAGTACCTTTCCGTTAAGTACTTTTTGAGTTATGATGCTTGAAATAATTTCTTAATTTTACATAAACCGTAAAATATCTTGTAAAATATTCATTTTTCGATTACCTTACCTTAATAGTTTTATGTACAAAATAATGAGAGGAATCAATTGGTGTAAAGAAAACACATAGTTGTTTCGAAGAAAAAATATGTAATTTGCAATTAACAATTCCATATTTTTTCTTAAAAACAACTATGTGTTTTCTTTACACCAATTGATTCCTCTCATTATTTTGTACATAAAAGTATTAAGGTAAGATAATCGAAAAATGAATATTTTACAAGATATTTTACGGTTTATGTAAAATTAAGAAATTATTTCAAGCATCATAACTCAAAAAGTACTTAACGGAAAGGTACTTAATTATAGTATTTTGGAAAGCTCTCGAAATAAGCTACAAGAATGTACAAAAATATATAGGGTATTCCATTTAAAAAAATTGAAGTGACCTTCACGTGACCTTCAAATGACTCTTCAAGGTCAAACCAATGATACCATCTTATGGCCCCCTCGAAACCATACAACTTTTGTCTAAAACATTTTTCTCTATCTTGCTTATTTTTCGAGTTATTTGGCTGCCTAAGTTAAAATGGGTCACCCTGTATATATATATATATATATATATATATATATATATATATATATATATATATTTTATAAAAATACTTACGATGTAGCTTTATTTCGGAATCAGTATCGTTTAGGTTTAGATTTTTCTCTACAAGAGTAAGACGATTACGTAATTGACCAGCCTCGGCTTTCGATTCTTCCAAACGACGCTCATTTTGACGGGCAGCAACCTTATGAAAAACATAGCATAGTGACATAGTGTGAGTGTGTGTACACACACACACACACACACACATATATATAATATTAAATATATTACCCATTGTTCATGTGCTTTCGTTTCCAGAGCAGATATTTGATTTTTATATTCTCTTTCCTGATCCATGATCTCTCGTTTTAAGATGTCTATTTGTTGCCTGTAAATAAAATTTTTTTATGATGAAGTAATTGTAACTTGAAAATTTACTAAACGAGAATTTTTATAATCAGAGGCATTTAAGGATATCTTAACTTGTTCTAAAGAAGTAATAATAAATAATATAAATTTCCACAAATTAGATTTTCTCTTCATATTATTAAATAAATTATTAAATTTGACAAATCGTATTCTTACTTATAATTTTGTATTTCACTTTGCATTGTATGTATCCTTTCGACTGTCGATACAACTTCTCCTTGTTTCTGTAGCCACATAGCTTCTTCCCTAAAATAATTACAGTTAATATTAATAAATTAATAATTTACCTAAGTGTAAGACCACACATATTTTTATTAAGACTAATTATTGCTTACTTTTGGCGTTCAGCTTCTTTTTCTTTGAAAAACTTTGACAATACTTCAAGCCGCGTTTCTGCATCTTTCTTCTCTTTTTCAGCTATTTTACACTGATCACTTAATGCAGTTACCTCTTCCTTAACAAGTTTCATATGTTCTGTAACATAAAAATATTGTTATTAATTAAATTTAGTTTTATTAATGAAATTAGAGAAATGTCATGATGCATTTATTCAAGATTTTTTATATTTCGAAAAACACCTTCTAATAATTGATGAGCGCCTTCAACATCACTTAATCGCATTTTTAATTCATCTCTTTCTTCACGTAGTTGCTGTGCATCAACTTTAATGCGAGATACATCGTACAATTTTTCCAAGTCCAAATTATTTGATTTAACTTGATTGACAACTTCCATCAGTTCTTTAATTTCTATTTCTTTGCCTTTCAATTCTTTATATAATGATGATTTTTCAATAAACAGCTAAAAAGAAATAACAAATTGTGTCTATATATTTCTTGATAACTAAATTAAAGTATATACATTAAGAATCTATATATATATGTGTATATATAATCATATTTTTATATCTTCTATGTAATAATATTAACGTTTATTGAGATATGCAATTGCAAACTTACTTCCTCTAATTGTTCTTCTAGATTATGTACTTTATCTGTTAGTGTTTCTTCTATATTATTCTTAAGATTTCTCAGAGTCGCCAGTTCGTCTTGAACTCGTGAAAATTCTACTTCAAGTTCCTCATATTTCTTCTTAATAGTAGCAAGATCTGCTGATAAAGTCTCAATCTGTAATAAAATATAAATCTTAGTTAAATATTATATGCTTAATATGTAAAAATTATCTATAAAAAAATTAATAATAAATAAATATATAAAATGTGTAAGATAAATATAAAATAAAATAAGAGGCAAATGTGATATACTAATATAAATATCATCTTTAAAATGTATATTCACACATCGCGCGCGCGCGCACACACACGCACACACACATTAAAACACATATATTAACAAACCTCAATCTTATCAAACTCATGCTGCATGAGAAAACAATAAAATAGAAAAATCAACACCGTTGTATATCAAAAATCAAATGAGAAGTCAAAATTAATCTAACATCAAACAATAACATAAAGCAAATTTTTACTCTCACCTCTTGAACTTTAAGATTTAATGCGTTCGTTAAAGATTCGTTTGCGGTTTGTTGAGCATCTAATCTTGCTTTTAGATCTTCCACTGATTGAGCTAGTGGATTAATTTCATTATTTGATGATAGAACTTCTCTTAACATATGTTCAAGTTCTAATCCAGCCTCTGTTGCATTTTCTAAATCCTTTTCCAACACAGTTACCTGTTCTTCCAATTTTGTCTTTTCTTCCTGTAACGTATAGAACAATGTAAATAGAACATTTTATTCATATAGATATATAGATATAATCAATTCATACAGACATATATTAAAAACAAAAAGTTTATGAATATATTTCTGATTCTTGTAAATGAACACTTAGTGATGAATATACCTCTGCTTTATCAGCTCTATGCTTGGCTTCGTAAAATCTGTTGGAGTTATGTTCTGTTGATTCATTCTGTGTGGAAAGTGCCTAGAATATTTATATTTTAGGAATGTAACATATAAACTTAAAACGTGTGAATAATCAAAATGTAACACATACATTTGAATAGTGGAAAAAGAAAATATGAGAAAGAGTAAATATGCAAAAATCAACTTGTACATGTATATTGCTTACCTCTTGAATAGATTCTATGTACAAAGTTAAGTCCAATTGCTCTTTCTCCAGTGTATTAATTCTCGCTATAAGTTGTTTATCTCTTCTTATATTCTAAAGAGAAATGTAATACAATTAAGTTATTTAATAATTTTAACAATGTTAAATGTTTTGCATGATTTAATATGCAAAAGCAAATATTAATTCAAAGAATAAGTGTGATTTATAATTACTAAAATTTCAGATACATTTTCTCTTATACTTAAAATAAATTTTTTGAATTATAAATTTGTGTTACTATTGTTTTTGAGCAAGAGAGTAGTATATATTATTACCTCAATATAATAATATCCAAGAGTAAATACAAGTACTGTAACAGCTGTTACACATAGAAACATTAGTGTTTTCCAATAATTATTATCCAATTTCATTAAATCAATTAAATTATCTTCTTCATTTTCTGATTCTTCTTTCTATTGCAAAAAATCATGTTATATGGTAAAACATATATAAATTATTATAATAAAATATTTTCTCTATCACTTACTTGCTCCAGAAATTCAGTTGTTACCTCGTTTGTGTATTCATCAAATGAGGAAACTTTATCTGAGCAAAAATCATATGATTATACTTTGAAAGCTAACTTTTAGATGTTATTAGATATTAATAAAATAAAATTTATACCTTCTATTTCATCTGATATTGATTTTGATTCTGGTTTTTTCAAGTTATTATCCTCCTTAGTATATTCATCTTTGTACAAAACCTTGTCTTCACTGTTTATGTAATCACCATATTCAAGCAAGGTTTCTTTTTCTTTTACAGGACTGACAAACTGATCTTTTTCATGTTCCAAATCTTCCTCAACATTTGATAAATTTTGGTTCTGCAGAATTTCATTGAAATTTGTTATTTGATTTGAGATTTCTTTTTGACTAGAATCCAGAGATTGCTCTGAATCAAGAATTCCAGGTGTTACATCATTAGGAAATTTGTTAGGTTCTATAGGAACATTATCCAAACCATCATCAACTGAGTCATCATTTTTATTTACATTGCTATATACAAATTTCTCAGTAAATGGAATATCTGTAGCACTATGATTTAATGACTCGTCTATCATTACTATATTTTTTTCAACAGTGTGACTCTCAGAGAATGATTCTTTTGTGGTATTTTCTTTAATAGCTGTTTCAGGTGATAAGTTAGTAGTTTCTGAAATTTTATTATCAATTGTAACTTGGTCAAATTTTTTCTTGTGACTAACTTCTTCTGAATGTGTTTTATCATTTCCTGACAATTTCTGTTCAACCTCACTACTACTTTGAGTAGAAGCGCTTTTTGTGACTGCGGTTTCTTTCAAACCAGAGATTATTGATTCTTTTGCCAAAGAACCATCTATGTCTTTAATATTTTCTGTAATTTTTTCTTCTTTACTTGTTTCCTCTATTTGAATATTTTTGATGCTATTAATGTCAGTTTTTGAGGAAGTAGAACTATCATCCACTACAATTGAAGATGTTGTTGGCAACTCTTTGGCAGGTTTAGCAGTATCTTTATGTACAAAATTATTGGATAAAGGCACGTCACTAGAAGATGTAGCATTTTCCAAAAGAATAATGGATGCTTCTTTTTCTATCTTTGTCTTTTCATCCAAAACATTTGCATTCTCAATATTCTCATGTATAATTTCTTGCTGTATTTCTATCTTTTCTTTATTTATAAGACTTGAATCTATACTTGAGTCAAATTCTGTCTGAATAGTTGGAATATGTTTCTCAGCTGCAATATCTTTAGCTTCAATATCTTCTGAAACCTGTTTTAATTGCAAATTATTCTCAGCTTTGGAAACAAGTATATCATCATTTTGAATAGTGGTGCTTTCTGTAGTGTCTTGTGAACTAGATAATATTTTGAATGTTTCTGTAAAAGAGGCAAATATACCTTTGCTTTCAACACTTTCCATTATTTCTTCTTTCTTATTATCTTCTATGCTTTCTTCAGCGCTATTATCTGTCTTAATTTTATTATCTGATTTTTCTTTGTGTTCCAAATTTGTAGATAACTCATCTTCAGATTTATTGCCTCCATCAAGTATTAGAGTGTCATCTTTGCTCACTGTATCTAAAGTTAAATTGATCAATCCCTCTGAATTTTCTAACAATATCTCAGTGCTTGTTTCTTTATGAACATCTAGAGATAATTTAGTTTCGTCAAGTTTACCATTTGCACCATTTGTATCTGTTTGTAATTCTTTTTTAATAAATGTACTCTTGTCAGATAGTGGTTCTTTATGGTCAGGATTTATTTTAGAATCAACAGAATCAATTGAGTCTTGTTCATTTGGCGAAGCAGTGGCTTGCACGACTTTAGATACAAAGTTAGGCTGTATAGATGGTTCATTGTCAGAATAAAATGTAGTACCATCTATCACTTCATAAGAAGATGTTATGCTATCTACATTTATCACTTGAGATTCCTGCACAATACTTTCATCTATGGATTTTACTGATTTTGATGATGTCCCAATATCATGGAGCAACTTATTTTTCAATAGAGAATGTGTCTTATGTTTTTCTTCTATTCTTGACTCAAGTTTCTTGGGCTGAACTTCATTAACTTCATCCGTAAACTTATAAACAGGCACTTCATACTGCAATTTATGTTGCAAGATTTTATATTCAAGTAGTAATGAGCTGGGTGCAAATCCACGTTTGCCATTTATCTGGAATACAGATTAATATATAAAAGAAAAAAAAAAATATATATATAGTATATAAAAAAATATTTTTATATTATTCTTATGAGAAAATATTTTTATATATTCTTATGAGAAATAAACTAAATATCTCTTTCTCCCTTCCTTTTCTCCTCCCCTTCTCCTTCTCTCTCTCTCTCTCTCTCTAATCAACAGCAATGGTAAATTTTGTTAATATAAAGTATATTTTAATAAAGTATATTATTAATGAAAGTTATTGTTATTAATAAAAATATGACTGATAAAAACATATTGTTAACAAAAAGAATTTTGAAATATGAAAATATTACTTTTCAATAACGTTTTCAATTAACTCAATGATATTAAACATGAAGAGATATATACCTCAACACCCCATAAATCTGTTCTCTTTCCAGCACCTTTACTGAAAACCTTGACTTCTGTACCAGCACTAAATGACATTACTTCACGATCGTTTGATGTATAAACAATTGCTGCCCTGGCTAACGAGATGGGTTCTAAATAAGAGAAAATATAGAAAATGTAACAGTATAGTATATGTGCGATTAACAACGGAGAAGGAATATAAAAAAAATGTGTTGTGGATTTTAAGGCTAATGTATGGCTTCAATTACCCGAACAATCCGGATTGTAACATAATTGCTTGTCAGATAGAGCGGCTAAGCATTGCGATATGATACAGAGGATTATCAGCACCAGAGAAAATAAAAGATTCATAAACGATCTGATTTCCGTCATATTTTCACTATTGCAAAGTTCCACATCACTACTGCTATCATACACGATGACACTACACCACTTCGAATGCACAACGTGACCACAGACTATAAATATACGCCAGACAGGTACGTCTTCTTACCTGCAAATCGTACCAATTGTTGGTATGTATGTGATACATACATATTTTGGCGTATATGCATCTAGATATTCCGTGCATCATGATTGTTCGAAGAAATATGAATATTATTGTAAAACAATTTACGAACGGTCCTCTCTATTCTAAAATCATCTGGATCGCGAACACTTCCTCTATTCTAAGATTTTCCCGCAGTTTTAATCTTGTTGAATGAAAACAATGGCTGCGTTCAGCAGAAAAAGCTGCTTTGCAACTGTTGTAAAATTCGTGAGCCTGATTGGTGTATGCTCTTAATTTTGACTGAATCTAAGAGCATACACCAATCAGATTCATGAATTTTACAACAGTTGCAAAGCAGCTTTTCCTGCTGAACGCAGCCATTTGTCTCACTTTAATCTAACGTAATCAAGTGATAAATTTAAATAGCGGAAGAGCAATAATACAGAGCAAAAATTAACATGATCATTGCAGTATAGATTAGAAAAAAAACCACTTTTGTGACTTGGAATATAGAGGAAAAAAATTTAGAATGAAAACTTAAAAGAATCGACTTCATTCGATTCTTCTTTCTTTATGTTTATATGGTCAAAACTTCCTCCAAAATTGTTAAAAACTAATTTTACAAATTACTGCTTTAATATATGTAAACTGATATCAAAGGCCAATTACTGATTTATCTCCCAAATTTAAATTCTCAAAAATTGGCATAGAATCAAAATATTCTTCCTTTTTTATTATATATCATTTCTAATTTAATTAAAAAAATATGTGCTACAAATCAAAATGATCTCAAATATTTAAGTTCTAAAAAAGCTTTCTTATTTTATATATTCTTTTTCTTATTAGTATTAAAAATTGAAAAATAAGGATATAAAATATAAATGACTATTTTATAATTTATTGTAAGAAATATAGTGTAAAGGGAGAAATGAAATAAAAGGTTCAATATATATAGAAGGAATTTTTAATAATATTATCTTGAAGTTTAACATATTTTGTTCTACATGACTAGATTATAAAAGCAATTAGAAATTCATATGGATTTAACAATATTAAATATTATGCATCACAAAATATTATAATACATTAAAATGTCACAATGTAAGTGTGTACTCTTTTTCTTAAGTTTAAAAAAAGAATCACACACAATTTATTTTCCTACACATATACAAAATTATTCCTTGATATGACAAGAAATATGAAAGAATTTTTATAATAATTTTTAACATGGAGATGGTATTTAACAGAGATGTTTGAAAAAAATCAAAAGAATAGAATTCAAATATCTTATATAAATTCCTTCAATTATTATTTTTCTCCATGCCTCTAATGTGAAATATATTTGTTTTGATATTTTTACTCTTTTTTCGATGTTTTTTATAATTAAGAAAAAACGCATTGTGGAAAACTACAACAATTCATAAAATATACTCTGTGAATAATAAAGCACACAGTGAATGCTATTTAAAAAATATTATAAAATAAGAACATGACTAATTCTTATATAAAACATATGCATAGTTGTAAACACTGGAAAATATACAAAGAGAATCATATATAATTTCTTTTTCAATTACTTAATATGTATACATGTGTAATATGACATTATGAATATTTATATAATATGAATATTTGTGTTTAGTCATTTATTATATTATGCTATATTTTTCTCTCTCTTTTTCTCTCAATGTGTGAAGCAAAATTTAGCTGTATTAACTTTATTGTTCTCAAATATCCTTCTTAAAATTTAAGATAATAGCAATTTATAGATAGAGCAAATATATCCTGAAAACTATATTTATGCAAGTTAATAGCTATACCAAAACTAATTCTAATTAATCTAATGTAATCTTCAATATCACTTTTTGTATCCAAATCCAATTCCAATATTTTCAACTCCACAATATTAATCCTAAAGTGTATAAATCCACAGCATATGTAGTATATATATTATGCCTAAATATTTATTATCATGAAAAATAAAATTATATGACTTCAAAATTTAATATTATCACACATATACACATGAACACACACACACACACACACACGTCACAAGCATATATTTGCCGCATATATCTAATTTTATATGTTTTGCAATTGATTACTATAGTAGCGATTATAAACTTTATATAAATTCTTTATGTATCTTCATCAGAAATTGCATATAACAAACATTAATTATATTATGCCAATATCTAATATCTTATACATAATATCTCGGGCACCACAAATTTGCTTCCAACTTTAGATTCTTTGGCGACTTCAAAATTAATTTGATGCTGTCTCTTCATAAAACTCGATAATTTTTTATTATTTATAATTGTAAAATATTCTCTTAATGCTTCAAAAGTATAATAAATCTATTTAGTTTTTAGCCTCTCTAATCTTTGCAATCAGCATAGGGTGCCTGAGACATCCCAAAAATTCTTTAAATTATAATTATTTTTGCACGCAATGTATCTAATATTTTATTATACAGAAATGATGTGTAATATTGATTTTTCTCCATTTTATTGAAATGTTTACCGTATTTTATGCAAAATTGTTAATTACACATATTCAAAACATCTATATCACCTGAAATGAGAGAAGTACGAATAATTCTACTTTATATTACATAAATCGCGTTATAAGAATATATATGTGAATCATGTAACATTTTCTTGTGAACATCCAAAATTTCCTACACTACCATGCTGTAGAGTAGGGACAATTAAATAATTAAAAGAAAGCACTATTTAAATTGTAAGTGGATTATGTAAAATTAATTGTTTTGTTTATTATTATATGGCAAAAGTAAAAGTGCTTTTAAAATAAGAAACAGGCAATGCAAATCGACAAATCTTCTTATTTATGAGATTGTATATTAAATTCTATATTTTAATTACATTGATATTCAATCAGAAAGATAATCTACATATATGCACGCGCGAATGTGAAATATCATACAAAATGTGCATTGCCATCACATATTAAATATGTGCGATTAGATATTTGCTGTAAAAATAATAAAAATTAAATAATCGAGAAGCTATAAGTACAACTCTCTGCCAGTAAATATATAGAAATTAATTCATTATTAAAATATAATGCTACGCGCACGCGCGCAATTTTCGAAACACAAAATAAGATTAAAAAGTTGATTAACATAATCAAACATTACTAAATTAGTTATTTTACAATTTACCAAATCAATGTAACAAAGTCCATATTATATATTTGCATTGTAAGTACAATAAATTTTTGTCCAATAATATTGGAAAAACAAAACCGAAATTCAACTTGTATTAACATTTATATAAGTTGCTGTAACTTATAGAGTTTATGCAATCTTTGTACAAAGATAGCATATCATCAGAGTTTTGAAGTAAATTTAAAAAAAATATATATATATATATATATATATTTATTATATTTTTTGTACGATTTACGTTGTATAGTAAAATAAATTGATGAGCATAAAGCTTAATGTAGTGAAGCTAGCACAAACTTTTGTAGATTATTATTAAAATAGAACGATGTTAAATGAATGTTTTAATTTTATACAATATTAAATATAAATCACATCAATTCCTACTAAACTACAAAATTGGAATCATTCTTTCGTCTATTGTTTAACATCAAGTTATTTATATAACTTTTCGTTTCTAAATTTCATGAAATAGTAACATCAATTGAACGCTTGTTTCACTTTAAATGTATAATTTTTAGAAACTACTGAGTATATACATATAAAGGCAACATTTTTTTAATTTTCTTTTATGAAATTAGATCTATACATTTTCATAAAATCGAGGTAAATATCTTTCATCTGAGTACTTTTTCTACTAAATCAAATCATCATTTTCAAGATCGAAAATGAGAAATACATATACGTCGTTAAATTTATATCTTGTATTAAAATATAATAAATTCCAAATTTTTTCTCTTTCTTTTCCTCTTTCTTATACACAATTTTAATAATGTTTTGTAATCTAATATTGCTTTGCTTTCTAAAAAGGAAAAATATTCACATAACATATTATAGACTAATTACAAGATTAATAATGTTAAATCTAATAACGAATTTTACTGAGAAAAATATATATAAGCAAACATTTTTCAATGTACCTTCGCATAAATATTAGATATCATAAAAAAATTTTCTACGCAGATTTTAAAAATTAATGTATGATAATCCGCACATCACGTAAATATGTTCCAAAAACTTTACCCTGAATTTATAACCACAGTTTGATGGAAGGCACAACATATATAACCATAACAATTAATTGTAAAATGGCACAAATTCATCTCTATCTTTAAGCACAATAAATTAAAACAATAGTCGTACTCTTACAAATAGCTAATACAGAATTGACAAAAACTGTTGAATTATACAAATAATAAAAAAGAAGCTAAGAAGATAAGAAGCTAAGGTTAATCAATTCTACATTTACGAGAAATGTATGAGTGTGGAGTATCTGATATATCATTTGTAGAATGGCAAAACGCACTACACTCGTTGAGATTCGAATATATTATTATTGAAAATGAAAGATTTACCCACGTTGAGAAACTCGTTGTTTAGCTGTATCCTAACTGCACTTTACGACATTGGCAAAGCCATTTGATAATACGCGCGTTTCGCTCGACGATACTCGGCGGATCGTTTACCCTTTGATTGCACTCGTCATTACCCATACCAATGCTGCAGTTGTTTTGCCACTGGTTACCCTGATTTGTCTGATTATTGCTGACCCAGGAATAGAGACCTAATGCTGAATCTACAGAGCTGACACTGTCGAAGAATATGGGCGACGACGACTTCGAATCAGGTTCCGTTATACGTTGATAATTATCCGAATCCAGTCCTAAACGATCAAAGAAATTCTCGAGCTGAGTCATCGATCGCGGAGGCCGGGATGATACTTTGCTGGAACGGCCGTTATCCTGACGCCAATACCGATCGCTGATATCTGATTTCGATCTTAGAATAGGTCGACCGCGACCTTCCTTCCAACCGTCGGAAAACCTAATATATGAAAAACGTCGAACGATATAACATCGAAAAACTAAATTATGATGTACATAATGTTGATTGTCAGTGTTTTTCAGATGACTCATAAATGTTCTATTATATTTATTATCAAATTATTATTAAATATATTAAATAAGCATGAAAAATATATGAATACCTTGAATTACAGGTCGGACTATAATCCGTTTGACTATTACTACTTTCAGAATCCGGACTATAGTGTCTTACAACCGGTGGCAGTGTACCACCAATGTAACTGCCTTTCCTCGATCGATCTTTTTCGGTGGAATGTTGCGTAGATGCTCCACTATCTCTGCGTATATGAGTCCAACAATCCTGGAAGATATCGATAATTAAAGTTAAACAGTTCTGCGTTGGTGTGTGTGTTCATCTGTACCTGTATTCTAGGTGCTGGTTCGCTGCGATGAGTGCAGTGTCCAGAGGAACCACCAGAGTCTCTGGCTGTTGCGCCATGGCTCAACTTACTGGAACCCGATGATTTCTGCGTTCGTCCACCTGAGGATAACACACTGCTTGCATCACCACCACCAGATCCCAAAGATCGCCTAATATGGCGGGAGCTAAAAATCAATGGGAAATTCGATAATTAATTACTTTGTTTTTTAGAATTAGTTGCCTTGTAAAATTAGATACAATGTATTTGTTGATATGCGCTAAAAGAATTTAGATTAAATCATTTACCTGCGATAGCAAACGGCATCACGCTTAAAACTGCGATCCGAATAATCTGAACTAGTTTCATAATCCGGACAATTGCTCGTGTTCGTAGCTTGGTGATGGGCAGACGGTTTCGCCGATAATTTCGTAGATGCGCGCGGTGAGAGTGACGCCCGACGACGCGTGCTTGTGTGGAGATCCGGCAAAGACTTGTGGCATATCGTATTTTCCACCGACGGGGAGCTATTTGACTTGCGACTAGATCTTCCAGAAGTGTGCGAGTGCGAATTGCTTCTGCCGAATTTGAAACGAACATCCTGCGGCGGGCAATGCTGCAAAACAAATACAATATAATGTTATAATCAGTCACTTATCGATGAGGATGCATATATAAATTTTCTTAAGAAAACAAAACACATGTTGGAATACTTTACAAAACTTGATATGACTGTGCTAATATGTGATAATACGTTGTATTAACGCGAGGCAGATATCGTTATCGCAACTTTTTCTCACCAGCATACGATCCTCGTCTCGACAGCCAGGCGAGAGACTTCCAGGCGAATATCGAAATTTCTCTTCTCGCGTTACGGACACGCCGTTGCTTTGTGTCGTACTTTGCGGCGGACTATCCGAAAAGAATACGTTCTCCTTGCTGTCAGTGTTTAATAGTCGACGCAGCTTCGTTTGCAATTGATCGCCTCCGGTACCGCTCGGGGGCCCTGAAATCGTCCGTCTTTGGGGAACCGGAACCAAACGTGGACTTTTCGGTGGCAGCGCGGGTGGCAGTGTTTGTTGAGGACTCAGGATTCCGTCTACTATGCAAAATAGCAATCTTTTATGATGATTTGTGCTATTCCATAAGAAACATGTAAGTAGTAAATAGTAATAAAATATTTATATACGTAATATACGTAAGATAATAAAATATTAATATATAAAATATTTATATATAAATTCTCAAAGAACTGATCAATTCCACTTTATGTAGATTTTTTCTTAATTTTATTATTAAAACACTAATCACCGGTTTGAGCACGAAAATTTATAATAAGTGGAATTGAGATCAGAGTTTACCTTCTCTGAGAGAGAGAAAGGCTTTTGTTATATATTATTTATATTATGTATATTTTATACGTACATACACATAATAATGTGTGTGTATATGTAAAATTTATACTTGTATTTACTTGTAAAATTTATAATACTTTTATTATAAATTTATAATAATGTAATAATAAATATAGTATAATAATATATAAATATGTATCAAATGTAATTTTAGTTTCTCGCAAAGCGATAAATTTCGAGATACAACCTTTTCTCAATTGGATCATGGACAACACATACATATTACGGAATCACACTTGTGTGTCCCTTATGGGACACACCGAAACCTTAAGCTACGGGATTTCTTTGGTGACTTACGTCTGTCCTGTTCGTGACACGAGGCCCAGCAGCAAGGCGGTGTCATGGGGGTTGGCTGTAACTGTGACGGCGACGTCGGCTGCATCGGACAGGCGGACGAGTTGCCGGTGCATTTTCGCAATAATCTGGGAGGTGGTGCACCGGGAGCGCTCAGTTGTGAAACCTGTAGATGGCCGCTGTTTTTCAGCTCTTGTTTCCGATCCAGCACGGTCTCGCTTTTCACATAAAAGGCTTTCGTCTCCTGCAGCAGTTCCACGGCGCTCTTCCGTTTGCCTGAGGCACATATGGAGAAGGGAAAAAAACCGTTAAAAGATTACCATAAGCGACATACTCCAATGTAAACAATCTGCTTCCTGAAAAGTGGAAGGAAATATCACTTTCTGGCCATCGAGTTTAAACCACGTGTAGACAGACCTCGTATAGTTACTAAATTTATGAAAGCGATCACCATTTTTGTAGACTATTAATTTCTAACAGTCTAACAGTTTAATCTCCGATATTTATGTTAAGTTTATGAAATTCCCGGAAGTGTCATATTTCATTACAAATGTTTTTATTTGAAGCTTATGTCAATGAAAATTTGATAAAAAATTTCTTATCTCAAATGATCTAAAATCTAATTTATATCAGTTTTATTTATTCTTATATTTATGATAAAGAAAAAATGCCGAGAAAGATAATCACAATATAGGAATTTATAGCTTTAATATTTATTTCGATATTTTTATTAAAAAATGTAGCAAAGTGCTAATGTGGGATGTGTACGAACAGAGCAATTGCATACGAAATAGAATCTTGTTGCCAATTAGAGTGTCTTCGTATAATCTTACTTATTCTTAGTAATTGGCAATTTGGCCAATTTCGTTTCATGTAGGTTCGCAAACCGGATATCCTCGATATGTAGAAATTCTCACGAAGCAGTTAGTCTCCATGTTAAAAAAAATCAGTATTAAGCAGCTCTATTAAATAATAGATATAAAAATTTAAATATCTTTCATTAATATCTATTTATAAAATTGCTAATTTCTCAGTTAATTTGCTCGTATTTTTAAAGAATTTTGGAATAAAGTACTTTTTATTTCAAATAAGTTTAATAATGCATATTCTTTCGAATTATTGTTTTTTGTCACATAATCTGACCATTTTTTTCATTCCATTGTAGATTGAGCTCGTCAATACCACAGAAAGTATCCGAGAATACTTGTGAGAAGTTCTGGACCGATGAAAAAGAGACAAATTTTCCTTTTCATCTCGCATCGCGTCGCGGTCTCTGTTTCTGCGGCATCATCGACCGATCGCGTCATCGTGCGACAACACATATGCGCGTATATACATCTCGAACACTTGGTTAAGCGGCAGAGGGCAAGTGTTAACGGATGAACAACAGCATCTGCGCGTTCTCCTGTTTTCGCGCGCGGACTCGCTCTGTTCGCGTTGCCACTGATTGACGACATGTGCCCGCCACCGACACGCACATGTCCCCATGGAGAATGCCGATAGATAAAATTCCCGGCGCACATCTCTCCTCGGAGAGACAACCACCGACTGCGATAATGACAGGGACGCATAGCGGTGATAAAAAGAGCCTGGACGACAGAAGCGTAACATCAAGGCTACACATTATAATGTGGTACATATGGCGAAATCGTCGAAAGAACATAAAAAGCAAATGGACTTTCCATCGTTTGATGCTCATTGACGTGGAACAACTGATTCTTTTCAACTGATTCACGGATGATGTGGGAAAGCTTCAATATATTAACTTTAGATATAAGGAAGAATTTCAATTTAAGAATTTAAATAAATTTTTTTACAAATTTCCTGTAAATCAGAACAGCCGTTTTTTGTATATATTCATGTATCTATAACACATATTCAATAATTTCAAATGCAATAAGCTTGTAGTAATGGCACGATTTATGAGACAAATGATAACGTAAGTTATGATTTTTTCCTTTTCTTTTATAAGGTACTTTTCTTTTACAAGTATTTTTATAGAGGTACGCGAAATATATTTATCTTTTCTTTTGTGTTAAATGACGTTATACTGTGAATAGGAAAATATTTTTTTGCATAATTGTGGAATACATATATATATGTGATGACGCACTATCGCAATGTTGAATTTATTGAGTCGAATCGCGGCATTACATTCGCTATAAATTGTCGAAACGAGGCTATCGGACTATCGGCGTTCGTCCTTAATCGAACGTGACACGGTCTCACAATGAAACGTTAATGACAAAGATAAGCCGAATTGTCAAAAGCCAAAAAAATGGAACGGATTGAATGGACGATTTTTTATTGAAATATACGTACTTATAACTAGAAGAAAAGAAAGAAAAATTATGCACACATTTTAAATCGTAGTCTTTAGATAAAAAACGAATTTTTATCCTATAGATCCCACTAGATCTATGATCGTTTAAAAAGTAACCTAATCTGAATCAAGCGAACAGAATGTGTATGTTAAAACTAGAGTGCGCGAAATTACCATCCATAGCATTGACTTTTTGCCCTAATGAACGATCAAGTTAATTCGCGTCGTGTAATAATTCAAAATTGGTAGCATGTTGCTTCTCTTTTCGTTAAAAATAGGTATATATAATTATATTATTTATATAATATCACTTATATATATATCATATATATATATATATAAAATATGTTATTTACATAATTTTACTGATATCATACATTATTTGGAATGTATCCTCTATTATTTTATATAAATCAACATAAATACGCGCCGGTCATTCACTAGTGAAGCTAAAATAGAAATTTGTTTCATCTGACAAGACTTTGAAACGATTCAAGATGCGTGTATAAAAAATTTGTTTCTCTTTTTTTCAAATACACACATCAACGTCCCTAACGCATCGATTCGTGATGCGATTTGCAATGCATTGCTTGATTTTCACCTGTATGATCGGAGTGCCGATGATGATTTCTAACGTACGGCGGTGCAGGATGTCTAGCCTGCTGCATATCCCAGTAAGGATTCCGGCTGTTTCCGAAATTGTTCACTCTCGGCTGTTGCGAGGGCGAGGACGATTGCTTGCAAGGCAACCGAGCCATGGCAGTCATCATCTTCTTTACGGAATCTAAGCTGATTTACTTCATTGACGTCTCGCTCAATTTGTTACGCCGTCGTTTCAACCCCATTTTCGAGCTATTGTCTGTTCCCTGAAAAAAATTACAATGAAATAATCACATAAGAGATAAGCGAAAATAAGTTTACTTAATGCTACGTTACATGTATGTGATTAAAAAATTGATTTTATATTTTTATAATAATATAATAATATATTTAAAATAAATTTTGAGCATATTTATATTGAATATAAATTTACACATATACATTTATTAATATTAATATTATTATTTCAATTTAATGAAAAGTTTAAATCCGCCAATAAGTGCATTTCATACGCAATAAGGTAGTTATAATATAATGACCATTGTTTCAAGGGAATATTAAGAAATTTCGTGGCGAATAGAATTAAGAGCACGTGAAATTCACTTGAACATCGAGTGAGAAAGTGCTAGTTCTCGCGTCTAGTTTAATATTTATCAAACTAGTTATATTCAATACTCGATCGCGAGACCAGATGCTTCGCCATTACCATAATACCGATTCCGTAATAGGGACTACCTGTTTGCCTTACAAAAGGATAAAATGTATGCGACATCGAAGGAACATCTGCAGTTCTCCTTACCAGATCCTATTCTATCAATAGTAACCCCAATTTACACGATCGCATCGTCACTTGTTCGATAGCTCATGTTTATAGATCTAGTAACAATACCGCTTAAATTAGTCAATATATTCATGTAAAAGTTGGCGAAAGCTTTAAGATCTTCATACAGATTATCATATTATACTTATTTATGCATCAGATACATCATAAGATGTATTTGAGATGGTGACAACTCAATAAATTTTAATCGTAAGCTAATTTTAGGTACGTAACTTATACAATAAAAGTCACATCTTTGTCTAGTCATCTTCAATAATATCACTATATATACCAATTTAATGCAATTTTAATTAAATTTAATTGAAAGCTAAAATTTAACTAAAATTTATTAATCGCAATTTTATTATTTTTTCTTTTATATCATTTAACAAATATTACAAAATTTAAATTTTATTAAAATTCATCGTCCTTGATCCTAAATATAATCCTGATCATTTTAATTTTCAATTTATTAGTCCTTTATTGAAGATACAAAAAAATGAATTTAAATTTTTCATAAAGGATCAATTATGAGATTCTACATGTATGTCGAGTAGCTCAACAAAAAAAAGTTTCTAACGCTGAAAATTCAAATGCTCGATCAGCAATTTCGATATTCGATATCGAATGACGAAAGTATCGATACCGAAATGAAATTTGAGCGCGGTCCCACGTGCGGTCCAAGCGTTGGCATTTCGGATGGCGAACGCTATATCTCTCGCTGTTGGAAGGATCGTTCGATTTGACCGAGCAAAAAGCTTGGCGGCGGAGTCCTTCTCGTCTCTCCGACAGCACATGCATGTGCAACAACCGCCTTCGTGCAACACGTAAAAGCGGCCGATAATATCGCGGCAAGTATGTCTACGTGTCTGTCGCCGATGTGACGCGTTCGACGAACGGTATCCATCCGTGCATGCACGTACAGAAGCGTGCGCGTAAACGTGAGATGTCCTAACTGCATCGGACACCGCCAGGACATGCATCGGCGATCGCGCGGCGCGTGTAAGCATTCGCACGATTGGAGTAAACCGACACCAGCTGTCGTACGATTTGTATTAATCATTATTTTTCGTCGACTCGGCAAAGAAGATACAACACGCGTTGAAGTTACACCTTTCAATTTGAAGGAAGCATTCATTTTCGAACGAAATTTTCGAAGCTTCGCCGATTTTTCATCAGAGAAGTTACTTTCTCGAATTTCAGACGCGGAATTTCATTTTGTTGCTATTCAATGACACTCGGTAAATTGGAGTACGTGCAAGCGTAAACGAAATTTTAACATCATGTTGTTTAAAAAATAAAAAAAGGAAAAAGCTATCGACATTGTATCGCATGTCGCGAGTTGGATGAAATCACAATAACACATCAATGAGCGCACTGATCGCATTATTGTGGATGAACGTGACGAACATGATGAAACTTCGAAAGACGAGATCCCACGTTCGCGCTTGAAAAGATAAAAGTCGTCCCAATATCAATCCTATACCACAGATTTCATGTTTCTACGTTCTTCGTTCAAGTGTTCACGCGATAAACACGATAGGAAAAGGAACACGCTGTTTTGTGGACGTCACACACATGTGCGTTATCATACGTATAGTACCGCCTACGCACAGCACTTGCGTGAGCGCTTGTCTCCGTTGATTATATTATTGTTTGCATAGTCTGTTAGAGATCGCTCGCAGAGAACGGAAGCCTACGAAAGCGATAAAGCATGGTGGTGTCATCCTGTTTAAAGGAATAATTAACAACCGATTGTAAAAAATATCTTCTTTAATCGATTATTTCTAAGATGTAAAATTTAATTCATCCTCTTTCCAATTTCGTTTCTAAAGAAAAGATTATATATATAGTTAATCACATTTAAGAATAATTAATTTTTAATTATTGTATTTATAGTAACTAGATCGTGAAAACGATCGAGTAAAAGTATATATTTATTATTAGCAAGACTTACATATTATTTTGCTAATCCAACTTTTTCTTTTTGTAATATATTTATATCTCTGATACATTAAAATAGCATAATCATACATATGCATTAAAGTGGAATTAACTAATATCTTTATAGATCACACTATACTGAAATATAAAAAAAGCGAACTATTTTATATTTGTACTGTAAAGAGTGTTATATGCGGACTTGTAAATTATAATAATAGGAATGTATAAGAAATTATTAACTCACATAAAGGGTTAAAATTTGCGGAGGATGATCGCCTTCGCCTTCCGCAAAGTTGTTTACCGTTTCGAAAAAAATATAAATCTCACGTATATAATACAGGATGATTTCTTAAACATTACAAAATTAGAGTACAGTTACATTCTATATCTATCAATTTCTATAAGCAATTTAAATTTTTTTTTATGCAGCTAATTCTCAAATTATATATTTATTCAAGATCATCACTTGAAACTTGACGAAGAATAAAATTGTCTGTTTGCATTTCCAGAATATCTCTTTTGCATCTCTTAATTCCTGAAAAGCCTTTTCCACTTATTTATGACTGAAGAACAGTCGTTGGTTCCTTCACGAAAAAAAATCGATTCTAAATAAATCAAAGAATCTGTAGATGAAAGATGGCTCTGTTGGTTCGAATGTGTTCCGAACGCGTTAAACGCGTAACAGCCGCAAAAAACGTCAAGCCCAGCAGCGGCCGGTGATCGTATAACTGCCCATAAACCATCGACGGATATGTCGAATGAATCCGCCTGGTCAACAGTTTATGATACGCGCACAGCGATTGACCTATATTGTGTAGTGTGTTACAGGAAGAGGCCGGAGCTCGTGACTAAATTATCAGGACGATGAGGGTACTGACGACGCATCGACGAGCGTGAGGGTGACTTAATTAGCCAATTACTGCCGCGTAGTCGGTGGTCTTAGACCAGCGAGTAATGGGAGAGATAGAGAGAGAGAGAGAGAGAAGGATCCGAATATCACTTGGATGAGTTTCATTACTGGAGGGCGAGAACTCGCCACCGAGGGTACGATATACCACCCGAATCCAGGACAAGGCGATTGAAACGTCAGCTTTATCCTTGAACGGCGCAAAAGGATTCTCGGCTCTCTGGCGGAATCAATTCGCTGCTGCTTTCTTGTTCGCGTTTTCACGTAAACTTGCCTATCCTGACAGGTCTTGTTAAACATTGTAATAGAATTCGAAGAGAGCGTGGATGATCGCAACACATGTTACATTTACAATATTTTTGTAACCTTGTCCCAGATGTGGTTCTCTGATAAAAAATAATACCGTCCTCTTTAAGAGAGAGAAATGTAAATTATTGCAATTGTGGCTTGATAAATGATGTTTGCTAGAATTCATCCTATTTTACAAATTGTAGTTGAATTTACATGTTAAATTTTTTATAAAATGTAACGATATATTTTTTTCTTAAAGATGGTAGATATATTTCGCGATATTCGCGGTTTTTAAGATTATATGGGGATGGCATCATATATAGAAAAATAATTGCGACAAAAATTGCACTCGACAAATAATATTAATGACATTTTAAAGAGCGCGATGAATCTCTCTGCCCACTTTACGCGGAGTCTTTCGTGAAACAAATCGCGCGCTACTTCTGTTTGTAACTTTCTGATTATTTGCCACGCGTAACAAAACGCTAGCCTAGCATATCCGACAACCAACACAGAGGGGAGCAGGATGTGTTCATCGTCTAGTTCCGCGTAATTTCTGCGAGCAACCAATGGTTGACCGTGTATGAGCAACGTGTACGGTTACGCGGTTAAATGTTAGTAATTGTTTGTTATTCCATCATGTTCCGTAAACGAATTACACGAATTATAGTCTGCGAAAAGAAAAGCGAGACAACGTAACACTATATTTTTTTCGAAAGAAACCGCATTTTTCTTCCGGGTCTCAAGACTTTCCGCTCACATCGCAGTCGCACTCATTAACGCGAGAGGAAGATGAAAATAATTGTCATGAGAAAGATATTTTTCTTTCGTCCTTTCTTTCTTTCGGTAACAACGGCATTTAAATGAAACGTCGCATATGGCGGAACTTATCAGTTTATTGAATGAGAAGGGACGGTTCTCTCTGGAAATACAAATGCAACGTGTGCGTCGCGCGACTGAATAGAATGCCATCGGGGTAACACGTGGATGTTTGTAATGACCTTCACGTTCACTCAAGGAAACGTACAGGTGACATAAAATATATCGATCTTTCTGTCATAGATTTCCGGTTTTGTCTGGGCCAATATCGAGCCAACCGACCACGTACCAGCAACTTCGCCAGCTTATACAGCTCCAACAGCGTTCATTCATACTCTATTAATATAGTTATCTTTCCGGTTCTATCTCGCGATGTACTTGAAGTGTTCAAACCAAGAGACAGAGTGGATTTAGCGAAACGAATCTGAGATAAAACTCATTGTCTCATTGAATGCATCTTTTACACGTCGTTGCCTGGAAGAAAATGATACTGGAACAAGCCAAGATCTTACAAACACGCGAGCGCGTTCAAATATCTTCTACGATAAGCTCGGAAAAGTTTTGGGAAATATAATAATTAATTATATTAATTAATTATAATAATTAATGCTGCTGCAAAGTTCATCGAAAAATACAATCTTTCCTCGTGAATTTACAGATTAAAAATGTTATCATGCGAGAAAAGTTTAATTAACCATGGTTTAATTAATCCTCTATACACACAAGGGGTGTATTCACACCCCGAACAGCCTTTGAGCGCACCCTACTAACCTTCACGAGGCACGTAAACGGAAGGTTAAAGATATCTTTTATACGTCACACTGTATATAATGACGTCGGTGCAACTTTACGTTTTTATACTTTTAGTTTTACGATACATGTCGTACTATGTTTTTTTGCATTTCGTTACGTAAAGGTGCATAGGGTCACTTCGCTTTTGTTATTTTTTTAATAGCATCATTAACAAAAATTTAATTAAATTACAGCATTTTAAGAAGTTATCTCGCATCTAAGGAAATAACGAGTAAAGAACGACGACTGTGGAAAGCTTGAAATTAAAGTTTGCAAATTAAGTAATGTTAGCGATATATATTTTGTACTTATATATCTAGTTTAATTATCTAAAACATAAACAGAAATTCATAAACTTTAGCCGCTCTTATTTTTAACTGTCGAAAATATCACTACATACGGAACAAAGTTTCGCCTATTGACGCTTTTAATTACTTCGAATATTTCAGTACTCGCTTTTTCCCGTCTCTGTTTATTCCTTAAATTAAGAAAAGGGATTTTGTTTCTGTTTGCATATAATTCCGCAGTAATACCGCGGATCGATACACACCACTTTCTCTGACCATTCGTCGGCGCTATTTCCATCTCGCTTTTGACATTGAATTCAGCTTCATGCATTCCCGAGGAACAATAGACGAAGCCACTCTATAGGGAGCGAAAGTAGCATAGACAAACCCTAGATATGTGGTTTCAAATAAAATCACTTAGAACACTGACAATGAATGCTGTCTGGGAAAAAGTCGCAAATATAAATTATTGATAAATTTATTTAAATATAAATGAGAAAGAGATACGTTTGAATGGTAAACTTAAATACACGTAATTTTAATAAGCATTTAATTGAATCGTGATTCTCTCCTTTCATTCTCTAATATATTACGATAATTATCAACATTCGTCGCCGCATCGTTCGCGCGTTTACGAGATTTCGTGATTGAGGAGCTCGCGAGTTCGCTCCGATATTGCTTTACGGGCGACGATGACACACGGCGTCGTTACGCGAGTTTTGAAGCGGCTGCTCCGTCATTTCTCCCCAGTTGCTTCGCCCTCGAAATGTTTTCATATCACAAAGTGTACCGGGGAACACAACCAGCCGTATCTCCCGTGTTTTAAAACGCTCGCGTGGCTTACAAAAGGCCGTCGCAGTGGAAAACCGGTACGGAAAATGTCACGGCCTTGTCTCCTAGAGCTTGCTTCGATACCGAGCGATTACGAGCGCAAATATTGTCCCAGTCGAGATCCCGTGTCGGGGATCACGAAATGGCAACGAGATAATGAAACTTAACGATTTCGCATAGTTCTCGACACCGATGCCCCGATAGAAATTCTACGAATTCCGGATGCGGAAACGGTATCGGTAGCGCGAAACGTTAACGGAGGCGAATGCCTGATGAAGGTTTAGATTATTTTTAAGTAGGCGTAATACGCGGATATATACACAGCAGCATCTGCGGTTATAATTTAAACGCGTGCAACGGTGTTAACGAAGCATATCGCTGGAAAGACGAGCAGCTGTTTCTCCCCTCCAAGTTCCGGATTGGCATTAAACGTTATTATTTTTCAAATGTTTTTCCAGTGCAAATATCGATGTTCAAAGAACCAGACTAACGGTTTTCAAGTTACACTATCAATTTTTTCGCAAATATATTACCGCTTCAACGGACGTTTTCCGCATATTTCTATGTAATAATAAATCTGATTAAAATTTATATATATACAGGGTGACCCATTTTAATTTAGGCAACCAAATAACTCGAAAAATAAGCAAGATAGAGAAAAATGTTTTAGACAAAAGTTGTATGGTTTCGAGGGGGCCATAAGATGGTATCATTGGTTTGACCTTGAAGAGTCATTTGAAGGTCACGTGAAGGTCACTTCAATTTTTTTAAATGGAATACCCTATATATTTTTGTACATTCTTGTAGCTTATTTCGAGAGCTTTCCAAAACACTATAATTAAGTACCTTTCCGTTAAGTACTTTTTGAGTTATGATGCTTGAAATAATTTCTTAATTTTACATAAACCGTAAAATATCTTGTAAAATATTCATTTTTCGATTATCTTACCTTAATACTTTTATGTACAAAATAATGAGAGGAATCAATTGGTGTAAAGAAAACACATAGTTGTTTTTAAGAAAAAATATGGAATTGTTAATTGCAAATTACATATTTTTTCTTCGAAACAACTATGTGTTTTCTTTACACCAATTGATTCCTCTCATTATTTTGTACATAAAACTATTAAGGTAAGGTAATCGAAAAATGAATATTTTACAAGATATTTTACGGTTTATGTAAAATTAAGAAATTATTTCAAGTCTCATAACTCAAAAAGTACTTAACGAAAATGTACTTAATTATAGTGTTTTGGAAAGCTCTCGAGATGAGCTACAAGAATGTACAAAAATATATAGGATGTTCCATTTAAAAAAATTGAAGTGACCTTCACGTGACCTTCAAATGACTCTTCAAGGTCAAACCAATGATACCATCTTATGGCCCCCTCGAAACCATACAACTTTTGTCTAAAACATTTTTCTCTATCTTGCTTATTTTTCGAGTTATTTGGCTGCCTAAGTTAAAATGGGTCACCCTGTATATATATATATATATATATATATATATATATATATATATATATATGTTATATAATATGCAATATTTCTATGTAATGATAAATTTGGTTAAAATTTATCAATAGAAGCTGGATTAGTATTATCTCTAATAAGAAAATATAATCTTTGTTTTATAGCAATTTTTTTAATAGATAAAAAAGAATTTATGAATGATACCGAGCTTCGCGCTTTTATTTTAATAAATTGCACTTTAATAACCGACTGCTTTTTACAAATATATTAGCTGGATGTATCAAGATATAATGATGTGGGATTACGCAAAGTCGAAGGTATCGAAATATGATGAAGCTTTCGAAACCGAAAGGAAATCATAATTTTCTTGTGCAATTATATATATATATGACTGTGTCGATTTATTACAAACTCCCCGGAGGAGCATTAGCATAAAAGTCGGTCATTCTTGAAATCTTATATGACCATCAGAGGTGTGCTTCCGGCGCGTGTCGTATATACATGTAAAAACATACAAATAACACGGTTCTATTTTGTGAACCATTTTTAATGCCTCGTAATGCACAACGCGTTATAATAATGGGTATACCGTAAACAGCACGCGTGTACGACGGACATGCACGTAGGTGGGAAATGTGCGCCTTGTTGTTTAAAAGCTAGCGGTTTTCATCACACGTTCTCACACATGTGTGTAACTCTGTCTATCCACGAGAGATATAATAAAGTAAGATGCCAGAGGGATATAATGTGCGGCGAGCATATTTTGCGCTCGATTAGAGGCTAATGCCAAGGTCCTCTTTCTCTTGATAAAGGGTGAAGTCATCTTTATCGAGATCGAAGTACAGGGCGTGTATTTTATTTTATCATGAGCGAAAATTCAATTTCTTACGACAGATAATGAAAGTTTCTACGAACAATTAATCAACGGCTCTCCAGAAAGTGTATTTATTTTTTTTATTTAAAATTATCAGCATTTTAAAAGAAAATTAATTTGAATTAATATTGGTCATCCCCTCTAGTTCTGAGATATTGTTGTAGCCACATCGTAGAAAGCAAAATACGAGCATGCATTTTAAAAACCGCCAGATTATTTTAAACGATGTGTAATTAGTTTTAATTGTTTTCGACTGAATCTTATTGTTAGTATTGATGTTAGTAAATATAAAAAAAATTGCTTGGATCAATTGTAATGTCGATTTTGCTAATTAGCAGAATTGACTAATTAAATCCAATTCTAAAGATATTAAAGCAACGCTCGAGTCATGCGTTTTAAAGTTTAAAAAGGAATTAGAGATAGAAATTACAGTTAATTTCAGGAAACTAGCTTTCGAAAATTTCTTTTGAGACTATCAATCATCAGTCATATCATATCAGTGATTTTCGATCGTAATTAAGTGGAAAGCGAGCTCTAGATCATAATTATATATATTATACTAAATGTTAAATGTTAAAAATAATATTAATTTTAATGTGGAAACCGATATTTAAAAAAAAAGAAAAAGGGACGAATATGATTATAATGCGACATAATTATCGTGTTTATTAAAAAGCCGTATGAAACAAAAAATCTGAAAATAAACCCAAACGATTCGAAAAGATTTTAGATATATCCTATTAAAGTAAAAAGGCGAAAGCATCAAGTTAAAGTGAATTCTTTTTGATATACGTTTCAAAATACGATGACAAAACTTGCCGAGTGCGCGATAATAATCGGAAGAAATTCCTGTCATGTACAACACGCGACAATATTGATTAAAGTGAAATTCTGGATATTATAAACTTATTGTTTATAGATTAAATTGTTAATATACCGATCGTTTCAAGGAAAATATAATCTTGTTCAGCATTTAATCTTATAAAATTTCGTAGAAAATAATTAATCATAAAGTTAATATATATTTCCATAATTATTAAAAATTACATTTCTTGCCTAATGTTATTTCATTTATTTATATCTTTACTTCGATAGATATTGAAAAAATTCGAAAAATCGCTTTCACTCTCTTTTTATTTTTTAGAAAGAAGTATAGATAGGTAAAGTCTCACTTAACGTTGAGTGAATGTTTATGGCCTATAATAAAATATGAAAATCGATAGGTCAAGTAAGCTTATCGCACATAAATGTAGATATCCGTGTGAACTTTATCGGGAAATTGACTGATCTTCGCAGCGCGACTGCGACGATGACGACGGGACGAGATGAAGACAGCATCCAATAGTTCAATTAACTCTAGTCTACCGGGGTAATATGAATATTTAATCGAGACAACACGATACCGAAACAAGAACGCATTTAAATCAATGAATACGAATGTATGTACATCATTTGTGTGCGATCATCAACGTTTATTCACGCGTCATAAAATCGATTTGCACAAACGCGTCCTTATCGCATTTAATTGATAGATGATGCTTCACATATCGGCATTTCACAATTAATAATATTCATAGAAGTAGATTCACAAAGTTAATCGAGATGATAAAATAGAAATTGTTTAAGAGAGTTGCGATATAATTAACGAAAGATAGAACAAAAAGAAATCTTTAAAATAAAATAAGGATCTAGAATCAGAATAAGTTATAATATATTAACATTAAAGATAATAATGCATAAGGCCATACATATATTAAAATTCTTTTGAAATGAATATTTAAAAATAAAATAATTATATTTATGCGTTACAAAGAAGGCTTTCCCTTCTCGTGCTCATAATCACTTGGAATGCATTTCGTATAATTTATGCACATTTCTCATTATCATATATGAAAAAAATATTCGTACAGCTGTCGAATTATAAATATTGAAATTGAATTATAATGTAATCGAATGTTATATTTGATGTATTAAATATATTGTTCAAAAACAACTAAAAGCAATTAATAGCAGCTTACATTTGATAAAAATATGTGTCATTTCAAAGTCACTCTTTACATAAGAATTAGAGATAAAACTCAAATACTAAAGACTCGTTTAGTACTAGCAAAATTTAAGCAACTTTATTAAAGCATATACTTTCCATTTTTGGTCTCCATTTTTTCACATAAATATAATTATCACGATATATTACTTCGCTTAAATTTTATAATATCTTTAGAGAAATTTAGAACCGATTTTAGCTAACTCTCATCTCCAACTTATAAGTCTCGATGATTAATTCAAGTCTCGTGCAATCAATGTAAGTCAATATTCAACAATAGCTGATCAGTCGATGAACAAATATATCGCATACATTAATTGCGTTAATTTAAAATTTGTCGATAATAATAAGGTAAGAGCAAGCAAAAAACGGAGCGGGCATATAAAGTAAGCATATGAAGTAAGCATGTTGTGATCAGCTGCACTAGAATATGCGATATATTTTGCTCCTGAAAAATAGAAAAAAAAGAAAAAGAAGGCAAAAAGGCTTCTAAATGCGTGCAATTGCGACACGCGACAAATAGTATGTGTACGTATAAGATGCTTATAGACATATATGTATACATTTCGAACAGGTACTCACAATTGATGTTGCAGCGTCAGCATAGCGGCGTTTTCGGGAAAAGGGACGCGGCGAAGAGGACAACACCGCGAGGAGCGCACACTCGCATCCAGGATGTACTGGGTCTACGGGACGTGTTTAGCCACGGCTGATCAACGGCCGGCGACGGCCGCGACGAACGCGCATTCGAGACGCATCCGGCTGCTCGTACTTGCGTAAGCAACGCGAAAACTTGCTAACCGAACGACCCTCCCGCGTGCGAGAGCGAGGAGATACACGGATGATGTACGCGGTCGCGCTCACGTTCGATAGACCGCCGCGTCTCGCTTTGACATAATATATCCGCCGACTGACCCCGCGAGACCCCGCGACTGGCTCGGTTCTCGACAGCTCCGCGTTCTGCTCTGCTCCTGCTCCGCTCTCGTCGATTCGTTCGCTCGATCGCGGCGCACGGCAACGGCAGCGCTCGCTACGACAGCCTAGAGAGGGGAGAGGGAACGCGTGTCGGCGTCGCGTATAATCCCACGTTCTGACGTTAGGCGCTCAACGCGCTCAATGATGGTCACTGGGAGAGTTCCGATAATTTATAGCGGAATCGTGGCTGCCTCCGCGCGCTAAAGGCTGTTGTACATGAAATCACTCAAATATGTTGCAGCGTGCGAAAGCACTTTGAGATTTTGATAAAGTAAACGACATACGTATTTTGTTAAGTAATGCGATAACATTACCTCCGATTCACCTCAAATATGCAGATTTTCTCTTGATAACGGATGCATTTGATGTTATATCGGAAGAAACTTTGCTCCTTTTGCTTCGAAACATTTGTGATGTCAGGTGAAGGTGGTTATCCAAGAGCATCAACCAATCAGT
Source organism: Camponotus vicinus (assembly GCF_025532165.1). NCBI lineage: Eukaryota > Metazoa > Arthropoda > Insecta > Hymenoptera > Formicidae > Camponotus > Camponotus vicinus. Next base: position 22,786,356 of record NW_028141976.1, on the reverse strand, counting down.
ATGTGCAACAAAAGAAATATTACTAAGAGTACTGATTGGCTGACATTGTAAAAAACTCTAGAAATTCTCTATCCGATAGCCAATCGTATGTCCGATAAATTCATACGTTACAATCGCAACACACGTAATTCTTATCGAAGGAATTCTACTCATCTACGATTATTCACAAAATTTTCCTTCATACTTTTGTTCTCTAGACTGTCTTCAATGCTTGATTTACATATATAATAGATATACATGTATGATAGAAAATTACACATAATAGATCAATAAGCATGTAACTTTTCACGTTTTCGATCGCAAAGAAAGATTATTATATAGCAGAGAGGAGAATGAGAGATTACCTGCTTTTAGGTGATAGATAAATTCCCATAGACATAATAATACTAGACCAAGTGTGAGATGCCAGACCTGAACAGAGAGAAGACTGAGAGATGTCATGGCCTGCTTTTAGGTGATCCCTGAAAGCGATACTCCCTCTATGGACATTGAAAAACGTGGACATGAACTACAAAGCCAACGTCCATGAATGTTCTCAGAGGGTAATATATAATGTGCACAATTTCTGGTTTTGTTCCGTGCTATGTGCACGAAATGCCGGTAGCACCAGTGCTGTATAACAAGATACTTATGTATGTAAATTGATAGTAAATAAATTATTCAATCGCGAAAGATACTGTAATATTCAAAGATGAAATAAATATTTTTCTATATTCATTGTCATATTTATATCTTTTTATTTACAAAACACAAAATGCCTGCTGTGGGATAAAAACATTTTTAACCGTATTTCTATAAATCTTCTTAATTAGCAGTAAACTGATCTCTGATATTTATCAATCATTTTTATAATTATTTAAAAATTTAATTATTAATACATGTATAGAATTTGTCAAATTAATCACTGATTCTTCTGAAGTTTTTATAATTAAGACTCGAAAAATATAGATGTTGCAAAATACTTTAAGTCTCTTCCTTTATGTAAAATATAAAGAATTCATATGTTCTATTTTAATGTAGCTAACATTATTTTTATATATTTTTATTATAATTTTTATACCAACATAATATTTTTATGCTTAATATAATATTTTTATACATAATATTTTTATGCTAAATACATATTACAAAATATATGACAAAATATAATACAAATTTAATATAAAATATAATTCGAAATTTAATTCAAAATAATTTATTACATGGAATAATTTATTACACGAAAATGTCCAAAATATACGTATAATATAAAATTTATTAAAAATTTTTACATAGTCCAGACGAGACTGATTAGTGAAGATTAATTACGCGACAGTTATTATTAATAATAGATATGCAATAATAGAATTTAATAAGTTTTATATAACGTAAATAATCGTGATCAAAAGAGTCATTAATAAAATTATTGATCGTTTCTTCGATTGTAAAAGAAAGTATTTGCATTACTGGCGCATTTTGTATAGATTATCAAAGGAAATATTCAAAATGAAAAGATAGAATAAACTTCGAAATCAACAATTAAATTACTAAATAAATCGCGATTTAAAATTCGCGAGAAAGCGCGACGAATAAATAAATCGACAATAATCGGAATATTCGATTGCGAGATACGCATAATTTTTATAATATGATAATCGAAACCATCAATAGACACGCGTGCGATATAATTATTATCACACAAATGATGACAGACGAAGATATTCTGGCAAACATTTGTGATCCGTATTGTTTATGAACATAAAATTCACTGTCCGATTTATTTGCGAATACGCGATTTTATACGAATTTCACGATTGAAAATAAAATACATATCCTATTTCGCGCATGATTAGCTGAATAAGATGAAATGAGCTCTATAAGCTTTAAAATATAATTAAAAATCGCGTTGTGGCCACGTTTAATAGAAAATAACGAAACGAATGATTTTCAAAGTCCCTCTAATAATCGATGTAATTGTAGAGTTTAATAAGATTTAAATAATGTAAAGAATCACGTTTAAAACAGTCATTGATAAAGTTATCGATCGTCTTTTAAATTATAAAAGAAAATATTTGCACTACCAGCATTTTGCACGAACTATTAAAAACAATATGTATATATTCAAAGACGTGGAAAGATAAACAAAGCTTCAATGTATAAGTCAACGATTAAATTATAAGATAAATCGCGACTCGAATTCACGAGAAAACGCGACGAATAAATAAGTCGACAATATGCGGAATATTTGATCGCGATACGTATAATTTTTATAATATAATAATCGAAGCTCTCAATAGACACGTGCGCGATATAATTATTATCACGTAAATATAGAAAATCGAAAATATTTCGACAAACATTTGAGGTCTGTAATGTTTGTGAATATGCAATTCACCGACCGATTTACTTGTGAATTTTTATAAGATAATTCGCGATTTAAAATTCGCGATAAAACGCGACGAATAAATAAATCGATAATATTCAGAATATTCAATTGCAGATACGCGAGTGACATACCGGTAATTCGATAAAAAGAGGAGCGATCTTAAAAATGGAGAACGATTAACATCTTGTTTCTACATCAGATTTCGCAAGATCAATCTGCGAAGAAAAGTTAAATGATCCATTGAACGTCAGGAACTTCACTGTAGGAGGGAACGAATCCTGGATCTTCCGGACTATTCCCGATAGCAATGATTTCAGTAATAAATCAACGACAATTATCCCTCGTCATTATCTTCAATTGACGAAATTGATATGCACATCAGAAAACATGTTCTTCCATTATTAAGAAATATATTTCTTTATTGAAAATTAAATGGATATAACGACCTTTTTTATTGAAATGTGATTACGAACGATTATATTTATAAATAATAAAATACATGCATTATTGGAGTTTGTGTTAAATGTGCGAACACATATAATTTGGGGTACCGTTCGCGCGCGCGAGACGAATCGAACCCGATATCAGCAAGATTTAAAAAATTTCAATTCGAACAGTGTGCAAAATAAAATAAATCAAATAATTTTAAACAATTAATTCTGGATTAATTCTCTAGATTCTTATTCTTATAACGTTTAAATTAATAATTTCTTTTCTTTTAATCAATATCTTACTGATATAGGGGTACCCATTCGATTTGTCTCGAAATTTTTAAGTATTCGCACATTTTATGTAACATTCATGTATAATTTCGCTTATATATAATATATAACATTATTAAAAATTATAAAAATATTTTGGATACGTGAATTTGTGCATGTATTTTATTATACATATATATAAAATAGTATATACCTAAAAACTAATATTTCAAAATGGCGATGGATGTCCAATACCTGCAAATAGTTTCTTAAAAGAAACTAAAAATTAATGTTAATATCCCCAGCAACTAGAAATAATTTTTCAAAAGAGACAAATTATATTAATTAAAAATATTTCGTTCGTAATCATTTTTATCAAAAAGTTTATACAAATTAATTACAATATGAAATTACTTGAAAAATTAAAATTTATACACAACGCTATATCCATATTTAATCTACTATTAAATCTTTCTGGCATTATATATATAGACAATAATAATACCAATCCTAATAATGATAGAACATTTTTAGTGAAGAAAAAAAAAAGATACATTTCTCTCATCTAAATATATATTATTTAAATTAATTCGACGCTAAGAAGCGTATCGTCGTTGAATTACTACCGAAATCATTGCTTTCGGAAATTGCTAGGAAAACCTGGGATTAGTTCCTTCAATCTTACAATAAAAATTCCCAATTTTCAACAGAGTACCGAACTAGACGTCGCGAATGGATCTTACAAGAACCGGTGAGAAATAATTCTCCATGATGAAAATCGTTTCGACTCCTCGGCGGTACGAGCCACGCAACTTTCATTAACGTTTATTTAACGGAAGGAACAATGATAACTCTTTTATTAAAATGACAATCTCGTCTAAGAACGCGAAAAAGCGCGAGAAAAACACGGTGTTTTCGCAATGGTAATTTATTAATTTAATTATGAATATCTTCCGATACGAAAAAAAAAATTCGTAAATACAAATATAACTGAAAAAACAAATTATTAAATTCATAATAATTAATTCGCGATTCTATAATATCGAAGGTGATCGTTAAATTTTGTGAAGCTAATATTTAATCGTTGACTTATCACATCGAATCTTCACTCTCTTCTTCGACATTTCTTTATATTTAATTAGCAATATTTAGGAATATTATCTGACGAGAGGGACAGCGATACAATTTTTCTGTTAAAATGATAATCTTGTATAAGGATGCGAAGAGAACGCGAAAAGAACACGGTATTTTCGCAATCATAATTTAATAATTTATTTTAAGAATATTCAGTTCCGCGCGATATGGAATTCATAAATAAATAAAGCTAACAGAAAGCATATCATTAAATTTATAATAATTGACTCGCGATTCTATAACGAAGGCGTCCGTCAAATTTTATAATGCTTATATTTAATCATTAATTTAGCATCAAATTTTTACATTTTATATAAAAATTTTCCGAATTTATTAATGACTCTTTGACATGAAAATACAAACAGTTACTCTTTCATGAATATTCCAAAAATATATACTACAGAAATAAATATTTTAATATAATGAATTACTATTATGTTAATTACTATTATGTAATCATTATACGTATGCTTTCGATAATTTTCGTGTAATTTACATAAGAATTTACAATCGTAAATACAATTTCATATAATATAATTATAGTCATAATTGTATTGTATTTTACAATTAAAATATTAATGTTAGATTATAATTAAAATACAATTATAACTATTTATAATTTACAATTTACAATTTACAAATTTATGATGCTATCAATATCAAATAATAATATTCCATTTATTCAAATATTTAATAACATCGATATAATAATTTGATATTGATAGCATTAACATTTGGATTTAATATTATATTTGTTTTAATACACATATATTTTTAAATTTTTAAATAAAATATAACATGTTAAGATTTCTTAAACGTTAATAATTATGCAATTTCTTTAATATTTCTGAAGATAATTTTGATAATTTAAATTTCACTTTTAAAACATTTTTATTTTTAAAACATATTATATTTATTTTTACAACGTTTTTAAAAATAAATTCAATTTAATGAAAATTTTAATTTACCCTTAGGATTATTGGAATATTAAAAGAAAGAATGAATCTTATTTAATAGCCCTAACAATACTACTATTAAAGGATTCTAATAATTTTAATAACTCTAGCAATCCTACTATTACAGAATTCTAATGATCTTAAGAACTCTAACAACCCTAATATTAATAGAAGAATTCTAATGATTTTACTTAATAGCCTTAACAACCCTACTTCTTGATTAACTAAAATTATTCGAGATTTGAGGAACCTATCTCTAATCATCACCTCACCTAATCATGTATATTTTAGTCACGTGCCCTAACCGCGTGCCCTAACCGCGTACCCTAACCGTACTCTTCAGGCCAGTTGAACCTACCTTTCGTTGATCCTGGCCACTTTCTTTCTCGATCTCTAATCAGAGATCGAAGAAGGAGATAATTACTCCTTCTTTTGCCGGATAATTACCGGCAAATGAGCGTGAAATATTTACGCTCATTTAGTAACGATCGTTCGATTTCACGATCGTTCGTTAAATATTGAATATAACTTTATTTTAACTGAAATAAAGCCAAATTACTACAAATTTCTATAAATTATATTTTATAATAAAATATAAAATTAATGTGTATATTTATCATATTACAAATTATTTAATTAATTAATCATTTGGCTTTATATTAAGTTAAAGTAAAGTTTAAAAACAATATCTACAAACAAATTCTACGATGGATGAGCTATGAGCAATTAGAAGATGAGTGCGTATTATAAGAATAAATTAGCATCAAAAATTAATAAAATTGATAATTGTTAATGCGTGTCCTTTATTTAATAAATTAGACAAAATCTTTACAAAGAAATCTTTTCTTGATCTCTTCTTTTTTTAATTAATATTTCAATATATTTTCGTAATAGATGTAAAGCATAAGTTCGAAAGAACTTATTAAAATTATTTAATTTAATTTAATTAATTTAATTTAATTATTTAATTTAATTTATTTAATTTAATCCATCCTAGCTCATCCATTTTAAGGCAACGGATTTATCTACAATCTACAATCTACAATCTACATCTACATCTACATCTGCAATCTCTATGAATCCGTTACCTTAAAGTTAAATAAAAGTTTTTTTCACTCACCGGCACTGATGCGCAACAGCGGAATTGTTGTTATCGAAGCTAGTTGTCTGTAACATACAAATATAAAATTCATTTATAATAATGCTCACAAAATGCAATTAATATTTAAAAAAAATTTTATCGCGCGGAATTTTATATCCGATGTGTAAAATAATAAGCAGGTAATACGTATGGAAAAATTTTATAAATTTTTGAAACTGTTTTTTAAATAGAAAATTTTATATGACTTTTATAAAAATCTTTCTCTTTAATTCATTTAAATAATAAGATCGAATTATTGTTCGTGTATAACAAGTTAACGATTTATAACAATTAATATATAAATAATAATATTCACCATCAGGTTGTTCCGCCGGTGCAGGATGCCTCTCCTAGGCCTGCTCCTCCTCTCAGATCATCAGGGTTGTTGCATCGATCTATATATCTATAACATACAAAAGAAGATTCCAATGTAGCAGCGTTCAAAATAATTAATATTTCAAAAATTATTGTATACATTGAATTTTATATTCGATGCATATAATAATAGCAGATTAATAAAATAATTCTATAAATTTTAAAAAACATTACTAATAATTCTCTTATAACTTTATAAAAGTTTACACCTTTACAAGATTATAGCTTTAATTTAAAAATCTTTTTCTTTAATTCTCTCTTATTTAACACGTTAAATGCCATGTGCATGAAAAAGTATACACGCTAGTTGAGTCCAGTACGCCGCGTGTATAATTTCGTATACACGAACAATAACTTCTGGCCGTGTGTATGCTACCAGGGCACGCTTAGCATAGGTTTCTTATGGCGGGATGGTTGGCGTGGCGTGAAGTTACACACCTTGCAACTTAGCCGAAATTTTTTTGAAAAAATGTTAGAAAGTCCTAAATACATCATTCTTAAGAAAATTAATAAAAAAAAGTGGTGTGGCCTGAAGGACCTTTTTCCAAAAATACCCGCGGCAGTTAACGCGTTAAATATAAATAAAAACATCAAATTAATTGTTGCGATTAATTGTTTAATTTAAATTATAATAAATATATTTAATATTTAATATATAATTACAAATAAATAAATTACCAGAAGGTTGCTCTGCCGGAGCCTGATGTCTCTCCTAGGCCTCCTCCTCCTCTCAGTCTTAGACGCGCGATACTTAACGGCACTCCCGCACTCACGAGCGATATTTTTATCGCTATTTTCGCACTTTTACGCGCGATACTGAGCGGTTCCCGCACTATTTCGATGCGATTAAAAATTTTATATTTGATCGCGCGATGTATATACTTAATATGTATATACTTTGAACGGCACTCCCGGTTTCGGTACGAGCGAAAATCCCATTTCACTTACGAGAATTAACTTCGAGTCAACCGGTCGGGAATGCAACGATACAACGAGCAAAGACTAAGCCCAAACCGGAAAGAAGACGAAATGATTGACGGAAATAGAGGAAAATGAAGTTCACCAGCTCTTTTTCGCGCATAATTATTCTATCTCGTATCGAACCTGGATCCGCTAAGCACGATTTCAGGTGCTCCGCCCGGACATATTATGCCTCTCGCGGTTGCTATATGCTACACCAGGCTAGTAGACGGCAAAAGAAGAGGATACCCACATTTTTTAAATGCTAACATTCAGCAATTTAGAAAATGGGGAAGCAACCCCTTTTACCGAGCGAAAATCGTGCCTAGGGGAATCCACTCGACTCCTCAACAGGGTTAACACACGCAGTGCGTGTGGCTGTAAATGAGCAAAGAGAAGGGACCCATTGACGACCATTCCGAGCAATCGATGGAGTTCTAACTAATTCGGGCCGAATCACTTGACGAAGCACGAAGCACGAAGCACGAAGTGCGAATGTACGTTGCATAGCAACGTGTGCAAACTCGAAATCCTAGTTAGTTGGCATCGGAAGTAGAGACTCGTGACAATAATGAAATTGGGATTTTTATACGAAAAGTCCAACGCAGAAGCGCGAAAACGCGATGACGCGAGAAAGCTAAGCGCGAAAACGCGAAAACGAAACGCCGCCGTCCGCGACACGTTGACGGCACCGACGACGGAAAGTCGACGACGCAATGCATCCAACGCATTAGATGCGCGTGCCACATATGAGCCATTGTGCGACTCGTGGCAATGCTGTGCTGGGTACTTAGCTTCCCCTTCAGACTCCTTGAGATTTATCCTAAATTAAAAAATTTAAAATAAACCTCAAGGCACCATCCAAGTACTGAGCCACCCCACCGCGTCAAGGTGTACCCATACAGGGGTGGATTATATATATTTATAATTTAATATATAATTTGTGTGAAATTTATTTTATAAAATTTTTGAAAAATTATCTATATATAGCACCTCTCTTTTTTCTCGATTAAAAAAGAGAAAGATGCAGATATGTTTCTAAAAAATAAGCTTCAAGTCCTGATTAATTCGCCTTTTAATTAAAAAATAAATTATAAAATATATATAATATATATATTATAAAGTTATATAGTATACATATCACACAATTCAAATTTATTTAAAACATTGTATCGGAAATTAATTATTAGTCATTCGATCTATTACTATTCGACATTATATTTGAATATAAGAAATGTACATGAGAATCATAATGAAAATAATTATTGCTTGTAAATATATTACAATGAGGTATTAGTTAATAATTATCTATTTTCGTCGCTTTGATCTTTACTTTGAGAATGAATAAATTGTGCGCGAAATATTTAATTCAGTAAATAACTCATCTATCACACACTCTTTTGACACATTTAATAAATCTTTAACCGTGAAGTTAATTAATTATTCGAACTGTTTGCTAATTGTTTGTGAATAATGATTGCAAGGAACATTACACAGAGCATCTCGATCAGCATAATCAAAGCACTTTGTTTATGAAGAATGTATACTAATCGATTTGTTATAATTATAATTCTATAAGATTACTTTTTATTACACACATATACTTCTCATTTTTTATAATATATAATTTCACACAGAATATTTTACTCCTTACGTTTCTAATTAATTATCAAAACAGTACATCTGCTTTTAACAGTACATCTATCCTTTATAATTAATTTATTATTTATTACTTATAAAATAGCTGTTTAAATATTCTGAATTGCGATAAATTATAATTTTTTCCTTCTTTTACTAGAAATAAAAAATAATTATAATATTAATCGATCCATTTTTATCTCCGCGATAATGGTAAATATATGGTTATATCTCACAAAATTTTAAATATATGGTCATATCTCACAAAATTTTAACTATATGACTTTATCATTCGATTATTTTATCACGCGTTCTCAATTTGAATTGTATTTAGATTGTTAAAAAGTTGAATGATAAAACATTGAATAAAATACATTTAATCTGTAGTATCGTTAAAGAAATAATTATTTTCTTATAAAGATCACAATAAAATGATAATTTATTAGTTTTATAAAGAATAGATCTATAAAAATATTAATTGATTATATATATTTGAATTTCATTTTTGACGTATTGATTTAAAAATAGAAGTGTGTGACAAGAATTAAAATTAATAATAATTTGAATTGTATTTAAATTGTTAAGAAGTTGAATACATAACATCGAATAAAATACATTTAATCTTTAAGTATCGTTAAAGAAATAATTATTTTCTTATAAAGATCACAATAAAACGATAATTTATTTTATTGTGATTTTTATAAGAATAATTATTTCTTTAACGATACTTAAAAATTAAGTGTATTTTATTCGATGTTTTATCATTCAACTTTTTAACAATCTAAATACAATTCAAATTATTATTAATTTTAATTCTTGTCACACACTCCTATTTTTAAATCAATACGTCAAAAATTAAATTCAAATATAATCAATTAATATTCTTATAGATCTATTCTTTATAAAATTCAAAATAATTTATTTTGTAAAACTAATTATTACGCGCAATCAATTTTTTTATCTTTTAAGAGAGATTTATCTCTGATATTAATACTTTAAATGTAAAACTAGCAAAAAATGTTTTTTTATTATAAATTTTTGAAAAAAATAATTATAAAGAGAGTATGTTAATTTTCATATATGAAATATTTAAATAATTATATTATTTTAAAAATATTTTATAAAATATTAAAATATTTATATATAAAAGTATTAATTAATAACAAAAATATTATAAATGCTTTATTATAGATACTTTAAATGTGTTAAAATAAAACCTGGAATATTTTATACATGCATTATATTACGTGATTTTTAGAGCGAATTATATGTACCATTGAGAAAATGAAAAAATAATAAGCAATATATCTATTTTGAAAATAATATATATAAATAATAAATAATTTTTATAAATTATTCACCGCATATCTCTCTCACTGCTCTCTGACTGTCTGATACTTTTCCAGATGTCCTTCTTTTTTCTTCTTCATCCTTTGCTGTTTCCTCATAGCACTCATATTCACTCGCGAACAAACTATTAATTATATTTAGTCATATATAGAAACGATCGCGAGACATTTTGCACGGCACTCCCGATCGCGGAATAATTACGAGAAACGCACTTTAATATATCGTATAAGGGATAGGGAAGTACGATTCGTTTGACGTTTTTATGAGATCAAATTAAATACTAATTCGTCACAAATGTTGTTTTCATTTTTGAAAGATATATGCAGTACATGTATATTAATACGAATTATAGCATCGAAAGTTTAATATAATTGAAAATCATGATACAATAATCGTTTAATTAATAATTAATTTAAAAATATACGACGTATTTCGCACTACTATCTTTATTGCTCGAGTGTCGCCTTGTGAATGATATCAAGACCGTATGACTAGCGCGCTATTGTTTACATTGTCAAGGCCGAACACCATGTTATTGTTCGTTCGTCGTATCGAAATATATTGTATTATATTATATTATATTTTATATTGTAATGTAATATAATATAAATATGTTAAAGTACGTAAAATATTTCGATGATGAACAGACAATAATACCGACCTTGGCGTAAACAATACATATTTATATTATATTATATTATATTTTACGTATTTTGATACAGCAAATAATTTTTTGATATTGATCTCGATCGCGTTTAGAAAAGGATTTAACGGAGCGTCTTGTATACCACTACTTTACTCTTTGAGTGTCGTCGCGCGAATAATAATAGAGCCGAAAAAATTAATCCGAAAGACCGTGTTATTATCATTTTTTTATCGAAACATTTTTCAAGACTATGGCATATAAACATTAGCGCGCTATTGTTTACGCCGCCAAGGTCGGTGTTATTGTTTGTTCGTCATCGAAATATTTTACGTACTTTAACATATATATATACATACATATATATATATATATATATAGCGCTCAAAAGTATTTTGACAAGGACAATAATTGGGCTAATTTAATACAAATAGAAGACACAAATATACAACTATTTTTTATTGGAAGAAATTTGATTTGTCTACATATTTTTGTAAAAGAAATTGTAGTTTGATAACAAAATTACAAAACCAAACTAAAAATAAAGAACATGATTGATCAAAAGTATTTTGACACTGTAATCAAATGAAAATTTTTAACGCTTAAACATCATCTTTATTTTTAAATGAATCAATATTTAGTAGCATATCCATTAGCCTTTATAACAGCATCACAACGAGCCGGCATCGAGTCGACTAACTTCTGTATTCGATCCAAAGGAATTTTTCCCCACTCCTTCTTAAGAGCTTGAAATAAAGCCTCTTTATTCGAATAATTTTGACATCTTACTCTGCGATCTAACTCCTCCCACAGATGCTCTATGGGGTTTAGATCAGCACTTTGACTTGGCCATTCGAGAACCTTGACTTTTTCACGTTTCATAAATTCGGTTATGTGCTTGGACTTGTGTTTTGGATCATTGTCGTGCTGAAAGTACCACCCAGGTGGCATGTTCTCTTTAGCATAGGGCATCATTTGCGTCTTTAATATGTTCTCATACATAAATCGATCCATATTCCCTTCAATGCGAACTAGCGGTCCAACTCCATAGCGTGAAAAACAGCCCCAAACCATAACACTGCCGCCTCCATGTTTGATGGTGGGCACTTGGTATCGAACATCATATCTTTTGTTAACAGGACGTCGAATGTACTTAATCCCATCAGATGACACTAAATTAAATTTGCTTTCGTCGCTCCACAAAATACTAGACCATTCAGAACTCGTCCACAGTTTGTGGCGTTTTGCAAACGCAATTCGTAACTTCTGGTTCTTTGCAGATATAAGAGGCTTCTTTGTGGGTCGACGGCCGTGTAATCCATAAGATATTAGACGACGTTTGACGGTTGAAACATGAATATCCGTGTCGTAATTTTCTTTCAGTTCGTTTTTTATTGCTACTGCCGACTTACGAACATCACTAGCGGATAGTCTTTTTATTATGCGATCAATAGTAGGAATTGTTTTTTTCGGACGGCCACTTCGGGACTTGTTTTCGATAGTCCCTCGTTTATTGAACACTTTATTCCATATACTAACAAGCTGCCGAGACACGTTAAAATTACGTGCAACTTCTGCTTGTGTTTTTCCTTGTTTTAGGGCGGTTATAACAGCTTTTTTAAAGTCAGTGGAATATTCTTTAAGCTTCGGCATGTTAAAAGAATCACAATAAATTGATATACACACAAATCAAGTAATACTACAACCGACACTTTGGAAAACTCGAAACAAAATGACTTGTCAAAATACTTTTGAGCGCAAGATATGGAATGTTTGTCATTCAGCGCCTACTGTGAACAAACAAGTTCAAACTTGTTGTTTACTTATGACCTGCAATCACATCACACTCAACGATAAACTAAAACGTTTTTTATTTAGCACTATGTAACGCGTAATAACAAAGAATTTCTTGTTGTCAAAATACTTTTGAGCGCTACTGGATATATGGAATATATACATATGGAATATATTAAAGTATATAGAAGTACTTTAGATTATATAGATTTTTTAATTATATGATTATTTATTAAAAAATTGTATAATGTATCATGGAGCCTTACATTATGTTAATTGTTTAGATCCACGATTCAATTATTTTACTGCGCGTCCTCATAATCCGAATTATATTTCAATGATTGAAAAATAAAACAATAAAACGTCGCAGACATATTATATTCGACTCTATAAATATCCATAAATATTAAAGAAATAATTTCTGCTCATAAAAATCGATTTCATATCGAAATAATAATTTATTATTTTAGATTTCTGTTACTATGATTCTTATTATAATTGATTAAATGAATAAATTACGAAATATGCGATTCGAGAATTTTCGTCGTGATATGTATATAGATATTAATTATATGTTATTTATAAAAGTTAATTAATCATAGTTATAATAAATAATTTTCCGATGTTGATCGCGTTCGTATCTAGAAAAGAAATTTAACGGCGTATCACTATATTACTCATTACAAAATATTAGACAATAACATATGAAATTATATAAATCGTTTCACAATCGACATGCAGATATTACAATGCTATCTGTATCTCATTTATATAATTTCATATGTTATTGTCTAATATTTTCTCTAACGTGTAATATCAATGTCACGTTGAAGGTAGATTAAAAAGATGACCAAAACATTCATGTTTATTGCATGTATTGTGACGAATAATTTGAAATATACTAATAATTAAATATGAAATATATTTATATTGAAATATATTAATAATCAAAAGAAAGAGGAAGGTTTTTTCTCGTGCTCCAATTACTGCGCCTTTTACTGACTCTTAGTTGTAAATTGTTTAATTTTTAATTATTATTATTTGAACCAATGTTTTATTTTAATTTTAATATTTATAGTATTTAATATTTAGAAATAAACTAGAATATTTTTTCTGATAAAGAGGTGAGCGTTGGCCTTCTTTCGGAAAATTTAGCTTACGGCCAGACATTATTAGTTTCTTAGTTTTTTAGTTTGCTTAACTGTCTATGCGCTTTCGTCACATTTATTGTTAAATTTTGCGACCGTTATTATTGTACACAATTTCTATTGGTTTTCCACCGCGCTTGTCCTTGTTTAATCGCGCTCTGTTTATTATTTAAAATTTAATTTTGTTTATTTTCTAACGACTTCTTTAACATTGAAAAGGATCTTGAAAAGATCGAAATGTACGTATGTATTTTTTATCTCTAACTGATTATTAATATATTATGTCTCTTACTTAGTCTTTTATTATTACTTTTATTTTTTACGCTCTAACATCCTGCGCCACGGTCTTTTAACCTTTCATTTTTAATTGCGTAGAATACTTTTTGTGTTATAATTTATTTGCAATGATAAATCGTGAATTGTAATAAAAATGTGATAAAAATTACGTAGTAATGGCGATGGTGATGACGGATGATGTGTGATTAATATATAATAAAATCGGGTAATATATTTTAATAACTAATTATATTTAATAGATAGAGAGAGAGACCACCCAAAACTTATTTACATTAGAAGTTTATTTAATATATACAAACGTTTTGCATTAGAACATTTGTGCTGTCGACATTTCGTGCACGTAGCATGGAACACAACCCGAAATTGTATGTTACCCACTAAAAACATTCGTACATATTAGCTTCGTAGTTTATGTTCACGTTTTTATGTTTATAGAGAATGCATCGCTTTCAGGGATCACCTAAATGCGGACCATGACATCTCTCGTTCTTCTCTCTGGCATAGCTCTCAAGTTCATTAGAGTACTCAAACCTCCTCACCCGGCAAATGCCTTTGTTAAGATAGAGAAACATCGAGGAGGAAAAATTTTTTTTTAATTTTATTTTTATTTTCTTTGAATACAGGGTTTAATACAAAAGTTAATGTAAAATATAAGTAATAAATATAATTCGAAATTTAATACAAAATAATTACATGGAATAATTTATTACACGAAAATGTCTCTAAAATATACGTATAATATAAAATTTACTAAAAATTTTTACATAATCCAGACGAGACTGATTAGCGAAGATTAATTACGCGACATTTATTATTAATAATAGATATGCAATAATAGAATTTAATAAGTTTTATATAACGTAAATAATCGTGATCAAAAGAGTCATTAATAAAATTATTGATCGTTTCTTCGATTGTAAAAGAAAGTATTTGCATTACTGGCGCATTTTGTGTAGCCTATCAAAGGAAATATTCAAAATGAAAAGATAGGGCAAGCTTCGATGTAAATCAATGATTAAAATACAAGATAAAATAGCGATTTAAAATTCGCGAGAAAACGCAACGAATAAATAAATCGATAATATTAGGAATATTCGACTACGATATGCGTAATTTTTATAATATGATAATCGAAACCGTCAATACACAGCGTGTGACATAATTATTATCACACAAATGCGAAGATATTTCGAGACATTTGAGATCTGTAATATTTGCGGATATAGAATTTATTCCGATTTATTTATGAATTTTTAGAAGATAAATCGCGATTTAAAATTCGCGAGAAGACGCGACAAATAAATAAGTCGACAATATTCGGAATATTTGATTGTGATATGTATAATTTTTATAATATAATCAGAGTCCCTAATAGACACGCGCGATATAATTACTATCACATACAAGTATGAAGATATTTCGACAGACATTTAAGGTCTGTAGTATTTGCGAATTTGAAAAAATACATATTGCATCTCGCGCATTAATTATTGAAATTAAATGACAGTTAAATGAAATAAAATGAATCTTAAGACTTTACAATTTTAAATATAATTAACATAAAATTAAAAAATCGCGTTGTTCGTCACGTTTAATAGAAAATAACGGAACGAATGATTTTATCAAAGTCCCTCTCTAATAATTTAACTATCTAACTATATCTCTAACTCTCGATGTATTAGTAGAGTTTAATAAGATTTAAATAATGATTTAAACAATCGCGATTAATCATTAACAAAATTATCGTCTTTTTAAATAGTAAAGAAAAATATTTGCACTATTAGTGCAGACTATAAAAGACAATATTCAAGCACGTGGAAAGATAGACAAAGCTTCGACGTACAAGTCAACGATTAAATTAAGATAATATTAAGTTATAAGATAAATCGCGATTTAAAATTCCCGAAAAAACGCGACGACTAAATAAATCGATAATATTCGGAATATCCGATTGCGATATGTATATCTTTTATAATATAATAATCAAAGCGCTCGCAACAGACATTATTATCGCGCGCGATATAATTATTATCACATAAATGCGAAGATATTTCGACAGACAATTTGATGTCTGTAATGTTTACAAATATAGTACTCACTATCCGAGTCATTTGCGAACTTTTATAAGATAAATCACGATTTGAATTCACGAGAAAACACGACGAATAAATAAGTCGATAATATGCGGAATATTTGATCACGATACGTATAATTTTTATATTTGATCGCGCGATGTATATACTTAATATGTATATACTTTGGACCGCATTCCCGGTTTCGGTACGAGCGAAAATCCCATTTCACTTACGCGACTCAGCTTCGAGTCAACAGGTCGGGAATGTAACGATACAACGAGCAAGGACTAGGCCCGAACCGGAAAGAAGACGAAACGATTGACGGAAATAGAGGAAAATGAAATTCACCAGCTCTTTTTCGCGCATAATTATCCTATCTCGTATCGAACCTGGACCCGCTAAGCACGATTTCAGGTGACCCGCACGGATGCTATATCACTAGCGCAGTACACAAGGCTGGTAGACGGTAAAAGAAGAGGATACCCACATTTTTTAAATGCTAACATTCAGCAATTTAGAAAATGGGGAGGCAACCCCTTTTACCGAGCGAAAATCGTGCCTAGGGGAATCCACTCGACTCCTCGACAGGGTTAACACACGCTGGGCGTGTGGCTGTAGACGAGCAAAGAGAAGGGACCCATTAACGACCATTCCGAACAATCGATCGAGTCCTAATCAATTCGGGCCGAATCACTTGACGAAGTAGAGCGTGACCATCACTAAGCCGATCGAGCGCGAAGCTCGAACCCGCGCGCCCATGTACATTTTGTACTGGACATACGTTCTGCGCGGCCGGCATCACCAAGTGCCGCGATGCACAAGGCGCGAGTGTACGTTGCATAGCAACGTGTGCAAACTCGGTGAAACATCCCAGTTAATTGGCATCGGAAGTAGAGACTCGTGGTAATAAATGAAATTGGGATTTTATATGAAAAAGTCCAAAAGTTCCGCGAAAACGCGACGACGCGAGAATAGTTCAACGCGGAAACGCGGTAACGAAATGCCGCCGTCCGCGACACGTTGACTGCACCGACGACGGAAAGTCGACGACGCAATGTCCGTTCAACGTATTAAGAGCCATTATGGGATCTTACAATAAAAATGCCCAATTTTTAACAGGGCACCGAACTAGACGTCGCGAATGGATCTCACAAGAACCGATGAGAAATAATTCTCCATGATGAAAATCGTTTCGACTCCTCGCGATACGAGCCACGCAACTTTCATTAATGTTTATTTAACGAAAGGAACAACGACAATCTCGTCTATGAACGCGAAAAGAACGCGGGAAAAACACCGTGTTTCGGCAACCGTAATTTATTAATTTATTTATTAATATTTTCCGATACGAAATTCGTAAATACAAATATAACTGAAGAAACAAATTATTAAATTCATAATAATTAACTCGCGATTCTTTAATAGCGAAGGTGATCGCGATAAATTTTGTGAAGCTAATATTTAATCGTTGACTTATCACATCGAATCTTCACACTCTTATTTCTTTATATTTAATTAGCAATATTTAGGAATATTATCTATCGAGAGGGACAGCGATAAAATTCTTTTGTTAAAACAATAATTTTGTATAAGAACGCGAAAACAACGCGAAAAGAACGCGGAAAAAGCACGGTATTTTCGCAATTATAATTTATTCATTTATTTTATGAATACGAGTATTCAGTTCCGCGCGATATGGAATTTATAAATAAATAAATCTAACGGAAAGCATATCAATAAGTTTATAATAATTGACTCGCGATTCTATAACGAAGGCGTTCGTCAAATTTTGTAAAGCTTATATTCGATCATTAATTTAGCATTGAATTTTTACATTAATATTATATAATCGTTATACGTATACTTTCGGTAATTTTTCGTGTGATTTACATAAAAATGTATTCACCTAATTTACAATTGTAAATACAATTTCATGTAATATAATTACAGTTATAATTGTATTTTATACAAAACTATGTCGATAATTAAAAATATCAATATTAGATTATAATTAATATACAATTATAACTATTTACAATTTACAAAATACAATTTATAATGTTATCAATATCAAATATATGTATTCGATTTATTCAAATGTTTAACATAAATAATTTGATATTAATAGCATTAAGGGGATGCTGTACTCGACTGTATTACCGACAAAATTACCATTTTCGTACTTCTGGTCTTTCGTCGCATTAATTTGACAGAATTGAAAATATTTATGTAGGATTGCAGTACATACATAAATAATCCTAGCAAACTTCGATTTTATATGAAAAACGAGAAATAATTATGAAATTACAGTTTTCCTTATCCATTTTTATCTTAATATGGCGTCTCGAATTGTAGACGAACTGTCAACTCGTCATAATATGTACTTCATATAAAAGCTATATAATTTGTATGAACGTAAAAACAAGTTTGCTTGGGTCGAATTATACGAAAAAACATTGTTGAACCTTCGAAATCAAAATTAGAAGTTTAATATAAAAGTATAGTATGTAGAACGATTCGTGTGTATGTATGCGTGAGTGTAGGTAAAGTGGAGTGAAAAATAGCAACAAATTAGTTCCAGGATATTACGATAGAAGATGTTCCATCTCCATCTCCATCTCCATCTCCATCTCCATATCTCTCTCTCTCTCTCTCTCTCTCTCTCTCCTTCCTCATCATCTTCTCTCTCTCTTTCCCTTCCATCCTTCCTTCCTCTCTCTCTCTCTCTCTCTCTCTATTTGTATAAGTTATATTGAACAATAAACAACTAGATTATTTGTTCACAACAATCGACATAAATCACATACATAGATCTTGTATATACGTATGCACATATAATTGAACGTAGTTCTAAATTTGAAAAATGAGTATATTTTAATTGCATAAACATGAAAGAATAATTATAATAATAATAATAATTATACAATTTTTATTTTTGTTCGAAATATTTTAATTATTATTAATAATAATTTTGAGTGTTTTTATATTCAGGAGTGTTTTTATATTTAGGAGATATGGAGACAAGGGATAGGGAGAAAAGAATATGTTTTGTCTATCTTTACAATTATTTATACAAAATATATTTATTCATATATTCATGTTTCAATATTTAGTACAAACATATCAGTATTATATTATATAATCATTACTTATATAATAAAATATTTTGCAGTCTTTTAATTTTCTTTAAAAATTATCTTTATTATAAAAAAATAAACATTTTATATATGGCTAGTGTTTAATGTACGGTGTGTTATTCTGTAAAGGTACAGTAAAAATTATATTTAAATCATACAGATAACGAAGAAGTGACAAACATAAAAATTAAAATTAAAAAAAAAAATAAAAAATGAAACAAAAATAAAAATTCGCACGTTCTCATCTCTTATGTGCTAATAAGCTTTTGGATATCTTGCATTTCTATTGGTGTAAAGAAACTAATTGGTGTAAAGAAAACACATAGTTGTTTTGAAGAAAAAATATGGAATTGTTAATTGCAAATTACATATTTTTTCTTCAAAACAACTATGTGTTTTCTTTACACCAATTGATTCCTCTCATTATTTTGTACGTAAAAGTATTAAGGTAAGATAATCGAAAAATGAATATTTTACAAGATATTTTACGGTTTCTGTAAAATTAAGAAATTATTTCAAGCCTCATAACTCAAAAAGTACTTAACGAAAAGGTACTTAATTATAGTGTTTTGGAAAGCTCTCGAGATGAGCTACAAGAATGTGCAATGATAAATAGTAGGTTCCATTTAAGAAATTGAAGCTGACCTACATGTGACCTTCAAATAACTCTTCAAGGTCAAACGAATAATACCATCTTATGGCCCCCTCGAAACCAAACAACTTTTGTCTGAAACATTTTTCTCTCCCGGGCTTGGTTTTCGAGATATTCGACTGGATGCATTAAAATGGGCCACCCTGTATATATATATATATATATATATATATATATATATATATATATATATTTGTGAAATAAATATTTTATTACATTTGATTAATATCTCTTAGACACTTTGTAAACGTCTACTTCATCTTGTACATTATATCATAGATTTGCATTTGCAAAATATGCAATAAATAGGAACTAAATATTCAACAATGTTTAATTTTAGAAATATGTGTATATAACACTATATATCTAATATTATATACTTTTCTAATTTTTATCTGTGTGTAATATAAATGAAAATAAATTGTTTATTATAATGCAATTAGGTAAATATAAAATTGCTTTTTTCTATTTTATACCATAATGAATGAAATTATTAAAATGTATTTTTATAATAGTATTCAATATATACATATAAATACATATATTGATTATTATTGTAAATGTACACGTATTCATAATTTTTTCACACACATTATGGTATAAAATACAAAACAGAGATAATTATATATTCAACATCTAATATGTATTATAAATAATAAACAATTTATTTGCATTTATTAGACACAGATAAAAATAAGAAAAGTATAAGATATTAGATATATAGTGTTATATACACATATTTCTCAGAAACATTGTAACATATTTAGTTCCTATTTATTGCATATTTTGCATATGCAAAACCATGATATAATGAAGCCATGTACAAGATGAAGTAGACGTATGCAAAGTGTCTAAGAGATATCAAATATGATAAAATATTTATTTTACAAATATATATATATATATATATATATATAATATATATATATTACTATACATTTATAATTGAAGAAAAAATTTAACTAAAGAAGAATATGCTTTTCTTAATTTTAGTCGTATATGATAAATACAAAATTAATTATTAAATTAATATAATACGGTTACACAAATTGAATATAGTTATGTTTATTTTACACTTTACATCATAATTACACAAACAATGAATACATGTTCCAACAATATTCAATATATGTATTTATATATGTATATTATAAGTATTATTTTATTCATTATAATATAAAATACAAAATAAAAATAATTATATATTCAATATGTATGTATTTAAATATTACAATTAATTTGTATTTATTATATACAGATAAATATAAGTCAAGTGTATAACATTAGATGTTTATTATATACAAATATTTTTCAAATTTAATTTACACACATTTTATATATGCCTATTCGTTCTCTACATTATATTCAGCCTTGCGGCGAAATTTTGGTCGAGAAAAAAAGTCGTTTTTTTATAACCATTTGAAACGACACATGTACAAAGATCACGCGGTGTGTATTATTATTACCACACAACAAATGTATTTCAGCGAGCGAGCGAAAGAGAATAATAGAAGCGAGCGAGACAGTAATAGGAGCGAGCGAGAGGAGCATAGCAGTTGGAAGAGAAAACTCGAGGATCGAACCTTTCCTTGCACGCTGCTATTCCCTTCTCGCTCGCTCCTATTACTGTCTCGCTCGCTCCTATTACTATCTCGCTCGCTCCTATTACTGTCTCCCTCGCTCCTATTGCTGTCTCGCTCGCTCCTATTGCTATCTCGCTCACTCTCATGCCGACTGCGTCGGTAACATTTTTTTTAATTCTTTCAAGGCGGCGCTCAAAATCGCGCATGAGTTCGCCGATGATTCCAGCATCCCCTTAATATTTGGACTTAATATTAAAGCTATATATTAATTTTCACATATATATGATATATTTTTAATTTTTTAAATATATCTTGAACATTTATAATTATACAATTTGTTTAATCTTCTTGAAAATAATTTTGATAATTTAAATTTTTAAAACCATTTTTAAAACCTTTTTAGAACTAAATTCATTTTAATTTTTCAAAAATAATTTTAATTTATTACAAAGAATTACACGAAAGTATCCAAAATATATGAATAATATAAAATTTATTAAAAATTTCTACATAGTCCAAACAAGACTGATTAGCAATGATGAATTACGCGATATTTATTATTAATAATTGACATACAATAATAGAATTTAAGAAATTAATTTTATATAAATAACGTTTAAACGTAAATAATCGTGATTAAAAGAGTCATTAATAAAATTATTGATCGTTTTTTCGATTGTAGAAAAAAGTATTTGCATTTCTGGCGCATTTTATGTAGGTTATCAATATTCAAAACGCGAAAGGTACAAGCTTTGATTGTAAATCAATGATTAAAATACAAGATAAATGACGATTTAAAATTCGCGAGAAAAAATAATGAATAAATAAATCGATAATATTAGGAATATTCGATTACGATACGCATAATTTTTGTATAATATGAAAATTGAAACCATCGATAGACAGCGCGCGACGTAATTATTATCAAACAAATACGAAGATATTTCGAGATATTTGAGATCTATAATATTTGCGAGTATAGAATTTATTGTCTGATTTATTTTCGAATTTTTAGAAGATAAATCACGATTTACAATTCGCGAGAAGACGCGACCAATAAATAAATCGACAATATTCGAAATATTCGATTGCGATATGTATAATTTTTATAATATAATCGGAGCCGCTATAGACACGCGCGATATAATTACTATCACACACAAGTGCGAAGATATTTCGACAGATATTTAAGGTCTGTAATATTTGCGAATTTATTTGCGATTTATTTGCGATTAATACGCTATTTTATATAAAAGTCGCGATTGAAAAAATACATATTGAAAATACATATTGCATCTCGCGCATGATTAGTTAAATGAAATAAAATGAATCTTAAGACTTTACAATTTTAAATATAATTAACATATAATTAAAAAATCGCGTTGTTCGCCACGCTTAATAGAAAATAACGGAACGAATGATTTTATCAAAGTCCCTCTCTAATAATTTAACTATCTCTCTAATAATCTAACTATATCTCTAATTGTCGATGTATTAGAAGAGTTTAATAAGATTTATATAATGATTTAAACAGTCGCGATTAATCATCAATAAAATTATCGTCTATTTAAATAGTAGAAAAAAATATTTGCACTACTAGCGCAGATTATAAAAGACAATATTCAAAGACGTAGAAAGATAGATAAAGTTTCGATGTAAGTCAGCGATTAAGTTAGATAAATCGCGATTTAAAATTCCCGAGAAAACGCGACGAATAAATTGATAATACACGAAATATTTGATACGTATAATTTTTATAATATAATAATCGCGAAATCCTCAATAGATACGCGCGCAATATAAGTATGCTGTCACATATAAGTGCGAAGATATATTTCGACAGACATTCGAGGTCTGTAATATTTGCGAATATAGAATTCACTATCCGATTTATTTGCGATTAACACGCAATTTTATATGAACGCTGTCAAATAAGATACATATCCTATCTTCCGTATGATTAGTTAAATAAGATAAAATGGAAAATTTTTATAATATGATAATCGAAATCATCAAGACGCGTGCACGATATATTACATTATCACTCAAATTATCACACAATTTGTAAATAATCGCGATTAAAACAGTCATTATAATAAAATTATCGATCGTCTTTTAAATAGGATCCAAAAATATTCGCACTACTAGCGCATTTTGCGCGGACTATTAAAGACAATATTCAAAGACGTGGAAGGATAAACAAAGGTTCGATGTATAACGGTGTCAACGATTAAATTATAAGATAAATCACGATTTAAAATTCCCGAGAAAACGCGACAAATAAATAAATCGATAATATTCGGAATATCCGATTGCGCGATATAATTATTATCATAAATGCGAAGATATTTCAACAAACAATTTGATGTCTATAATATTTGCGAATATACTTCTCACTATCCGAGTCATTTGCGAATCTTTATAAGATAAATCGCGATTTAAAATTCGTGATAAAACACAACGAATAAATAAATCTATAATATTCAAAATATACGATTGCGCATAATTCTTATAATATAATTCGACGTCATTTGATACGCGGATGACATACCGGTAATATCCGATAAAAGAGGAGCGATTTTAAAAATGGAGAACGATTAACATCTTGTTTCTTATCAGATTCGCAAGCTCAATCTGCGAAGAAAAGTTAAGTGATCCATTGAACGTCGGGAACTTCACTGTAAGAGGGAACGAATCTCGGATCTTCCGGACTATTCCCAATAGCAATGATTTCAATAATAAATCAACGACAATTCCCTCGTCATTATCTTCAATTCACGAAATTTATATGCACGTCAGAAAACATGTTCTTTCATTATTAAGAAATATATTTCTTTATTGAAAATTAAATGGACATAACGATTTTTTTATAGAAATGTGATTACGAACGATTATATTTATAAATAATAAAATCCATGCATCATTGGAGTTTGTGTTAAATGTGCGAACACATATTTTGGGGTACCGTTTGCGCGCGCGAGACGAATCGAACCCGATAACAGCAAGATTTTAAAAATTTCAATTCAAATAGTGTGCAAAATAAAATAAATGAAATAATTTTAAATATATAATTAATTCTAGATTAATTCTCTAGATTCTTATTCTTATAATGTTTAAATTAATAATTTTTTTTCTTTTAATCAATATCTTGCTGATATAGAGGTACCCATTCGATTCGTCTCAAAATTTTTAAGTATTCGCACATTTTATGTAACATTCATGTATAATTTCGCGTATATATAATATATAATATTAATAAAAATTATAAAAATATTTTGGATACGTTAATTTGTGCATGTATTTTATTATACATATATATATATAAAATGGTATATATCTAAAAACTAATATTCTAAAATGGCGATGGATGTCCAATACCTGCAAATAGTTTCTTAAAAGAAACTAAAAACTAATATTAATATCCCCAGTACCTAGAAATAATTAATAATTAATAATAAAATATATTCGTTCGTAATCATTTTTATCAAATAGTTAATAAAAACTATTACAATATGAAATTACTTGAAAAATAAAAATGTATACACAACGCTATATCCATATTTAATCTACTATTAAATCTTTCTGGCTTTAGACAATAATAATACTAATCCTAATAATGACAGAACATTTTTAACGAGAAGAAAAAAATAGATGCATTTTCTCTCACATCTAAATATATATTATTTAAATTAATTCGACTTTAAAGAAGCGTATGGCGTTCGTCGAATGACTACCGAAATCATTGCTGTCGGAAATTGCCAGGAAAACCTGGGATTAGTTCCATTCTTACAATAAAAATTCCCAATTTTCAACGGGGCACCGAACTAGACGTCGCGAATGGATCTTACAAAAACCGATAAGAAATAATTCTCCATGATGAAAATCGTTTCGACTCCTCAATGGTACGAGCCACGCAACTTTCATTAACGTTTACCTAACGAAAAGAACAACGATAACTCTTTTATTAAAACGATAATCTCGTCTAAGAACGCGAAAAGAACGAGGAAAAAACACGGTGTTTTCGCAACCGTAATTTATTAATTTATTTATTAATATTTTCCGATACGAAATTCGTGAATACACAAATATAACCGAAGAAACAAATTATTAAATTCATAATAATTAACTCGCGATTCTATAATATCGAAGGTGATCGTTTAATTTTATGAAGCTAATATTTAATCGTTGACTTAACACATCGAATCTTCACACTCTTATTCCATGATTCTTTTATTTAATTAGCGCAATATTCAGGAATATTATTTCACGAAAGGGACAGCGATAAGCTCCTTTATTAAAATGGCAATTTCGTCAAAGAACGCGAAAAGAACGAGGGAAAAACACGGTGTTTTCGCAACCGTAATTTATTAATTTATTAATGAATATTTTCCGGCACGAAATTCGTAAATGTACCAATATAATAACTGAAAAAATAAATTATTAAATTCATAATAATTAACTCGCGATTCTATAATATCGAAGGCGATCGTTAAATTTTGTGAAGCTAATACTTAATCGCTAACTTAATATCGACTCTTTATACTCTTATTCGATATTTTTTTTATTTTTAATTAGCAATATTTAAGAATATTATTTGAGAGGGACGGCAATAAGATCCTTTATTAAAACGGCAATCTCGTCTAAAAACGCGAAAAGAACGCGGAAAGAGAACGGTATTTTCGCTATCATAATTTATTTCATGAATATGCAGTTCCGCGCGATATGGAATTCATAAATAAATAAATCTAACGAAAAGCGTATCATTAAATTTATAATAATTGAGCCGCGATTCTATAACGAAAGCGTTCGTCAAATTTTGTGAAGCTTATATTTAATCATTAATTTAACATCGAATTTTTACATTTTTACATTTTTTTATATTTAATATCGACACGAAAATTAGCAATATTTGTAAAGTTTCTATTCAAATATTTATGAAATTTGAAATATATAAAATTATACATATATATCTAAAAATATATAAAAATTTTCCGAATTTATTAATGACTCTTTGATATGAAAATACAAACAGTTACTCTTTTATGATTATTTCAAAAAATATATAGAATCAAATATGTTAATTTAATGAATTACTATTATATAATTATTATACGTATACTTTGGATCATTTTTCGTGTAATTTACACAAGAATTCATGTAAATTATTATTCATGTAATTTATAATTGTAAAATACAATTTCATGTAATATAATTATAGTTAAATTAATTATAGTTTAGTTTATAATTATATTGTATTTTACAATTATAATATCAATATTATAATTAAAATATGATCATAACTATTTACAAAATAAATATGTTATGATATTTCTTAAATACTAATAATTATCCAGTTTTATAATATTTCTGAAAAAAAAAAAAAAATAATTTTAATAGTTTAAATTTCATTTTTAAAACAGTTTTAAATATAAATTCAATTTAATTTCTTAAACTGAAATAAAGCCAAATTATAAATTTCTATATATTGTATTAGACTGCTAATACGGTCATATCTCATATGATAAAATGTAAAACAAAGGCAAACGTTTATAATTGGGCAGAATTTATGCCGAGTATTACAGAATTTAACATAACACTGTCACTCTCGAAAGATGCAATTGTAATTTATATGATTATTGCTTGTATATTTTATGCTTCTTATTTTAATAATTGCTGGTTATAGCTTATATTTATTTAATACTATATTTTAATATTTTATAACTGCTTATATTTATTTTTGTCATTATCTTGTAGCTGTTTATATTTATTTTAATAAATGCCGACAAATTGAAATACGACACAATATGTATATATTAATATAATATGTATATCCTGCCCAATTATAAATGATTATCCTGGCATCAGCTATTAGCAGCCTAGTATAATATATAAAATTCTGATAATATAAAAGCCTCTGTCCAGATTACCAATAAAAATTGATTGATATTATAATAATATATATATATATAATAAATTTTTATAGTAATACATAATTTATAATAAAATATAAAATTAATATGTGTATAATATTAATCATATTATATTTATCATATTACAAGTTATTTCATTAATGATTCATTTGGCTTTATATTAAGCTTAAACAATATCTACAACAAATTCTATAATGAATGAGCTATAAGATATTAGAAATAAGATAAGTGAATAAGATAAATGCGCGTTATAAGAATACATTAGGATCAGATGTAATTGATAAATTTTTAGTATTCTTTTCAATAAATTAGGTAAAATTTATACAAAAATAATCTCTTTTCTCGATCTTCTTTCTTTATAATTAAAATACTGCAATATATTTTCGCGATGGATGCATTACATTTCGAACGAATCTATTAAAAGTTATTTAATTTAAACTATCCTAGCTCATCCATTTTAAGGCAACGGATTTATCTACAATCTACATCTGCAATCTCTATGGATCCGTAACATTAAAATTAAATAAAAGTTTTTGTTACTCACCGGGCCATTGATGTGCAACAGCGGAGTTGTCGTTATCAAAGTTACGGAATTGTCGTTTTTGAAACTATGTCTGTAACATGCAAATATAAAATTCATTTATAACACAGCTCAAAATACAATCAATATTTCAAAAAATTATTATTGTGCGGAATTTCATATCCGATGTGTAAAATAAGATAGAAACATGTATGGGAAGAATTTATAAAGTTTGAAATTATTTCTTAAATAGAAATTTTTATATATGATTTTTATAAAAATCATCTTTCTCTTTAATTTTTTCTTTAATTCCTTTAAATTATAAGAACGAATTATTGTGCGATTTATAACAATTGATATACAAATAATAAATATTCACCATCAAGTTGCTTCGCCGATGCAAGATGTCTCTCCCAGGCCTCCTCCTCATCTCACAATAGTTTATTGATCTGTAACATACAAAGAAGATTCCAATTGTAGTCACGGTCAAAAAATTAACATTTTAAAAAATTATTATTATATGCATTTAATTTTATATCCGACTCATATAACAATAAGCAGATAAACAATTTTATAAATTTTGAAAAAGATTCTACTAAAGATTTAACTAATAATTTAATATTTCTATTAATAAGTTTATAATTATAATTCTATTAATAAATTATAATTCTTTTTAATAAGTTTAATGATTTAATAATTCTATTAAAAGCTATTCGAAAGTAAAAACTTTTAGATTACAGTTTTCATGTAAAAATTTCTCACTTTTTCTCTTGTTTAAGTCATGTAAATAAAAAGTTAAATTACGCGATTAATTACTTACTTTAAATCTTGCGTACGCAATTAATAAATTATATATAAGCAATAATTTATTTACCATAGAGTTGCTTTACCGGTGCCTGATGTTTCTCCCAGGCCTCCTCCTCCTCTCATGTTGTTGGCGCGCGATAACGACACTCCCGCACTCGCGAGCGATATTTTTATATCGCTATTTCCGCTATTTTACGCGCGATACTTAACGGTGTCCGCACTATTTCGGTACAATAAAAAATTTTCTATTTGATCGCGCGATGTATATACTTAATATGTATATACTTTGAACGGCACTCCCGGTTTCGGTAGGAGCGAAAATCCCATTTCACTTACGAGAATCAGCTTCGAGTCAACAGGTCGGGAATGCAACGATACAACGAGCAAGGACTAAGCCCAAACTGGAAAAAAGACGAAGCGATTAACGGAAATAGAGGAAAATGAAGTTCACCAACTCTTTTTCGCGCATAATTATCCTATCTCGTATCGAACCTGGACCCGCTAAGCACGATTTCAGGTGCTCCGCCCGGACATATTATGCCTCCCGCGGTTGCTATATGCTACACCAGGCTAGTAGACGGCAAAAGAAGAGGATACCCACATTTTTTAAATGCTAACATTCAGCAATTTAGAAAATGGGGAGGCAACCTCTTTTACCGAGCGAAAATCGTGCCTAGGGGAATCCACTCGACTCCTCGACAGGGTTAACACACGCTGGGCGTGTGGCTGTAGACGAGCAAAGAGAAGGGACCCATTAACGACCATTCCGAACAATCGATCGAGTCCTAGACAATTCGAGCCGAATCACTTGACGAAGTAGAGCGTGACCATCACTAAGCCGATCGAGCGCGAAGCTCGAACCCGCGCGCCCATGTACATTTTGTACTGGACATACGTTCTGCGCGGCCGGCATCACCAAGTGCCGCGATGCACAAGGCGCGAGTGTACGTTGCATAGCAACGTGTGCAAACTCGGTGAAACATCCCAGTTAATTGGCATCGGAAGAAGAGACTCGTGACAATAAATGAAATTGGGATTTTTATATGAAAAAGTCCAAAAGTTCCGCGAAAACGCGACGACGCGAGAATACTACAACGCGAAAACGCGGTAACGAAGCGCTTGCCGTCCGCGGCACGTTGACGGCACCGACGACGCGAAAGGGTACTTAGCTTCCCATTCAGGCACCTTAAGATTTATCATAAATAGAAAAATTTAAGATAAACCTCAAGGCACCATCCAAGTACTAAGCCCTCCCACCGCGACAAGGTGTACCCCATGGGAGGGTTATATTATATATAATTTTATATATAATATAATATATAATTTATTTTGTAATATACTATATGAATTTTAATTTGCAAATATAAACGATAAATAAAAATATAAAAGATAAGAGAAAATCTATTATATAAAACAATGTTCAAAATAATTGATTTTAAAACTAATTATTGTGCGCAATTAATTTTTACATTTTTACTTTCAAATAAATATATTTTAATGTTATAAATTGCATAATTACAAAATAATTTATATTTCTTAGATATAAACTTTTAGAAATATGATAAATAAAAAAATTTCTATATTTTTGTATTTTTTCTACAATTAAAATCTTACAATTTAAAATCACTATTGAATCACAATTAAAGAAATAAAACCAAACGAGAAATATGTAAATTTTGAATATATTGTTACGTTCGCGGCGGCGACTTCGAGATATCGAAGCGCGTTCAACATAATCGGGCACTCGCGTACCGCGTAAAATAACAAGACACTCGTAACGGAAATTAAGAATTTTAATTAGAAACACAGAATACACAAACAACAAATAATAACAGGGGAAATCTCGCGATAACGACCAATAATGTAAAACGCGTCCGGAAGAATAGCTTGACAGCTATCCTTCGACTCAGCTGACCATCGTTGTTATACAACAATAGATATTATTGATAAATAATTTATATATTGTTGTGTCCGCGAAACGATATATATCGAACGCGCGCGACACAATCGATCAGCACACGCTGACGATCGCGCAGTAAATAATAACGCGGTTTATATATAAGGTACACAAGAACTTTAATAAACCACGAGTAACATACAAGAATTCAGAATAATCGTAAAACGGATTACAGATAGACGCGCGTCCGCACAGTTTGACAGCTGGGCTCAAACTCTCTGACAGTCGTTGTTTATAACAACATCTTGACAACGCGCGCGGAAACAATCTTGTTCCGTCGACGTACTTCCCGCCGAAAGAATTCAACGGGTGGCGAATACATCCAGGGGGATGAGACGCGGGGACGCAACAATATAATAAATAACGAATGTGATAAATAATTAATATTAATGACTTACATCATATCTTATTGATCCATCCATTTCCAAAAACCTTCTTTTTTCTTGTACTTTCTTCTCCCTTTCCTCGTGGCACTTCAATCCTCGTTACACTAATTTGAATTCCTCGCTGCACTTACACTCATACACGAAAAGTTCCTCGTTGCACTTGCAATTGTGTTTAGAGAAAGAATTTGATAATATATGGAACGTCTCACATCACTACCTCACTGCTCAAGAGCTACTGAGCGAATGATCGTAAGTCAGAAACATTACCGCGTACTGTTTATATCGCCAAGGTTGACTATGTAAAGGAAGAATTTGATAATATATGAAACGTCTCACATCCCTACTTTACTGCCCAAGGCTACTGTGCGAATGATAATAAAGCCGTGTAACGTATTAACAATAGCGCGATACTGTTTATCAAGGTCGAACACGGTGTTATTGATAATTCTCTCGTTGCCGAAATATTTTCTGTAATATAAAATATTCGCTCGCGGAATATTAAATTATAGAAGTATTTTAATTTATTGATTTAAATTGATTATTTTTTAACAATTTATCATGGAGCCTTTCGATATGCTATTTATTTGCATCTATAATTCGATTGGTCGAAATATAATTAATTCTAATATTGTTAATGAAATATAATAAGCATCAATGATCGAAAGTTCATAACGTAATTAAGTCTCTTATCCCCTTTTATGTATATTTTGTTTCAATTTTTAATCACGGTAATGAATGATCGCGATTCGATAAAGATTTATAGTTGCGATACAGTTTCATGTCGTGAATTAATTTTTAATTAATTAATTTATATTAATATTTAAAGCAAATTATGTTTCGATACTAATCGTAATCGTGTTTAGTAAAAAAATTACAATACAATGAGAAACGTTTCTCACCACTACCTTATTACTCGAGAGTCACCGTGCGAATGATGACAAAGCCGAAACATAGCGCGCTACTGTTTATATTTTATATTGCCAAAGTCGAACACCGTGTTATCAATAATTCGTTGCCAAAATATTT
Organism: Camponotus vicinus; assembly: GCF_025532165.1. Classification (NCBI taxonomy): domain Eukaryota; kingdom Metazoa; phylum Arthropoda; class Insecta; order Hymenoptera; family Formicidae; genus Camponotus; species Camponotus vicinus. The sequence goes on along the minus strand of NW_028141976.1, from coordinate 22,753,781 downwards.
TATATATTATAAAATGTACATTAACGCGGAATATTAAATTAATAAAGTATTTTAATTTATTGATTAAAATTAATTATTTATTAAACAATTTATCCTTGCATTATGCTAATTATTTGCATTTATAATTCGATTGATTTACTTCGTGTTCTCTCACAATCCAAATTACATTTAGATTATCAAGTAGAACGATAAAGTAACACGGATGAAGTATATTTGTGACTCTAGGTATTGAAATAATAATTATTGTCCGTAAAGATCGCAACGATCGAAGCAATTATTTAACATTTTGGATTCCTATCATTTAATCGATTCTCGATTAAATTGTACATTGTGTACATTGTTTAGTTAACAAGGATTGTTAAAATTTAAGGTATTGGTCGAAATATAATTAATTCTAATATTGTTAATGAAATATAATAAGCATCAATGATCGAAAGTTCATAACGTAATTAATTCTCTTATCCCCTTTTATGTATATTTTGTTTCAATTTTTAATCACGGTAATGAATGATCGCGATTCGATAAAGATTTATAGTTGCGATACAGTTTCATGTCGTGAATTAATTTTTAATTAATTAATTTATATTAATATTTAAAGCAAATTATGTTTCGATACTAATCGTAATCGTGTTTAGTAAAAAAATTACAATACAATGAGAAACGTTTCTCACCACTACCTTATTACTCGAGAGTCACCGTGCGAATGATGAAAAAGCCGAAACATAGCGCGCTACTGTTTATATTTTATATTGCCAAAGTCGAACACCGTGTTATCAATAATTCGTTGCCAAAATATTTTATATATTATAAAATGTACATTAACGCGGAATATTAAATTAATAAAGTATTTTAATTTATTGATTAAAATTAATTATTTATTAAACAATTTATCCTTTCATTATGCTAATTATTTGCATTTATAATTCGATTGATTTACTTCGTGTTCTCTCACAATCCAAATTACATTTAGATTATCAAGTAGAACGATAAAGTAACACGGATGAAGTATATTTGTGACTCTAGGTATTGAAATAATAATTATTGTCCGTAAAGATCGCAACGATCGGAGCAATTATTTAACATTTTGGATTCCTATCATTTAATCGATTCTCGATTAAATTGTACATTGTGTACATTGTTTAGTTAACAAGGATTGTTAAAATTTAAGGTATTGGTCGAAATATAATTAATTCTAATATTGTTAATGAAATATAATAAGCATCAATGATCGAAAGTTCATAACGTAATTAAGTCTCTTATCCCCTTTTATGTATATTTTGTTTCAATTTTTAATCACGGTAATGAATGATCGCGATTCGATAAAGATTTATGGTTGCGATACAGTTTCATGTCGTGAATTAATTTTTAATTAATTAATTTATATTAATATTTAAAGCAAATTATGTTTCGATACTAATCGTAATCGTGTTTAGTAAAAAAATTACAATACAATGAGAAACGTTTCTCACCACTACCTTATTACTCGAGAGTCACCGTGCGAATGATGAAAAAGCCGAAACATAGCGCGCTACTGTTTATATTTTATATTGCCAAAGTCGAACACTGTGTTATCCATAATTCGTTGCCGAAATATTTTATATATTATAAAATATACGCTAACGCAAAATATTAAATTATAGAAGTATTTTCATTAATTAATTAAAATTGATTATTTATTAAATAACTTATCACGGAACCTTTCGTTATGCTAATTATTTGAATTTATTCGATTATTTTATTTTCAAAGTCAAATTCTATAATATTTAGTTTTGCATTTTAGAATACTGACTTAGAGCGAGCTAAATAAATAAATAAATAAATAAATAAATAAATAAATAAAAAATAAATAAATGATGTTGAGAAGAAAAAGAACACACATATATAAATAAATAAATAATAGCGTGGAAAGAGAGAACATACTAATATTTTTATATAATAAATTATTATTAATTAAATTATTTATATTTTTATTTATATTATTTATATTATCAGAGACATATATGTTACCCTCTGAGAACATTCGTGGACAATGGCTTTGTAGTTCATGTTCACGTTTTTATGTCCACAGAGGGAGTATCGCTTCCAGGAATCACCTAAAAGCGGACCATGACATCTCTCAGGGCCGCTTCGACCAAACTCCGGCTCCATGAACTTAGCCGGCCAACTTCGATTTTTTCAATTTTTTTTATAGCGAATCGTTTGTTGGTCATTTGTTGGTGATTGTTGGCCTAATTACAGCGTTTGTTGGTTTATATTTTTTTGTAAAATAAAGAAACAAAAATCAGCGTGAAGTTGGCCGGCAAAATCTCACTTTCGTTTAAAAAGCGGTTCAATCGATGCGGAATCGTTTGGAGATGATTGTTGGCCTAATTATAACGTTTGTTGGTTCATTATTTGCTTAAAAAACGAAAAATAAACTTTTACATTAAGGCCGAATCTACAATAAGAATAAGCCTTAAAGAATTGATCAATCACAGTTGAATGTGAAATAGTAATCGAATATGATTGGTTAATTTCTTACGACAAGCATGGAGCTGACACACACACACACACACACACACACGGGGTAGTGCAAGGGGGGGCCTTCGCCCCCCCCCTCCCGCACCCACCCCGTCCCCCACGCTTCGCGTGAAAAGTTGCAAAGTGGAACCTCGCTTCGCGTGGAAAGTTGCAAAGTGAAACCTCGCTTCGCGTGGAAAGTTGCACCCTCCTGCACCCACCCCGCTGGTAGGGGTGCCTACGGTAGAGTGCAACTTTCCACGCGAAGCGAGGTTCCACTTTGCAACTTTTCACGCGAAGCGTGGGGGACGAGGTGGGTGCGGGAGGGGGGGCCGAAGGCTCCCTTGCACCCCCCCGTGTGTGTGTGTGTGTGTGTGTGTGTGTCAGCTCCATGCTTGTCGTAAGAAATTAACCAATCACATTCGATTACTATTTCACATTCAACTGTGATTGATCAATTCCTTAAGGCTTATTCCTATTGTAGATTCGGCCTTAATGTAAAAGTTTATTTTTCGTTTTTTAAGCAAATAATGAACCAACAAACGTTATAATTAGGCCAACAATCATCTCCAAACGATTCCGCATCGATTGAACCGCTTTTTAAACGAAAGAGATTTTGCCGGCTAACTTCACGCTGATTTTTGTTTCTTTATTTTACAAAAAAATATAAACCAACAAACGCTGTAATTAGGCCAACAATCACCAACAAACGACCAACAAGCGATTCGCTATAAAAAAAATTGAAAAAATCGAAGTTGGCCGGCTTAGTTCCTGGAGCTCCAAACTCCGATTAAGGGCCTGAGTTGTTTTTAAGAAAAAATATGGAATTGTTAATTGCAAATTACATATTTTTTCTTCGAAACAACTATGTGTTTTCTTTACACCAATTGATTCCTCTCATTATTTTGTACATAAAACTATTAAGGTAAGGTAATCGAAAAATGAATATTTTACAAGATATTTTACGGTTTATGTAAAATTAAGAAATTATTTCAAGCCTCATAACTCAAAAAGTACTTAACGAAAATGTACTTAATTATAGTGTTTTGGAAAGCTCTCGAGATGAGCTACAAGAATGTACAAAAATATATAGGATGTTCCATTTAAAAAAATTGAAGTTACCTTCACGTGACCTTCAAATGACTCTTCAAGGTCAAACCAATGATACCATCTTATGGCCCCCTCGAAACCATACAACTTTTGTCTAAAACATTTTTCTCTATCTTGCTTATTTTTCGAGTTATTTGGCTGCCTAAGTTAAAATGGGTCACCCTGTATATATGTATATACAGGGTGTCGCAGATCACCCGTTTCAGCCGAATATCTCAAAAACTGAGCGCGGCAGACAAAAATATTTCAAACAAAAGTTGTAAGGTTTCAAGTAACGCATTACATGGTGATATCAGTATGACCTTGAAGAGTGTTGTCAAGATCAGGGCAAAATCACTTTGGATTTTTTAAACGGAACTCGCTATTTTTATTACATATTCTTGTAGCTCATCTCAAGAGCTTTCCAAAATACTATAATTAAGTTAGTTTTAATTAAGTACTTTCCGAGTTATGAGGCTTGAAATCATTTCTTAATTTTACATAAACCGTAAAATATCTTGTAAAATATTCATTTTTCGATTATCTTACCTTAATACTTTTATGTACAAAATAATGAGAGGAATCAATTGGTGTAAAGAAAACATAGTTGTTTCGAAGAAAAAATATGTAATTGTTAATTGCAAATTAAAAGAACAGTTAGAAGGAGACAAAGAGTGAGTTAAGCTAAGATTAAAGTTAAACGACGTTGGTAGAAACAGGCATAAGTCAACGATTAAATTATAAGATAAATCGCGATTTAAAATTCCCGAGAAAATGCGACGAATAAATAAATCGATAATATTCGGAATATCCGATTGTGATATGTACCTTTTATAATATAATAATCGAAGCGTCTCAATAGACATTATAATCGCGCGCGATATAATTATCACATAAATGCGAAGATATTTGGACAGACAATTTGATGTCTGTAATATTTACGAATACAGTACTCATTGTCTGAGTCAATTGCGAATCTTTATAAGATAAATCGCGACTCGAATTCACGGGAAAACGCGACGAATAAATAAGTCCATAATATGCGGAATATTTGATCGCGATACGTAATTTTTATAATATAATAATCGAAGCTCTCAATAGACACGAGCGCGATATAATTGCTATCACGTAAGTATAGAAAATCAAAAATATTTCGACAATCATTTGAGGTCTGTAATGTTTGCGAATATACAATTCACCGACCGATTTACTTGCGAATTTTTATAAGATAAATCGCGATTTAAAATTCGCGATAAAACGCGACGAATAAATAAATCGATAATATTCAAAATATTCAATTGCAGATACGCGAATGATATATCAGTAATATCCGATAAAAAGAGGAGCGATCTTAAAAATGGAGAACGATTAACATCTTGTGTCTACATTAGATTTCGCAACATCAATCTGCGAAGAAAAGTTAAGTAATCCATTGAATGTCGGGAACTTCACTGTAGGAGGGAACGAATCCTGGATCTTCCGGACTATTCCCGATAGCAATGATTTCAGTAATAAATCAACCACAATTATCCCTCGTCATTATCTCCAATTCACGAAATTGATATGCACATTAGAAAACATGTTCTTCCATTATTAAGAAATATATTTCTTTATTGAAAATTAAATGGATATAACGACCTTTTTTATTGAAATGTGATTACGAACGATTATATTTATAAATAATAAAATACATGCATTATTGGAGTTTGTGTTAAATGTGCGAACACATAATTTGGGGTACGGTTCGCGCGCGCGAGACGAATCGAACCCGATATCAGCAAGATTTAAAAAATTTCAATTCGAACAGTGTGCAAAATAAAATAAATCAAATAATTTTAAACAATTAATTCTAGATTAATTCTCTAGATTCTTATTCTTATAACGTTTAAATTAATAATTTCTTTTCTTTTAATCAATATCTTACTGATATAGGTACCCATTCGATTTGTCTCGAAATTTTTAAGTATTCGCACATTTTATATAATATACATGTATAATTTCGCGTATATATAATATATAACATTATTAAAAATTATAAAAATATTTTGGATACGTAAATTTGTGCATGTATTTTATTATACATATATATAAAATGGTATATATCTAAAAACTAATATTTCAAAATGCCGATGGATGTCCAATACCTGCAAATAGTTTCTTAAAAGAAACTAAAAATTAATGTTAATATCCCCAGCACCTAAAAATAATTTTTCAAAAGAGACAAATTATATTAATTAAAAATATATTCGTTCGTAATTATTTTTATCAAAAAATTTATACAAATTAATTACAATATGAAATTACTTGAAAACCTAAAATTTATACACAACGCTATATCCATATTTAATCTACTATTAAATCTTTCTAGCATTATATATATAGACAATAATAATACCAATCCTAATAATGATAGAACATTTTTAACGAAGAAAAGAAAAGATACATTTCTCTCATCTAAATATATATTATTTAAATTAATTCGACGTTAAAGAAGCGTATCATCATTGAATTACTACCGAAATCATTGCTTTCGGAAATTGCCAGGAAAACCTGAGATTAGTTCCTTCAATCTTACAATAAAAATTCCCAATTTTTAACAGGGCACCGAACTAGACGTCGCGAATGGATCTCACAAGAACCGATGAAAAATAATTCTCCATGATGAAAATCGTTTTGACTCCTTGGCGGTACGAGCCACGCAACTTTCATTAAAGTTTATTTAACGGAAGGAACAATGGTAACTCTTTTATTAAAACGACAATCTCGTCTAAGAACGCGAAAAAGAATGCGAAAAAGGACGCGAAAAGAACACGGTGTTTTCGCAACGGTAATTTATTAATTTATTTATGAATATTTTCCGATATGAAAAAAAAAATTCGTAAATACAAATATAACCAAAAAAAATAAATTATTAAATTCATAATAATTAACTCGCGATTCTATAATATCGAAGGTGATCGTTAAATTTTGTGAAGTTAATATTTAATCGTTGACTTATCACAAATCTTATCGAATCTTCACTCTCTTATTCGACATTTCTTTATATTTAATTAGCAATATTTAGGAATATTATCTGACGAGAGGGACAGCGATAAAATTCTTCTGTTAAAATGATAATCTTGTATAAGAACGCGAAGAGAACGCGGAAAGAACACGGTATTTTCGCAATCATAATTTAATAATTTATTTTAAGAATATTCAGTTCCTCTTTGACATGAAAATACAAACAGTTACTCTTTTATGAATATTCCAAAAATATATACTACAGAAACAAATACTTTAATTTAATGAATTACTATTATGTTAATTACTATTATGTAATCATTATACGTATACTTTCGATAATTTTTCGTGTAATTTACATAAGAATTTACAATCATAAATACAATTTCATATAATATAATTATAGTCATAATTGTATTGTATTTTACAATTAAAATATCAATGTTAGATATTATAATTAAAATACAATTATAACTATTTATAATTTACAATTTACAATTTACAAATTTATGATGCTATCAATATCAAATAATAATTCCATTTATTCAAATATTTAATAACATTGATATAATAATTTGATATTGATAGCATTAACATTTGGATTTAATATTATATTCGATTTAATACACATACATTTTTAAGTTTTAAAATAAAATATAACATGTTAAGATTTCTTAAACGTTAATAATTATGCAATTTCTTTAATATTTCTGAAGATAATTTTGATAATTTAAATTTCCCTTTTAAAACATTTTTATTTTTAAAACATGTTATATTCATTTTTACGTTTTTAAAAATAAATTCAACTTAATTAAAATAATTTTAATTTACCCCTAGGATTATTGGAATATTAAAAGAAAGAATGAATCTTACTTAATAGCCCTAACAACCCTACTATTAAAGGATTCTAATAATTTTAATAGCTCCAACAATCCTACTATAACAGAATTCTAATGATCTTAAGAGCCCTAACAACCCTAATATTAATAGAAGAATTCTAATGATTTTACTTAATAGCCTTAACAACCCTACTTCCTGATTAACTAAAATTATTCGAGATTTGAGGAACCTATCTCTAATCATCACCTCACCTAATCATGTATATATTTTAGTCACGTGCCCTAACCGCGTACCCTAACCGTACTCTTCAGGCCAGTTGAACCTACCTTTCGTTGATCCTGGCCACTTTCTTTCTCGATCTCTAATCAGAGATCGAAGAAGGAGATAATTACTCCTTCTTTTGCCGGATAATTACCGGCAAAAGAGCGTGAAATATTTACGCTCATTTAGTAACGATCGTTCGATTTCACGATCGTTCGTTAAATATTGAATATAACTTTATTTTAACTGAAATAAAGCCAAATTACTACAAATTTCTATAAATTATATTTTATAGTAAAATATAAAATTAATATGTGTATTTATCATATTACAAATTATTTAATTAATTAATCATTTGGCTTTATATTAAGTTAAAGTAAAGTTTAAAAACAATATCTACAAACAAATTCTACGATGGATGAGCTATGAGCAATTAGAAGATAAGTGCGTATTATAAGAATAAATTAGCATCAAAAATTGATAAAATTGGTAATTGTTAATGCGTGTCCTTTATTTAATAAATTAGACAAAATCTTTACAAAAAAATCTTTTCTTAATCTCTTCTTTTTTTAATTAATATTTCAATATATTTTCGCAATAGATGCAAAGCATAAGTTCGAAAGAACTTATTAAAATTATTTAATTTAATTGAATTAATTTAATTTAATTATTTAATTTAATTTATTTAATTTAATCCATCCTAGCTCATCCATTTTAAGGCAACGGATTTATCTACAATCTACAATCTACATCTACATCTACATCTACATCTGCAATCTCTACGAATCTGTTACCTTAAAGTTAAATAAAAGTTTTTTTCACTCACCGGCACTGATGCGCAACAGCGGAGTTGTTGTTATCGAAGCTAGTTGTCTGTAACATACAAATATAAAATTCATTTATAATAATGCTCACAAAATGCAATTAATATTTAAAAAAATTTTTATCGCGCGGAATTTTATATCCCATGTGTAAAATAATAAGCAGATAAACACGTATGGAAAAATTTTATAAATTTTTGAAACCGTTTTTTAAATAGAAAATTTTATATGACTTTTATAAAAATCTTTCTCTTTAATTCATTTAAATAATAAGATCGAATTATTGTTCGTTTATAACAAGTTAATGATTTATAACAATTAACATATAAATAATAGATATTCACCATCAGGTTGCTCCGCCGATGTAAGATGCCTCTCCCAGGCCTCCTCCTCCTCTCATGTTGTTGGCGCGCGATAACGACACTCCCGCACTCGCGAGCGATATTTTTATATCGCTATTTCCGCTATTTTACGCGCGATACTTAACGGTGTCCGCACTATTTCGGTACAATAAAAAATTTTCTATTTGATCGCGCGATGTATATACTTAATATGTATATACTTTGAACGGCACTCCCGGTTTCGGTAGGAGCGAAAATCCCATTTCACTTACGAGAATCAGCTTCGAGTCAACAGGTCGGGAATGCAACGATACAACGAGCAAGGACTAAGCCCAAACTGGAAAAAAGACGAAGCGATTAACGGAAATAGAGGAAAATGAAGTTCACCAACTCTTTTTCGCGCATAATTATCCTATCTCGTATCGAACCTGGACCCGCTAAGCACGATTTCAGGTGCTCCGCCCGGACATATTATGCCTCCCGCGGTTGCTATATGCTACACCAGGCTAGTAGACGGCAAAAGAAGAGGATACCCACATTTTTTAAATGCTAACATTCAGCAATTTAGAAAATGGGGAGGCAACCCCTTTTACCGAGCGAAAATCGTGCCTAGGGGAATCCACTCGACTCCTCGACAGGGTTAACACACGCAGTGCGTATGGCTGTAGACGAGCAAAGAGAAGGGACCCATTGACGACCATTCCGAGCAATCGATCAAGTTCTAACTAATTCGGGCCGAATCACTTGACGAAGCACGAAGCACGAAGCGCGAGTGTACGTTGTATAGTAACGTGTGCAAACTCGAAACATCCCAGTTAGTTGGCATCGGAAGTAGAGACTCGTGACAATAAATGAAATTGGGATTTTATATGAAAAAGTCCAAAAGTTCCGCGAAAACGCGACAACGCGAGAATACTGCAACGCGAAAACGCGGTAACGAAGCGCTTGCCGTCCGCGGCACGTTGACGGCACCGACGACGCGAAAGGGTACTTAGCTTCCCATTCAGGCACCTTAAAATTTATCATAAATAGAAAAATTTAAGATAAACCTCAAGGCACCATCCAAGTACTAAGCCCTCCCACCGCGACAAGGTGTACCCCATGGGAGGGTTATATTATATATAATTTTATATATAATATAATACATAATTTGAAATTTATTTTGTAATATAGTACATAAATTTAAATTCGCAAATATAAATAATAAATAAAAATATAAAAGATAAAAGAAAATCTATTATATAAAGCAATGTTCAAAATAATTGATTTTAAAACTAATTATTTTTAAAACTAATTATTATATTTTAATATTATAAATTTCGTAATTACAAAATAATTTATATTTCTTAGATATAAACTTTTAGAAATATGATAAATAAAAAAATTTCTATTTTTTTTATACATGAAATATTTAAATAAATATATTAATATGAAATGTTTTATAAAATATAAGAAGTAACTGAAAATATTAATTAATAAAAAATTTTATAAATGTTTTATAAATATTTTAAAATAAAATGGAATATTTTTTTCGGCATACGCTGACGTTCGTGCACTCGTAAATAATAACGCGATTTAAGGTGCACAAGAATTTTAATAAACCGCGAGTAACATACAAGAATTCAGAATAATCGTAAAATGGATCACAAATAGACGCGCGTCCGCACAGCTTGACAGCTGGGCTCAGATTCTTTGACAGTCGTTGTTTATAACAATATCTTGACATCGCGCGCGGAAACGACCTTCTTCGAAAGAATTCAACGGGTGACGAATACAGCGGGACGGGACGCGGGGACGCAACAATATAACAAATAATGAATGTGATAAATAATTTATATTAATGACTTACATCATATTTCATTGGTCCATCCATTTCCAAAATCTCCTTTTTTTTGCTTTCTTCGCTTTTTCCTCGTGGCACTTCAATCCTCGTTGCACTCATTTGAATTCCTCGTTGCACTTACATTCATTCACGAAAAGTTCCTCGTTGCACTTGCAATTGTGTTCAGAGAAAGAATTTGATAATATATGATACGTCTCACATCACTACTCAAGATATTCACTGCTCAAGAGCCACTGAGCGAATGATCGTAAGTCAGAAACATTACCGCGGTACTGTTTATATCGCCAAGGTTGACTATGTAAAGAAAGAATTTGATAATATGTGAAACGTCTCTCACGTCACTACTCAAGATCACTGTGCGAATGATAATAAAGCCGTGTAACATATTAACAATAGCGCGATACTGTTTATCAAGGTCGAACACGGTGTTATTGATAATTCTCTCGTTGCCGAAATATTTTCTGTAATATAAAATATTCGTGCGCGGAATATTAAATTATAGAAGCATTTTAATTTATTGATTAAGATTAATTGATTATTTATTAAACTATTCATCATGAAGTCTTTCGTTATACTAATTATTTGCATCTATAATTCGATTGTTTTACTTCGTGTTCTTTCACAATCCCCGCCCAAATTATATTTAGATTGTCAAGTAAAATGATAAAGTAACACGGATGGAATATATTTGTGACTCTAAGTATTAAAATAATAATTATTGTCCGTAAAGATTGCAAACATCGATGTGATTATTTAATATGTTGGATTCCTATCACATTAAATCGATTCTCGATTAAATTGTATATTAATATACAATTTAATCGAGAATCGATAAAATGATAGGAATACAAAATATTAAATAATCACTTCGATCATTGTGATCTTTACGGACAATAATTATTATTTTAATACTTAGAGTCACAAATATATTCCATCCGTGTTACTTTATCACTCTACTTGACAATCTAAATATAATTTGGGGGGGGGGAGGGATTCTGAGAAAACACGAAGTAAAACAATCGAATTACAGATGCAAATAATTAACGTAACGAAATGCTCCGTGATAAATTGTTTAATTAATAATCAATAAATTAAAGTATTTCTGTTATTTAATATATTTCGCGTTAGTGTATATTTTATAATATATAAAATATTTCAACGAATTGTCGATAACGGTGTTCGACTTTGGCAATATAAAATATAAACAGTAGCACACTATACGTTACGGCTTTGTCATCATTCGCGCGGTGACTCTCGAGTAGTAAGGTAGTGGTGAGAAACGCTTCGTATATTGTAATTTTTCTACTAAATACGATTACGATTAGTATCGAAACATAATTTGCTATAAATATTAATAATTAAAAATTAATTAACTTTTGATAAACGACATGAAACTGTATCGCAACGATAAATATTTATCGAATCGTAATCAATCATTACTGCGAATAAAAATTGAAATAGGGGATACATGAAAGATGACAAGAGAATTAAATATATTATGATCTTTTGATCATCGATGCTTATTATAATATTTCTTTAACAATATTAGAATTAAATATATTTCTTGTTTAATTAACCAGGATTGAGAAAATTTAAAGCATTGGTCGAAATATATTTAATTCTAATATTGTTAAAGAAATATTATAATAAGCATTGATGATCAAAAGATCATAATATATTTAATTCTCTTGTCCCCTTTCATGTATTCCCTGTTTCAATTTTTATTCGCAGTAATGAATGATTACGATTCGATAAATATTTATCGTTGCGATACAGTTTCATGTTTATCAAAAGTTAATTAATTTTTAATTATTAATATTTATAGCAAATTATGTTTCGATACTAATCATAATCGTGTTTAGTACAAAAATTACAATATACGAAGCGTTTCTCATCACTACTTTATTACTCGAGAGTCACCGTGCGAATGATGACAAAGCCGTGATATGTATAGCGCGCTTGCTATACGTCGCCAAGGCCAAACATGATATTATTGATAATTCTCTGCCGAAATATTTTACGTACTACATAAACACGCGGAATTTTAAATTATAGAGGTATTTTATTTTAAATTAATTATTAAACGATTGATATATCACGGAACCTTTTGTTATGCTAATGATTTGAATTTATTCGATTGTTTTACCGCGTTTTTCCGAAGTCAAATTTTATAATATTTAGTTTTGCATTTTAAAAGACTGACTTAGAGCGAACTAAATAAATAAATAAATGATGTTGAGAAAAAGAAAAAGAAGACACATAAATAAATAAATAAATAATAGCGTGAAAAGAGAGAACATACTAATATTGTTATATAATAAATTATTATTAATTAAATTATTTATATTTTTATTTATATTATTTATATTATCAGAGGGACATATGTGTTACCCTCTGAGAACATTCGTGGACATTGGTTTTGTAGTTCATGTCCACGTTTTTAGTGTCCACAGAGGGAGTATCGCTTCCAGGGATCATCTAAAAACGGGTCATGACATCTCTCAGTCTTCTCTCTGAATGTACGTAACGTAAGCTATAGATTTTCTGCCAGAGAGAAGACTGAGAGATGTCATGACCCGTTTTTAGATGATCCCTGGAAGCGATACTCCCTCTGTGGACACTAAAAACGTGGACATGAACTACAAAACCAATGTCCACGAATGTTCTCAGAGGGTAACACATATGTCCCTCTGATAATATAAATAATATAAATAAAAATATAAATAATTTAATTAATAATAATTTATTATATAACAATATTAGTATGTTCTCTCTTTTCACGCTATTATTTATTTATTTATTTATGTGTCTTCTTTTTCTTTTTCTCAACATCATTTATTTATTTATTTAGTTCGCTCTAAGTCAGTCTTTTAAAATGCAAAACTAAATATTATAAAATTTGACTTCGGAAAAACGCGGTAAAACAATCGAATAAATTCAAATCATTAGCATAACAAAAGGTTCCGTGATATATCAATCGTTTAATAATTAATTTAAAATAAAATACCTCTATAATTTAAAATTCCGCGTGTTTATGTAGTACGTAAAATATTTCGGCAGAGAATTATCAATAATATCATGTTTGGCCTTGGCGACGTATAGCAAGCGCGCTATACATATCACGGCTTTGTCATCATTCGCACGGTGACTCTCGAGTAATAAAGTAGTGATGAGAAACGCTTCGTATATTGTAATTTTTGTACTAAACACGATTATGATTAGTATCGAAACATAATTTGCTATAAATATTAATAATTAAAAATTAATTAACTTTTGATAAACATGAAACTGTATCGCAACGATAAATATTTATCGAATCGTAATCATTCATTACTGCGAATAAAAATTGAAACAGGGAATACATGAAAGGGGACAAGAGAATTAAATATATTATGATCTTTTGATCATCAATGCTTATTATAATATTTCTTTAACAATATTAGAATTAAATATATTTCGACCAATGCTTTAAATTTTCTCAATCCTGGTTAATTAAACAAGAAATATATTTAATTCTAATATTGTTAAAGAAATATTATAATAAGCATCGATGATCAAAAGATCATAATATATTTAATTCTCTTGTCATCTTTCATGTATCCCCTATTTCAATTTTTATTCGCAGTAATGATTGATTACGATTCGATAAATATTTATCGTTGCGATACAGTTTCATGTCGTTTATCAAAAGTTAATTAATTTTTAATTATTAATATTTATAGCAAATTATGTTTCGATACTAATCGTAATCGTATTTAGTAGAAAAATTACAATATACGAAGCGTTTCTCACCACTACCTTACTACTCGAGAGTCACCGCGCGAATGATGACAAAGCCGTAACGTATAGTGTGCTACTGTTTATATTTTATATTGCCAAAGTCGAACACCGTTATCGACAATTCGTTGAAATATTTTATATATTATAAAATATACACTAACGCGAAATATATTAAATAACAGAAATACTTTAATTTATTGATTATTAATTAAACAATTTATCACGGAGCATTTCGTTACGTTAATTATTTGCATCTGTAATTCGATTGTTTTACTTCGTGTTTTCTCAGAATCCCTCCCCCCCCCCAAATTATATTTAGATTGTCAAGTAGAGTGATAAAGTAACACGGATGGAATATATTTGTGACTCTAAGTATTAAAATAATAATTATTGTCCGTAAAGATCACAATGATCGAAGTGATTATTTAATATTTTGTATTCCTATCATTTTATCGATTCTCGATTAAATTGTATATTAATATACAATTTAATCGAGAATCGATTTAATGTGATAGGAATCCAACATATTAAATAATCACATCGATGTTTGCAATCTTTACGGACAATAATTATTATTTTAATACTTAGAGTCACAAATATATTCCATCCGTGTTACTTTATCATTTTACTTGACAATCTAAATATAATTTGGGCGGGGATTGTGAAAGAACACGAAGTAAAACAATCGAATTATAGATGCAAATAATTAGTATAACGAAAGACTTCATGATGAATAGTTTAATAAATAATCAATTAATCTTAATCAATAAATTAAAATGCTTCTATAATTTAATATTCCGCGCACGAATATTTTATATTACAGAAAATATTTCGGCAACGAGAGAATTATCAATAACACCGTGTTCGACCTTGATAAACAGTATCGCGCTATTGTTAATATGTTACACGGCTTTATTATCATTCGCACAGTGATCTTGAGTAGTGACGTGAGAGACGTTTCACATATTATCAAATTCTTTCTTTACATAGTCAACCTTGGCGATATAAACAGTACCGCGGTAATGTTTCTGACTTACGATCATTCGCTCAGTGGCTCTTGAGCAGTGAATATCTTGAGTAGTGATGTGAGACGTATCATATATTATCAAATTCTTTCTCTGAACACAATTGCAAGTGCAACGAGGAACTTTTCGTGAATGAATGTAAGTGCAACGAGGAATTCAAATGAGTGCAACGAGGATTGAAGTGCCACGAGGAAAAAGCGAAGAAAGCAAAAAAAAGGAGATTTTGGAAATGGATGGACCAATGAAATATGATGTAAGTCATTAATATAAATTATTTATCACATTCATTATTTGTTATATTGTTGCGTCCCCGCGTCCCGTCCCGCTGTATTCGTCACCCGTTGAATTCTTTCGAAGAAGGTCGTTTCCGCGCGCGATGTCAAGATATTGTTATAAACAACGACTGTCAAAGAATCTGAGCCCAGCTGTCAAGCTGTGCGGACGCGCGTCTATTTGTGATCCATTTTACGATTATTCTGAATTCTTGTATGTTACTCGCGGTTTATTAAAATTCTTGTGCACCTTAAATCGCGTTATTATTTACGAGTGCACGAACGTCAGCGTATGCCGAAAAAAATATTCCATTTTATTTTAAAATATTTATAAAACATTTATAAAATTTTTTATTAATTAATATTTTCAGTTACTTCTTATATTTTATAAAACATTTCATATTAATATATTTATTTAAATATTTCATGTATAAAAAAAATAGAAATTTTTTTATTTATCATATTTCTAAAAGTTTATATCTAAGAAATATAAATTATTTTGTAATTACGAAATTTATAATATTAAAATATAATAATTAGTTTTAAAAATAATTAGTTTTAAAATCAATTATTTTGAACATTGCTTTATATAATAGATTTTCTTTTATCTTTTATATTTTTATTTATTATTTATATTTGCGAATTTAAATTTATGTACTATATTACAAAATAAATTTCAAATTATGTATTATATTATATATAAAATTATATATAATATAACCCTCCCATGGGGTACACCTTGTCGCGGTGGGAGGGCTTAGTACTTGGATGGTGCCTTGAGGTTTATCTTAAATTTTTCTATTTATGATAAATTTTAAGGTGCCTGAATGGGAAGCTAAGTACCCTTTCGCGTCGTCGGTGCCGTCAACGTGCCGCGGACGGCAAGCGCTTCGTTACCGCGTTTTCGCGTTGCAGTATTCTCGCGTTGTCGCGTTTTCGCGGAACTTTTGGACTTTTTCATATAAAATCCCAATTTCATTTATTGTCACGAGTCTCTACTTCCGATGCCAACTAACTGGGATGTTTCGAGTTTGCACACGTTACTATACAACGTACACTCGCGCTTCGTGCTTCGTGCTTCGTCAAGTGATTCGGCCCGAATTAGTTAGAACTTGATCGATTGCTCGGAATGGTCGTCAATGGGTCCCTTCTCTTTGCTCGTCTACAGCCATACGCACTGCGTGTGTTAACCCTGTCGAGGAGTCGAGTGGATTCCCCTAGGCACGATTTTCGCTCGGTAAAAGGGGTTGCCTCCCCATTTTCTAAATTGCTGAATGTTAGCATTTAAAAAATGTGGGTATCCTCTTCTTTTGCCGTCTACTAGCCTGGTGTAGCATATAGCAACCGCGGGAGGCATAATATGTCCGGGCGGAGCACCTGAAATCGTGCTTAGCGGGTCCAGGTTCGATACGAGATAGGATAATTATGCGCGAAAAAGAGTTGGTGAACTTCATTTTCCTCTATTTCCGTTAATCGCTTCGTCTTTTTTCCAGTTTGGGCTTAGTCCTTGCTCGTTGTATCGTTGCATTCCCGACCTGTTGACTCGAAGCTGATTCTCGTAAGTGAAATGGGATTTTCGCTCCTACCGAAACCGGGAGTGCCGTTCAAAGTATATACATATTAAGTATATACATCGCGCGATCAAATAGAAAATTTTTTATTGTACCGAAATAGTGCGGACACCGTTAAGTATCGCGCGTAAAATAGCGGAAATAGCGATATAAAAATATCGCTCGCGAGTGCGGGAGTGTCGTTATCGCGCGCCAACAACATGAGAGGAGGAGGAGGCCTGGGAGAGGCATCTTACATCGGCGGAGCAACCTGATGGTGAATATCTATTATTTATATGTTAATTGTTATAAATCATTAACTTGTTATAAACGAACAATAATTCGATCTTATTATTTAAATGAATTAAAGAGAAAGATTTTTATAAAAGTCATATAAAATTTTCTATTTAAAAAACGGTTTCAAAAATTTATAAAATTTTTCCATACGTGTTTATCTGCTTATTATTTTACACATGGGATATAAAATTCCGCGCGATAAAAATTTTTTTAAATATTAATTGCATTTTGTGAGCATTATTATAAATGAATTTTATATTTGTATGTTACAGACAACTAGCTTCGATAACAACAACTCCGCTGTTGCGCATCAGTGCCGGTGAGTGAAAAAAACTTTTATTTAACTTTAAGGTAACAGATTCGTAGAGATTGCAGATGTAGATGTAGATGTAGATGTAGATTGTAGATTGTAGATAAATCCGTTGCCTTAAAATGGATGAGCTAGGATGGATTAAATTAAATAAATTAAATTAAATAATTAAATTAAATTAATTCAATTAAATTAAATAATTTTAATAAGTTCTTTCGAACTTATGCTTTGCATCTATTGCGAAAATATATTGAAATATTAATTAAAAAAAGAAGAGATTAAGAAAAGATTTTTTTGTAAAGATTTTGTCTAATTTATTAAATAAAGGACACGCATTAACAATTACCAA
This sequence comes from Camponotus vicinus, assembly GCF_025532165.1. NCBI lineage: Eukaryota > Metazoa > Arthropoda > Insecta > Hymenoptera > Formicidae > Camponotus > Camponotus vicinus. The sequence continues at coordinate 22,735,501 of NW_028141976.1, read as the reverse complement.
TTTTATCAATTTTTGATGCTAATTTATTCTTATAATACGCACTTATCTTCTAATTGCTCATAGCTCATCCATCGTAGAATTTGTTTGTAGATATTGTTTTTAAACTTTACTTTAACTTAATATAAAGCCAAATGATTAATTAATTAAATAATTTGTAATATAATATGATAAATACACATATTAATTTTATATTTTACTATAAAATAATTTATAGAAATTTGTAGTAATTTGGCTTTATTTCAGTTAAAATAAAGTTATATTCAATATTTAACGAACGATCGTGAAATCGAACGATCGTTACTAAATGAGCGTAAATATTTCACGCTCTTTTGCCGGTAATTATCCGGCAAGAGAGTAATTATCTCCTTCTTCGATCTCTGATTAGAGATCGAGAAGAAAGTGGGCCAGGATCAACGAAAGGTAGGTTCAACTGGCCTGAAGAGTACGGTTAGGGTACGCGGTTAGGGCACGTGACTAAAATATATACATGATTAGGTGAGGGTGATGATTAGAGATAGGTTCCTCAAATCTCGAATAATTTTAGTTAATCAGGAAGTAGGGTTGTTAAGGCTATTAAGTAAAATCATTAGAATTCTTCTATTAATATTAGGGTTGTTAGGGCTCTTAAGATCATTAGAATTCTGTTATAGTAGGATTGTTGGAGCTATTAAAATTATTAGAATCCTTTAATAGTAGGGTTGTTATGGGCTATTAAGTAAGATTCATCTTTCTTTTAATATTCCAATAATCCTAGGGGTAAATTAAAATTATTTAATTAAGTTGAATTTATTTTTAAAAACGTAAAAATGAATATAAACATGTTTTAAAAATAAAAATGTTTTAAAAAGGGAAATTTAAATTATCAAAATTATCTTCAGAAATATTAAAGAAATTGCATAATTATTAACGTTTAAGAAATCTTAACATGTTATATTTATTTTAAAACTTAAAAATGTATGTGTATTAAATCGAATATAAATATTAAATCCAAATGTTAATGCTATCAATATCAAATTATTATATCAATGTTATTAAATATTTGAATAAATGGAATTATTATTTGATATTGATAGCATCATAAATTTGTAAATTGTAAATTGTAAATTATAAATAGTTATAATTGTATTTTAATTATAATATCTAACATTGATATTTAATTGTAAAATACAATACAATTATGACTATAATTATATTATATGAAATTGTATTTATGATTGTAAATTCTTATGTAAATTACACGAAAAATTATCGAAAGTATACGTATAATGATTACATAATAGTAATTAACATAATAGTAATTCATTAAATTAAAGTATTTGTTTCTGTAGTATATATTTTTGGAATATTCATAAAAGAGTAACTGTTTGTATTTTCATGTCAAAGAGGAACTGAATATTCTTAAAATAAATTATTAAATTATGATTGCGAAAATACCGTGTTCTTTCCGCGTTCTCTTCGCGTTCTTATACAAGATTATCATTTTAACAGAAGAATTTTATCGCTGTCCTCTCGTCAGATAATATTCCTAAATATTGCTAATTAAATATAAAGAAATGTCGAATAAGAGAGTGAAGATTCGATAAGATTTGTGATAAGTCAACGATTAAATATTAACTTCACAAAATTTAACGATCACCTTCGATATTATAGAATCGCGAGTTAATTATATGAATTTAATAATTTAGTTTTTTTTGGTTATATTTGTATTTACGAATTTTTTTTTTCATATCGGAAAATATTCATAAATAAATTAATAAATTACCCGTTGCGAAAACACCGTGTTCCTTTTCGCGTCCTTTTTCGCATTCTTTTTCGCGTTCTTAGACGAGATTGTCGTTTTAATAAAAGAGTTACCATTGTTCCTTCCGTTAATAAACTTTAATGAAAGTTGCGTGGCTCGTACCGCCAAGGAGTCAAAACGATTTTCATCATGGAGAATTATTTTTCATCGGGTTCTTGTGAGATCCATTCGCGACGTCTAGTTCGGTGCCCTGTTAAAAATTGGGAATTTTTATTGTAAGATTGAAGGAACTAATCTCAGGTTTTCCTGGCAATTTCCGAAAGCAATGATTTCGGTAGTAATTCAATGATGATACGCTTCTTTAACGTCGAATTAATTTAAATAATATATATTTAGATGAGAGAAATGTATCTTTTCTTTTTCTTCGTTAAAAATGTTCTATCATTATTAGGATTGGTATTATTATTGTCTATAATATAATGCTAGAAAGATTTAATAGTAGATTAAATATGGATATAGCGTTGTGTATAAATTTTAGGTTTTCAAGTAATTTCATATTGTAATTAATTTGTATAAATTTTTGATAAAATAATTACGAACGAATATATTTTTAATTAATATAATTTGTCTCTTTGAAAAATTATTTTTAGGTGCTGGGGATATTAACATTAATTTTTAGTTTCTTTTAAGAAACTATTTGCAGGTATTGGACATCCATCGGCATTTGAAATATTAGTTTTTAGATATATACCATTTTATATATATGTATACTAAAAATACATGCACAAATTTACGTATCCAAAACTATATTTATAAATTTTTTTAATAATGTTATATATTATATATACGCGAAATTATACATGTATATATATATAAAATGTGCGAATACTTAAAAATTTCGAGACAATCGAATGGGTACCTATATCAGTAAGATATTGATAAAAGAAAAGAAATTATTAATTTAAACGTTATAAGAATAAGAATCTAGAGAATTAATCTAATTAATTGTTAAAATTATTTGATTTATTTTATTTTGCACACTGTTCGAATTGAAAATTTTTAAATCTTGCTGATATCGGGTTCGATTCGTCTCGCGCGCGCGAACCGTACCCCAAATTATGTGTTCGCACATTTAACACAAACTCCAATAATGCATGTATTTTATTATTTATAAATATAATCGTTCGTAATCACATTTCAATAAAAAAAGGTCGTTATATCCATTTAATTTTCAATAAAGAAATATATTTCTTAATAATGGAAGAACATGTTTTCTAATGTGCATATCAATTTCGTGAATTGGAGATAATGACGAGGGATAATTGTGGTTGATTTATTACTGAAATCATTGCTATCGGGAATAGTCGGAAGATCAGGATTCGTTCCCTCCTACAGTGAAGTTCCCGACATTCAATGGATTACTTAACTTTTCTTCGCAGATTGATGTTGCGAAATCTAATGTAGACACAAGATGTTAATCGTTCTCCATTTTTAAGATCGCTCCTCTTTTTATCGGATATTACTGATATATCATTCGCGTATCTGCAATTGAATATTTTGAATATTATCGATTTATTTATTCGTCGCGTTTTATCGCGAATTTTAAATCGCGATTTATCTTATAAAAATTCGCAAGTAAATCGGTCGGTGAATTGTATATTCGCAAACATTACAGACCTCAAATGATTGTCGAAATATTTTTGATTTTCTATACTTACGTGATAGCAATTATATCGCGCTCGTGTCTATTGAGAGCTTCGATTATTATATTATAAAAATTACGTATCGCGATCAAATATTCCGCATATTATGGACTTATTTATTCGTCGCGTTTTCCCGTGAATTCGAGTCGCGATTTATCTTATAAAGATTC